>NC_140663.1:8911960-9563210 GCF_054131305.1 Coturnix japonica
CACATTTTTAATTAGAGAATGGAATTCAAGCTCTTCATACTCTTAGGCATTTATCACCAGATGCTTCTCTTCCTTCAGAATCATCTGTCTTGGAAGTTTGACTTAAACTGCCTAGTAGTAAGCAGTTCTGATCCTGAAGCATGGTGTTTATTCTCATGTAATAAATACTGTAGCAATCTGCAAATGCATATTAACTGAGTATGTACGTGGAGCCATTGGGTATGTTGTAAAGCACTGGTACTACCTGTGGCATGTGGCATTTAAAAAAGAGGGCTAACTCCGTCTGGGGATTTTGATTTTTCAGTTCTTCTCTGACATTTAGTTTTGTCACTGTCTGGGCAGTGCAGTGAAATATATTGAACAGATGTTTTAGTGTGCAAAGGTAGCCAGACAGCAAAACATGCAAGGAAACACAAACAAGTAGTATTCAGCAAGGTTTCAGCTATTTGAATTGGAAGGGATGAAAACTTGCACTTCCACTTGCACATCAGCAACTGTGCTGTATTTATCTATTATTTTTATTTTTATTATTTTTTATTTTTATTTATTTCTTGATCTGCTTGCATGTAAGGAAATTAGCTAATAACAAATCAAGTTCTTTGAATGTGCCATGGGCTGTATAGCAATGGCAGGGATGAAGGAAAAAAGACAAGGCTGAACTGCAGTACACTAATTGACTGTCGTGGCAGGCCATGGGGATTTGCTCTCCAGGGCACACTGTGGGAGCCAAAAAACAAATTGCAGCCATGCTAATTTTGTGTGTCCTCAGACAAAGGTGGTATTTATTTATATATTTTTCTTCTATCCACTAAATAAAAAAAAAAACAAAAAAGCCAACCAAAACAGTGTGCAAAGGACAAGCTTAATGAGTAATAGATGAGTTGTAAATTAGCTGACATTTTGATGTCCTTTTCCCTGTTAGCCAGGCTGTGTTTCCTATGTCAAAGTTTTTTCCTGAGAGCTAGATGCACAGTACTGCACTGTGGCACTTGTAGATTGGTCAGACTGTCCCCAAATTAGCCTAAGGGTTATCACAGCATCAATCTTGTTTGGATGGGAGAGGGAGGTAGAATTAATCTCCATGTAAAAAAGGAACACAATTAGTATTGTTAGCCTTTTAGCTTGTTTGTTTGCTTGTTGTTCATATTGCTTTTCTCCCTGCTTTTCTTCCTTATTTACCTTTCTTCCTTCCCTCTCTTGGCACTGAAACACACTGTGGTAGTTTCACTTACTTCACACATAAGTGGATATTCTCCAGCCTGAGCATACATTTCTATCCTACACCATTTGTATGTTTCGTTTTTTATGCTGCTCAAAATAGCTTTACAGAATGGAAGTTAATATCATTTGTATGTTTCTTTTTATTTAAGGAATAAGGCGGGAGAAAAGTCACGTTCCTCTAAATGTGGGTACGTTTTTGGTTTTATTTTTTCCCCTGTGTTTAGTATGAGCTTGTAAAATGATGTGTTGTAGAGGCAGAACAATACTTTTCAGTCCTGTGAAAATGACATTGAATAATTTGTGTGGTTACTCAAAGTCCTTAATGCCACAGTCTGCTAATTGATTTAAGAAAAACATGAAGTTGCTCTCACTGCAACAATTTGCTTTTTACAAAATTATATAAAGGTGAAAACCTTGAATGATACATAATTAAAGCAAAAATCTTGGTTCCAGGAATGAGGAAGGCTTTATAACAATACTGCAGACCTTCAGGTAATTTGTTTACCTTCTCTTCATGGCAGTCAAGGAGAAGCACTGTCATTAAAGGAATGGAGTGTATGCAGACAATTGCAACAACTTTAAGATGCTAATTAAAGAAACTCGAGTGAAATATCATACTGCGTCCTTTGGTTCTATAGTGGAATTTAATCTGTCGTCTTTTTTATAAAAGCAACACAGTATATTTAGTTTCTTAACACTGATCTCTGCAAACAAAGAATTCCATGGCAAAATGACAAGAACACCTGAGCTGTACACAACAATGATTTTTATATATCAGTGTCCATTTAAGTGGAATTAAAATGCTTCTCGTGGGTCTGCAAACTGCTGCAAATGGAGAGAAGATACATAAATGAGAGGCCAGAAACACTGGCTGAAAACAAAGAAGAAACTGTTACAGCATAAAAACATTAGAGGTGGATTCAGGCAGAAGCAAGTGTTAATTTGTGCTCAAGGAAAGCCAGATGAGACTTGAAATAGGCAAGATCAAAAAAGATGAAATAAAAAGAAGAGAACATTGACAAACTAATCAATTTCTACTGTGTTCATAGTTCTCTTGATCCTCATCTTCTGTCTTTTATAATTGATCAGTAAATGATTTTTTTTTTATTAACTTTTCACCACAGGTGTAAATCTTTTATGATTAGGTTTGGGATTTCGGATTTGAGAAGAAAACAGACTCAGGGCTGTATTCATAAATTTTAAAGATGTTGGCTTGAGTCAAAAGATGGGTGAGAATAGACTGTAAAGTAATTTCACGTGTAATGTGGAAGAGAAGACTTTGGGGTAGTGTCTACCTGTGGACCAGCAGCTATGGAACTTAATCTGAAGATTGTTGAACAGGATGGGTGAACAGCAGTTGAAAATATGGCATTGGCAAACTAGCACCCTACAAACTGATTTTTCTACATCAGAAAAAAAGGAGGCATATAGCAAGCTGATTTACCTGGCTGATATAGCTCCTTAATGTTAGAAGATGAAAGGATTGTTTAGTGTTGGCATAGAATTTTAGGGCGAAGTATTACTGTTTCTCAGTCAGGAATTGAGAAAGAAGTTCAGCTTTATACACTGCCTATAGGATATGGATTTTTTTTTTTAATTTTTATTTTTTTTTAATTTTTTTTGCATAGGTCACCATAATTTGATAAGGCTAAGTCTAACTTAATATATACAGTCCAAAACGTAAAGTTGTCATGAAAAGAGACAAAATAGGTGACACAAGAGCTCTTAATTGTCAGAACAGTAAATCTCATTAACTTCAGCAGTAAGAGAGCCTCTAGCACATTAATTATTTTTGACCCCTTTAACGGCAACCATCAGACAGCCAGAGAGCTTTCTTTTAGTAGACATATTTTGAAGAGGTAAAAATTCCAATCCTAATTTGCCATGTACTAGGCAGGACCCTTGATAAATTCCTCTCCACTACAGGTTATAACAAAGATGCAGTAACAGAGACTGAAATACTGCTTTAAATCCTATCTCAGCTCATGTGGATCTTGTGACTTACTAAAAGCTAATAACTCAGTAAAAGCTCAGAAAGACAGTCTAAGAAGCAATAAAATATTAAGCATCATAGTGTTTTATTGATTTCTGAAATGAGGACTGATGCTTTGAGACTTCAGCTCATACAGATAAATGTTACTATGACTTGATATTTCATAACAGTGGGCATATTGGTCCCTCAAGGGAGACTGTGTTGTCAGCAGACATAATTATTCAGGCTTGATCCTTGGATTTTTTTCTAAATTCAGAAAAACAAAAGGTTTTGCTTAGTTCAGAGCTGTAGTTAAACCTGTTGGAAAAACTTAAAATATAAAAGTGAATTAACAGTATTTTGGAGAAGCAAATCACCAAAATTTGTCAGTGAAGATGCCAATGATGCTTATGCCCATTTTACATTTGATGCTTATACAATGGAAGTTATCAATTTCAGGTTTTCTGGAACATTGCAAAAGAAGTCATTACATCACACTGAGGTATTTCTGCTCACAAATCCTGCCTATCTTGATGTAATTTGTTTCATTGTAACAGGAGGACATTTTTGCTAAGACCTATAGTGACGGGACCGGGGTAATGGTTTTAATTTGAAAGAGGGTAGATTGAGATTACATGGGGGGAAGAAATTCTATGCCGTTAGACTGATGTGATACTGGAACAAGAGAAGTTGTGGATGCTACATCCCTGTAAGTTTTCAAGGTCAGAATTGACAGGGCTTTGAACAATGTGATCTAATGGAAGGTGTCCCTGCCCATGGCAGGGCAGTCAGACTAGATGATCTTTAAAGTCCGTCCCAGCACAAACCATTCTAGGATTCTATGATTCAATGAGTTAGTAATTATGAACATGACTGTGTTGTAGTTTAATTCTTGGCTTCATGCTCACATGGCAGGATTTGTGCTTCAGTCTTTTCCTTACAGGTTGTTAGCTGAATAACCCTTCTTGCTAGGGTTAAGAGTTTAAAGCACATATGATAATTTCCTTTGGAAGATTTGGATTGTTTGATCACACTTTCATGTAAATAAATTCTGTATTCTGTGATACGGATGTCAGCATGTAAGCCAGATATCTAAACAAACTGCAAGCAGTAGAGAGAAACAGCCATTTCCATGGTGCTTTCACAATTCATTTGGTCCACTTTAGACACCTACTTGTAGATCAGAGAAAGACTGGACTGCCTCTGCTCTGGACTTCCAGTCAGATGAATCTTGATCTTACTTTTCCTGTTTCCATCCTTCCTCCCCCCCCCCCCCCACCTTTTATCTGCTCTGTATTCTACTAACAGACTATAAGTAAAGAAGGGGAAAAAAATGATGGGGCAGTATTGTAGGCTAAAAGCTGAGGCAGTGATTCAAGTTTCTACTACATCTTGGTGTGTTCATACAAGGGAGTTTTTCTAGGAATAGTGCAGATGAGAAAGTAAATCTAAGTGTCTTTCACTCCTATCACTCCTAGGACCCTTCAAGAAATTTTTTGGGGACAAGGATGATTTCAAAGACTAGAGAACCATGTTGTTGTTGTTGTTTGTTGTTTTGGTTTTTTTTAATTTTTATTTTATTATTATTATTTTTTTGAGACCAAACACTTCAGTAACTTGATGAAGCCGATGAAGACAAACTCTGCTCTAGGAAATTATACTGTGCTTAACTATTCAAAAAATTACTATAGTTCTAAAAAATGATCAGCCCTCTGTATGTAGCGCTGGTGAGGTTGCACCTCAAGTACTGCATTCAGTTTTGGGCCTCTCACTGCAACAAAGATATTGATGCCCTGGAGTGTTTCCAGAGAAGAGCAACCAAGCTGTAAGGTGTCTGGAGTTCAGGCCTTATGCGGGACAGCTGAATGAACTAGGAATGTTCAGGCTGGAGAAGAGGAGGCATAGGGGAGTACTTATTGCTCTCTATAACTGCCTGAAAGGAAGTTGTGGCTAGGTCGGGGTCAGCCTCTTCTCCCATGTTACTAGGGATAGGACTAAAGGGAATGGCCTTACGTTGCACCAGAGGAGATTCAGGTTGGACGTTAAGAAAACTTGGGCTGCCTAGGGAGGTAATGGAGTTACTGTACCTGGCAATGTTCAGAGAACATTTCAATGTTGTGCTAAGGGATGTGGTTTAGTTGGAAATATTGGTGATAGGTGGATGGTTGGACTGGATGATTTTGGAGATCTTTTCCAACCTTGGTGATTCTGTGATTCTGTTTCCCATTATAAGACAAAGAATGTATTGTTGTGTGCTCTTGAAATTATTGTTGTGAAGGTTTATTAATAAAGATGATCCTGATAAATATTTATCACCTTATATAAACTTCATCTCTCAGCTCCAGTTCCCATTGCTGATTGTAAAAGCAGTCCATTGAGTCCAGAGCAGTGAAGTTCCTAGAGTGTTATGAGAAAATAACCAGACTTGCCTAGGACATCTAGCTGTATATTAAAGGAGTGAATAGAGTAAATGTGATTAAATAAGTGGAATACTTGTATGGAGCTTGAGTCGCAGAAGGACATTAAACTGCAATACTGTGCAAATGCCATTAAATGCTGTGTCTTTATGTGAATCAGCTCTGACGAGATATTCCCCTAGCTGGCTGTGATTTGTCATTTTGTGCCAGTGAGAGTCTTTGGCCTTTCATCAGTTAAACAGACTGAAGTGTCTCTGGAAGATAATTACAGGTTCTCAGTGAAAATGACTGTGTTAAACCCAGCTAGATGGTACTTGTCTCATTCGAGTGAATACAAAAAGCACATACAGTCCATGGGTTCTCTGCAGGAGGGCCCCTTCCTGGGATAATGATAGAACTCCTTGCAGGAATGATAGATCTGGGTAGGAACCTGAGGAGAAATGCTCTTTTACCTTAAGTGACCAACTGTGTTATCCTATCCAGAAGAGCAGAAGAGTTACAATGGAAGTATTGAATAGCAGACAGCCTATGCTGACTTCTATTTTTGGGGTGGATCTTTGCATTTCAAATGATTCTGATGAGAAGGGAATATGTTAACTTGGGGACGTTCTGGGAAGCATCCAAAAGTACTACATTCACAAGTTTCTTTTTAGAAAGCCACTCTGAGAAATGCAAGTCTCGCTGGAGGACCTTTGGAAATTCTTGTGTTTAATTAAAGCAGTAAGGTTTACATTGCCACTTAATCGGCACCACCATTGAGACACATCTGCTTGGTGACTAAAACATTGTGTAGTGCTTGTGCTGGAGAATATGCCTTTATTAAAGCTTGATTTGTTATTGTTTGTGTTATCGCGCTATAGGGACACAGTTACTGAGTTAAATCTTCAGCTAACAAATATCAGTATACATTTAAATGAAATTAACTGGTCTTTCCATAAATTATAGAACATAACAGTGCAAATACAGAGGACTTACTATTTTTAAAGTATCAGGAAGATCCGTTTAATTTATTATTATCTCATTAAAAACTAGATCATGGAATTTAAAAATTAAAAAAAAAAAAAAAAAAGAAGAAGAAGAAAAAGAAGAAGAAAAAGAAAAAGAAAAAGAAGAAGAAAAAGAAAAAAGAAAAATCTAAGATACTCCAGTTTTTAATTTAAGAGAAATCTTTTTACCTTTTCATTACTTCTTACAGTTTCTGAGAGGGAGATATGGAGTATTTATATATTCTGATGTTACCTACATTACCTGGTTTTATTTCACAGATGTGGAAAGTTAGAGAAACTGCCAAGTGACAAGCTGAGTAGCTTTCCCTCTGCAAAATTCACTGTAGATTAAGCATTTACCTACAGGGTAGTAAATATCAGCCACCTACTAGCTCTGTTTGCTTTCAGAAAGCATGCATGAACATAATATGAAAGTAATGAAATGGTACAGAAATTGCAAGTACACAAATGGAGAATTTGTCAGCCAACAATTAGCTTTTTTTTTTTTTTTTTTTTCTTTTTTTTTTAAAAGACTGTTAAAATGCAGGAGGGACAAGGAAAAAAACTGAGAAATGAAATCAAAAGAATCATTGCCAAGATGAGTTGGTTGCACATTTCTGGTACAAATGCTGGCAAAAGACTTCTCATTTCTGGAGAAACAGATGAGAAGTTCCCTTGGTGATAATACATCAGATGGCAGCAAAATCACAAGCAATATGATTAGTTCGGCAAGTTGTCAGTTTTCACTGACTCTTTTCAGACAGGGAGCACTGCTGGGTTTGGTATGCGGAAGACAGATGTTCTCTTTAGCGTCCTTAAGAGAGATAATAAAAGTTCTCTGTCATATGCATACCTGCACTGGAAAAACCTCAGAATAAGATAACGTGCTGCTACCGTTTCTGGTTCTTTGTACCAGAGATTGGAAGGCATGAGAATGTAGATCTAAAAATAATAACAAATGCAAAGGCCTTTGTGCTATGTAACTGTGTTGCAGAAGCATTTGCTTCTCTTTATATTTTCTAATATTATCTATGCCATTTGTGATCGCTTTGAAGAAAGCATAGGAACAGTTTTTATTATGGACAAATATGCAGTAATGCACATTGGGCTAAGAAGACCAGGTAGTAAAAAAGATCTCTATCCTATGCTTTTGTTGAATAGTTAAGCACAGTTTTTTGACTGATGAGTTGTGAGATCAGTATGAAATGATGAAAGTGTGTATGATGGAGGGAGAGGAGGAAAAGGGCAGCATTTAGAGCCAGACAGTACTAATTGGTTTGAATTGACAGTGAAACATTTGGATTCAGAAATGAGTAAATGCCATTTAAATTAGAATCCATATCTAATGTCAGTTCAGCTTAACCCCTGAATCTAATTACTATAGGTTTTTTTGTTTTGTTTTGTTTTGTTTTATTATTATTATTATTATTCAATTCATATTTGATTCTTCATCATTAGGATCTGTTTTTGTAGATGCATATCTGGGCTGAAGCCAAAACTAGAAATAATTTATGATCTTGAGTCCCATATGTACATATACTTCAACTCAGAAGAGCAACTGGTTTGCAAGATGTGTTCCCCCAGTTTTCAAAACTTCATTGTAAACATGTGGTTGTGTGCAGTTATTGTCATCTTGACTTGAAATTCAAAAATTGAGTTCTTAAATTAGCAAAACATTAACATATCTCAATCTGTGATCTAATTCTGAGCTAATTAAGAAAAATTTAAATTGGAAATTTGGTGAAAGGAAGAGGAAAAGGAAAAGGAAAAGGAAAAGGAAAAGGAAAAGGAAAAGGAAAAGGAAAAGGAAAAGGAAAAGGAAAAGGAAAAGGAAAAGGAAAAGGAAAAAAAGAAATCCAGCACTGTTTTCAAAGACCTTTACAATGAATTATTGCATGGTACTGTGCCTCTGAAAACAGCAGGGGACATTTGTGGGAGACATTTTGGGGACATTTGAGTTAAATTTCTTCACAGTACTTAAATCTTGTTTGCCAAGAGCAATTTGAAAATCTGAAGTTTGATGACATACTAGGTGGAAAAAAATACACAAAATTTCTGAAGACCTTATTCTGTCTTTAAATGTACACTCCAAAATTTGTAGATGGTAAAATTGCACTAAAAAGCTACTTCTTTGCCATGTTTAAAAGTCAGATTTCCTTCAAGTTCGGAAAAAGAGTCTTCTACAGACATTTGGGTGGAGTAAACTTTATTGCAGTTAAATTGGACTGTCTCGTATGCAAAGCATTCAGTGGGATACATTAGAACCTATGGCCTTTCCTGAGGGCTTGGTTTTAATAGCCAAAACAAATTCTTTGTCTTTAATTAACTTACTCAGAAATTCTTGCTGATCAATTAGTAGCTTGGAATGAAGTAATTTAGCAGTCAGCAGTAGCTCTTAATTAATTCTGCATCAGTGTCTGTTGATTTACATTTCTGACAAAATGTAAAAATTGTTTTTCCAGTAGCTGTTTTTTACACACTGATTATGCATTGGTTTCCCCTTGCCCTTTTGTTTTTCTTTTTTGAACACTGTTGATTCGCTGATTATGACCACAGCATTTAAGATGAATAGTCAAATCCTGTCTTTAAGCACTAGCTTCCATCTGTGCCACAAAAAGCAACTTCTTCTATCAGTCTCTTAAACCTCTAGAAGTCCCTCACAGATACTGTGTTTTACTTTACTTCACATAAATCTTTGCTTAGAGAAAATTAGTGAAACTCAGGAATCTTGAACTCTGCTTACAGCTATATAGAAAAAATCTGTACTTTTATTTAGAGTCTTTTGCTTAATTAATGCCAAATATAATTGCTATTTACGTTTCTGCTCTGCTTGTCCCTTTTTTTTTTTTTTTTTCCCTCCTTTCCCCTTAGTCTGCCTTCTCATTGCATTCATGTTTCCCTGCATGGAAAGTCCCTCTTTTCTCTTTTCATGCTATTCGTCTTAGACTGAATCTTCATGAGCAAGAAGAACCTCCAAAGGTTTCCTCCTATCTGCTTTTGTCAACAGTTCCAACTCTTCCAGCTGGTTTCTCATCTCAATCTTATATTTTTCCCAACCTTTCGTTATTTCTTTACTATTTATTTTCCTAGAGATCCATACACTTTCAACCCAGACAGCCTGATCTTCCCTCCTTTATTACACTTTTCCATTCTGTCCTATTTGCTTCTCTGTGACACTCCCAAAGTGCAGTCAGAGCATGTATGCTATGTTTCTCAAAATACTGCTTTGAAATACAGACCTTTGGGGCTCTTCTTCAGACTGAATAATTTATAGATTAAATATTTCTGCCATATGCCAACTGCGTGTATGTCACAGTGACTATCGAAAGATGGAAATGTTAATGGGAAGAGACCTCTGGAGGTCATCTAATTCAGACTACTGCCTCGAGTGGGACTGTTTCCAGCACAAGAACCAGAGTCAGCTGTAGTATTAGTTAGTCAAGACTTGAAAACCTTCAAGGGTGGAGGTTCAAGAGCGTCTCTGCATGACCTGGTTCAGAGCTGCACCAATATGTGAGCATATTCTCCTTAGTATAAAAACTGAATTTTTAAAGCAACTGTTTGTGGTAACTCACCCTTGTATTGTCTGCCAATACTGCAAACAGTTGTAGTTTTCTATTAAATTAGCCCTTACCCTCTTCTATGTTGAAGTGAATAGCCTCAACTTCTACATCACGGGATCATCCCTGTCCACCCATTCTTATTGCTAAGAATCCCTATTAAACTTGGGAAAGTGGAGGTGCACACAATGTTTCAGATGCAGCCTCCCCCTGGCTGTGCAGAGAGTAAGGGCATCACTCAGTCTACTGTCCACATTGATTATGGTGCAGCTGAGGTTTGCTTTGACTGTTTTACAATGAGAGCTCAGTGTTGACTCATTTTTGCTGTGGCCTTTGTTCTGTGTTTTGTTCTTTGTTTGTGGCCCTCTTCTATAGGGTGTACTACGCAGTTAGTTGCCAACAACTGTTGATGCGTGTGATTATCCCATTGTAGGTACAGAATTTTGTCCTTTTTAGGATGTTTCTTTTGACTCAGTTCTCAGGTTTGTTGAAGTCTGTTTGGGTCAAACTCTGACATTCAACATGTCAAACACTCTGCCTAATTTAGTATCACCTTTACATTTGCTGAGGATGTGCCTTGCCTCATCATCCAGGTTGTCAATGAAGATATTGAACAATATTGGCTACATTATTGACCCCTCATGTGCTCTGCTTGTTACCAAGCGCCAACTAAATGGCAAGGCATTGATTATTCACTTTCAGCATCACAATCCCTCTCTTTCCTTTCCAGCAATACAACTTTGATTTTTTTTAGAAAGGAATATATTTTAAATCCCTGTGGAGAATGGAAGTGAAGTCCAGAGAAGTTTTGAGAAGTTGTGAGGGACAGGAAGTAGAGTCTGAGAACTTACCTTTCAACTGCTGATCAGAAGAGCAAGAAATAGCTGCACATTTTTCCAGAGAGCTTGTAGGCAAATGATTTATTATTTTTTCATTGATACAGAGGACAGTTTTCAAGGTAACACTTGCTTCATTTCTGCAACTGATTAAGATGCTCTTAGCACAGAACACTGACACAATATTGTTCTTCAGTGTGTTTTTCTTCTTTTTGTTTTTCTTTTGTCAGGATAATAAGAAATTGAATATTGAAAAGGGGCATGCTTCAGTACATGGGTAAAAATTCATAGGGATGAAAAATGTGTGTTGTTTGGCCTCCTTGATTCATGCTCATTCACTTGAATTTTTACGTTTGTCTTCCTTGTTCTTGGTGCTATCACCAAGCTAAAGAAAATTCTGGCAAAGAGGAAAACCCTGCCTTAGTTCCCTGTTCCCATAGCAGACTAGCCTGATACTAACTTCCTCATGCCTGCATTGCAGTGTTTCATTATATTTGATTTCAGTGCGTATCTTTTGGATTCCAAATTTTTTTCTTCTGCACTTTTGGGATGTATTTCTCTTGCTTGCAGTCCTGTTCATTTTTTGTTGTTGTTATTGTTGTTGTTGTTGTTGTTTGTATGTGATGACAAAATGTTTGGTCCTTGACTCTGTTTTTGAGATAGCTGTGTTGTTAGTAGTGAGCTTTTTAATTCTGTCAATAAGGCTGAATCTGTCAGTGAGCCATATTCCTCAAGCATTATAGGAATTTACTGCTATGTGTGACTGTTCATGCTTTAGAGCACACTAGGACAAATTCTGCATGTATATACATATATATTTTTAATTGCTCTCGTGAAAAGAGGAATGACTCGGGGAACGGTTATTCCTGCTCAGTACTGGTCAGTGCTAACATGTAGTTGTGATCTGACAGCTTTCTAAAGGGAGTGATAGGTGTATACTTTGTCAGTGTTACATTTCTAAGACCTGGAGCTCATCCATCACAGTTCATCGTGGTATCTTACACTTAAAGTAAAGCAACAGTAAAGAAATAATAGAATGGTATCAAGTTGCTAATGCAGTGTCAGTCAATTTTAGAAAGCTTCAATTCTTGTTTACTTTCATTTGTAAGTTAATGCTCAGCAGACTTTGTTATTTAAATTATTGATAAAATATTTTGTTCCATGTAAGACTACAAAAGCTGTTCTGAATTGCAAAGGTAAGAAAACACCCTATGATCATTCTCAGGGTGTCACTGTGGATGCGTAGTCTGGCACTTGATAAGAAAATACAGGTACTCCTTCTTTTCAGCTTCACCAAAATTGTTTATGAATGAAATTATTAAATATAAAGTTAACAGGGAAACATTTACTTTGCACATAAATGAAAAGCCTTTCTATTCATGGCATATGGAGAGCTAGCAAACCTGCAGCAGGAGGAAATACAGCTTTCAAAACAAGGGATGTGATAGATATCTCACCGTCTCTAATTTATGAACACAGGCCAATATTTCTTTCTCTTTGAGTACGGAATTGGATTTTTCATATCTTTCATGAAGTAAATAAAAATAGATTTTATATTTGATTTTACCCATGGAGGACAAAAATCATGGATTTTTAGTCTAAATGATTCTGTGATTGTGTGGTCCCGCCTCAGCTCACAGCAGAAGTTTCAGTGTCTCTGACAATATTTCTCAAATGCATTTCACAGCTGGAGGCCAAGAGTGTTCAGCAGAATGTCTCCCAGCTGCAGGCGAAGTTGTAGGATTATGCAGAAAGAGTAAACAAGAGTAAAACTAGAACTTGTTGGTCCAATTACAGCGAATGAGAAATGATGAAACTGAATTATTTGTTACATTTAATTTAAATATTGCTATTACTGATATTTGAAAGAAAATATATACATATAGATATTCATCATTCCAAATGCTAGTAGAGACCATGCATGTTCATGAAAATAAAGTCTTGTGAATTGTTTGCTTACACATTGAGGAGAAAAAGAAGTATGATAACTCTTTTGAAAATCCTTAATAATGGCAATATTTTTCTAAAACACTGACTCCCTAATTCTTGCAGTGAACTCATTTATCTGATTAAAGATTTCATGCCTGAATTAGATTTTTCTAGTATGTCCTTTTCCAGTGTTGTAGTGAATACATGGCAAGGGTGGTACTACGTATGTCATGACTGTGTTCTGCATATTGCTGCAGCCACTGGCTGAAATATGATTGATGCAGGAGACAGCAGAAGACAGATCTGTTTGCTAGGGAAATTAACATTAGTAGGTTGTTGTGAGAGAACTGACTGCATGGCACTGCGAAAACGGATGGGAGCATAAAGCAGGAGACAGCTTTATGAGGCTTCTGGTCACTGTATGAAATCTGAAATGTCAGGAAATATGAAGGCTATCCTAGCAGGCAAAGGAAGGCAGCTGTGTGCAACTTGTTTAAGCCTTCCAGTTTGCAGTCTAAGCCATTTAGACACCAATTAGATGACTGAATAAAAAAATGAAAATAGCTTTCTTCCAACTGCTGATTCCTGCTGAAAGGCTTTGATTTGAATGGCACAGGGCACACTGGATGATGCATGTAGATTTCAGATGTAGTCATTCGTTTGTAGGATTTGAAAGATGTACTTACACCTTTAAATGTATTTTTTGGCTTAGACACATACAAAGCTGTGGGAATTATTTCCTAACATACTGTAATAGTTAGTTAATATACATTACATATTCTTTAGTTTGTATTTTAACTTTAAATCAGAATTGATTTACCTAGGATTTTATAGAATCATAAAATCACCAAAGTTGGAAAAGACCTCCAAAATCATCCAGTCCAACCATTCACCTGTGACCAATACTTTCCACTAAACCACATCCCTTAGTACAACATCTAAGCATTTTCTGAACACCTCCAAAGATGATAGTTCCTAAACACTCTTTTGGAGAAGCTGTTTTTCCTAATGCCCAGTCTAAACTTCTCCTGGACAACCTGACACAATTCACTCTATTGACATGAAGAATGTTATATGTTACATAGTAAAATAAGAGGAGGCTGACTCCCAGCTTACTACAATATCCCTTTAGGTAGTTATAGGGGGTGATAAGGACTCCCCTGAGCCTCCTTTTCTGGAGGAACCATCCCCAGCTCCTCATAAGACTTGTGCTCCAGACTCCCCACCGGCTTTGTTGCCCTTCTCTGAACGTATTCCAGGGCCTTGATGTCTTTTTTGTAGTGAGGGGCTCAAAAGTGAACAAACTACTTGAGATGCAGTGCTGAGTACAGAGGGATGACCACTTCTCTGCTCCTGCTGGCAACACTATTTCTGATGCAAGCCAGGATGCAATTGTCATCTTTGTGTCAACACACACTACTCTGCTTTCACTTTCCAAAATTAACAAGCAGAAACCTGCAGTCTTTGCAGACGTGAAATGTCTCTGCAGTTTTCAGAATTGTTAGAATACTGGCTAGGAGTAGACACCTATCAAGGACAGCAATAACAGAATCAGAAGAACAGAATCCTGAGTTGGAACAGGATCTTTGAGTCCAATTCCTGGCTCCACATAGGGTATGAATTTTGGGTGATGCTATGTCTGAGTATTATCTAAGTGCTTCTTGAACTGTGGAAGTTGCAGTAGTCACAGCTGCCTTTGACATCCTGTTTCAGTGCTCATCCACTCTGTGGTGAGCCAGTCACCCACCTGGCTCTCTCCTGATGCAGCTCCATGCCAGTCCCTCAGGTCACCAGAGCGAAAGATCAAAAACACCATTTCTGTTACAGAACTCCCTTTTTTGGGAGGGTAGTCCAGTTAATATTTACAGATTTTATTGTGTTGCTATCATAATCATCCTGCCATTCCATATATAATGTTCACTTCTGAAACAATGAACAAACTTTCTAATAGCTTAGTTTTGTGTTGTGACTGAGCTATCCTGTGGTTTTGTGGCTGTGATCTTTAAAGAATGGCCAAGAAGCTAAAATACTACACACATAGACTGTTCTATGGTTTTAGTGTATAAAATATTCTTTTACTTACATGAATACATTATAACATTTTTAAGTTCAGTTGCCTAGTTACAGTTTCTCTATTCTTTTTTTTTTTTTTTAAATGCATTTCGTCTTTCATCAGTTTTTCAATGTATTTGAATGCTCCTTTTGCAGGTAAACCATCTAAGAAAATATTGAGACTTCAGTGTTTAAAGAAATTGAAATGACTATGAAATAAACTTTTAGTTATATTTTCACTCTTTAGCTCTTTCAGAACCAGAAAGTTTTGACTTGGGGCTATCATAAGGGTAAAGTAGTTTTGTGGGCAGTGGTTTATGGGCTTGCTGTGGGAATCTTTTCCTCAGTAAACGCTACTGGGGGTGTGGAGGTGATGGCGAGGAAGATGTGTGTGTTCCTACTAATAGGAGGCAATTATGCTCTTTTTCTAGGTTTATGTTTTGTAGAGTTTACTGCCTTAAATATATATATATATATATATATATATATATATATATATATATATATGTATGTATGTATGTTTATAATACATATAACAAAGAATATCAACTTAATGCTATATTAACAAGGCCTGCTTTATTTATTTCCAAACAGAAGTGAAACATAACGTAATTTACCCACTTAAAAAGTTACATGGAGTCATGTTTTCTTACTGTGCCTGAGTATACAGGCTCTAGATCTATCTTTAATATTTTGGTTTCACCCTATATCTAGACTTGAAAGGGATTTTTGGAAGCGAGAAAATTTGATATCGATTCATGCCTACAGGGCATTGCACTCTCCTTCACCATCTAAAAAAGTCCTATTTAAAGCTGGTGTCTTCTAACAGATGGTGAGATTTCAGAGCTGGCTAACCTAGACCCACGTAAAAAATCTGCCTAATAAAAACATTGTCTCTGGATACCTGACATACAAGTTCACATAGAAGAGGGCAAATACAAAGTTCACTGTATTCTCTTTATCTAACGTTAATCTATAGAGTATTCTTTAGTTTTCTAGTATTTTAAGTAATGAGATAAGAGGGACTTGAAGGCACAGCAACACACCATTCTGCTTCAGTCATTGAGAACTGTTTCAAGGGATTGTGGTGTACAAAGTCCATGTTTACTTGTATGGCCATACAGAAGCAATGTTTGTAAGTGAACTTCCAGAACTGATGCATGACACTAGCTCACAGAGTCGTGGGAAGTTTGATGAAGCTTTTGTTGAAAAGCATATTCTTTCAGATTAAAATACTAATAATAATCTGTTCTACTTGACAATTATTTTTAATCGAGGGAAACTGAAATTGGAAGATTAGAAATTCATGTAAAGCATTAATTTGCTATGGTGATGGGGCATATATATCACAAAATTCAGCAGCACTAAAGAAAACTAACTTGGCTTTTCTTAACTACTGCAGTACTTGGATGTAAGATAAACAAGACAAGTCAAAATACGTGATTTCATATGAACTGTGACTCTTAAATGCACTGCATTTCATGATGCAGGCAATTCCCATTCCCTCTTCCTATTATTAACTAAATAACAAATTTATGGCAATTTATCATTATCTTGCATAAAATACCATTGCTGCAGCTTTCACACAATGAGCTTTGGCCTGTGTAGCAGTGTGGGCAGAATTCTTTATACTGAATTCTAAAACTGGAAATATGGAAACTGTGTACACTATTAATATATAATAATGTTTCAGAAAGGAATCAAGACAAACCAAATAGCTGCCATTCAAAGTAAATTTCAGGGATTTTGGACAAAAGCCATAGTGAGTGTAGATTGCTCATTATTTTTTACGGAACTTTTAGAAATAAATGGATTAATATGCACAATAGAAATCTAACACTACGGGTCACAGACAGTTTGCAATTTGCAAGTGCTTTCGGATTAGTTGTTAAAGATTGGAGAGGAGGAGGGGTAGGAAGTGTCAGTAGGATAAGTAGTGCTGTAGTGCTAATGAGCAGATGCTCAGCTGTGTATTGAGACCTCCTTGCAATTAAAAAATAGTTCTAGGTGGGAGGTGATCATTCAGCTGTCTATGTGCTGTCCATTGTACCTTGACCAGCTTTTTGTATAGCGATTGCAGTTGCATTTTTATTAGGACAACAACAACAGGAACAGCTAGTGGCTGATTTGGGAGCAGCATTTTGTGCAGTAGAAAAGAGAGACCTGGGTGCCAAGGGAGCACTTCTATTCTGGAAGAGGTCAGGTGTCATTCATGAGACAACAGCAGCTAGCTTCCTACTGATGTACTCAGTTCTCTGGGTTAGGGAATGGGAATGTTGCATTTAGGAGGGCAGAAGAGCAGTTCCAGTCTCAACTCTTATGTCAGTGGGTTGTGGGGAAAAAAGGAGTTGCAAGTACTTAATTTACTAGACCTGACCAAGGAGTTCAAAGAAGAAAACTGGGGGACAAGAATCAAAATTATAGGTTTCTTGAGGGCTGGCTTATCCTGTTCCTTGTGGTCAGGGCAACATGTAGATGCTGGGCATTATCCCATTACTATAAGGAGGTGGTTGGCATGGGCAAGTCAAAAGGTACAGGTGCATATTAGCAAGGTTCCCTTATATCTTCAGCTTCTGTAACTGGGAAAATGGGAAGTAAATAAGAGGATTTAAGAATTGTTTCCAGCTCACGCTTCACATGTAATCTTATCCTGCTTATTACAGAAGCGCTTCAATGTTCAGGAAGCAGGAACACTGGGCAGGAGCAGAGTAGCTCAATTGGCATTTCTTGATCTCACATATGGGCTTCTTCCCTCCCACCTTTCTATCTTTTTCTATTATTGTCTGGGTTAGGGGGCTTATAGCATAATTAGAAATTGAATTATTTATGAGTAGTCATTAAAACGAGTGGCTTGCAGATTAGTTAAAGACAGGAGACAAGTGAAATGAAACTGCTTTTTCCTCAGCTGCTTTTGCACATAGTGACTTCATGGAAGCCTAGATAAAGCATCTTCTTTGTGGAACAAAGAGAAAATGCTTTGTAATATTAGTGGTATATGTGTGCAAATTTCTACGTGAGTGTTGTGGGAAAATTGAATATATGGTGGAGAACTGTCTACAGAAGGCTGATGTGAGGAAGCAATTGGAAGGAATAGGTCATGAGCCTGATGAAATTTCAAAGCAGTGGGAGCTCACTTAATAGCATTAAGACATACAGTATTCTACTGTCATGAGGAGTGTGTCTAAAAATAACATAGGAGGCCTTAAGTTATATCATGCTGTGATAAAGAGGACAGATCTCTAAGTAGAAAAGATCTATCCCTCTAATGAATGAGATCCAAGACTAACCAAGTAAAGCCTTTTAAGTATCCTGCTATTTTTGTCGTATTAAAACTTAATTCTCTGAAGGTATTTTAGGAAATGCACATTCATGCTAGCGAAATAGTCTCATGCCATTGAAATAGTCTCTCTAATGCTGGCTTTCTGTTGTTAGGTGCAGATAATGATATTTGGTTCTTTCAAAGCAAGATCAAAGCAGTATTAAGAATCATTTTTCCAATGACTACTGGTGAATTCTGGTAATCTGAATGAAGCTAGCTGTCTCCTCATAATAGTGGAGATGCTTATGGTGCTAATAATAGATTTAGTGAATTTGAATGCACAATGAAGGGATGGAAAGGGAGTGAGAATTGTTGTTTTCCTCCTTTTCTTTTCTCGTAATAGCTTTCCATATGTCTGAATTCTTTTGCAAAGCATTTTCATGTTCTGAGTCTATTGAAGGAGGCACCATTAGTATAAAATAATAATCACGCAAATGGTTATACAGTATACAGAGGAGTCAGGGTTCTTTACAAGGATGCTCTTGCTGAGATGTTGGAAATTAACTTAGGTTATCCTATCAGGTATGCACTACTATGGAATGCAGAAAGAAGTGAGCAGTATAACTGCTAGCCCCTGTGTTCAGAGCCAGGATGTAAATGGAATGTTGCACTTCATCAGCTTGAAGATGTGCTAATTCAATCAATAAGTTACTTGAAAGCTTGTAAGTTAGGTTTTTTTTTGTTTGTTTTTTTGTGGTTTTTTTTTTGCTGTTTTTCGTTAAATGTGTAAGAATGTGTGTGTGCGTGAGTGTGTATTTATGTCTTCATGTGTATGCAGACTGAACAGAAGATGATACAGAGCCCTGCTGTTTGTGTTTTTTTTTATTTGTTTGTTTGTTTTTGAGTTTCTATATTCCTCATTAAAACCACAATAGATACAAAATAAAGCTCTGCTATCGATTTCAGATGACCTTTTTTTTTTTTTTTTTTTTTTTGTTGTTGTTGCTATACTGGCAGAAATTCATGAATATGCAGAAACAGATAAATATATATATATATATTTTCCCACCACACAGAGTGAAAAATCTTGACTTTTTTGTGCATTTGATGTCCATTATTCCTCTTTGCATGAAAATAAGTAAGTCCATAGTGTGCTCAGGTGCTCATGGTCTTTAAGCTCATGCCTGTTGAGAGTTACTGTTGTTTTCTGTAATTAGAACACAGATACATAATCACATTAATATGAATACTTTCAGTTCAATCCAGTATGCACAGCTAAAATAATTTCTGATTTTCTTCATTTGCATGCTTCCAGTTCACAGTAGAAGCTCCTATGGTAACTAATGCATCATTCTATATTAATGAATAATTGCCACAGTAAACTCCTAAAAGGTCAAGTCTTGCTCAGGTGTTCATCTGTGAGAGATTCCTTGGGTATTCACAAGTTGATTCTAGCTAATCAACAAAGGCTTATGCTTTGAAGTGCTAGTGATTTCCTCATGTTCCACATGTAATGCCATTAATGCAATCTGATTGTAAACAACAACAACAACAAAACAAACAAAAAAACACCCAACCAGCCAACCAAACAAAAATCCCCCAAAAACCAAAACAAAACATATAAACAAACAGACAAAAGCTGAGCAACCTCATTGGCAAAAATATACATTTGTAAGATGTATCACTCTGGATATCCCCCCCAAAACATATTCTATGAAAAACAGCATTTTAAAATAAAATATTAGAAATATTACAACCTCTTCCATTTTCGTGTTATTTAGTGTTAACAGCAGTTGAGTACTGTGGTCAATCCACATTTCATTTATTGAATTTCTTCACTGTTCTCATGCATATGCTTGATGCTTATCTTTTTTGCTTTTCTGTAAGTGTGATCAAGTTGTCTCCTTGGAGTCATTTCTGGCATATTATTTGGACTTCTTTCCAACCATGTGGCTTTGATATAACTTAAATTTTGCTATTTAAATTTCTCTTTCACAATTATAATCTGTATAGATAATTTGCATACTAGTATTTATAGATTTATCAGCATATTGTTTTTCTATTGTGGTATGAATGTAATATTTCTATCTATAAAATTACTGAGCTACAAGCATACAAGATGTTTGTTTGGGACAAAGATTTTATGTTTATGCTTTTCAAGTGCCAAATTGCATAACACTCTTTAAGGAAAAGATAACTGAGCACAGTTAAAATAAATACAATTCTTGTAAGGGGACACAGGCCTTGTTCATTCCTCTGCACAAGTTGGTTGGATTAAAGTTGGATATCAGGAATATATTCTTCAGTGAGAAGGTGTCAGGCACTGGAACAGACTCTCCAGTGAAGTGGTCATGTTCCTGATATTGCTGAAGTTCACTGAATGTCTGGACAACACTCTTCAGACATATGGTCTTTTCAGCAGTCCTGAGTAGAGTCATGGTTTGGACCCCAAAATCCTTATAGGTCCCTTCCAACTTGAGATATTTTATGATTCTGTGATTCTAATCGTGTCACACTTCAAGTGACACAGTGCTTGAAAACAGTATTTACTATGAAGTTCTAAGATTTTTAAAAATACTTTTACAAGTTTTTCCCACATTATAGTTGTTTTTTTTTTTTTTTCCTTTTAAGCAAGTGCTTTCTTCTAAACTATTTTTCTTTACTGTTGGTTTTCTATCCTCAGTCTTCAAAGGAAACAACCTCAATATACAGAATAGATAATTCATATTCAGAATAGGCTTTTGAAACTATGGACATCATTGGTGCAAGTTTTGATTGTCTTTTTCAAATAAGAGCATTAAGCTGCACTTTCTTACTTTCACAGGGCACTAAATAGTGCAGAAAGCTAATCACTGTTTCTGTAATAGAACTAAATGAAGGAAAGAGTGCAGTGAAAAAAAGTAGACTAGGCTAAGAATTGGTAAGCTGAGCACTATTATTCAAGGTGTTTTGTTTCTTGAACTAAAATTCAAATCTGTGTAATTATTTACTATTTTTTCTATTTAACTATACTTCTGTTTTTGTTATTAAGCTGCATAAATGACATTTCTTGTCCAAACAGGCAGTGCTTTAAATATAGCACACTTGCTAGTAAGCAAGCAAAACTATTTATGTTAGAAACACCTTCCAGTTTCTGTTTTGTTTGTTTGTTTTTATCTTGTCATAAGGCAGTTCTCCCTCGTAGCCCTTTGCTTATAAGGGATTTAGAAATGAAAAGATTCCACCTGAACAATAGGCATTAAGGGTTTGTTACTTTATTACAGTGTAAATTGAAGTACTTGAACATCTATGATACTTTCTTCTATGTTTTATTTTATGTTTTATTTTATTTTATTTCATTTTTTTTTCCTGATCTTGCAAATAGAACACAATTCATGAATTCTTGTCCTCATTCTGGATAATGCCAGCATTTCTATGTTGTACTCTTATAACTAATTCCTACAATCTGTCAAATCAATTTAGGTACATCTCACATTTGCTTTTATTTATCTACAAAGTGGGGCCTCCTTTTTCGTTACATTTTGGCTGCCACTATAGATGGAAACCATCCTAAGCTGTATATGAATTTAAATGGCAACAGAATGACTGGCACTAGATATGTGTTTTTAGTGTCAAGACTATGGTAATGTATACCATTAGTTGTTAAACATAGTCTGCTGTCGGCGCTGTGCCAGCGTGCTGCCTTGTGCACAGTGCCAAACCTTGCTGAGAACCTAGTGTGTTCTGTAGTTCAACTGCATATTTTCTCAGTTTTAGCTGCAGAAATGAGACACCAAATGTAGTGACGCAAAATAACTTGTGAACCATGCCGACACTCTGTGCCAGCATAACGTGGAAATCAAGCTTACGTTGGGCCATCATCTAAACCAACATCCATGCTAAAGCAATTTCCCTAGGGTAGGTTGCACAGGAAAGCATGCAGTTGAGTTTGAGAGTTCATGGCCTTCTGTGCAGCCCATTCCAGTGCTTTATCACCCTCATACATAATCACAGAATGGTTGAAGTTGGGGGAGACTTCTGGAGGCCATCTGGTCCTACATCCTTGCTTATGCAGGGTGCCCAGAACCATGTTCATAAAGATGTCCTTATAAAATATGGGAGTGTGCTTTTGTGTGTGTGTAATGTATGCATGAAATGGTCATAATAAAATAAACCAAAAAGCGATCTAAACTTAACCTAAAGTAGATAAGGAGCAAGGAGATCTGAGATAGATAACTTAGTTTGTTCAGCCTTAGTAACAGAAATCTAATAAGGGGTGTTAATACTCTCTGCCATTACGTGAGAAAGAGAGAAGATGGATCCAGTCTCTTTGGTGGGGCATAGTAATGCTACAAGGGACAAAGGATCCAAGGCAGAGGACAGAAAAATGATCAGTAAGTGAAAGAAGAAAGATTTTTATTTGAAGATTTAGTTTAGTCATTTGAATCTCTAAACGAAGCAATATAGAAGCAAAGAAAATTGATGTGATCTGGCATAAGCCAGTAAAAAAGAAAAAAATAAGTTATAATCTGAAGTGTAATTGAGTTGGATGCTGAGGGGAAGTAGGACTTCAGAGATGAAGGTTAGTTCATCTGAATAATACATAATAATCCAATAATAAAAATCCACTATTATCAGATTACAGTATTTAGATTTTGTATACTATATAAGCAGATGATCATCCTTATCTCCTTCTGTTTCTGCAGAATTATTTTTAGTTATCAGACCCTATGCTTAGAAGAGACAGCATCAAAAATACCAAAATAGTAATTGGAAGTGAGTATAAGTTAAAATTATCTTATTTTGGGTGGTAACAGAAAAGGAATGTATATGCTATAATAGTATCCGTAACACACATAGCTAAAATGTGAAAGAATGAGTGTAAAATTCTATGTAGTGACACCAGTACTTGCAATACTTATGTCTGTGAAATCTCTATGGATAATTTTTGAACCAGTCAGCACTTTACATTAAATAAATAAATAAATAAATCAGTAAATCAGCTACAAAATAAAGCTAATCAAACATTTAGATCTTTTCTGATTTCGAAATGCTTGAAGTTGAATTATTTTCCTTGAACAGAAAAATAATATTTATTCTAAAATTTCTTATACCTCCTTAAGCTTAGTTTTAAATTCCATTTGGAGAGGTAACACAGATGCTTTGATTCGTACTTAATTAATTTAATTTCTATTGATTACAATGGTTTTTTTTTTTTTTGTTTTGTTTTGTTTGGTTTAGTTTGGTTTTGTTTAAAGGGAAAGTTTATCTTGTCACAGGCTATTAATATGTGCCACAGCAGCACTTGTGCTGAGCACTGCTATTATTCACTTCAGGGAGTGGCTTTCCCCTGTGTGAACTGTCAGACTGTGTGTATGAAGGCTTGTGTAGTGAAGAGCCAGATGTGGCACTTAGATCAGGGATCAAGAGCAGGAGTTCCATTTAGGGAGGAATCAATGGTGGCCCTGTGCTGAGCCAGGACTCAGACACAGTGATGCAATCATTGTATCTTGCCTACCCAGATGCAGACACCTCCTTCACAAATCTAGGTGCTCTTTCCAGGTGTCAGTGTCCATTATCCATATAATTAGTATCCCTGTATTGTCAGTGTTTCAGAAGTTTCAAAGAATGAGATGCCCTCAGAAGATCTGAGAATTTCTTACAATTTCCTATTTCATTTTGGGCAAGCAGTTTAGTTTAGATTTTCATCAGCTGGCAGAATAATATTTTACTGCCTCTTAGCAAGGGTTATTAGGACATTTCTGCTGAATGAAACCATGTAAATACCTGCACAGGAATACCTGATATCTTTTGGAATTATGCCAAGGTCTTAGTTCAGTGTTAATTTGGTGCAGTGAGTGCCAATTGCTAATTAGGTGTTGAGTGAAAATGTATTATGCATCTGAGGTATTTCACTGAGGGTATTTGTAAAGTGACATATTTCAACTCAGCCTGGCATTTTGTGCCTTTTGAGTATTTGCCTGTGGAGCCTTAATTTTGCTGTGACATCTGCTTTGTTATATTTTGTTTTCAGACATTTCTCTTTTAAAGCCTTTGTGACTTTTTAGAATGAAAAGTGCTAGTAAAGTAACATGTTACTGCCTTTCACTAAGCATTTCATTTTTATAGAGTTTTTGCCTGGGAGATAAAATTTTTATTTCCCAAGGTTTTCCTGCACTACCTGAAGGCATCTGGAGCACGCATATCGGGAACTCACAAGGATTATAGAGTTGAGTAATTTACAGCAAGACGTTCTTGCTATGTATGTTAAGCACGGGAGAAAAAAATCACCTTCATAGGTAGTAGAAACATGTTTTACCTGCTTTAGTGAGTCTTTTGTCTATCTTGCTTATTTGTTTATTACTTGCAGCTACCATTTATTATTCAGGTTACATTATATATTAGGTGTTTCTTCGTATCCCAGGCGGAATGGAATAGTGAAGACTACTTTTGCTGGAGGATATTAATGAATTTCATTTGAGTAGTTAAGGCTTTCAGGTATTGTTGGAGACTTTGATTTTACAGGAAAAAACAAAACAAAACAAAACAGACTTCTACATGAGAGTCAACACTATTTCAGCAGAAGAAAAATGTGAAATATTGCAGTTTCTGCAAGACAGTATGTATAAGTGAGACTGAAAATATCTGATAAAGAAGATACTAAATAAGCAAAGCAATGCTATGTTTTAAGCAGAAACGTCAGATGGTCACCATCCGATGTCAGCTATGAGCATATATGCACCTGACACACAGGTGACTGCTGATGTGAATGCAGTTCTTTGAGATGCCTAACAAAATCACCTTTCCATGAGGAGTGTGGGATGGAGTGGGTGGAGAAGCTTCTCAGTGTTCTCTGGAAATTTACCTTTGATTTGAAGGCTTTCCAATTTTGTTACTACTTAGTTGATGGTGAGAAAGAAATATGATAAACAATTCCTATGAATTGAGGAGAGATGGGACAAGGAGGAATGTTTTTGAACCAGGTAGGTTTAGATTAGATATAAGAAATTCTTCAGCATCGTAGTAGTGAGGCATTGGAACAGGTTGTCATGAAACTGTGGATACACTGTTCCTGGAAGTCTTCAAGGCCCAGTTGGATGGGCTTTGGCCAACCAGATGTAGTGATCCAAAATTTACTCCCCACACTCCCACCAATGGCAGTGGGAGAAATTCTGAAGGGCTTTTGAAAAAGTTCAGTGGCTTTTATTAGGTTGAATGATAGAACATGTGGAAAGCTTTTTGATTCCGCAGGTTTTCCCACACGGACATATAACATAAGATTTAGATTAAAACTGGATTCTTGTTTGCCTGGTTTTCCTTGAGCTGCCTTGCATGTCTCTTGAATGTGTACCTGCAGCTCTTCTCATCCACAAGAGTAGAAATGGAAAATGCTTTTACTTAGGATATGCTGTATCCAGTGCAAAATAGCACAGTCATAGCACGTGTGGTTTCATTCTCCCACTGTCTCCTGTCTCTTGGCAAGTAGGGATCCCAAGAGAGCAGGGAGGCAAACTCTCATTGCAAATCAATACAGTTCAAATAGGCAAAGTTCTCAGCTCCCTAGAGATGATGGTGTGGCCAGTGAAAATAAATTAAATTAAATTATAAACTGAATTTCCTTCAAAAGTTCTTTAATAGCGTATCTCTTTCTTTGACTATGAAATGACCTCTGGCAAAAAATGTGAGCTGGAATAGATCTCCTGTCCCACCCTAATGGTCTAGATTTATAAAGCTACAGTGAGAGGCTAAACCAAGGGTGAGCTGGATTTTATCCAGGAGTTTTATTTACCCATATCAATATATTCTAGTTAAACTTTATTGTTGAGTCAAGGTAAACTGATAAAAAAATACACAAAAAATAAAACACAAACGAGGAAAGACTTTTTTAGAGGAAAAAAAAAATTGTGAACTTTCTGTTTTAATTCCTATCAGAAAGAGTGATATACTTGACATAAAAATTAAAGTAACACAGGCTACATTTTCACTACCTGTCAACCCAACAATGCAGTTTATTGCATCTCATATCATCTTCTGTGATGCACGCACATCAGTTTACACTGTAAATTCTGTAGAGTGTATGACTCATCATCATCTTTGTTGCTACATGATCTTAAATAAAACTTATGTAGTCAGCTTGGTATCTGCAATGAACAAACAGCAAAATACAGCTTCATTTTTCCTGTTAGATGATGAGAAGTAGCTT
Source organism: Coturnix japonica (assembly GCF_054131305.1). Taxonomy (NCBI): domain Eukaryota; kingdom Metazoa; phylum Chordata; class Aves; order Galliformes; family Phasianidae; genus Coturnix; species Coturnix japonica. Next base: position 8,938,375 of record NC_140663.1, read on the forward strand.
TATTGAATATTTTTATTTTTATTTTCATGTCTGTGGTTGGAGCTGATGAAAAATCAATGTTTTTCTCTTTGTATTTCATTCACAGATTAACTGTATCTTTAAAAATTTCATAGAATTAAAATTAAAGTTTCAGAACCTTTGGTATGTTTTATTTGATGATAAAATCAAAAATGAAATAAAATACATCAGTGAAAGAAGACAAGTGAAAGGAACTATTTTGAGATTTTCCGATGTAAAGTAGATCAAAATCAACAATTAAAAAAAACAAAAACATGTTAGGAAAAAAAAATAAAAAAACAACAATAAAGTTACTTTTTTTTTTCACTGAAGAGCCTGGGCAGCATTCTGGACCATGCTAATCATGACTGTTTTACACAGAACTCTGAAGGAATGCAGTGGTGTTCATGGGAGAGGAAATCTAAGACTTCCACATATATCCTCTATCAAATCAAAATTTGCAAGATTTAAATTATCACAGATATGAAACCATTCATTGATTTACAAATATATTAATTTTGTTTTCCTTCTTACTAGGACGTATTTGAGTATTATATGAGTGTTCAGACTTCTCAGATTTTACGCACTAGATTTCAGAAAGAAGTCTATTTATCTCCTGATATGGCTTTTCTGAGAAGATATACACTCCAAAGTATTATAAGATGTAGATGATGCCATTTTAAGTTGCATTTTATTGCCATTATTTCTTTAACATTTGTGACAGTTAGTGCTGTAGCTTTATCGCTTTCCGAAAGCTATTAAAATTAGTATTTGAAGTCTCTTTGCCATAAGTTATATTATATAGGCTGCAAAATATAAGGGTGAAAAACTGACAGTCAATTAACATCATTTTATAGACTGATTGGTTTTTTTTTGTTTGTTTGATTGATTTTTTTTTGTTTTGTTTTTTGTTTTTTGTTTTACAAGGTATATTTATGGCCTTCATTGATAACCATTCTGCTTAAAAAAAGGTAGAAATGTCCTTTAATTAGATTACGGGGAAAGTTTTAAAGACCTCAGGACAATGTCTTACTTGTCCCTAAAATAATTTAATATTTCACTGGAAGAAAAATATACAGGAAGATTGAAGACCACCTGAATAGAATGCAGCTGGATTGGAACAATTTAGCCTGGGAGAAGTGCACCTAAAAATGTACTAGCAGCAAGAGATCTAGAAAACTAGAGGTGCCTTCTCGTAAAACATCTCTTATAATTCCTCATTTACAGGTGACTGGTTACACTGTATACTTTATTTAAAATTATCATAGGGTTTTAGAGATCTGGCATGTTAGTTCTTTCATTTGTATTAAGCATAAGTGCATTAATTTTTTAAGAGGCTGTCAGTTTTCAGGTTTGTGTTGAGGCTTTCAGGGACATATCCTAATAGAAATATTTGTACAGAATCTATCAAACTATTAATTAAGGACGTTTCCCTTCTCATTGCATCTTTTGGTTTAAACATTCCCCTAAAGTCTTTTCAGTTCAAATGCTGCAGCAGCCTGCGGAGGCACTGAGAAATGAAAGGAACTGCAAGCATGCTAGGAGTGTTTCATCTCTAATCAGAGACTTGCAGTGTAGATGAACAAAAACAAGGATCCCATCTGGCAACTAGACCCATCTATGCATAGAAAAGTCAATATTTGTTCAGATTTAGCTTTGGCCACTTTAATTGTGCTTTCCAATTTTACATGTGAGAGTAAATACCTTCCAAAGAATTTGATTCGAAGTAAGAGTTATATGCACACGCCTAGAGTTTAAAGAAAAATTGACAGCCAGAAGTGACCTATCCAAAATTAATTAGCTCTCTCATTCTGTCTCACGGTACATATGTGTCCATCAACAGAAATCTTGCCAGGTCCAATTAGCACTAATTGGCAGTTAATCTGAATGTGAAAAACAAGGCTGATTATTTAGGGATAAACCCTGCACTCATTAACAAAGAAGACAAAAATTATAGAAAATACTAGAGTCTAGACAAACTAGTCATATAAGAAATCTGTATCCCTGTCTGCATTGTCTCTAAGTAAACAGTTGTGTAACTGATGGGGTGAAATAAGGATTGTTGTGCTACTTACAGACCAGTGGGATAACTGATTAGCAAAGCAACCTCTAAAAGTTTATGAAATGATTTTAAGAAGATACAGAATAGAAACTGTTAAGAAAAGGAAATATATAAATAAAGAGTGAGGTGCCATTCCCATTGTGTATACGTCCTATAGAATTTGTGATAGGGGATAAGAAATACTTTTTCTTTTTTTTTTTTTTTTTGGCAAGTTTTCTATTCCTTTTTATATCTAGCAAAAAGAAAACCCACAGCCCACTAAATAATTACAAACGGGTAGGACAGAAGCTTTGCACTTAGATGAGTATCTTTTCACTGCACAGGGAATGAATGTTTCTGTATAACAATGGTTAAGCTTTGCATGGGTAATGCTTTACATCTCATTCCTCATTTTTCTTTTCCCTCTGGCAGACTGTCTAATTGGCAGTTAGTGAAACTCTGGGCTTCAGAACTTAACCTGTTTTAATTGAAACTGGGATACTGTGGCTGCTCAGACTTGCAGCTAGTTCTTCTACCAACGAATCTATTCTGAATTTTACTTCATATTCAGTAACTAGGTTCCTTATTAACAACATGAAATACTTATCCTGTATTTCTATGAAAGCTAGCTCAATCTACTTCCCCAACACATTTTGTGCCTCATTTGATAGACAGTGGCTAAATGCTTTTCTTTAAGGAAGAAAAAAATAAAAAAGACTTTAAAAATATTTCTTTTATCTTCTGGACACTGCTGGTCTTGGCCTAGGCTAGATTTTTTAGGGTCAATAGAACAAGTATACTGAAAAGCAGTACATGGAGAGAGCTGGAGAGACAGATCAATAAACACAGCAGTACTTTTTTAGATTGATAGTTTAAAGATATTTCCAATCTCATCACATGTTTGGTCTACAGAGTTGATATGTTTTCCTGCTACACTGACTGTTGGATAACATCACAGTTCTTTTTTACGCTGCTTAAAATATGTTGTCATCTTCTTCCACTGATTTTTATACATCACTTGGTCTTTGCAATACACACTCATTCCAGGGCAGCAGAACATTTCCAACTGCTTCCTCAAAGGGCTGCAACCAGTTGTCATCTGTGTGAACTGACTAAATATGGCAAGACTAGCCTTAAGATATAAAAGTAGAAGCCATTATATGAAGCTTTGATGTTGAATTGGAGGAACAAGGTGGATCTGATGGAGCTCCTGGCTGCAGATCTGTGGGAATAACTTGAGCTTATGGCCAAGGGTGGCAAAAAGGTTTACTAAAGAAAAAAAAAACAAAACAAAAAAACCAAAAAGTTGAGTATTGAATAGGAAGAAACACTGTGGGGCTCTGGGAGGGCTTGAATGGCAAAGTGCTGAAGGCTGAAAAAGTATCATTGTTGATCTTATTTTATAATTCTTCCTTGGATATTTTCTTTTGGTTGCTGTAGTAGAGAAGATATTAAGCCAGTTAGACTCTGTGCAATTGGGTGTCTGTTCAATTTCATGAGTCATGGCTACGTTTTATATAAAGTAGACATTTGAACAATATGCACAAACCAGGAAGGTCTCTATCCCCTCAGCTGAGCTCGCTTCAGGATTGTGATTACTCCCTCTTTGTTGCTTTCTTGGGCACAATATAAATGAGATTTTCTACAAACTGAAAACACTTGAAAGAGAAGGACAGAGTATGGCTTCACTCTCATTCTTCTATGACAGTGAGTGGCTTTTAACTAACTGTCCAGGGTACTTGCCAGGCATGGTGGTGACTGAGTGTCCTTAGGAGGTGCCTAGCGTGGGACCATGAAGAGGTACTCAGCCATCTGCTGCTGATGGCAGTGCCATTGATAATGGCTGAATTTGGAAGGTAAAGAATGAACCTTGTTACCCCATGGCAGCTTTTCTTCCAGTACAGAGATTCATTATGAAATGTTTAAGTGCCTCCCACATTACAACTGATCTGTGTGATACTTTTCTACAGTTCCTTCTTTGGACCATAAATGCCTTGTGCATTTCCTTCTGTCTTCTTCATCATAGAGATATAGAATGGCTTGGATTGAAAAGAACCACAATAATCATGTAGTTTCAACCCCCCTGCTGTGTGCAAGGTCACCAACTGCTGTACCAAGTTGCCCAGAACCACATCCAGACTGGCTTTGAATTCCATGCAGGGATGGTGTATTCACAACCTCCTTGGACAGAGTATGTCAGAGTATGCCTACATCAGTATGTGCATAATGCTTCTTTCCTATTTTGGTGATGCAAATCCATGTTAATCAGCTAAGATTATTTAGTTTCTTTTTAAAAATGCATTTGTAGCCATTGGGAATATGACATCACCTAAAGTCACAAAAATGCTGTTGTGTGCCTTAGTGGCGCAGTGTTAGGAATGCCGCGTTGCAACATGGGAGGGCCCAGGTTCGAATCCCCCCTGTGGTGCAAGTGGTAGAAGTGCCACTCTGCTACACAGGAGACTCAAATCCTGGGGGTTGGACTCGATGATCTCTAAGGTCCCTTCCAACCCGCATGAGACTGTGATACTTGCACAGGCATCATCAAAGTGTCTATCTGATGCAATAGATTTTGGGTGATGGCAGCAGGTTTGCTTTGCTTTCAGTGAGGTAAGTATAACCAACACTTATCATTCCTAATAGGAATAAAGATCTCTTACAAGTTCTTGTTATATATTTATTTATGTATATATTTAGTGAGACTGATAGGGATCAGTAAGAAGCAACAGCAGAGCACGTGATGTACTGATGTGTCAGATAATTTAAAAGAAGGCTTAATTGCAAAGTTAAATACAACTAGCTTTATTTATTTTCATGCCACTGTAAAATAAGCTTATGGCTACAAACAAAGGCTAATGATGAAAGGTAATGGGCCAGATTCATTGCTTATGTACATTGGTGCAAGCTTTTAAAATCCATTGAATTATCTTTTGTTGTGACACCAAGAGTAAATTTGGCCAGGTATGTTAGACTGTGGAGAGGAGACTAATGAATTATCATGGGGGAGATTTTAAGTTTGGCCTGGATTAACATCATCATTAATGATCTGTAAGAAGGAGACTGTCAGCATGTTCATTAAATTTGCATGTGATACAATGCTTGGTTTCAAATACCATTGAAGGCACAAAAGCGCAGAGGGACAGGAAGAAATTTGACAGAACAAAACCAATACATATAAAATAACAAAACAGTCATCTCAGCAAAATATAAGTTGGTAAATGTAATGACTAATATTCTGAATAACAATGTAGGTAATACTCAGGTAATGATGACAGTCTTTTTTTTTTTTTTTTTTTTTTTTTAATAGTGAAAAAAAAAGCAGGGAACAAATGCAGTTCACAGTCTTATAAAAGAAAAACACATCACTGATACTTAAAGAGGGACAAGAGACATATTATGTAGATTTCTGGGCTTGCTAGAGTAATGAGATCTAAAAGAAATACATACATGAACACAAAATTGAGAAGAAATTAATTTTGGAGCAGAGTTTTTGAAGTCTATTCTAAATACTTGAGCTAAACTATATTTTCACAGCAGAATTAAGATGTAGGGGTATATTGGAGCTCATATCTGAAACTACAGGAGCATGTTCAGGGTAGTGCCATGGGATGTGACCAGAATGATGGGAACGGGATTGCAATGGGGAAGATTCAAACTGAAGTAAGATATCTTGGAAGTGAAATCTGTTCTTCACAGAAATAATTTTCCCAAGAAGGTTTGGGATTTCACATTTCCTTGTATTTTAACCTCAGTGTTATATCTGTTCTCCCAAATCACTATGAGATAGGCATGTGTAGTTATCCCCATTTACCTGTTGTGTTGTTAAGGATGCTGTTTGACACTGCTGCTGAGCTCTCAGCTATCTTGCTGGCAGGGACTGGACTCACTCCCTTACATCCTTACAAGAGAGGATAGTGAAAATGCCTTAAGTTGTAACAAGATGTGATCAGAGTCTTTTCTTACAATTGGAATTGAAAATAGGACTATTCGTATTTATTGCATCAGCCTCAAACACTAAGTTCCTTTTTTTTTCTGGTGTTAAGGGTCTGGACGCTTTACTATACTGTATTACTATACCCTGTTTGAAACAGTTACTCCTAAGTAACTGCTGAAATACTGCTTTTGCTGAAACATGCCCTTGCAGTGTCCCATTTAGCCCTTCCTTTGTACTAACTGCTTTTATTGATATAGAGCAAAAAATATATATTTTTTTTTTCCATAAGTCATCTTGAAATTAGTAATAAATACATGAGAATAAAGCCGCTAGTCTGTTTTTTCTTTTTTTAAATTTTTTCTTTTTTTATTTTTTTTATTTTCACAGGCCAATTTTAGGACAATAAAGATTTTGGCAGAAAATACATAGGTCTCTCCAGAAGTAATATGTCTTATTTATTTCCATAGAAATGACAACAGATACAAAGAGAACAATAACACTATTTGATAGAGCACATTCTCAGCTACAAACAGTTTTTCTACATAGTCACTGCCATTAGTGATGCTTTTTCACTTTACCTGCTGAGGGATCATAGAATCATAGAGTCATAGAATCACAAGGTTGGAAAGGACCTACAAGATCATCTAGTCCAACCACCCTCCCTTTACCATAAACAAAACATGTTGTGTTTTGAACTCTTTGTGTGATGTGTTTTGAACTGTTTCTTTGATGGGAAATTCACACTTTGCCACTCCATGGACTGCCATTTTGAGTCCAGCTCGTAGTGATGAGACCACATCTCATCAGTGATAATTATGCAGTCCAGGAAACTGTCACCTTCAGCTTCATATAGGCTCAGTAGATCCTGACAAACTTGGGTACAATGTTCTTTCTGCTCCTGAGAGAACATTTTTGGGACCCACCTGGCACAAAATTTGTGATACTCCAATGTTGCCACCATTGTTTCCAGTTCACTGAAGCTGCTATTCATCTCTGTAAACAATTCTCTGATTGTAAACTGCTGATTAGAGTGGATGAGCTGATCTGCATGTTTTTCATTTTGTTATGTGACAACTGTGCATAGCTGTATGGAATGTGAATTGTATTCCACATCACTGTCCTCACATCTGAAACACACCACCTACTTTTCACTGTGCTCACATCCATTCTTTGATCTCCATTAATGTTCCGCAAGCATTGATGAACATAAACGGGTGCAGTTTTTTCTTCGTGGAGGAATCCAGTGGCACACCTTTGCTTCATATGCACTTCTGTGCCAGATGCTGTTCTGTCAGACTGCCCCTCTGCTGTCATCTGTCATGCAGAAACAACATGTAATGGAATACTGGCAGGAAGGTTTAGCCTCTACTGCCATACCACCACCATCTGTCTCTCACATTATGGGACATCATCATAAAATAGGAGGCATTACTTTTGGAGCAGTTCTCATATTTCTTCATTAGTATCATCTGTTTGACTTATCAGCTATTGGAGTCATTTAAATTTGTCTGCTTGATTTGGTGTAATTATTTTTTTTGTTAAGTTTTCAGGGATTAACATTTCTAGGATGGAGAGATACGAATTTATGATAAAATTCCTTCTTCACACAACTACTGCTATCAGCTAGGTTTTTAAAATAAAATTACTCTCCCCCCTTCCCTTTCCCCCTGATCCTTAAAGTCTAGGAAATTATTTTCCAATCTCTCTAAGCTGCACTTTAAAATAGTGTAATTACTGTTTCAGGAATGAGAACTCTTAGAAACCATTATTTGTAAAGGCACTCAACAGCCGAGCCTCAGCAGTGCACTGTACCAGCATAAGGAGGGATCATTTTTGAAATACTGTAATAGATTCTCTATCCTCACTCAGAAAAGCTAAATTCAGTGGGAGTAATAGAAATCTGAACATCGGTGACTAAAGAGTCTATGTGGAGGAACAAAAATCTTTTTGTGAAGATATCTGTAGATGAGTTTAATTCTCTTTTCTGCTGGATATCTTGTGCTATGTGATTAAACCAAGGAACTTAATCAGTTTGTTTTACTGAAAAAAATGACTAATTATATGCATTTTTACGTTTTTTTTTTGTTTGTTTTGTTTTTTTTGTTTTTTTTTTTTGAGATAGTAAACTCCTCACAGTTGGCAGTGTCATTTGTTATGTATTTGTTCTGCTTTAGACTGAAACTGATTTGGTGCCTCCAGATAATACTGCAAAACAGATACAAAAAAAGTCTCATTGCTGCTAGCCAGGGACTTTGCATCTGTAACTTTGGAATATGTGGCCCTGGAAAGGCTGTGGTTGTGGTTTTTTTTGGTTGTTGTTGTTGTTGTTTGTTTTGGTTTGTTTGTTTGTTTATAATCTGAAAATAAAATACCTGGATAAAGATACCAATGAAATCTTGTACAATGTTGATACAGAAGAAAAATCTGTGACTACAGGTGTAAAAGACAGCAGGGTGCAGAGCAGACCTGCAGTAAAGCATATGTGCTGCAGATGTTACTAGGCAGAATTTTAGAGCCTGATTTTGGTAGACTAATCCAAGAGACTCCCACCTACTCTTCATTAGAATGCGTGTTCCCAAATCTCAGGAAGAAAAACAGTGTACAGGCTTAGAGACTGCTCATTTTGTGTCTATTCTGTCTTCTTTGCCTCAGCTTAGCTGACTGCATAAATGTGAGTCTGTTGTCAAAGGTGCCTTAGGCTACAGATTCAGCTTCTCTCTTTCCTGATATCTTCCTAGATGCATGATTCCTCAGTTTTTGGCTGCTTACTGAATAAGCTTTATCAACTTCCTAGGTTGAGTCCAGGTCTTCAGAATATTGGCAATAGGAATTAACCTATCAACATTAATCAAAATACTGCTGTATAAACTCCTCTGACAATAAAACAATAAAACACTAATAATTAAACTAAAGGAGTAAACAAGAGAAAGCATAAATATCTTGAAAATAATAATACATATGTTTTAAAAAATCTAAAGAATCACCTTAGGCTGAGATAATGTGTAATCTGGTGTTATTCATTTTTAATATACTTCTGAATAATGGAGGGATGGCGAGAGTCTGGAAGAGCACTAATGTATTTTCATGATTTGTAAAGGGAACAAAATGACTCGGTAAACCTGGCAGCAATTCACCAGTCATCCAGAAACGGAGATCATGGTCTTGTGTTCAAAACTGACTTATGAAGAAAGGCTTAAGGAGTTAGGTTTGCTAGAGAAAAGAAAGCTTAGGGGCATCTGATCACATACTTTCAATAAGTAAAGTCCAATTAAGGAGGAAGTGCAGCTTATCTCTTCAAAAGGATACATGGTAATAAGCTAAAGAGGCAATGGGTACAAACTGCTTTAGGGCTATTTTTGTCTGAGCATAAGAACAAAATTCTTTACCATGTGAATATTCAAGTCACCTGGAAAAGTGGTGAAATCTCCTTCCCTGGAGGGAGACTTAGCCTGGCAGGGTGCTGGATAACCTAATCTAATGCTGTGTTTTCAAACTAAGGATGGAACAGATGATCTCCAGAGGTCTATAGCAACCTGTGCTTTTCTGTGGTACCTCCCTGCAAATTGTTGAAGGTTAGGTCTGCCTCAGCTAGGAAGTGCACTAGAGTTGAATTGAGGTCTGCTTCTACAGTATCTGCAATGTAAAACTTTCACTTCAGACTGGATGTAGTGTTTTCTGTTTGTTTGTTTGTTTAATTTATTTGTTTTTTGGAGTAAATGTGCCCCTATACCAGTGTGTTCCTCCAAGAAAAGAAAAAAAAAAAAAGGAAAAAAGAAAAAGAAAAGTGATTTGGAGGAAGAACTATGCTCAAAAAAGCGGAGTCCAAAAAGGATTTCATAGACGGCAGTTTCTAGTTTGGTACAATATACAGTGCTGGTATATATACTGCAAGAAATAGTAACTCTTGTGCTGGCAAGCTGCTGTTCCAGGGTGTGTGTCCGACTGGGTCGTGAGACTGCTGCATCATCACTCTTCTGGTTAAGGAAAAAATGCGCCACCAACCCTTAGCTGTGCCACTGCCTATTCTCAGACTCCCACAGTAGGTTTCTGGACATGCTAGCCCTGAAATAGCATTGGCCAAACTTCTCTTCACTTGTTTCCCATTATGTTCTTTTGCTCCAGCAGAAATCATTCTGTCTTTGAACCCAATAGTGGTTGGGTTCGAAAATATTGTCACTGATACTACTACTCTGCCCAAAATGTTTTGCCTTTTGTTTATACAAGGAATCTCTTTATCAGCATTTCTAAATACAAGTGCCTAACTGAAACTGTAGATTCACAAAGATATTCAGCACAGTAGCTTGAAGTCAACTGAGAAATCTAACATGACAATGAACTCTTTAAAGTAGTTGGTCTATCAGTTACTCCCCATGCCTGCTGTGAGATGATAGGGATGATGAGAACATCACATGGTGAAAAATATGCCTTCAAAAAGTTTATGGAAACTATCAGGAAAAGAAAGTAGATGTGTCAATAATAATCTGGCAGAAAAAAATCTGCTGTGGCATGACCTTAATATAATTAACCTGCCCTACAATATTAATGCATTCATTTTATACTGAAATAGTGGCCATGAATTTTCATTCAAAACAGAGCACTTAGAAATACCTTTTCTGCCTTTTCAGTTAACATTTGTTTGTCTTTTTTCTTTAAAAGCAAATAGTTTGAATAATAGAGCTCTGGGAAGGAAATATTCCTAGTACGCTTTTGATCCTGTAACATTTGTTCATGCTCACAGTATCAAGCAAGACTTAATCCTTGGATAACAGCACTTTAGTAGATCTGTAATGAATTTTGTCAGAATTAGCCGTAAGTTAGTATTGGTCATTAGAAGACATGATTTTTCTACAATGGAAATTTCTATTTGCTATGCTTGTAAATGTAAAACCAATTTATTTATTATTTCTGTTGAAATCCCTGATTATCATTTTTCCCAGCTTAATATTGAAATTAAACAAACCTATTACTTAGAATTGTAAATAGCTGTTCTATCCTATATCTGTGATGGTTGCTTCTGTAGCTCTGGTTTATGTGGTAATTTAATGCTATTGCATATTTAAAGCAGACCATCCAAGCTAGATCAGAGGCAAAATGGGTTTGCATTGCAGACCCAATTCTTTCCTGAAAACAAGAGGTTTTAATCTTCAAATACAGTGTAATATCTCTTCTTGGGTGAATTTCTGCTTTGCTCACTAAAGCAAATGGTGTAAATAGGTTTAAATAGATGGTGGAATTGAAGTGACAAGAGTAATTTATACTACCTGAGGTTCCGTTTGCTCCTTTAAAAAATGAGACACTTTGTTAAAGTCCTTGAAGACTGGTCTAATTGGGCAGGCTTGAATGATGCTCTGTACCTTCCCCTGGGTTCTGTAGCTCATTTCTTGGAGTCTAAAGGCAGAGTCCTGCAGGACCACTGTGTTATTGGCTGGCTTCCACCAGGGTCTCAGCAGCTATTTCTTTTCCAGTTTTCATACAACGTTCAGACAAACTATTTTTGTTTCTATCACTGTGTTAACATTGAATGTGCTCTTTGCGCTTCTGAGTGTCTGTAGTGCTCAAAAGTATGTGAACAATTTGAGATATATCAGAATCTACCTCAAATCTGTTGTGTAGATAACTTGCATAACTGAGCATAAATTGCCCAGAGTGCTAACAACATTTCATCCATGAGCTATGCTTGTAGCAAATTATATGTTGGTCCCAAATGTGTGATGCCAGAATGCCAGCAGAACTGAAGTTTTTTATAAGTATAATCCTCACTATTAAAACACTTATTTTAGAGCAACACAAATTTTGCTATAGCAGAATTCATAGTAGGAGAAAGAAGGGTGGGCGAGAAAATAAGGAAATTTGTTCTTATTCCTAAAGAGAAGCAAATGTTTTTTTCCTTGAATGTCTTTCCCAGTAAATTATATAGCTTCTCTGGCATGCCATATACACCATTAAACATTGTGTATTTCTCAAGTGCTTCTCCATCCTTTCATTGTACCAGTAATCAGATTAATCTTTGTCACTAACAATCACTTGTACAGCTGTAAGGGAGGAACATTATACATTCATTATATGCCCAACAGAAATCAAAGGTTAAGCCCTGGGGCACTAAATTGAGGGCATCTATCAGTATACCTAGTTTTCTCATCCCTCTTCTTGTATTCATGTGATGCTATTATATTCAGACATTTAAATGCTAATTCAGGGATCTGAATGATTGGTAGTTAAACATCTACACTTGATATAAGCAGTAATAACAATGAGAAGACCAGATGGGTAACTCTAGTTATATATTTGCTACAATGTTCTGAAATGGCTTACTTGTACATGCCTGAAACAATATCCTTAAGGAATCAACTACTCTTCTGTCTCAACATCAGAGCTATCCCCAAGTCTTACCTAGGACTTTGATTTGGAGAAATAGCTGAAAGAGCTTTCCCAATAGCTCTGGGATATAATTGATCTCAACTTGCAGGTATGTCCTTGTATAGTTGTATCTAAGGAGGAGGGTTTAAGAGTTCCTGCTGTGTGGAAGCAGATGCAGATGGCAACAGAGATTAATTCTGTGTTCAGATGTGGAGTCATCATGGAATGATTTGTGTTGGAAGGGACCATTACAATTATATAGTTCCAACTCCCCTGCTATAGGCAGGGATACCTCTCTCTAGACCAGGTTGCTCAAAGCCCATCCAGCCTGGCCTTGCAGGGAGGGTGCATCCACAAACTCACTGAGCAACCTGTTCTAGAGTCTCACCACTCTCACAGTAAAGAATTTCTTCCTAATATCAAGTCTAAATCTACCCTCTTCCAGTTTAAAACCATATCTTCTTCACTATGTTCCCTCATGAAATATCCTTCCCCAGCTTTCCTGTAGGTCCCCTTCAGATACTGGAACGGCACTATAAGGTTCCCCTGGAAACTTTTGTTCTCCACGCTGAAGAGCCCCAACTCTCTCAGCCTGTCCTTGTCATCCTTAGTACAGGAGAGGAGTAAATGGACTTGCTTGATCACATCCAAAGGATGACCACAAAAATGATCCAACTCCCCTGTGATGACAGGCTGAGAGATCTGGAGTGTTCAGCCTGGAGAAGAGAATGCTCTAGGGAGACCTGAGAGCAGCTTTTCAGTAACTAAAAGGAGGGCTCTATGAAAGGAGACAGGCTCTTTAGCAGAATATGTTGTGATAGGGCAGCAGGAAATGGTTTCAAACTAAGACTTTTTGTTTTCTCCTATGATAAGGGTAATGAAGCACTCTAACAGATTGTCCAGAGATGTGGTGGATGCCCAGTTAGTGTAGACTTTCAGAATCAGGCTGGACCAGGCTCTGAGTAGCTTGATCTAGCTTTAAGTGTTCTTGTTCATTGCAGGGGAGTTGGACTGGATGGCATTTAAAGTACCCTTCCAACTCAAACTATTCTATAATTCTTTGATTCTATACTGCTTGCTAAAATTGAGATGGTGTTAGGGGTAGAATACTGTTCAGTGTGAGAAGAAAGGTGGATGCTTCATTTATTTTTCTTATTATACATATGCTTCTTTGCAATTAATGCTGCATAAATACATAGGTACACATGAAGAACTCATGATGCTATTCTTGTTAGCAGTGATTTTACTTTGTTGTGTCTTTCTGTGCATTACAGAAGGATCTTTGGCAGGCAAAGAAGTAGAGAATGTTTTATAGTAACCTAGATAAGTAAGATAGGCTAGGGAATTCTAATAAGGATTTTATTTCTTTGCTCTCTTTCTGCATGACTTATTCATCATTTAACACAGTATATTGCTATGCAGGTATCTTTCCTTTTCATGACTCTATATTCCAACTAATAAGCCCTGTCTTTCAGCTGGGTTTGTTCACACAAGCACAGCAGAGAACTAATAGCTTTATCTATATCCAGTTCTTCACTTACCTTGGGCATGGCAATTGCTGGAAAACATTTTTTCTGCAGGTTCCTAAGAGTGTGAACTTCCTGCTGCATCTAGGAAGACTTTGGGATTAAAAAATATGATAAATAAATAGCTGCCTATAAAAATCAGAATGTGTGCCTGCACCCACCCACCCACACCCACACACATACACAAAGTACATGAAGTAATTCTGTCAATTTTCTGCTAAAGAATAGCTAGGTAGGGGGAGGCTTGCCTTTCACAGAAAACAAGGTGAGAAGGCACTCTCCACGAAGAGCAAGACATAAGTCTGAATCCATCTCTGCTAGGATAAAATTGAGCTTGGTTTCCTCCTTTGGGTGCTGGGCATGAAAACACTGATGCTTTGAAGGAATATATGGGACAGCACTGCCCTTCACACTGAGCCCACTCCCATGTGAGGTAGGAAGAAACATTGAATGTAGGTAGTGGTGAAACGCTGGAAAAGACTGGCCAGAGAAGCTGTGGTTGCCCCATTCTTGGAGGTGCTCAAGGCCACGTTGGATGGGGCAAAGCCTGAGCTGGAGGGAGCAGCCCTTCCTATAGCAAGGGGTTGAAACCAGACAGGCTTTTAGGGCCCTTCCAACCCAAGCCATTCTTTGATTCTGTGATAAGGTAGGTGTCAGGCCATGGTACAAGCCAAGCTATTTCCTACTACACCCAGAAGCTAAGCTTGAACAACACATTAATTTCATGTCCCCAAAGAGAGGTGGTGACAAAATACAGATTTCAGGAGACAGGGTTTAATTTCAGTGCTTTTCTGGGTTTTCTCTTCCATGGCAGTGTTTCCTCCTCTCTTAAATCAGTCTAATAACATTTACGTCATGAAGGGTTTCCAGCTCCAGATTAATTAAGTCTGAAAAACACACTGAGACATGGAGATAGAAAGCAGTATATAACTGCAGTAGTATAATTATACACTGCAAAACTGATCCAAGTACCAAAGAAAAGTGGAACACGAAAGAACAGCTATATTTATCTCAGAAAATGGGTTCAGCAGTTCAGCATTCAGATTTAGATCAGTGGAGCATCCTCGCTGCTGTTAAAAGCTATAAAACCAGCTGTACTAGCAGTTGTCATGAATTGTGTTTTTATTTGCATTGGGTTAGCTATTAACTAAGAGAAGTTTTAACACACAATTAACATATGGTTTTGTTTCTAAAATGTTCTCTAGATAAAATGTTTATTGCTTGATTACAATTGTTAAATTTTCCCCTGCAGTTCTTGTATCTCGATGCATTAAAATTCATACAAAGATCATATAGCAAAGATTAAAATTTATTTTAAAATATTGAGATGGATTCTTTTGCACAAATTCTGAATACTGCAAATGAAAATTCAGAAAACATTTTCAAGCTGCCTGCTGGTGAGCAAAGGTCACGGGTACAATATTTAATCCCTCTGCATCTTTCACTACTAAGGTGTAATACAAATGACAAGGTAACCTGCCAGGAATATGATGTGTTCCAGTTAGCATTAATTAAGCTGACACTGTTGAGGCGATAGTGAGGTGATTGTTTGCATATTGCTTCCCTCCAACTTCCCTGTGCAGCAGAAGCAGGAGCATTGTAATACATCAATGATGTTCATGATTCTTATTATGCTCTTAAATCCCACTGGGACTTGTGCTTTTGGGTGCTGTAGTGGTTGCTGAGTTCTAAACGCTAAAATCAACGTTGCAATTTCTGCTCGGAAATAGAAGGGATGATGGGTGAAGTTTTACTCTGTCACCTGTATGTGCTTGTTCCCAGTAAGATGAACAGAGGGCAGTGCTACTGGTGCTCAGTCATACCGCAGAAAACAGAGCCTTTTTTTCACACAGGGAAATCAGGCACAAATGCTGGGATATTTAGAAATGGTTTTCAATGAAATCTGTGCTGGGACTCTGGTAGTAATGAAGCCTCTTATAGCAGAGAAACACTTGCAAAAGGTGTGAGTAATAAAATTGAGAAGGAAATAATTTCAGGATTTGTGAGGTGCTGCTCAGTGAGATGGGTACTTAAGGTACTTAAAGATTTTGCTTCTGTTTTCAGAAAGAAATCTTCCCTAGCGTTATAGAATATAACAGTGTATAAAACTGAAGATCACATTTTACTTTCCAATCTAAAGGCATTACAGCCGTATTATTCTGCTCGCGTGGAAGGTTCTAAGCGGCGCCATTTATCTGAACATTTTGCAACCAGCGTATCACAGACAGATAAGGATAATTAATACGCTCTTTTAAAATCAGACCCTGAGGAGCTGTCAGGCTTAGTGTACGGCTCTGTGACAGTGACTGACGCTACCACCAAAGGTGCTCTGCTCCTTCATTCCTTTATCAGCGCAGCTCCGAGGCTGCTCTTTGAGGTTCCAGTCCCCGCTGTCGGGCGCTCCGCTCTCTCTGCAGCTGGCGCCCTCTGCGCGGTCCCGGCGGAGTTGCCGGCAGGTGGCGCTGCAGGAGCGCTGCGGACTCCACGTTCGCCTCCTTCAATCCCGATCCCTCCTTCCGTGCCTCCTGTGCTGCGGTCCCGCGTGGGCACCGGTCTGCTTCTACTCTGCGCTTGTTTCGGTCCTCCCAAGCTCACTTCACCTATAATCAAGTCCAAGCAATTGGCAAAATTTAGAATAGAAATAGACTTTTTTTTTTCTTTTCTTTTCTTTTCTTTTCTTTTCTTTTCTTTTCTTTTCTTTTCTTTTCTTTTCTTTTCTTTTCTTTTCTTTTCTTTTCTTTTCTTTTCTTTTCTTTTCTTTTCTTTTCTTTTCTTTTCTTTTCTTTTCTTTTCTTTTCTTTTCTTTTCTTTTCTTTTCTTTTCTTTTCTTTTCTTTTCTTTTCTTTTCTTTTCTTTTCTTTTCTTTTCTTTTCTTTTCTTTTCTTTTCTTTTTTTAATATTTTTTTGTTTGTTTTTGTTTGTTTTTTCTGTACCCATTTTTCTCTACTAGCTCCGTAATAGTTACAATTGAATAATCCCTGGCTGTGCTTGCTGCAGATGTTACCCTGCTGGCATCTCTTTGCACATGGAGCTGCATGGACAGAAAGCTGAGATGTAGATGGGTGCCCCAATTGACTTAAGAGAAATTACAGGTGATCATATATAGGGATCAGTGACACGGTGATGTTTAACATAATGTAGAACTGCTGAAAGATATCGCCAGCGTGACTTCTTTCAAAGGGTGTTTGTTTGTTTGTTTTCTATAGAATAAAGGCCATCTAGTCTCATTGCAGCCTTTCAGTACCTGAAGGGAACTTACTCCCAGGAGGGGAGTAAACTCTTCAAAAGGGCTGACAATAGCAGGACTAGGGGAAATGGTTTTAAGTTAAAAGAGGGAAGATTTAGGTTGGATGTTAGGAAGAAGTTCTTTACTAGGAGAGTGGTTAGGCCCTGGAACAGGCTGCCCAGGGAGGTTGTGGATGCCCCATCCTTGGAGGTGTTCAAGACCAGGTTGGACGAGGCCCTGGGCAACCTGATCTAGTAAAGGTGTATGTTTGGTGGCCCTGCTAGGCAGGGGGTTGGAACTACATGATCCTTGAGGTCCCTTCCAACCTGGGTCATTCAGTGATTCTGTGATTCTGTGATAGTCCAACCCCTTGCACTGAACAGGAACACCTACAGCTAGATCAGGTTCTCAGAGCTCCATCCAGCCTGACCTTGAATGTCTACAAGGTGAAGCATACACCACCTCTTTGGGCAACTTGTTTCAGTGCCTCACCACCTTTACAGTAAACCTTCTTCCTTTTAACTAATCTTAATATTTGTCTTGTTCTTTTCCCTAATTTACTTCTTTAACCAAAGAAGGAAGTTAGAGTCTTGTTTTAGCCCACTGGGACTGAGCAGGTTATCAATGAGGTTATCAATGAGCCACAACAAGATTTTATTTTTGATGAATTGGACGTTTGTGATGAAAAAAAAAAAAAAAAAAGAGGCTGTGGATCATCAGCACTGCTGTTATTGAATGGTGGTGGAAGTTGCATGAGTGGATACATGTAACCTGGAGATGAGATGCAGAGGGGAACAATAAAGCTCAAAGGGTTGTACTCGGTGCCCTGCAACTCCCGTATAGAAATCCTGCAAGGAAAAAAGAAAAAAAGAAAAGGTTTCTGCTAAACTTGATGTCACAAAGTTCAAAACAGTGGGCGGAGAGCTAGGAAAATCAGAGAAGCTGAGAAGAAAAGTGTTCTTTTTGCTGAGTGATGTGTTTGAAAGATGGAGTCTGAACATGGATTCTTGAGATTAGCCAATGGCAAGATGTTATTTGGAAAATTAATGATTTTATTGTGAATGTATTTCATGGAGCAAATCTGATTGCAGATGGCCAGACATCTTATTAGTTAACTTTACATAGCTCATGTTACAGGTTTATTTTAATGTTCTAAACTGAGTGTAGAGTCCCTAACACATTGTCCTGCAACCCACATTTACACAGCGCAGCAAGGTTAGACAAGTAGATATTCATTCAGAAGTGTCAGAAACAATGAGGAAAACAGAATTCTTGGGATGCTGTTGTTAGCCAGTGACCCTGAAAGGACTGACATGTGGTAGCATTGTGTGACAGCTGGGTTGGGAGGCACTGCTATGGGGGCTGTGTTTCTGCTGGGGAAAGGCAGCTCTTCCTGCTTCATCTTCCTGTGATTTGGTTTTGTTCTTTAGGTACAGGTTTTAAGGTGTGAACCCGCCTAGGGTTTGATGTTTTTATTAGATGAGTCAGAAATGTTTCAATTAACAATTACTTGTAAGGCGTACTTTGGATAGGAAATCATCCAGATAACATTTTAATTTGTATTTGGCATATTTATCATTCAAATCCTGCAAATTTAATGTTAAAAACTGAACTCAGTGTTCTTGTGATAAATAAATGATTGGTAGTATAAAGAAACAATTTGCAAAGTAACATATTTCAGGAAGGGTAAATTCAGCATCTGTTACCTGTTAGTGAATCTCCTGATTTATAAAAACAAACAACCAGTTAAATCTTCAATATAAAATTATGAAATCCCTATTAATTAACAGAGATACGTTGTGGTTTGAGTAAAATGTCTTTTTAGGAAGGTGTAAAGTAGCATTGATAAAACACTGTGTATGAACTTGATAGACCACTGCAGCCCTACTGTTCCTGGGAAATAATGTATGTAATCAAGACAAGCCTTGGCAGACGGCCTTAAACCACAAGAAAATAGGAGTCCTAAGAGAGGAGTTAACAGACAGACTGTTATTCAGCGCTCAGGGTCCAGAGGCCACCAGGAGTATTATAGAGAATATTGAACATGCTGAGAATTAATGGAAAATGCAAACTGGCTGGCTGAAGTACAAATGAATATCCTCTATGGGTATTCACATTTCCTTGCACTCTGCAGTGCTGTGACTCTGAGGTGGCTGAGGACATCAGTGCACTTCTGAAATAACTGTTTACTTGACGCACCCCGGTGATCTTGCTAGCGAAGATAGGCAATTTATACCCTGTCTGTTAAAAAGGCTGCAGGAATTTCCCACACAAGCAGAACCACAATCTAGCCTCAAGTCATTGACCTTTCTGAGGTCCATGAATCTGCCACTGCTGGAGAAATGCCTCCAGGCGTACCTGCTGCCCTGTGTCTCTTAGGTATAGGAGAATTGGCGTGAGCAGCTCCCAGGCCAGAAGCAGCAGGTATCAGCATTTTATTTTAAAGGAACTCAAGAAGAGGCTGTAGGGTTGCTGGCTAGAAAAAAATTAGTCTGTAAAAAGCTAAGGGATCAGTTTTTCAGAAAAGCATTATATTACATGTGGGATTTCATTAGTCCCAGAGTAAACATCACCATGTAGCACAGCATCATGTTCCCACTCTGGCATATTTGTCAGTTTTTTTCTTTTCATAATATCTGATAAAATTCCTCAAAAGAACAAAGAGAAGCTTGAAATCATAGACCAAAAATGAAAAAATAAAATAAAATAAAAAATATGTAAATTTGCAATATTAACTAACAGTGCTGGTTGAAATGGTGTGACTGAATTTGCTTGTCCCAGTCTTGCACCATTGCTTTCATTTTATGTTCACCTTATTTTTAATCTGCATAAAAAAATCTTCAGTTATAAGTATTTTTGTCTATGCTATTTCTTCTTTGTCCATTATGCTTCTGTCAATGCTTTTTGGATGCTGAAGTCTGAATGTATTTATTTGTATGTGTTACCACACTTAAGTGTTGCTGGTTACTGTGTCTCTAGAAAAAGGGCAAAGAGACATGATGTGTGATTAGGTGTACCAGCCATATATTTACTCTCTCCAGTCCTGCCTGGAAGCACAGAAGATATAATAAAGTCCTGCTGAAAGGAAGCAGACCAGAACATTTGTTTTCCACCATAGAAGACAATGACTCTATGTGTTCCTAGCTAAGGATTTCAGGCATGGAATTTGTTTGGTCTTGTTTTAGGAGCAGTAGAATTGTTTTGGGTTGGGAATCATTTGAGGCTGTGAAAATACTGCTTTTTGATACCTCTTCACAATCAGTGTTCTACTTTCTACCACACTGAGAAGTATACAGATTATGCAAGTGTTGGCTTCTGGTGTTTTCTCAATGCCAGAAGAGCATTCTGGGATGGACAGTCTGTCACATGGAGTCCTACCTCCAACACAGTCAAAAGCCAAATGTCCAGGATGGGGTGTAAGAACAGAGCACACACAGTGGTACTTTGTCACAGCAACGCACTCCTCGCCTCCAAGAGTGTGCCATCTGGGAGTTCCCCAGCCACAGATGGCTTTAATTGTGTTAATAGCCCTTGGTAAACTTCCTTTCTATGAAAATGTCTGGTCTGTGCTAACATATGTAAACTTTTAGCTCTCTGAGATCTGTAACAAGTTTTACAGCATTCATATTCGGTGAATAAGCATTTCCTTCTCTCTTTTTTTCTTTTTTAAAGGTCCTGCTGTTAGGTTGTATTGAAACAGATAGAGATCAGATCAGATTTCTCTGTCCAATTTATTAATAAGTGTAAAAGACAGAAGAGTGGAAAACCTATTTAAAAGCCAACATACTTTTATTTATTTATTTATCTATTTTTTCCCTGTTCTGTCAGTGGTAATTATACCTAACACTAGGTAATTTTTTTTAAATGCCTTGGTCATGATAGAAATAATGTCAGGAATCTTGTATTTGATACAGAAAATCCATGAGCAATGTATTCCCCTGTATGACAGACTCTGAAGAGCAGTAAGTGCCTGAGGAAGTTTAGTAACAAATTAGGAAGAAACTGGATTTTTTTAATGGGGTAATGAAGGAACAGCAATAGCTTGGAGACAGATTATGGATGAGAAATTTTGATTTTTGAGAAAATTAAGCATTTTTCTTTTTTTAATTATCGTGGATAAGCCTATTGTTATCATAGCTGAATAAAAATGCTGTGGTGACAGATGAATTTATTTATAATAGGTTCTTTAGTTCACAAACCACAGTATCAGTTTTTGCTTGGTTTTGTTTGCATAATATTTAATGAGTGTCTGATTAAACCTTTATTAAGCCTTTTTCATGAAGCCTAATACATCTGCATGGTTGGTTCTGCCTCTGAATTAAGACTATTCTGTCACAGCTGTCTTTATTTATCATGAATTCCATTTCATTTGATAAATAATGTGGGAAAACTAATGTCTTCATTTTTAAAGAGAATACTAAGTGGTGTTAAAGCATTCTAAAAGACCCCCAAAAAACACAACCAAAATTCTGTCATAGATGCCCAAGGAATGCATGGTCATTTTCTTCAAAGCATGAGAAGAAAATAAGGGAAGAATAGCCTAGCTTCCCTACTTAGCTAATTCCTCTGCCTTCAGCTTTCCTACCTATGCATTTGTTGATTAAAAGGATGCATACAACTTGCCGTTCAAACAAAAACAAAAACAAAAACAAAAATTACATCTTTCTTACCATAGAGTGCTGACAGTTTTGCTACTGTCCAATTTTCCCAAAGATGAATTTTGTCATGAAGGTTGCTGCTAAAGAGCAGTTCCAACAGCAGTTTCCAGAAGTGGCATATTGCCAGTGAAACCAGCTACCTGTAAAACAGGAAAACACCCATGGGAAGGCAACACAGTGGATAAATGAGGTTTATGCTGAAAGCCACTTCATTCTTCTTGAGTTCTGGAACTATGTCATGAATTACCTTGGCTAATTTCCTCCCCTCATATCTCAATTTGGTCTTCTGTGCATCATAAACCTCGCAACACATTCCTGTAGTATTTGCACACTGTCTAGCTTAATTTTGCTTCCATAATTATTCTCCTATGCATTGCCAAGGTCTGGATTTATGTAGCTGACAAGGAAAACATTTGTGTGTCAAGCCATCTGCATGCATAGCATGTATTTTCTGCTAGCCTGTTTCAGCTTGTGTGGCAAGCATGAAAATATGGAAGTTAACGCAGTATTGAAAACACTTTGGAAAACAGTGATTATAGCATCAGTCGTTGCACTTGAAAACGGGATAGTCGATATTAATAGGGAAATCAGAAGCTAATGCTTTCCTGTCAGGATTTGATGTGTCTCTATAGAATTTGCCATGTGACACTGCTATAATGGAAGGGTTCAAATGAATGAGAAATGAAAAATACTACTTGTCTGTGTGGGATGTCACTTGGAGTACTGGATGATAATGATATTACCTTTAGCTGAAATAAATGCTAGAAAATAAAATTTCCATTGCCATAAAATTGGAAGTGTTTTTCTTTCTAAAGCTATTTTATTCTCATTTAGCCATCAGATGAACATAAAAAAAAAATCAAATGATTTTGATTCTATCAAGTAAATGCTTAAGAGCACTGATAGATTTTATATAAAAATATGAATTTCAAAAGGGTTTGTAAAATTTGATCTACCTTTCTTGACATATGCATTATTTCTCCATTTTTAAAGTATTTACATTAGCATTACGCTTAGCATAAAAATAAATATTTGGAATAAAAGTATGAAGAACTAAAAATTGCATGTCCTGTGTTTTACATTGCTTCTGTTTTATGAAGTGTGTAATCATTATATGGCTATCTACCTGAGAGTTGGACTGAAGAAGGGTATCTTGCACAGGTAACCTCATGTTGCTATTTTATGTAGCACAGAAATAATACTTTTTGTTTTCTATGACACACAATTGCATAGAAAATTCACTGTCAAGTGATATGGAAAGCAAGCAATACCTTTGTGCATTACATATTTTTCTCATTTAATCATACTCTAAAGCTTTACATGTATGAAGTTCTAATAGTCACATACACCACTGGCTTTCTTGAAAACAGAATAATTCAGTGTGAAGGGGAAGGCAGGAAGGTATCTGGTCCAGTGTTTCTCTTTCCCAAAGCAGAGACAATGAATGTGAAATAGAGATATGGATAAATAAAGAATTTAACATTTTTTACAGTGATTACCCTGTTTGAACATGGTTCTGTTGGTCAGATACGTAGTCCATCATCTGGTGATAACACATTAAGGAAAAATGTGTTAATGTGTTAACACTTAGATAAATACTCTTAGTTCCCAGTGAACCACGTCTGCTGAGATGTATACTTTAATATGACATAAATAAGAAAGAGTTGCTGAAATGGGAAGAGTTATAAATTTGTACTGTTGAAGTATTTCAACTTGCTTACTTGCTATAAGTAAACTTGGCATAAAATCTGTTGAAAATATAGTTATATTTTTTAGCTTATAAGCAAGTGTTCTAAGGTTTCTTTCAATTTCGTGTAGTTTTTTGTTGTTGTTTTTGTATAAAAAATTGTTAATATTCCCTATTGTTTGATGAAGTACTGCACAGATATTTAAAATCATTAGTAATTAAGTAATTCCTTTTTTTTTTTTCCTTCCTTTTCTTTTTCCATTATCAGTTTCTCTTCTGATTGTGATATAACGAGAAATATTATGGATGATTGTATTTTCAAGTAAGAACTGATTATATAGTGAGACTGTGTACTAATAAGTTTCAGATTTACCAGGGAAATCTCATTAGTTAAATAATGCATCAGAACATCAAGTCCAAGGGCAGTGTTATGAATTTACATGTTTGGAAGTTAATACAGTAGGGGAGACTTTATTTTATCTTTTATAATTTGTTTTTCCCTCCCAATCTATATGTATACATACATATTTAAAACAAAAACAAACAAACAAACAAAAAAAAACATCTGCATTACTAGCGATGTTATGTCTTAGTGTACTGATACTATATTTATTATTTACTGATTTGTCTTTCTTTGTCAAAATTGCTGTGTATGAGAAGAAATCGGTGCTCACGGTGAAAGAGGAATTATCATTCACAATGTAGCTGATAATTTTTCAACAGCAGATTTTTAAAGAATGGGTGTTTCTGAATGAATGAGAATTTCATTCTTCTTGAACTGTTGACCAGAAGTTCTAAGATCTGTAGTAAAATCATCTACTGAAAGAATATTAAAGGTATGATAAGATCATGGTAAGTTTCGGGTCAAAATCACAGTTTACACATGACACTGCTTCAATGAGAGAAATAAGCCTGCAGCAGGACTTTATCACATTATTCTTCTTGCTCTCCTTTATCAGTTTGTCTGCAGCAGAAATGTGAGAATTATCAGTTTGACATAAAAGTTGCAATTTTCTATGCCCATCTCAGTGTAGAGTATGGTAGAAAGTTCAGTACAACAAAAAATATATTATCTATAATAAATATGTAATATAATAAATATGTATTTGTTTTGCAATAATTTAATTCATTGTTACAAAAAAAATATAAATCCATGCAAATTGGTCTGCTAGGAGAGTTCTGAAATTATTCAGGTTTAATCATGGATGGTCCCAGGAGAGCCAAAGTGGCATTAAGCAGGCAGCCTCAGTTCTCCTGATTTCCTATGTTTGCATGCTTAGCTACATGTATATACAGAAGAAAGAGGCACTTCGTTAGCAGGGTCTGAGTTTGTGAGTGGCTCATTTACTGAGTGATTATTGTTCTTGGGAATTTACATGAAAGGCATACTTTTCATAATATATGGTCTAACTTTCGTTGCTCTTTGGCTTTACAAATTCTGGAAATCTGATCTAACATGTTCTACATTTCTGTCTTTGGCCCTTAGTTTCCCAGGAGTTGTGATTCCTGGAAGTTCAGAAAAAATAAAATAAAATAAAATAAAAAATCAAATAGTTACTGAATTATTCATTTAAATATGCAAATCACTATTCTTATTCATTAATACAATGAAGAAGAATCGCTTCTGAGACTGCATTTACTAGATATATATGCATAAAGACATGTGTTTTGGTGTTTGAATAGCTTGGATACTGACAGATATGAGAGTTTGCTTTGTGCTTGACAGCTCCAGCTACATCATGTGCTTTGTGCCTCTTTACAAGAAAGTGACATTTTCTGTACCTGAGCAAGTTGCATAGCTGGTGACAGTTTATTTACAGTACAAATACTGAAATAGTGGTACTTGTTTAAACCTTCGAATTTGTTAAAAAATAATAATAAAATAATAATAAAAATAGTAAGTGAAAAATAACCAAACTGTGTGTGACTGTGGGAACGTTGTGCTCAGGGTACAGGCAGAAAGTAGAGCAGGAGACCTTCTGGATAAGAAGCAACAATGTGAAGTATAATGTAAAATCAGTATCAGTTTACTGTTTTATTTTAGTAGAATTTTCAAACAGTTCTTACCCATTTTGTTCCTAGCAAGTTTATTCTCTCTCAGAGCCTGGTGGTCTGCATCTTCACACCTCACTGAGGTGCTTTTGTGACGTCAATTGAATGCCATTTTGATGCCTGCCTCACTTAGTGGCCTGCTACTGAGCATGCTCACTTTGAGTATCTCTCTTCTTGAGCCTGCACATCACATCCAAAAGAGAAGGGGAAGTTTGCTTTCTCTTTGGAGGCTTTCACACCTGTGAAAGGAGGTTAAGACTCAAAACCAGTGTGGTTCTGCTGTGTGTTGTGTTGAGGCAGCTATTGAGAGATTTCGTGAGGTGAGTGAAGAAGTGTATTTAATTTGTGGATTGTGAGGCTCACTCTAGGGGCTACGCAAAAGATTCAAGACTCCTTCATTTTTTTCTTTTCACATTTGTTTTCAAGTGCCTTCATGGAAATACTGTGTTTTCATGCAACTGTATTTTTTGCAAGGAAGTGTAAGGTTGATTTTGGTTTTAGGTCCATCAGTGGAATTCAGTGGAGTCTGAAGAAGCTGACAGTTTCAACAGGACAGAAACTGAGCAGGGAAAGTGTGACCCTTAGTTTTATGCATACAGGGCAAAATCTGCAGATGATACCAATTGGTTCAGCACTATTGACTTGAGCGAATGCTAGACTCTATAAACTCCTAAGTGAAATCAATGGAGCCATAGTAGGGTATACACAGGGGGATCTTACTCAGTGAGTTTAAATGCGCTCAATAGCTTTTTGCTGCTGATTGTTTAAACTTTCTGTGTAAATTTGTTATCAAATTTCTGCTGTATGCAGTTTTCTGAAATGCTTACTCACATAAATTAAGATGTGTTGTGGCCATTGTGGAGATTATTATTACTTTTTTCTGCCTGTTATTATTGTTTGGGAGAAATATATATATATTTTCTGTATGCTAATTGGTATGTGGATATTGAATCTGCAGTATTATATTTCTGCAGATACTCAAAGACAGTATATTGACTGAAATTATATCTAGAATAATTAAGCTCTAGTTATTACCTTTCTGAACTCTGATGGTATTGTCTGGGTAATAAATCACTGACTTTTTTCAGCAGATATAAAATTACAACATACTGAAAATATTGTTTAGAGTATTCCAGTCACCAGTCTTCCTTCTTCCTTCCTTCACCTTATCACTTAGATTTTTAAACCTTTCCTGATTTTCAGTCTGCAGTGTTGAATTATAGCTACCATCTACTGACTTGACCTTACTGAGGTTTCTTGTTACCTCCGTATTTCATCTTTTACTGTTGAAATTCTGGTCTTACTGCATTTTGGCCAAATGAACTTCCTCTCTATCTTCACTTCACCTTGATTTTCTTTTCTCTATTAGAAATTCTGTTGTCAGTTTGAGGTCCAAGGAAGTAAAAAATCTAGTTCTCAGTTACTCACACCTTTGGTGACATTTTTTTTGTCATAATGGGGATATGAGAAAAGGGACTGTCATGATCCCCCCTGCACTTCAGGCACTTCAGTGGAACTCTTCACAGTAAGCTAAGCAATTTAAGTAACATAGTGTATCATATTCTTAGCTGATCACTGACTATTTTTTTTTTAATTTATTAATATTATTATTTTTTTAATGCTTTTGGCTTAGAGGAAAGCTAGGAAGGTATCATTTACAAAATATCTCCAAGGAGAATATTTTTCTACAGTCTTATATTTGACATTTCTGAACCTTGACAGCTCCTTTAAGAGTATTTTGTACCAACACATTGTGAGAGTAGCTGGGGAATTTTTTATGACAGTTTAAAATGGGACATTTGGGGATAAATGAAATCAGAATGTTTCAGTAAATCCATCTGACACTTGTGACGTTGAAGTTGGTAGTAACTGGTAATAATTTTTTTTTATTTTTTTTATTTTTTTCCCCTGTTCATGAAGGAGTAGAAGAGAGATTTCAGCATTTCTATAAAAAATATAATACATGCAATTATAAATTTAAGATCACTTTATGTCCAATATCTTTTTCTTATACAGTTTATTAAGTTTGTGTTCAAATGGGTAATTGCATGAGTTTCTTAGAAAATGAAAACTTTTCTATAACCCTTTTAAAAACATTCCCAAAACACTTCATTCAGAAAGGGGTGTGATGCTCATTCAGCGTTTTTACAGTTTCATATAAAAAAACAATCACAAGACTATTAGAAGGCCGTAATACTGTTATTTCCAATACCTAGGAAGCAATGAAGGTGAAATGTAGACTGTCACAATATTATAAAAGATATCTTTAGTTTGAGGCTACTACATTGCTTTCAGTGACAAGAAGTAGTAAGGTGATGCATGGTATCTACATTATTGCAACTGAAAACTGCATTTAAAATTTTCATTCATGTCAGAAAAAAAAAAAAAACAATAAAAAAAAAAACTTGCAAAATAATACATTTTTCAGTTTAAAGATGTGGGTGATATCTGGAGTAAAAAACTACTTTCATAGTATAGATGTGCACATCTACAACTTCAAACTCATCTGTAAGTTGACTGGAGCTCTCTTTGGCACAATTAATTCTACATAGAAACAGCATAAATTGGGATGAAACAAAGTCTGGGGGAAAACAGATTTTAAGTGTTCTATATGCCACGAGACATGGCTGATAAAGTAAATAAATTCTAAACCCAATGAAACTCCTATTCATCCTGATTAAATCTCACATCTCAGGAACTTTTGAATCTTGTTCCTAGTGGGCAGGTTAGAAGCAAACATTATAGTTTTTTATAAAAAGCTAAAGAGTGACTGTCTCTATGAAAACCATAAATTAAAGACCTAATTAAATTAATTATAACCCAGAATAATAAGTTAAATTAATCCATAAATTAAAGGCTAATTTCTATATCAAGATGTAATATCAAGAAGGGAATGCTACCTATACCTTCATATTTCTTGATATTTTGAGTAGAAGAGAAACGACCAATATATTCAGCCTTAAAGTCCTCTGTGCATTAGGATGTTGTCAGCTACGAAAAAAGGGAAAGCATGAATATTTCATATATCTTTGGCATTCAACCTGTTTTGCATAGATGGCAGCTGGAGGTTCAAACAGAGCATTATTGCTCCGCCACTTTCACCATGGTTTAGCAGGTAAATAATGCATGAACTAAGAAGTGTTGACAAGGCACACAGTAATGATAAAATTCTCTCTCTTCAAGGAATGACTTATATCGGTCTTATTTCCTTAAACTCTTCACAGAATGCTCATATATACAGCATGTGATTAACCTAAGAAAGTAACAGCTGAAGCATGTGGAAGGTGAATAGCTCAAGTAGTTTCAAAACAACCTTAATATTTATATATAAACTGAAAGGGAAGCACTGTCAAACTTTCAAGCTTAAAACTGTAAGAATTACTAATCTCCATTGTTTGACATGCCAGATCCAAGATTTATACCTGGGGAAACAAGTTCTTTCATATCCTAATCCAAACTGCCCAGTTCATTCATGGTTCACTACTAAAGATCTCTCCAGTTTTCTGTAGTTCAGCCAACCATTACTGAAAGCTGATGGCTGGCTGCCTGTCTTGGTGTTGCAGTAAAAGCCTTTTATGTGGAGATTTATTTATTTATCCATCTGTGTATTTATTTATTTAGTCCAGGAGGCATTCTTGACATGCTGGCTAGCTAAGCAGAGAGCAGACTGGCAGCTGTTTCATGCAAAGACAAGACTAATTGTCTATGTTTGTTAGAAATTTTTGCATGGCATGACAACTGATAAAAATGTTGAGGGAACCAAACTGAAAACTCTGGTTTTATATGGCATGAAGCATGCTCAATTGTTAGTCCTTAAATAAAAAAGATGAAGATAATGGTTAGTATAAAGTGGACGTGCACCAAGTGGGGATCAGAAACTTCACTAACACATTCATGTTCACTGTGTTTGGCAAGGATGGGGAGATCATTTTGTGACTTTTTTTTTTTTTTTTTTTTTTTTTTTTTCAAATCATTCTATTGCTGTTCATTACTCACAGCCTGCTTAACCCAGAAAGGTTAATATGTTGAACTAGTGCTTTGTTTCCTGTTTTGTTTACTAGATCACTCTCTGTAGTGACATCTGCATACATTTACTGGCCCAATACATTTTGTATTATCTGGCAGCTTATTTAATTACTGGTCGAGCATCACTTTTTAATATTGCAGCCAAGCAAAAATGTATTTGTTCCAGTAGCAGTTTTAACATGAGTCTGTAATATTTGAGCCTCCCTAGAGAACTCTTACAGCCAGGGCTAGCCTATAAGTAGCAGCCGCTTTGTTGCAGCCTGAGGTATCGACAGATGCTTCAGACTGGCTGCTTAATACGCTGTACCTGCTGTGAATAGAAAATCAACAAGGACTGATGGGACATTCTTTAGTTTTGCTGGTTTTCTTCATGTCTCATATTAGGAGACTGCAGTGTTTTTGTTTAGGTTTTTGTTTGGTTTTTTTTTCTGTAGTGTTTTTTAAAACTTTTTTCTTTGAGATGTGCAAGATTGAGCACTGACTTTGCAGCATTACCATATTAGGCACATGTATTGCAAGTAATTTGTTACACTGGCATCAATTTCCCACTAAAAAAGATAACTATTTCTTTAAAGGAAAGAGACAGAAGGGAGCAATACTGCCAGTCAGAATGTGTCGGGATCAACGAAAATGTGAGCAACATGATAGTGTGGATTAAACTGTTCAGGATTAGAGTAAAAACTCATTGTGCAGTATCTGCATCTTGTAAGTTAAGACAGCTGTATCACAGGACACGTGAGATTGCTCTTTATGATGATAAAACTTTAATGTTGAACATCCAGTGGCTGGAGATCCCGGTATGTAGACAGTGAATGAACAAACTTATCTTTCCCTTGGAACTGGCAATATAGGGCTAAATGTTGAATTTCCCTATGATTTCAAGATCTGTTTCTTAAGAAGTGCTAGACTGTGGTTTAAGTGTGTGGCTAAACCCTACTGAGGAGTCAGAAGCATATTCTGCTAAAAAGGGAGATGTACAAAAGATAAGATAAAAATATAACAAAAATCTATCTTTCTATCAGGATGAAATTGGCAAAGGATCTTCCAGAGTGAAGTAAAAAAAAATGAGAGTTAATGGACTGTTGTTGTCTGCTGGCCTCAGGAACTGATTTCACACAGCCTAGTCTGGGCTGGAAATCAGACAATTGCTAAGACTCAGTAACAAGACTTCACCTCCTCCTCCCATCCATTTTAATACATTTAGGTTTTTTTTATTGCCTGAGTCAGAAAGAGACTAAGTTCTGTTATGTTCTGTGTTAGTGAGAAATGCATTCTTACTGTTAAAACCACAGTTCCAAGGCTCAGGTCAATGTGCTACAGCATTACAGCTGCTGATATCATTGTTTGCTTTAAATAGCTAGTGCATGTTTTGGCAGACTCTAGGAGTCATCTACAGCTGCTTTTTATTGTGATGTATATATGATGCCATTGTCAAGACACTGATTTATCATCCAGCCTAATGGCTGTTTCTAATAGGATTTGCAGTTTACTGCCAGAAATTATGGGATCAATATGTTCTAAGAGAGTAAACAGATTAGAATTAAGCTTAGATGTTCACTCAGTTAAAAAACAGAACATGATTCTTTCAAATATAGGGAAGTATACAATAGAACTACTTCAGTATCTGTAGTGAGATTATTCATGTTTGTACGTAGAAGCATGCAGAAACTGCTGCCCAGATTCCCATGAGGATGATTAATTTCCTGAAATGTTTGTAGTATGCACATACATTGTAAAGGAAATTGAGAAGAAGAG
The DNA here is from genome assembly GCF_054131305.1 of Coturnix japonica. Taxonomy (NCBI): domain Eukaryota; kingdom Metazoa; phylum Chordata; class Aves; order Galliformes; family Phasianidae; genus Coturnix; species Coturnix japonica. Next base: position 8,969,634 of record NC_140663.1, read on the forward strand.
GATAAATACTACAATCACATGATGGCTTATTTTCTGTTTCACATAAATCGTCAGCTTGTACAAGAACCAGACTGTGCTAAACTGATGATTTGTAGGGGCACATAAAGGTGTTACATTTGAGTACTGTGGAAAATCAGTTTTCTATTGGTGAAAAAATGTGATCAATGAAAACGGATGTGTGAATTACTGTAATTTAGAATATTGATAAATATAGTAGCACATACAATTATGATAATTATTTGTCTTCAAAGTGAAGATAAACTGCTGTCCCAACACTATTGTAATCTTTGTTGTTGTTATTGTTAGTGGCAAAATCCAGTTTTATTCAGTCTCTTCTGATCTGATTCCCGATGAGAAGATTTTTAATATGATGACTTCTTGCTGAGTCAGAATGCCTTGAAACCTTTTCCTGAAGCCAAAGAATCCCCAGCTTCCATTATTTGAAGAAGCAGCAGTGCAAATAATCGATAGTGAGATGGTAATATCAGTGCAGAGTTGAGTTATTTTTCCTATGAAATGCTGGTGAAGATTTAGGGATAAGAACTTTGTATTCTTGATGCATTTCAGCATTAGATCATTTGAATAACTCAGGAGTGCACAAATGAAAAGCCCTGTGAATCTAACAGTATGCAGAGATGTCAATTGTGTTCTCTTGATCTGCTTTGAAACAAGACCTTTCTGTGTTTAAAGATATGCATGACAGCTGAGTGTGTCACTGAGGCTCATTTAGGGGCATACTTCTATATTTGATGGGCTGATGACTTGGCTGCAGGAGCTCTGACTGTTGCAGTGGTATTTCCACTTTGCACATTATTATTGTGGATCAAATGAGATATATGGAAACTCAATTAATTATTCCCTAACCAGCAGCTTCAGAAGGAGTGGGGTATTAAACTTATGGAGTTCGTTGTCTGTAGAATAAGTGTATATATATATATATATATATATATATATATATATATTCTTTTTTCTGCCCTGTTGCCATTTATTTTATGGTTTGGGAATAAAATGCTTGTGACCAAGGTATTGAATATCTCTTCCTGGATATCATGAACTTTATTTCCTTTAAAACATTTTGCAGACTACTTAGTTTTAAAAATCATGGGTTGATGTAAGCCTAAGGATGTGGAAAAGAGGAAACAACAAGGAGAATGGTAGTCTTATGTAATACAAAGTAGATTGGGTGCATAAAGTGAGCAGCTGTCCCTTTCCCTGGCATTTCTTAGTATATTACCAGTAACCTGCCTGTAAGATAAAAAACAGGAGTAAGATTCATTTTCTTATACACAAAAACCAAAATCTTTGGAAACTCCATCCTGAATATAAAATCAAAGCAATCCTGGATATAATCCTGCTCTAACTCATACAAGTTTGAAGCAGACACTGCTTCGAGCGGGCACTGAAGCAGCTGACCACTATAGTTCCCACCCAAGCTAAATTATTTTTTGATTCCTGAGTTTGATTTGGAATTTATTTAGGGTGATGTGCCTTTCTGGTTATCCAAAATATTGAAACAAAATAGCATATTCAGAATAAATTCTTCTAACTCCGGAAAAGGAACCATTATCCACTGTGAGGGAAAAGATGTCAGGACACAAAGACAGGAATGAGAAAATAAATAAATGCCATTGTTAACACAACAGTCCTTTGCCTTTCATAGCTGAGCATAAGACAGAGTGTCTATAACACCCACAGGTAGCAATTAAAGAATACAATAAGGAAGGATAAAGTAGCTTCCATTAACAAAGAAGATAGGAAGTGTTGACTATAAATCGATAGTTATATTAGATAAAAAAACAAAAACAAACAAACAAACAAAAAACACAAAGGAAATGTTAAGAGGATGACTCATTTCAGTGAAAGAAAGTGACAAATGGTGCCAGCTTAATAACAAATATCAAATGCTGTTGAGAAGATAAAGGCAGAGATCAATATTACCTCTTAGACTCAAAGCAGGAAATATAGAAACAACATTAGTATGTCAGAGGACTGAAATTTCTTTAAATGCAGAAAAGCTGCAAGAGAAGACAATGATTATGTAATTCTGCCCTAGAGCTGTAACTTCAAAAATAAAACAAAACTACCAGAATTCATGTTCTTATTTTTCCTAATGATACAGTAGTTCTCTTTATCTTTATGAACTGACATTCATCCTTTTCAAGAAGAACAAATCTACATGTACTGATACATGACTGGTGTAATTTCATGTCTCTAGGCTTGGATCTAGAACTCTTATGAATACCTGGGAGAGATCTGGTTTCTGTTAGAGATACCTAAATTCACTTTTCTCAGCCATTCTTCTTGCTTTTAGGTGAACACAGTACATGCTCCACTTTAAGATGCTATTTGCAAAAGTAGACATGGGAACAAATAAGTAGATAATAATTTTCACATAAATCAAAGGAAAAAAAGAAAAAATCTGTTCTTTGATCATTGTGGTAAAAACAGATCACCATGATAGAATAATGAAATATCTTGAACTGGAAAAATCCCACAAGGATCATCAAGTCTAACTCCTGGCTCTGCATGGGACCACCCAAAATTCAAACAATATTTCCAAATACTCCTTAAACTCTAACAGGCTTGGTGCAGTGACCACTGTCCTGGGGAGGCTGGAACAGGATGGAACCATTCAACTATTCATTACACATTCCAGTTTTAAAATGGTATTGTAGCTGTGCTTAAAAAAAAAAAAAAAAAAATATTAATTCAATGAAAGAAGTGAAAAGACCAAGTAAATATCTACTTTTTTTTTTTTTTTTTTTTTTTTTCAATAAGGCAAAAATTTTACTTTATTTATCTTTTTTATCAGATAAAAAAATATCTGTTTATTTATTTATCTATCTATTTATTTTGTAACCTCAGAATATGTTGGAATCTTCCCCCCAGGGCAGAAAACTGAGATTTAACCCAGGGTGGGTTGTCAGGGTATAATTTACAGAACTCCAATTTTCTGAGCAGTTAACATGGTTCTTTATTAATTTTGAAAACTCAGCTTGGATAAGAGTTCTTATGCCTTAATTTGAGAATTAGGAGTGTTTGAAAAGTTGAAAAGAATATGCTAAAGTCTGGCTCTGGGAAAATAAGCTGGCTCATCAGTACTGGGTTTGTGCTGCCAGCTGAAGTGGGAGAGATTGAAAGCTGTGGAGATTACTGAAATGGATCTTCAGGCAGGAAAAGGATTGAGGAGGCAAGCTCTGGTAAGACAGATATAAATGAATATTTGAATGGAAGACAGCTGTAAAAGACAAAGCTGAGGCCTGTTTTGATTAGTACTGAATTATGTTGAATTTGCGGTAATATGGAAGACACAAGATCTTGACAGTGAGTTGATATAGTAACATTTTGAAGGAAAGACATTCTGAGAAATCAGTCAGAAAGATTTTTGTGTTTTTAAATTCATTTTTATTTTTTAATGCACTAGATATATCTGTAAGTATATTAATACCAAAGAAAATGTCAGCAAAGTGCATTAGTGGATGAAGCAAGGTGGCAGGGACGGTGCAGCAGACACATCCTGCCAACTATTTGTATGTATTATTTGCAGTATTTTCTTTACTTCAGTCTTTGTTGGTACTCTAGAGCAAGTAGGATAAAGAATGTTGTTACTGGGAAAAAAACAACAACAACAACAACAACAAAACAAACAACAAAAAAACACAACTGAAAGGGAGAGGGGAAGCACAGAGTGAAGCGATTTTGAAATAAGGTGGGAGCAGGTAATATACATGGTCTTGATATGAGCAGTGATTTCTTCTGTTGTCTCCTCATATGTATCTTGGGAGTGAAAATAAAAGATATTAGCACTAGCAAAATAGAAGCTCACACTTGGCCTTACTAATCCATAACTGGAACTCTTAAAGGATATTGTCTTTGACTGGGAGCAGTAATAGCCACTGTAAACAGTACACAGGCACACAGAACATGTGTTCATTAGCTCTAATACCTATCTGCTTCAAGCTGAGAGGAATAAGGAAACGAAAGCCAGTCTATTTACTATTTCATATTCATGTACTTTGCCTTTTCTAATGGCTTGACTGACAGCCTCAATATATAATGTCCAATGTCTTCACATCAACTCTGTGACCTCAATTCACCTATCATTCACTGCCATCATGTCAGCAGAGGCTTTTGTGGATGTCTATTATTCACACGCTATATTGTGTTATGATGAATTGTCCTCTTGGGAATTTTAGGACATCTTAATCCTAGTCTGACAGAGCTTTCTGTGATAAATAATCGACAAGCCCCTATGCTAAATTCAAGTACCTCAGAGAATGTGGATTTTTGACAGCTTTCACCGAATAAAAAGAAGCAAGAGAGCATGCCTTCAGCATTGTTGAGCAGCTTCCATCTCTCGTTTTCATTTTCACTGAATGCTTTCCTACCAACAAACCGTACAGAGGAGGAGATGGAGATTCATTATATCATAAACAACAACAACAACAAAACATAATTTGTAATCAATTATAGTGTATTTATTAGAACTTAATCTCGCTTTAAATCCATCTCCTTTCTCCATCCATGCATGTTACGAAAAGAGAACCTTGTGCAAAAAAACAGCAGCGTTTGAATATATTTCTACTGACAGCCATGTGTGTCTGTGTGCTGTCTGGCATTTAAAGCAAGCCTAATTCCTAGTGCTTGTGAAGCTATGTAGGGGCAGAGAGTAAGGAAGATAGACTCTTTGCTTTCTTGTGCTGACAGTTTAGGACTGGCTAGTATTGCAGTGCATAGCAGGCTGACAACTTGCTACCAATTATTTTCTTGAAAGAAGTGTGGAAGGCAAAGGAATGAGTAGAGTCAAACACTCATTCACTGTCTGTGCCATGACAAAGTGTGTTAGTGATGCAATAAAATTTAGCTCTGGTGATACCTCCACCTTTCATACTTCACTAGGGTTTGCCAGGTGTTTAAGAACTTGGTATGACTCTCAGACTGACTCTTGAAAGAGGACAGGAGACAAAGATCTTAAGTTATCTGACTTGTGGGGATGGATAATGCCAAAAAGGATTGGTGTGTAGCATTATTTCCATTTGTTGTTTCTGGAAAGAAAGTAAGACTGCAAGCATCATCCCTTAGCAGCCAGCAAGTTCAAAGTGAGCACTGATCTAGTATGGGAAATCACAGAATTTGGGGAAAATAAATAAAGAAATAAAATGTTTTGAAAACAGAGATAGAAGAAAAACTGTTTGTTTGTTTCTTTTCCCAGAGTTTCTGTATGTCAACTAGCTGGAGGAGAAGACAAAGGACAAAGGGAAGGGAATACAATTAATTGTGTATTCTGTATGATAGTTAATTTGCAGCATCCGTTTTGGATAGTTGAGAGTAACTGACACTATTGCCACCAGAGTGTATCCTTACAACATTCTTAGCCACACCTGGAGGGATTAACATGCTAGGCAAACACACTCTTTGCATAGAAACCAGTGAAAAACATCTCTTCATGTTTAATATAAAGTAGGGTGAATGGAAGTTCCTTTTTTTTTTTTTTTTTTTTTTTTTTTCTGTAATACATGCCATAGGGAAGAAACTGCTTTTGACTACATTATGCTGAAGGATGTGATACAAGAATCTGTAAAATACTTTGCATTATTTAGCGTGACCAAAACACAAAATCATAGACTTTCAGACCTAAGTCTTGTTATTATACATATACTTAGCACTTTTTGTTTGTTTGTTTGTTTGTGCATAGTGAATCTTAGGAAATCTTTAGGGTTTGCCTCTTAATAGAGATTTTAAGTACTGGAATTTGAGTTCTTGTTTTCTTTGATCTAGAGGATAAGCTTGATCCACACTAACTTCATCTTACATTGTATTTACTTTCCTTTTTTTCTATTCCTTCTCCCACCCCCACCCATTTTATTTTTCTTCTCCTCCCCTTCTTTTTTCTTATTCCCTTTCCTTCTGTTTTTATCTTTTTTCAGTTTTTTTTTTATATAATTCTTATGTGAACCAATTCTTCTTTTAAGTATCTGAGGAATCATTTCTTGACAAAACTGATAAACTTTTATTTAAAGTTCAACATTTAGAAAAAAAGATGTTGTTTGTAAATTAAAAAAAAAAAAGATAAAAAACAACAAGTACAACAAACTACCTAAGCCAAGACGCACACACAAAAACTTGTTGAAAAAATTCTGACCCTCTAGGATTATGCCTGAATTCCTACTGAACTGATACAGATTCCTTGCTTATAATCTGTAGTACAGAAGGCTATTAGATGAAAATAATTATCTTGGTGTTTGATGCTTGATACTTAGCTTACTGTAGGTATTCCTTATAAGTATATTTAAATACTTATATATATATACACACACGCACACATTTGATGGTACATAAGGTTACTTTGATGGTACATAAGGTTACTATGAAATTAATGCCTCCTATTTATTTCCTTGGAAACTACTGCAGACACAAAGAACACAATAGCACTATTTTGATTGATAAATTCCCAGCTATGAAACACTGTTTTTCAGCATATTCACCACCATTGGTTTTCTTTTTTCCAATAATAGACAAGAGCCTGCATGCCACACTCATAAAAATCTGCACCAGTTTAAGTAGCTCACTGTGTTGCTATCATAGAGTTACAGAATCATAGAACCATAGAATAGCCAAGGTTGGAAAAGGCATCCAAGATAATCCCGTCCAACTATCCACTTATCACCAATATTTCCCACTAAGCTTTCCCACTGCCTCCTTGTCAAGCCCATTCCAGTGGCTGACAGCTCCCTCCGGGAAGTATTTCCTAATGTCCAACCTGAATCTCCCCTGGCATGACTTGAGACTACTCCCTCTAGTCCCGTCCTTAATTACCCAGGAGAAGAGACCATGTGACCACTGCTGAAATGCACCACTCATTGCCTCACTATGCTCATATCCTCTGTTTGGTTTCCACAAATATTTAGCAGGTGTCAATTAATATCAATGGTTCTGCCTCGACTGCCATCTCACCAACATCTCATTTACTTGTTGTGGGCCAACATCATAAAATAGGAGGCATTACTTTCAGAGAAGCCATTGTACATCTATGTATCTTCAAACTTTTAGTTAAAAGTCTGTTGCTTAGATGGTAATCATGCTTTTCTATGCAATAAACTGGTGGATATAAAGGAAAAATAAGGCTATTAAAGACTGAATTTTACAAAGCTGGGGGCTAATGTTTAATATCACACAATTTCTTATGTTAGTTGCATTATCACATTCAAGCTGAGAGTGCTGTCAGACCTTGCAGGAGAAGCAAATTCTTGTCTTCTGAACTGTCACAAACTGCTTTAATTAAACTACAAAGCAACCTTTCTCTAAATAAAAAATGGTAGGTGTCTCCTCTCACATTTCTGATCTAAGGCTGAAATTGACAATATAAAGTCATGGTGTTGCCATGATCTATACAATTTGGATTTCTAAGTTAGATGATTATAGGCATGAATTTCTGTGTATACATATGAGAGAATGAGTCAGAAAATAGTTTGGATAATAGACTATTATGGGTTCAAGGAGAGATTTTGTCACCAAGGTTACTGTCTGTAATAAGAAAGCTAAGTAAGAATAATGATATTTTGAATAATGTTACCTAAGCATCTCCTTGTTTCTTGGAAATAATATTCACATTTTTATTTTACCAGAAATTAGGACTCATTTTTCCTATTTCAAAAACCGATTTTCATTAATACATTTAATGACTGAGCAATTAAAGAATAGAAATACAAAGAGTAGAAATATGATTGAAAATGTTTGAAACTGTGTAGTGTACTGATTACTTGAATATCTCCATACGTGACACAGAATAAAAATATGAATAGTACTTGTTTTAATGTGAATTTGCAAACAGGTCTACTGAGGAATAAAAAAGAAGCTTTGAAGAAAAAAAAAAGAAAAATGGGAAACAGAATTGAAGATTGTGCTGTTTCAGTCAGATTAACATAAAATCACATTATTCAAGGTCCAGATGTTACTCACTTGGATACTTCTTATAATTTTGAAAATGGACATGAATGTAAGACTCTAACTGGATGATACTTAGATTTATTATGTTTTCCAGAAGATCTTTACTTGAAAATTGTTGAAGACCAAGAAAAAGCTTCAGCTTTTGCTGTACATATATCTGTTTCAAGATCTACTGGGCATAAAAGTGAAGTATTCAGCAGTGCAATTTATGGGTTAAAGGAGAGGATTTTCAATTATTGACTTCTATGTGTCTGAGGCACGTGGATGTGCTGCTGCATTAATGCACTCTCTTTCTCCTGCCCCCTCCACCCCTACCACTAACATCTGCCAGCAAATCTGACCTCAGCAGTGTCTAGAAGGGTGGCATTTAAGTGCTCAAGGTATAATTTGAGAGAACAATTAATAATGATTATGACTTATATTAATTTGTACTTATGGAAAATAACCACCTCTGCATGATTAAGAATACAACATTTAAGTTCTGTTAATTTCATTATAATTTAAACAACATTAAAAAAACCCAAATCCTTACTAGTAGCATAAAATCAAAGTAAATGAAACCCCAAGGCTTTGTAAGCACTACTAGAACTCTGTGCCTCTTCAAAACAACAGAAAAGATAGCTTCAAAACTGAAAAAAAAAAAAAAAAGAAAAAAAAGAAAAAAAAAGAAAAGAAAAAAAAGAAAAGAAAAGAAAAGAAAAGAAAAGAAAAGAAAAGAAAAGAAAAAAGAAAAGAAAAGAAGAGAAGAGAAAAGAAAAGAAAAGAAAGGAAAAAACAACAACAACAGCAACAAAAAGAATAAGTTATCTGTTTCTTAAAGGAAAAGAAATGTTTGTAATATATTTAAGTTTCAAGTTTTAGCTTTTAATTAGCATGTATGCCTTTCGCACTAAATTATTTACAGAATTTTTTATGTTTCGTATCAATTCAAATGGAGAGGAAATTAAATAGGGCATATGTAATGAGATTTAAACAACTGGAGAAAATCAATTCAGCTCTGTTTGGGCTATTATCTAAACTACAATTCTGGATGTGCTATGATACTGTTTGAATTCTTATTCTTTAGGGATTTCTGTTCTGTTCTGGTATACAAAGGCTTCATCTGCATAAAAAGTTTGTCTTGTATTGCTACACTCCAATTCTGCAGTGTATTCTGTCATATGTACACAGCAATGGGTTCCATGACGGATAATGAGATTGAGCGCACTTGCTGTGGAAGCAAATAATAGGATTCTTTACTGCACAGATCTGTTTGCTAACATACACTGGTAAGGAATGCTTTGCATATTTATAGAAGTATTTACTTGTTTGTAAGGTTACCATAATGCTAGTTTTAAATGCCAAATCTGGGTATTTTGGAGAACTGCTAGTCTCTCAGACCTAGCTTTGTTAGCACACATATATCATCTGAGATAGAAACATCACTGTATACACATGAGCGCGGAAAATTTGTTGAATCTGTGACCATCTTGAAATCCTTATATGCCTAGAGATGATAGAGTCCTAAACTAGAGAATAATATTGTTGTTGACAAGGGAGAAGCAGTATAAATTAGATTTTGTATTAAAGTTTCCACACAGTTTGTTCTTTACATTAAAATTTTAGATTATGTGGATTTCTACCTGAAAGAGTAATTTAGTATTTCACACTGAACATCAATAAGATTACCCTATTTGAGAATATCTTATTTTCAGGCTATAATTTTGACTGCTTTGTCTCAAGCAAGGGAGTATCCTTCTCCTTCCTAGGAGACAGTATGCCTGTAGAAAAGAACAAACTTTATTTATTTTTTCCTTTGTCCATTTTTACATAGCTGGAGGAATGGTTCTGCAGTAGCTGAATTTCTGGGCTTCTCTTCTGTTGCAGTCTTTCTCAGTTGAGTCTCTTAAAAGATCCAGCATTCAGGGGACAGGGAATCTCGGCTTATCCCCTGTGTTTCCAGGTAGTGGGAGAAGTTAACACTCAAAGCTTCCTCTGGGCAACAGCAGTTGCACTTCATCCTCTTTTTGTTATTCTGCAACAGCTCAGACTTCTGGTAAATAAAATGGTTGGTCAAGGATTCAGTTATCTGTAGCTGCAGTATAGATTTAATAAATCCCACTGATTTTAGAATTTACCCGGATCAGGGACAGGTATTAGAAGCAGCTGAGACACAACCATCTTATTGCTATAGCTTTTTTGATTTACCTTCCTTCCTCCTCCATGCTATTTACTGAGGTTTTGCATCAGTAACATAATTTGCTTAGGATTCATGATATCAACCAATCAGTGCTATTCTCATGAGCAAGAAAAGCAAAGAAACCAAAATCTGTGTTAAGAGTGAACAGATTTTGGAAGTGTTGTGTAGATCCTATTTAAAACAATTCTGTCAGCTTGCTTGCTTAAAATGGAATATTTCTCTGACACAATCACATGTGCTTTGAAACAATCTTTGAAAACATTTCAAGTATTATTAACAAATATGACCTCCTAATCCAATATAAACAATATCTTGTTTTGGAAATGACTAAATTTATGCTAAGATGGGAAATAATAATAAAATTTATATTAAAGATTCAAAGATTTACTATTTTGCTCTCTATCCACTGTAAGTATAACTGGTTAAGAAAGAAAAACAAATGCATATGTCTGTGCAGTGTAAAGTCCTTTCTAGGTGTTCATGAGATAGATGAGATTATTTGTCTGAAGGGATGTCTATGCACTGAAATAAAATTAATTATTTTGAAACTGAGATCCCAGGAAAACATTCACTTTAACAAGTTTTGTTTTAATTTTTCATGCTGTGAAACATTTAATTATAGGCAAAATGAGTGTTTACAAATATTTACTGTTCCAGATTGACTAGAAAGTTTAGGACACAAATTAAATTAAATAACTGAATAAACAAAACCAACACTTTCCTTTAATAGATGTAAAGACTTTTGTTGCCTACTGTAATTAATTCCAGTGATTTCAAATTAGGAAACCTTGAAAAGATCACAATTTGCTTCTAAGAGCAGTATGTCATTTTCTATTGTGATTTTCTAGTATAGGTAATATTATGTGTAGTCTACAGTCTACTATTACAGATTAGAGTGATGGTCAGAGTGTTGTAAAGTGAGCAACTTTTTGCCTTTGTTTCTTGTTGAATTAATAATCAAAGTTGTGATCTGATTGCTTATGTCAGCACCCTCTTTGTATTTGTTTGATAAAAGCAGTGCACTTGAAGGAAACAGCAAGTAGCTTTGCATTTATGTAGCTTCTCTTTGAATTATAATTACAAAAATTATGAAATTATGAGAAGGCAAAATTGGTTGAGTTCTTTTTTTTTTTTTTTTTTTCACCTTTTGTGTATTTGGGAGGTTGGATGCCTGGATGCCATAGGTGTGTATCCAGGCTGGTACGTTTTCATACCATTTCTTATTTGTTATGCTGATATGTCATCTGTCTGCACCTGCTAATATTTCTAGTTTCAAGGGGAAAAATAGGAAAGCAAGAAGGAAAAGAAGCCAGCTTCCTTGATATTTCTTAGAATTCCCTTTCCTTTCCTACCCTTTCCTGTCCTTTCCTTTCCTTTCCTAGCCTTAACTGTCCTTTCCTTTCCTTATGCAAAGTACCATTTTAATTTATTAAATCAAATAAACTTTTTTTTCACCTCTTCATTAACCTTACTGAACAGCTCAGCTTTCAAGGAATGTTCTTTCATAAACCAAATTTTCAAGTAGTGGTATAAGCATATGATAGAGTGGTAGAGGTTGTCACTTATCACCAGGTTCTTCATGTTGCCAAACTGTAGGTCATTTTCTCAGTTCAGAATTCTTTATGCCCCAAGTATAAATTTGTTACAACCACCTAACCATATGATGTAGGTAAATAATTCAATTTAAAATTATACTTAGATGTAACATAATTTAATAGAACCTTTAAGTTAGAGTTTATTTTTGCTTGAAACTACTATTTCAAATGCAAGTGAATTTGTTTTATAGTTATTTGTGGGAATGTTGATTTATGATGAATCAAAAGCCATTATGTGATTATACTGGAAATACTAAATGGCGACCTGAAGCAGTGCTTGAGCACCTGGTGGGAAGACACAGCCATCCCAGGGGAGCTTAGGGTCAAGTGATGCACCTGAGTGTCTGGAAGAGGTGGAGGCAGAATCCACCACTTCCCAGACCTCATTTAAGGGTTAGCACTAGAGGTAAGGGCATCTCTTGCTGGAGATCACTGCCTCTCTGGGGCATTCCAAATGGAAGTAGCTTATTTCCTTCATTTCTGCATCTGCTGCTGCTGCACTCGGGCTAATTCTTATTTGCTGCATCCAAAGTCTTTGCCACTGTACTATTTTCACGGTGCTTTCCAATCCCAGTATAGCATTGCAGTTCTGAAAAAGATTAAGCTTCATTTTCAATCCATACTAATGCAGTAAGCATATCTAGATGTAGAAGCATCTAGATATGGTCTTGAGCAAGAGAATAACAGGACACAGTCCTGAAGAACTTGCCTTTCTGCTTGCAGAAATTAATTTATCCTTTAGTGTTTCTAAGCTGAACAATATTAAATACATGTACACACACACACATATGCCTTAAAAGGAGCATTCTGTAGATTTCACAAAGATTCCAAACTTTTAACAGTCTGCCCAGATCTGTCAGATTTCAGCACGTTTCCTTATTTAAGATTCAGGTTGACATCTGAATAGTATCTCTGCAATGCATCATGCCAGATTAACAGAAATGTAGAAGAAACTCTTCCCAGGCAGGATCTATGGGGCTTTCTTCAGTGCAGCTCAGGTCAATTGTGGTCTAATTTAGCTATTTCAAGTCTCCTGTCTGTCGAAGTACAGCCATCTTTTGCTTTTAGCTACACAGATAAGCTTGCACTATGACATTGTTGACACATCTATCTGGTTTAACTCTGTTTTTTGTTTTTTTACAATTATGTCTTAGCTTTGATGCTTGTTTTGTTGTTGTTGTTTGTTTTGTTTTGTTTTGTTTTCCTGATGTTCTCAGTTTGATTCAGATTATGATGTTCTGTAAGTATGTCTAGCTGGAGAAAAAGAAAACATACTTATTGGGGTTGCTAAACTTGTTGGTATACTTGTTGGTATAGTTCAATATATTTTCTTTACAGTAGAAAAGTGTGGAAGACTGGCAAAGGAAAAAAAAAAAAAAAGAAAAAAAAAAAGAAATAACACCAGAAGTGCAAGTGATGTGAGGAAAATACTTAAGCAATTTTGAGATGGGATAATGCTTTTTGATTGCGTTCTTTGAGGTAGAAGGTGGCAATTAGATTTTCATGCACAGAAAAGTGTGAGACATCCTAATTAAACACCTTTAGGTGGAAGTCATCATTGATAAATCCAAACTGCTTGTAGAAGCTCTTAAATGTGTCACCTATGGGGGTAGCACTAGAAAAGTCTCTCTTTTTTATTTTAATTGTAAAGAAATTGACATGCGGAAACAATTATTTGAATGTTGATTTGAGTGCTTACATTATAGACTATCATTACTAACTAGTCCCATCAATCGAATACATTTTAAGCATAACTATAGGTCATGTGCAGAATCACAAAAAGAGAGGAAATAACTGGGAGGAAAATTTGATGAATTCAACCAAAGGATAAATCAATGGATTTAGGACATATGAGCACCTCACATGCAGTGTTACTTTGGTCAAAATTATTTTGTCTCTGCGCTTTATTTTCCTTTATACGTGAAATTCTCTTAACAGAAGTTCAGAATGGTTCTGAGTGGATTTAATGCACTTAGGTAGCCCTGACAATATGCAACTTAAGTTGTGAGTTTTGAACTGGAATAAAACTATTTTTCACATGCAAGTCAATTTGTTAAGTTCTTATGCAGTGCAGAAAGGTGAACCAGCTCTCACTTAACATGCTAATGGTGTCCCTGAACAAAGTCATACTTTCTTTATTATCACAAGAATACTGAGAAAGAATCAATATTTTATCTGACATATGATATAGAGATGACAAGAGATTCTGAAGAGATCTAATGGCTGAGGCAATGCATGACTATTGATCATCACTGAATCGAGGAGAAGAATAGCTCCAGTTATAGATTTCTCTCACACACAGCGCCTGAGGCAACAGAAGTGAAATCTCAGGGAAGATAATGGAAGTCCACACATGAACTTCAGTAGGGTCAACATTTCATCCTGGGGGAAAAGTTCTTATGGATCTTGGTGACACTGAGAAATATATATGTATACATTTGCTGAAATGCTAATATACTAATTCGGGTCTTTTAATAGCCAACTGTGTGGATACATACTATATGTATATTGTAGGTGGGTCTGAACCTACCTGGGTAAGAATTCCTCACATCCACTAAAAACTTCTTATGCTTATAGGTCCAGGAACTGTTGCTTTACAACCTTTGAGCTATATTATGATGACGCTATTATTTGATGTCAGGGGACTGATTGGGAGCATAAAAGATCTGAGTTTCTTACATGTTCAATGGACAAGGAATGATATTACAGATACTAACCAGACTGAGATAACACCTTTTTAAACAGGCACTGTTCATCTACTTTTCATTTTTAGGCTGTTAATTACCTTGAAATCTGAAAGTTTTCTGTTGGAGAGTAAGAAAATAGTAAATAGACCTCTCTAGAAGAGGAATTAAATCAATAAACAGCATGAATTGTTTTTAAAAGTATTTCATGGCAGCACATGAAAGGAAAAATTCAAACGTGTCCAATAGAAAGGAGGCTGAGAATGCAATACATGTTTTTAGAGCTATATGGGAAAGTTTTAAAGTACTGTAATAAAGAAATAAAGATGATTTGGATTGTGATTTATTTATTTATATCAACTTATGTATTGTTTATTTGTATTATTATTTAAGATTAGATGAAAAGATAAAGTAGTTATTTGGGCAGAAAAAAAACCATAGTTTCTCAGAAGGGTGACAGATTTATGGGATGTTAAATCTAAAAGTGGTTATTCATATTGGTAGGGAATTGTACAGGTAGAACAGAAAGAGGGAGAGAAGCAGTACAGAGAAAGAGAACAGAAGCTGTGTTGCTGTGTTTTTAGATGAGGTGCTTGCAGCCAGTTCCAGATGGCTTAGCAACAGATGCAGTGGCTACTGCTCAGGTACTCAAATTGGAGCAAGTCAAGGGTGGCCACCTCTGCCAGAAAATATTTTATATTAGGGGAATCTACCAGTACAATAACCAATTTGTTAGAAGTTTGTGTTAACTGGCAATGGAACAAATGAAATGAAATTTAATGAATTGGGACAGCTTTTGTTGCCTATTATGGATAGCGAAGAAAAATGAAGAAGCCATTAGGCAATGGACTTTTAGAATCTGTTCAGGAAAAGCACTTGAAATAAGTCTGTAAGGTCACTAATGACAAAACTTGTTGAATGATCAGTTTTTATTATTTGACCAAGGAAAGTGATGTGGTAATTGCAGGTTAGAGTCTGGAAGCCATGTAATAGAGTTGAAGCAAAGGAAAGAAACACACATTAATAAACACACCTGTGCATTTGGAGTGGAAGAGCACAATGTAGGTAAAGAGCAAAAGAAGAGTACTGAATTTTTTCATAATTAAAATCCTTAGAAAGTGAGGGTAAAGTCAATCTTCAGATCTTTACTTCTGAATGTTCAAGGGATCTTCATGGTTAATTATGCCTCACTGCGCTACAAGGAGCAGGTAAAGCATTATATGGACTTGGGAAAGGTGGACTGAGGAATCTTAGAGATGTCCTAAATGTATTTGTCTTTGTTCAGTTTGCTTTACAAATGATGAATTTTAAATCAATGTGGTAATTTCTTTTTTTTTTTTTTTATTTTTATTTTATTTTATTTTTAAGGATATGGAGGAATGCTGTATATCTTGCTTCACAGCAGCTGCTCTTAACAGCATTTCTGATATTTCCACAGAGGAAAATAATAATTTTTAGGCCCATTCATAACACCTCATTCCATTACGTACTGGCTGCACCCATCTGGCTGCTTGCAAGTTCATTTTAAGAAGGAAAGTTCACAACACAAGATTCATACATTAATAGATCTTATAGCTAAACATTATTTTCTTACCATCCCTTCAGTGCCACAAACTATTTGAGATTCCAGTCGGAGATCTATTTTTCAACAATGATGGAACCCCAGTACAAATCTTGATACAGAACCAGTTGAGGTTTTAGCCTCTTTCCAGTATCTCCATTATAAAAGACATATTGTGTCTAGGAAAATAAATAAATAAATAAATAATGATAATAATAATAATAATAAAAAGTCATTTGTCCATAGAAGATCATGTTCTTTTCCACAGCTTCCTGAGTTTTCGACAGGTCTCTGTTTAAGCACTTTTTTATTTTGTCTAGAATTACTTCTATTGGGGAAATATTGCCTTAAAATTGCATGCAGTTTTTACATACACTTTGTTTCTGCTGTTGCCAGCAGTAACAAATTTCCTTGGCTTTTACTCACTGACTGTAGAACAGATCAGTTGATTATTCATCACCTGCCACCTGCTCTGTTCTTTCTTTGAACTGCAAGTCTGTTAATACACTGTCTTGCCTTGTTAAAGCCATATTTGTTATTCAGCTGTTTTTTGATGTTCTTTTTAAAGTAGTTTCATTCTTCTAAGCAGTCTTAATCAGGCAAATTCAGACTGATATTAGTTTATACATTTGGGAATCCAGTAGAATATATTTTTGTTTTCTTATTTGTTTCACCATTTAAGTTTTGAATTTTATTTTAAATGAGACTGCATATATCCTATTTCTGTAAATCCTAGCTATGACTTTAGTGCTATCTTGTTTTTATTATAAATCATTGATTACTTTGAATCTTATCATGCTGTCTTTGATTATGAATGTCTTAAACAAAATAATTCCCTTCTGTTCCACAGAAGTAGTGATAAGATCCATTCACACTTATTTGTTGAAATAATAGTATTTTGTTCTTTTTAATGTCAATACTTATACAATTTTGAGAGAATTTAAAGTTGTTACTGATTACATAGCCAAAAAAGAGACTGCTGACTGATCTCTTCAGCTGTTCCATAGTATTCCCATTCTGCATTGCCAGCTTTCTGATTTTCTTTTAGAATCATAATGTTACATCTATATGCCATTTGCAACACACAATGTTTGAGTAAGTCCAGAAGTTACTACACATCTTGAAAGTGTACACTGGGTCTATAAATAGCATTAAGTAGTAGAACACTCCAAAACTAAAACAATAGGTAAAATAAATAATAAATAAATAAATAAATAAAATGGAAGATAAACAGTTATTTGAATAAAGTCTTGATTATGTTCATTCTGAATTTGTACACAACAGTATTCTGTTAAATCCGCTTTTTGCTTCAGTTACAAAGCAATGAGGCAGAATTCAACTGCAGTTTCAACCTGTGATTAACCATAACTGACTTCATCTGTGTTTTCCTTGCATAAATGATGGAAGACTGTCAGTATGTTCTTGAATTTAGTAAGGATGACTTTACTTGATTTTTTCATTTTCCTCATTTTTCCCTTAAAACTACTCATCTGCTTGTGTACTCAGTTGCCTCTGTCCTCATTTGAATTGTACTCAGATTTTAGTTGTGCTAGATGCATGTGCATGCTATAAGCAGTTGAGGGTTTTTTATTTAGTTTTGTTTCTAACTAGGAGCCTAGTAGCAATATCTCACAGGAACTGTGAACTGAACTGTGTTTATGTTGATTAGTTTTCATCTTTAATTTAGAGAAAAATTACATAGATGGCACTCTAAGTACTCTCATACTGGAGTGGATTAATTTGGCTATTTTTAAAATAAATTTAGATAGTTGTGACTTCTCCCTCTGTGTTTAAAAACTGTAGATATATTACAGATGAAGAAGCAGGGTAACAAGGCATGCCAACTCAGCACATGTGTCATCTTCTAATCATGGCTGTGAAGTTTGTAGCTCAGCTGTGAAGCCTAAGAGTTTCCTAAGGCAGGCAGTGAACTGTAGCTGGTGGTGTTATGCACTTCGTGATTTGTCAGAGCAGTTGGCAATTTCAGTCTAATGGTTTCAGCATGTGTCCTTCAAGCTTGTTTAAAAATATAGCACTAACATAGCTTCCATTTAAGGCATATGAATTACTAGAGTGAAAATGTAATAAGAAGCTCTAAGGTTTTGAAACCTCTGGAAATGAGAGGGATAAATTGTATGCTAAGAGTAGTCTTTTACTGATTCTATAACCCGCTCTAGCAAAATGTCACTGCTAGATGTCAAGGTGAATTTGACAGGCTATTTCTTACTCTCCTTTTCTGACAGTTTTCCTCATGCCTTTATCTGCATTTCTCTGTCTTAGCCTTCTGTCTACTGAAACATTTTGGCAGTACCAAGCTGTCATAATATTGCACAGCTTCTCAAATCTCCTGATTCCACATAGCCTAGAAATGTATTCAAAGCATGCAAACCAAACCTCCCTCTTTCCTCCCTCTTCCCATAAATGTGGAAAATATAGAATTAACAAAGTACTGCTTCTCTAGTTTCTGATGAGAAAGTAGACTTTTCCTTAGTTAATTGTTGCTAAGTAGCATCTGGGTGGGAATACTTTGTACACATGTTCTGCAGCATATTAAAATTGCTTTGTATTTCCTGTGTTCCAGTAATGGAGGTCAGTCTTGTGGCCCTCTGTCCTTCATCATGACTGGATTTGTTTTGTCCTGTTCTCTGGATTTCAGAAAGATACTCTCGAGGAATATTCGTGCACTTTATTCATTTGTCCAACTGATGGCTGATGTAGTATTTCTTTGCACTCTGTATCACTTTTGTGCCTGTTAGGATTATGAACAACAGAGTCCAAACTGAAGTGGAAACTGGTTACGTTCCAGACTGACATGTGGCAGTATCCCTCCTGCAACAATGACCAGCTGTACACTTAGCTGGCTGCTTACCCATCTGTACTGCTTTCCTGGAAGTTTAGATGTGTACCTTTTTTATGATTTTCATTAGTGCACAGTTCTGGATACTCTGAGATTTTCTTTCAGGACAGAATCAAAGACTGACACTAACTGCATATTTCTTACCACCCTTACTGTAAAAGAAACTTCTTCCTTATATCCCATTTAAATCTTCCCCCTCCCTTAATGTGAACCCATTTTCCCTTATCCTATCAAAAGAGACCCTGATACATGGTCTGTCCGCTTCTTTCTTATAGCCCTCCTTTAGATATTGAAAGGCCACTGCAGGTCTAACCTTCACTATGGAGTTAATGTAAGATGAAACTGGAGGTGTTGTTTTGACCTGTGATCCAGAGTATAAAATCAGCTTATTAAAAAATTGTTAGTTGCTGATAGCATTCAATTATGTGTAGATTTGGATCAGAAATCTGTTCAAAAAGTGGCAAAGCTTACAATATCAGCAGACCTCTCATATGGCCTTTCTTCTTATGAGTATGACTCATTTGTTCCTATGACATAAGCAAAAGTGACTCCAGACAGTCACTGGGGAGTAAATATATTGTACAAGATTTATGCTGAATGTGTGAAATCAGATATAAACACACTTTGTCTGTGACCTTACATACTTCAGATGTTCTCATTAACAGACCATAGATAGGTCTGTGATCATTTGGCACAGCAGATGCTAGAGTGAGGGAGAGGCCATGACACTGCAGTACAAATACATGAAATAAAACCGTGCTGGAGATGAGCAGAAAACAGACTTCTTTAGAAAGAAGTCAGTCACAATAAAATAACTTTAAAAATTCAGACAGAGAAAAGGGAAATTCGGCCATGTTTTGAATAAATGCATTTTGTCTGTGATGCTCCAGAGGGAAAAAAAGAAAAAGAAAAAGAAAAAAAAAAAAAAAAAAAAAGAAAAAAGAATAAAAAGAAAAGGTTGTTAAGCACTACATGAATCCTGTCAGCTCCTACGTTTCCAAGCAATTGCTGGAGGATTAGTTGAGCAAATTAGAGCCTAACAACTCTGAAGCATAATGCAGCTGGTTACATGCTGCATAGATGCAAACACTTTATGACTTACCTCACATTTAATCAGGTGAAGTCTAGAAAATATGATGCAATTACCACTTGCATTACTGTGAGCTCATTTTTTTCAATATGTTATTTCTCTTTCATAGATATAAAAATACTTTAAATTATACATAAATTATTTATGCTGTAAACACATGCTAAAAGAATCAGTTTGCTCTTGCCTTCTCTTAATTTTATCTGGTATACTTGCTTGCATTTAAATACTACGGAAAATAAAAGCATTCAAAAACTCTTTTTTCATTTCTTATGCTTTGTTTCAGTTTTGCCGCTTCTTCATACATTAGTTATTTTTAGCACCAAAAGGCATTCAGCTATAGGGTCAACCTACAGGGAAATTATCTCAGTTTGTAAACAATGATGTTCTAATTTACTTCTTATATTCTATGCATTATGACTATTCTACAGATTAAATCAGTAAGCATCTAGTTGTACTGTATCCTTAAAGAGTCAATATTGTAAATATTGTGGGGATGATAGCTGCATGTCGAGAACTGAAAAGAAACATAATTGCCTTCCACACTTCATTGCATCAGTTAGAAAATAACTTGTATAAACCACCATTTTTAAGCAAAAACAATAAATAGTTTGATGTTTCTTAGTATTTGATACTGATTTGGGCAGAGAAACACTTTTCATTGGTACCACAACTAACAGCCTTTGGGTAAAACGGGCTTTGAAGGTAACACCATGGATGAAGCACTAAGTATTAATATTGGGCAATTGTAATTTAAAAACAAAAAGGAAATGTATATATATAAAAAAATCAAAACAAACATTGGCAGCTGTCAGAGGATACTGCATTAAATAACAAGTCTGTTGATTATTTCAGGAAATGAGCATCATGTATTGCTTGTGCTATGCTACTGTCTTGTCTGTTCCTCCATGTCTTCTTAGTGTTACAATTTGCACTTACCCATTATTTTATGGTTGGAGCCATCTTAGCTAAAGATGCATCTCTGTCAAACCTAGATCAGATTTTGTGCTGACAGTAAATATGAATGGTAACTTGTCAGGAAGGTCAGTTACCGAACATATTCGGGAAAGTTATAAATCAATCCTATTAATCCTTCCCATCCTTCCTGAGTATAGAAACAAAGGTGAATAAAAGTGTTATTCATCTAGTATTAATGTCTTTGCTACCTTTACTGCTTCCAAGGTCACTTTTGGGCTATTGACTTTCCAATCTGGAAATATTTTTTGTTGAAATCCTGTCCTCCCTGGGCCAAAATGTGTGATTTTTCTAGACAGTATAGGAATGGGAAACTCATTAATAAAATAATTCATATTCAACCAGTTCATTACCAAAGTTTGCAAAAAGGGGAAAAATAATAATAATTAAAAAAAAAAATAATTAAAAAAAAAAATGCTCCATGCAAATAAAGGTAGTAGAATTGAATTAAGGATAAAGAAAATTGTTCTTCATAAAATGGCCTGAGTTGGAAGGGACATCAAGGTTCATGACTATTCAACTCCCCTGCCACAGGCAGGGCCACTGACCTCCACATTTTTTACTAGATGAGGCTTCCCAGGGCCCCATCCAACCTGGTCTTGGACACCTCCAGGGACAGGGCATCCACAACATCTGTTCCAACACCTCATCACTCTCATAGTAAAGAGCTTCCCCCTGACATCCAACTTAAATCTTCCCTCCTTCATCTTAAAACCATTTCCCTTGTCTTGTTATTATCCTCCCTTTTGAAGAGTTGACTCCCCTCCTGTTTATAGGCTCCCTTCAGATGCTGAAAGTGTGCAACTTTCCTCCCATATTTCTGTCTCATAAATGAAGTGTGATTTGTAATCATCTACAGGAGAACAGTATTTATGTTTCAGATACATACGTGAGAACTGTGTTAAATGCTGCTGTTGTAGATTTTACCTTGTTTATGAAAGAGTGGAATTGAGTACTTGGAACATATTTTAAAAATTAGGGCTTAAAGTTAATTGCATGTTTCTATGCAGTTCTATTTAAGCCTGATATTGTGTATTCTCCCTCTCTCTTATTAAATTAACCTTGAAAACATCAGTACTTTAGAAAGCTGTGTCAGGCTACTGATGTCTAATATTTTGAAGCTTACACATTTTCTAATAACTTAATATATCAAGGGGTAGTCAAATGTTATTTTTAAGACAAAATAATTAAAGGAGAATAGGAAGCAAACAAGATTGATTTGTTTTACTGAATATAATTGTAATTAAGCTATTGGCTGAAAGAGTTCTTTGCTGGCTAGGAGGAGATAAAGATATGAAAAGATATAAAGAGATAAAGATATGACATGCACAGAAGTAAAGGTTGGGAGATGAATAAGCCTAGGGAGTTGATCTTTTCAGATCAGATAAAGATTCTTTAGGTCTCTCTGCATTGCACCAAAAGCTGTCTATCAGAGATAGAAGAAAATGCTTGGAATCCAGGGACAGGACCTTTGAAAATGGTCCTTTCTGAGATTGACAGGCAGCTGAGTTTTGGAGTAGTTTTTTATAATCTTTTGTAATTCCTATGAAAGTTAAAAGAAAGATCACAGGCTGATGGAGTAAATAATTCTTTTTATTATCTGCATCTTTGTATGTTTCACAATAAGTTGTTTTGCTTTAAAGGTAATGATTATCTTTGAAAGATCTAAGGAAGTCCTAGGAGAAGGAAGCTCCCCATTTCCTTCAATGTTTGTTTAAAAAACAGTAGTACTTATTAGACTTTCAAGGAATAATTGTTCTCTTATTAACAATCTAGGTATTCTGAAATATACTGGACTTTGAACAACTGATTTTCAGAGAAAAGTAAGGTAGTAAGAAGTGTTAACTGATTAAAAAACATAAAATAGAAATACCAGTTTCATGTAGGAATGATTGTTTAATCACATGGCTCCCAAGCATTTATCACATTAATTACAATGGCTAAATCTAGTGTCAGCTCTTTTGTTCCCGTATATATAAGCACTGTTACAGCCCTGCCAGACATCCTCCATAAGCATAGGAATATATGCTACAGCATTTTATTTGTGTTTGCAACTCTGTCTTACTGGGTATGCTTTCTCAGTTTGCTTGTTTATTATTTCAGAGATCTGAGTACCACTGAAACATAATCTAAGAATCCTTGTTTTCCAGCAGACCGTATAGAGCTTTTATACCTTGAAGTAAACCAGAATATTGTTGCATTTTGGTTTTGTTCCTTCACCTCTTTTCAGTGATGTGTGATGTGTAATCCTTTCTATCTTGATCATCTTGAAGGTCTTTGCCAACCTTATCAATTCAATTCTATTTAAAATTAAGATATTAAAGAGAGCTTCATTCAAAGCCAGAAAACTTTTCACAGTCATTGCCTTCACAGCATTCATACAAGATACAGAGTGAGAAATGACTGAAGCCTAATATGCAGAATAACTATTTTGCGTGTTTGTTCCAGAGTCTGTTTTGCATATCTTTTGCTTCCATGTTTCAGTATTTGCTATAGAAATATATAGGAAACTGCAGTGGGCCATGGCATTAAAGAAGGTGTTCCTTTATTAAGCCTTTGTGGTAACGAGAATGAAAAATGAGACGTCTGATGTCAGCATGCAGTTGTGTTTCTCTTCTGGTGTTCTCCGGAGACTCCTCCATCAAAATGGGGAATATGAGACCTGACATTTGCATACCTTAAAAGCAAGCAGGCATGACTTTGAGAGACATGAAAAATTAGTCTCTCTTTTTGTTGCAAAAAAAAGGCATAGGTAATTTGAGTTAGCATCACCATCTAGGCATTTTTGACCCAGAAGTCTTGACTTCTTACTCTTTCTGTTAACAAATCACTCCCCCTGCGGAAAGGTGAATGTTTCAGTCATTAGAATCGATGTATAGTCATAGAATTTTTCCTTTCACAGAAATGAACAACTTCTGAGATAATCTTACTTTCATAAAACTTTTTCTCTTATAAATTCTATTTCTAATACACTTCCCTTATTAAAGATATTACTCAAGAGAGTGATTCTTTTCTTCTGGAATGGAAAAATTTCATCTTAACTAATATTTATCTTTAATAATAATAATAAAAAAATAATAATAATAAAATCGACAAACAAAACCACAAAGGAAAACAAGCAACAACAACAACAAGTCTGCCTTTTTGAAAATGATGTCCTTATATGATCTGTGCCCCTGTGGTAATTTGCACATAAGCATTGATTATCTGCTGAAGATGAGCTAGGTAATCAGAATACTGTAATATACTGATCTTTGTTTTTACATACATAACTCACACAGCTATAGAATCACAGGAACATTCTATTTCAGGAATATAAGGTAGAAATACAATATTTGTCACCACTTTGAGATATCTTATGAACGCTTAATTTACAGATTTCTTCTAGTCCTGGCTAACAGACATTATACTGGCTATTAATCAGATAGAATTTATGGGACTTGTTGATTGAAAAGATGACCTTTTTAGGGAAAATACAGGACTGATATCAAGTAGGGTAGGCTTGAATTCTATCTCTGATACAATGCTGAGGAAAGGACTACATTCTGCCCTGCCTCCAGATAGAGTTATTAGAAAATTTATGAAGTTACTGGCAGTTAAGTTAAACTGATACACAATAACATGTAGGGATTCTTCAGATACGTGATGAGCAAGACATCATAAGGCTGTATCAGCTTGCCTCTATTCCTATTGTAAGCTGGCCTAGCTCTGGAGAAGTCTGTATTTCCACTCAGGTCACGGGATTTAAACTTATTTTTAATTTTTTTTGTCTTTGAGTTAAGGAACATAGCTAGTTTCCCATTAAGGTAGGAAAGAAGGCAGAGAAATGAGGGCTGAGTTAGCTACCTCTGTTGACGTGCATAGTGTCATGTCTTGCTTTGCTACTCTCTGGTGAAACATGATTTAATCAGCTTGTACTCAAGCTAGGACAGACCAAATTTGGATGTAGAACTTGTTATATTGAGTAAAGAAATGAAACATACAAAATTAGTCTAGTGTATTACCAGATAACTGACAATACTGTAGATATCTGAGGTAGTGGATTTGTCCATTGAGGATAAAGGAGAGTTGGACTGTGTGTCAGTGTAGTGCATCAAGTTATATTACAGTTTTTGTATATGTGCTGTTTGGATATTGGAGAACGTAGTTCTAGTGAGTTGGGAGTGACAAAAATCATTTGAATTGGCAGTAAAATACACAGGCAGGTTCACTTATTTTTTGGAAGCCAAGCACATAATTATTTCTTTACAAGATGATTGTAAATAAAATAACTAACTAACTAACTAACTAAATAAATAAATAAAAACGTGTTAAATTTTGCTTTATAAAAGTTGTCACCTAGTTGTTGTTAGAGGAGTGAGACGGAGTGTCCTCATGCAGTCAGATAACAAGGTGGTTGCCCTCCTGCACTGGGGATGATATGAGACTGTGACAGAACCAGCTTTGCCATCTGAGATTCCATGAACTTTCTGGTCACTCTCCTTTTGGTTGTTAACAAGAATTGACAGCTGACTGAACTGAAAAGGTGACTTAGACCACCAGTTCATTTTGTGTAGGAATTGATATGAATATTAAAACAGTTGTTGGGTCTATGTGGTGCTTATTCTTACAGAGTAAAGAATTTGGTTGCCTAGTTACCTTGTTGATACAACAAATCTATTCTGTTAAAAAGAGACCATAACTACCCCTAAACTTACAGTTTTATTGAGCTGTAAAGTATTATGGTTTTCAAAGTCACCTACTCAAAAATCAGGAAATAACTGAGTTGATGTGAACTGCATTCGTATGATTTCTTTCTTCCAGAATAGGTGCCTGCTTCAGGGCTGCAGGCACTGGGGATGCTGCCTACAGCAGAACTGGGGAACAAGCATTATTCTTTTCTATTTGAAGTTGTTATGAAATAGCCATGTAAAAGTGTTTTTGAAAAGTTTATAATCTTTTGAGGATAGGTTTGAAAGGGAATCAGTTGTCTGACATCTTTTGCTTCCTGTGGGACTAAATGTATAAACTGATCTTTCAAAATAAATTAAACTAGAAAAATGCCTTCTAGGAGCATGCATGTTACTCTTTGGTGGCAAACATTCTTTGAGCTCTTCAGACCAGGCTACATTTAGTTCCAATTACCAAGCTTTTATGGGTCCCTAATTATCACAGAGGATATCAGTACTTTGTATAAATGAATATAGATATTTAGTATGAAAATAATCATCCACAATAATGTTTTAAGATTCTAATAAATACTTCTGTTTGTATGGTAGATTAAAATTATACATATAAGCCAAGGTGTTTAAAGAGAAAGTATTTTTAGAAAGGTACTGGTGGATTTCCAACTTAACTAGAGCTTCTTAAATAATGCTGGAATGTTAAGCTTCCTAGTTCATGGTTGCAGTGCTTAGAATTGTAAGCAATATACAGAATTTTTGGAAATCCATGTAGTACATCCTTATTCAAATATGCTTCAATTTCAATTAATGTCAAAAGCATGGATGTATACAATTATATAGAGAAAATAAGTGTATTTATGAAACGATTAATAAGGAAAGACTTAGCACTGTGAGGAGTCTGGGAAAACTAAAATATATGTCCTCTCTTTGGTCTTCAGCGCCTCGCTAAAGAAGCAGAGAAATACCAAGCATCACATCAGTGGAGGGACGAGTTTGGGGTAAGTTTCTGTTTTTCTATTTTTAAACTCGTAAGAATTTTCCTTATATTCTAATGTTAATTCTCTTCTTACAATCTTGTTATTTATACATCCACCGCAGAAGGAATCATTACCTGTGAATGTATGTGTTACTCAGTAACAGGTGCCTCAGTCTGGATCTGTACAGAACGAAGTAGACTTTTCCGTTCATAAGTCATAGGGAGCTTCACAGGTCCAATTACATAGTTCTGAGGCATGCACAGGATGTGTTTTGTTTTGATGCATCAGGAGTAATTGCAGAGGAGATGTCTTTGAGTGATAGCTAATAATGCTGAAGTTTGTGCTACTCCGAGTTCTGAAAAACAATTATAGAATTTCTTTAACAGGTTGTTTTTATGTGACAGAAAGAAATTTTATACAAAAGAATTTTGCTGTTTACGTGACTGCATGCACCAAGTCTGAAGCTTTTTATTTTAAAAATCTTTCTCTGTACTTCAATAACAGCATCTCATCAACATTCTGGTACTTACAAAAGAGACTGGTCAGATTCTAAATTATCATCTTCATCATTTCAGATGTGATTGAATGATTTTCAGATGTGAGTGTATGATTTTAAAATGCAGAACACTAATACTTTATAACTATTCAACTCAAATTAATATACACTGTATAGATATAAGCCTTCAATTTTAGACTGCAGTTTACTGCAGTGTCAAAGTTATTAATTATCTATGCCACTGTTACCTCTTTCTTCAGGAATAAAAGCAGATGGTGCTTTTATGTGATTTTGCAGACTGTATCTGCACATCCACTGTCATCATAAGGGTACACAGTTAAGTGCACAATGCTTTTCCGAAGTGTCCTTTATGTCCCAGTGTTTGTACACTTGGACATGGAGTTCTTAAAAACAAGCCAAAAGCAAGTCAACAATAACCTATCCAGACTGTAAGATTAAGCCAAATTCATATAAAAGTGACTGCCTTTTTAGTGAACAAAAGGGTATGGATATGGTTTGAATTCTTTTTACATGCACTCCCTGCACAAGCACAGCTTCTAATACATGGTAAAACACAGAATGTCACATCCAAGGGGATGCAGTAATGGAAATTCTACAGTGACCTTAGCTGGTAATCTATAACTGTTCTGAGTAGGAAAAAACACTCATAGGTTTTGTGGGCTCTGTGAAGAATAATGTGGATGAGGTCAGTTGCTCTTTCAAATCATTTTTATTCTTACAGAACACATTGGTTTCATATCAACAATACTGTCTCTATTTTTTGCTTCTGATTTCACCCTTTTCTTTCAGAAGAAATCAATTTCACCACATCACTAGAATTTATTATCAAGTAGAGAGAGACCTCAAAGTAGTTTTGAAATGTGATGCTTCTATTAATGTAATGGCACAAGAAAAGACTGCGGTAAAGAAATATTAAAAAAATAAAAAATAAAAAAAATAAAAATTCATTTAGTTTTATAATAAAGTAACTACAAACCAAGGTTGTTTTGGTATTAGCTGTGCACCATATAATAACCTTGACATTAGGTTATGCAATTAAATTTAAAATAAATGCATTAAGGTTCTTATAATTTAATTTGCTTCATTTTTTGCCAGAAGTAATCTTTCTTCTCTTCTGGCCTACTTTTTAGAAAATGCCTTTTCAAATTAGTTTGCCCACAGATCTTTCTGATAAACTTAATTTTCACTCTAAGTTTCATTCTCCTAATGGCTCTGATGTAATATAGAAGATACACTGTAGAACTTCCTTCAGTTCTCTCTGATAACATTTCTTCTGATACCTTTGATGTCATTATGAATAGTCTGCATCATTCTGTATGAGATTTATTTCCCAGAAATTGTTTTAGGGTGATGAAAGCCCTCCCAGCAACACTACGCATAAGTAACTATAGAAATAAGTTCTTTGGGATGGTCTTTTTTCTTCTAGTAAGTCTGTAATCATTGATGTTACACTGCAGCAAAAGATGCATGTAAGCATTCTTCAGGTTAATATCACCATTAGCAGAAGTTCATTATCATCAGAAAATGTAGTATTAAATTAATTTGTACAGGGAAACATTTTGGAAGATACAGTTTCGATCCCATATTATTTATTTCATGTAATGATTTCATATGAATACTGTCAGAATTATCTAAAGTAGAGAACTGTCTTTCAGAAAAAAATAAAAGCTAAAATATTGATAGAAACATTTTCTGAAATCCAGTTTTCTTCTTATTTTTGAGTGTATAATGTCTCTCCTTATTTCTAGTGCTACAGTATATTGAATAGAATCTGCTTCAAGAAAGACAATGCAGTAAATTTAAGTGTTTTTTTATTTGAATTTTAACAATTTTAAGATTTTATTTTGAATTTATCTGAATTAGACTGTTAATAGTTAAAAGCAAAACAAAACAAAACGAGAACAAAACACACATATCTGTGAGCAGAGAAATCTGATTTATGGACATTTGAACTTCAGCTTTACCCTGTAGCTTACTGAACAGGGAATGTTTGATTTTTAGCTAAAGTATGCAAGGTGTTCCTATCCTGCTGCCATCTTGTAAACTGTTCTAAATGCACAGATTGATATAGGGATGGTAGCTACATATATCTTATTTTTACTAATAAATGAATGATTAGTGAGTGTATATGAGACAGGTCAAGCAAAAAAAAACAAAACAACAACAACAACAAAAACCAACAACTAAAGTCTAAAATGATTTAAGAGCATATACCACTGTTTTTTAGGTGGCTGACAGAAGCAACGATCATGGGTTTTTTGTGTTTTACATTGATAATTTAATGCTAAAATAATTTTAGTAATTACTAATTGACTTATAAAATGTATGAAATGATTTAAAGGGATGTTAATTATGAATACTAATTAAGAATACTGAACATCTTCTGAGTAAAAGGAGGAGTAACAGTTTTAATTAATATTAGATTGTAATATGGATTGTTGTCTGATTAAGTATGTAGTCAATTAAAAAATCGAATACTGAACTGCAATTTTTCTCAAACAGCCCAAAAATAATACTAACATTAGAGGAGTGTTAAATCTTTAGAGAATAGTATGGAGTGTGTGAAGGCAAATCTGAAGTTCTTAGCTTTGGGCAAACAAAGAAATGCCATTCTTTGCTTCCTGCTCCATCAGCATCGCATGATTCCCTAGCGGTGCACACAGCTGGAGAAATAAAAAACTGCTTAAACATTTTTAGATTAATGCAGTGACAAATCAGAGTTACAGTCCAGTATTGGTAAATGAAACAGACTTGTCTGTTTGAATTTTCTTGTGTGTTGCAGAGTGAAATGATGGTGTTTTTGACACTTATGATGGTTGAATTACTTTGCTGGTGTAGAGATGCATGGAAAAAAATCTGCATGCAAGTGAATTAGAAGTTGAGGGGGAGAATGCTCTGCGAAATAATTGCTGTTATTCCCCAAATGGTCTTACACAATTACGTTTGGTATCGTATTTGATTGCATTGCAATGGTTGGTTAACTAAAGCAATTTTGTTTCCAATTGAGCTACAGTATTAATTTCTTACACATGTATAAACATAAGTACTTTATTATATATCGTTAGACATTTGTAATTTTAATACAAGAAGAGTCTTTGCTTGGTCTATTAGCATCCATTTACTTTTACAAAAACTGAAGTTCAGACTTTCAGGAATTATTTATCTCACTAAAATGCCACAAGAAAAAAAAAAAATTCATCATGCCTTATCATTTAAACAATAACGTAATTCTATATTATTCTTTTTTAATTATTATTTTCTTATTCCTGGTATTCGTGAGACAGCATTGCTAAGATCATAAGGTATAGACCTGGCCTTTAAAGTTAGACAGTAGGTTGTAAAGAAAACACTTTGGGATTATGATTTTCTTCTTTTTATTTTTTATTTTTTTAATAAATATTTATTGCATAAAACTGAGGTGAAAAGTTGCTCAGCAAAGAAAGGAAAGATAAAAAGGATAACTGAGACAAAACAAGTCTGAGGGAGTTGGGTTTGTTCAGCCTAGAGAAGAGAAGGTTGCGGGGTGACCTCATTGCAGCCTTTCAATACCTGAAGGGAACTTACTCCCAGGAGGGGAGTAAACTCTTCAAAAGGGCTGACAATAGCAGGACTAGGGGAAATGGTTTTAAATTGAAAGAAGGGAGATTTAGGTTGGATGTTAGGGGGAAGTTCTTTAGTGATTAGGTCCTGAAACAGGCTGCCCAGGGAGGCTGTGGATGCCCCGTCCTTGGAGGTGTTCAAGACCAGGTTGGACGGGGCCCTGGACAACCTGATCTAGTAAAGGTGTATGTTTGGTGGCCCTGCTAGGCAGGGGGGTTGGAACTACATGGACTACTACCTTGAGGTCCCTTCCAACCCGGGTCATTCTGTGATTCTGTGAAATCTCCAATAACAGGAGCTGATCCATTGCAGTGACCAAGGAGGTGGCATGTAGGAGTAAAGCAGCAGTAGGCCACACGATTCAGGCTGGCTGTAACTTACTGTGGACATGGCGAGAACATGAAAATTTTTCATCTTAAAAGCTTCAGCTGAAGAAAAAACAAAACAAAACAAAACAATACAAACATCCACTCTCCAGCTTTAGTATTTTTCATTCTAGGAATGCATTTTATTAGACACACTTTTTCTTTTGATAGGCACACAGAGAAGGTGAAGAGATACAGTGCAATTTCTCTGTCATAACAGTGGAGAGAGGATACAGCTCCCTTATGGTTTGTATCTCCTGTTAGTCCAGGGAAGAGAGCATTTGTGCAGTGTGATGCTGTTTAGATTTGGTTGCAGATCTGGATTGTGTGGAACCATTTTCCACATGTAGAAAGCAAGTGTGTGAACATTTTCTGGTAAAATGTACTTCATAATTCTCTGGAAGTTTGAACAGTGCTGAAAATGAGCACAGTGTCAAAGGTGTCTGTATCTCGACACAGTGTTCTGATCCAAGATTCAGTGAAATAAGTCTTCCATTGATTTTGATTGATTCTGGATGAAGCCTCATACTTCTAAAGCAAGTGACTTGGAAAAAAACTACGCAGAATGACTGATTTAAATTGACAGGCAGATGGTAAGGATCTTAGAGAAGCTGATATGTTCTTCTCTGAAGGGCTGTGTGCCACCTTCACTTATGTGACATAGCTTTGATTTGTGCATAATTTAAATAAAATGTGCCATATCTCACTGAAAGGAATGAAATCACCTTTCTTCTGTCAGGGATCGTTTGCACTCTGACATCTTTCTACTCAGAGGATAGAACTATGTATGTGCAAACTGAGTTGCTGAGGGAAATAGGAATGAATGATCGATTGAAACTATGATTTCAGGCATTGTTCTGATGCTCATCTGATACTTATTGCTCATACCTTTTTGATCCATAAAATGTACAGCAAATTTTGCAGGAACAAGCATTTGGGGAGTTTTTCACCAGCATTTTCTCAAAATTGGATATCATATAAAATTTATAGAATTTGAAGCACTCTCTTTCCTAAGGCTGCTGTAATTACTAAGAGACTTATCATAATATATAATTTCACTGTGGATGTGTGGGCATGCCCATCCTGAAGAGTTCCTGGAGACTTGTGTCATAGGTCTTGTAAGACAAGTGTAGATATTGTCTTGCATTCCATATTCTCTCTGTTCCCAACATCTTGCCTGAAATGTTCATGTTGTTTACAGAGCCTTACTGATGCCCTCTGGTTTGTGGAGGTTGTGGAGAGTCCTGTTCTGGAGATATTCAAGATCATTCTTAACACTTTCCTGTGTGACCTACTGTGGGGAACCTGCTTTAGTGGTGGGGCTGATCTACATGACTTTCAAAGGTCATTTCCAAACCCTACAGTTCTGTGATTATGCTTACAAATGTCTAGAAGAGAGAAGCTCAGTATAAAAAATATGTCCAAAAGGAAAAAAAATGAAAAACAGCAACAAAGAAACAAACAAACAAAAAACCCCAAAATCACCAAAAAAAAAAAAAAAGCTGCTGCACATAGGTTAGCATTTGAACACTTCAGCTTTGATTCTTTTTTTTTTTTTTTTTTTTTTTTTAATTATTATTATTTCCCCTATGCCATAGGAGTTGTAAGCCCAATTAATGGCAGCCTTGAAATCAGAATCAAGAGTATATATTAGTAGAGATCTTAGTTGTACAGCTATAGTAGAGAGAACTTTTCAGCTGTATCATCTGGTCATTTATGATCATTTATTATACTTCATGTTCAGTGTAGAGTTGTAACTTTGAAATACAAATTAATGCAAGGATCTCATCTGGGCAGCAGGTTACTTCAGTGGTAGAGGACCAGACAAAAAAGCTCTTAGAATGGTGAGATGAAACACGTTCAATCATTGTTGAATTTTTCAAGCATTCTTTTTTGTCTGAAAAAAAGAAATAAAAAAAAAAAATAAAAAAATCATATATTTCAAAAGGCATCTAAAGTGCTTTTTACTTGTTTACTGAGAAACTGGTTTAAAAAAAAATGCAGAAGGAAGGTAGCAGAAAAGTGCTGGAGAAAACAAAAAATGTGTGATTTCTTATTAAGAAACCACACATCTGCATTAATACCTTTGTTCTGAATGTATTTATTTATTTATTTATTTATTTATTTATTTATTTATTTATTTATAATGTGCTTTCTGAACAGACTAGAAGCAGGATATACTATTATTCTCAGCTTATTAGCAAACTTCAGGCTCTTTGATTTACAATAGAGAGGTACATTATGTTAAGAAAAGCTTTCTGCAGGATGCTGTTCTACATATTTTCTAAGAGCTTTCATTGAATTTTTAATATAGATGAAGGTAGTTATTTTTTAATTTTACATTTCACCTTCAAATTCAGAAGCAGTTTTCAATTTGTGGTAAATTATTCTAGCCTTTCTTTACTATCCTCGGTGAATTGGTAAAATAAAGTTATTAGAATTTGTTTACAAGTATGTTTTCTCTTTCTTTCTTTTTTCTTTGGCAAGTATTTTCACTTTATGAATATTAGTGTATTTCTACCTGATTTATTCTTGCCAGTATAGCTATACTCTAACTAGTTTCTGTCATCTTCTTACAGAAATTCTATAGATTATTTCCCCCTACTTCCCATTACATTCATGTTATTCTGACCCTTTTATATGATGAATTTGGTGGAAAACAAGTATTACCCTACTTTACCCTACTTAACTCTGCTGATTTTTAATTACTAATTGAAGGATAAAATATTTTATTATAATTATTATAAGGAGTGAAATATATATATATATAAGTGGTATAAAGGAACATGCACAAAGAGTTAATTAGCAAAGCAAAATGCTAACATTCAAATTTGATTTTTTATTATGGAGGCTGACTTCTAAGTGATTTAAAAATACAGAAGATAGAGGAAGTTTGGATTCTTGCTTCAGAGAAGGAATGAAATTCAGAATAGGAAAACAGCAATTATTCCTTCTGATTTACTAATTTGCTTGAAGAAAATTATACTCAAATTATTTTGGAGGGTTTAATGTCAAAAGAGATAGCAACCGAAAATATAAATTTATTGGGTTAGGACTGTTTATGGGCTGGTTTGGCCCAGTACTGGGACTAATATGGTAGGGGGACCCACGGATCCATGTCCCGAGAAAGGGGAAAGGGCCGGTAGATGGGCCTAAAAACAAAGCAGTGGCAGTGATTTGAGGAGGAAAACTAAGGTACTAACTATAATATCAGAATGCAAGAAAGCACAATATAATACAATATAATTGGAATTGATGCTAATAAATCAAATAAAATGAATGTCCAGAAACCGAAGGCCTTATTCTTATGATGAAGGTGAGATGGCTGGGGAGCACTCACTGCAAAGATGAGCAGAATGAGGGAAAAGAGGGGTATCTGGTGTCATGCAAACAGTTTTATCTTTCCCTCTGAATCATAGAATCATAGAATCCTAGGCTCACTGAATCACTCAGGTTAGAAAAGACCTTAAAGATCATCGAATCCAACCATGACCTAACCATACTACCCTAACTAACACCCCTCAATTAAATCATGTCCCCGAGCACCACATCCAAACAGTTTTTAAACACATCCAGGGATGGTGACTCAAACACCTCCCTAGGGAGCCTATTCCAGTGCTTAACAACCCTTTCAATAAGGAAGTTTTTCCTAATATCCAAATTAAAATTACCCTGGTGATTTCCCCTCATCCTGTCATGTGTCACCAGTGAGACCCCTGCTCTTGCTGTAAGCATCTTTCAGATACTGAACAGTAAACAGAACAGTGAGCAATCCTCTGGGATATGTAGTTGTTCTTCTCTTCTGATGCAGGTGTACACGGAACTATCAACAGTCCATGGAACAGGAGCATTACATTCCCAGTGCACTACATGATGTCGTGATGTGGAATACTGATAACAAAAATCATAAAGCCATGGCAGCATATTATTTCATGCTAGAAATAGAACGTTTTTTTTTCTTTTTCTTTTTTTAATTTTTTTATTCTGAGATGCTTTGGATTTTTATTTATTTTTTTACTTATTTATTTTTAATATTTGATGTATTTACATTCTTATTTACTGTATGACCTTCTGTTTTCCAAATGAAAAATCCCTGGGGTCATGCAGACCTTGACAGCCTACCTTGTTCTTTTAAGATACTAGATGAGAATTCATTCCTGTCAAACCTCATGTTTAAAAAGAGAAAACAGTACTTGGGAAGCTGAGGTATTTAGACATTTGGAAACGGCATGTTCCAGGCATTATATATCTAAACCATACCAAGATTAATATTCCAAGAACAATGGCTTGTGCAGTAGTCATAAAAAGAATTAAAAAAAAAAAATTAAAAAAATCTGTAGTATTTTGTAGTTCAAATACAGTGGAAATATTAATATTAGCTTCTTTCTGAATTGATTTAAAAATACTCTGAAAGCAGCAGATAATCCTTTTATTATTAAGAGCTACATTTTGCTCAAGGGATTTGGCAATTCTTATTCTTCTGTCCTCTGTGCATAGTGTACTTCTGATTCTTCATAGAGTTTAAACAAAAGGTGAAATTCTGGCTCTTTTACATCCTGAAAATAATGATGATGAGTATAAGTAATGACAGATGTTTCTGAGGGCTTGCCACAAAACAAGAGCTACACATAACATGAAGAAGAGAGACTGTTCAAAATGAGCAATATTAACAGTATTCTATATTATGCAATGAAACAATAATAAAATTTCACCAGATTTGGACAGAAATGTAGTCTGTGTCAAGCATTTGTTTACTTTTCCCGAGTTCATTTTTGCTGTCAACTATGAGCATATCAAGACTGCATAATAAATGCATACACAAACAAATATAGGTTGTACTGAAAGAGCATGAGGATTTAGCAAGTCTTGACAGCTTTTGGCCAACTCCATGGCAGCCTCTAATTTATGTCTTCGTGGAAAATGATGTTACACTGTTTTCATTTTCCCATTTTTTAGCCCAAATTATATTCGAACTGAACCACTGTGTATTCTAACTGTCTTGGAAATTTCAAAAATAAATGAAAATATGTGACTGTTCTTATCCAGGAGAAATCTTTCTTTTTAAAACTGAAGAGACAATCCCTGGTGATTAATTAATGCAGGCAGGGCTTTCCTTTTAGTCCTGTGAGATTCACCACTTCTCAAGAGAGGAACTTCAGTTTTACATTTCTTAAGAATTTCACATGGGAATGGTAAAACTGAGGAGCTTGGCTCCATTGATATTTTTCTGAACCTGCACATAACTCTGGTGTATTCTGCCCTTAAAACTTTTTATGCTTTGTGAGTGATTTTTTTTTTTTTTCCACCTAAAAAGTAAAAGAAGGCTTTGAGCAAAAGTTCTATATCTATATGAGTAAGTTTAATTTTACCCAATTTACTTTTACCAGCACTTCATTCTAGAACTTCTCTACATTTTTGGTTATGTATGCAGAAAACTTTCTGTTTTCTTGTCTTTTTCATCAAATACTCACCCTACTTTCATACTGTAATAGTGCCTGGTCTTGTTTGTTTGTTTTTGTCATGGCATGGAAATCCACACATCTCACTCTGTTTGGTTATCTATCCACCCTGATTTTGAAAAGAAATAATATTCTAATAAGGGTTGTCAGTAAAAGAATTTTAAAATGAATTATAGAAAACTTAGAGGCCCAAGCTAATCTGTTAACCACAGATTGAGGTAGAAATGCTAAAATGGTGTGAAATTTAATATTTCTTGGCCCAGAAAAATAGTTTTCTGTTTTAAAAATCTTCTAGAAATTTACTGGAAGGTGTACAAATTTAGAACTTCTCCTGTGAGTTGTTAAAAGCACAGACTGTCCTAACTACTGTCCCTGAGCAGGTTTTGGAGAGTTAGAAGAAATGGAGAAAACTGGAACATTAATTCAGGAACGGTCACTGGAGATCAGGGTTGTTGCATGTGCTGCCTGAAACATATGTGCAGCCTTTGGCTGAAAACTGTTTCTAAGGGAGAACACATTATTCACATGAGAGAATGGTGTTCTCTCCATCCTATTTGCAGCCAACAGCTGCCAGTCTTGTTTTCCAAGGTTTTGTTTTAGTCAAAGTGGGCTTTAATTACATTTTGCAGTCTAATGTTGGCTGCTGTGTCTGTTTCTAGTCTGGCTCTCAGGGTATGGCTGCATTTTTGATAGAAATGAATACACTTAAATAGCTGGTTGCCTCCATATATCTTTGCAGTTCGTGACAGAAGTAGCAAATGGATGGCAAGCAAAAAGCCCTGTCATGGTCTATAGAAGAAAACACAAATAACTTTTAACTCAGTTCAGTTATTATATGCAAAAAGAAAAATCTAATTGCAAGGCATTGATACAGCTCTTAAATCATAGAGATGTTCTGCATGAAATGCAGCACACCAGTGTAATGTGTCCAATAATTAGGAAGAAAGGAAATTATGTTTTAATTATTAGTGATATGGTCCTTTTGCTTGTAATGATTAACTAGAAAATTACTCATCATTTTACGTTAAATAGGAATATGAATGACGTTTTACAGCACCTGATTTGTCTCATGCTACTGAACTGCTTCTGAATTACGGTGTACTCACAGAACTTTGCTTTATTACAGTGATTGAGTGCGAGACATGCACAAAATAGATGTCAGAGCTGAATAATTAAATTACAACTCCTGTCTTTATTAATTAGGTGAGCACGGGATATTTCTTAAGCCTGGTAACTACTGGCTGTAGTTGTTTTCCTTCCAAGACTTCTCAGATCTAGTAAAATCATTTACAGTAAAATCTTAATGAGCAGGGTATTATTTATGTTAGTAAGAACTCTTAATATAATTAAAAGTCAATACACCAGACACATTTATTATGTCTGTGAACCAAATAAGTGTGAAAAGATGACATAGTATGAAAAGCATTCAACTTAATTATCTTTTGAAAATGAACTTTTCACATTTTGAATAAAATGGACAGATATAATTGTGTTTTTTTTCCTAGTCTTCAGACAGGTTGTCTAGGATAAGGAATAGCAATTGCTGTGGTTTAAATGCAATATAACATAGTTTTTTATATTTTAAATCTCTATGGCTTTTTTTTTTTTTTTTTTTAAGATTTACAGTTATTATTTGCAGTTATTGGAAGAATAAAGCAAATACATGCTGCAGACAAGGAAGGAAATAAATTTATTTCTAAAGTTTTATGCAAAGAAGATAATTAATTTGACAGGTCAGTGCCAGCTATGAAAGATGTGGTCCAAAGTTTGCATCAGACTATCACAATTTATATATGAAAATTTGTTTCTCCCGTATCACAAAGTAATTCATACTAAGCCAAAAATACTGTGTTTATTTTCCCAGCAGAAGTGCAACTTTATTGTATCTTATTCTTTTAGATTTTTTCTTTTTTTTAATATTAAAAAAAAAAAAAGAAAAAAAAAAGAAAAAGAAAAATAAGAAGAAGGAAAGATATATCTAAGCCCCTCAGCTACTACTATTGATGCAGCTGCTTTATTATTTATTTATTTATTTATCTGTTTGTTTAATTATTCATTTTCCCTATTGGAATGAGATTCTTCTAAGACATAAATGTTATCTGGTTTTCTTTTGTTCAAATGTAATTCCAATGACTTTCTGTAATACATTCCTTGCTAGATATGATTACTTTGGGATAAGATAAATAGATGAAATTTAAATAGCACAGGAATTTATTTATTTATTGTGGAACATATCAGCTATAGGACATATTCTCAAGGCATGAGCATGCATGTAAAAGTTAAAAAGTGTTACGCAATGTTTCCAACCTCCACTTCAATGCATTTTTGAAAAAGATGTGGACATAAATATATAGAAATTGAAATTGCATAGACTATCACATTTATCTGAATTAAACCTCTAAATGTGTGTTAAAACTTAAAGATTTTGCAGGAGGTTGAAATCAATACTGTTTTGATAATGTCGATTTGATTTTGTGTGGTTTAATTTCAGTAGGGAAAATATTCTTACATTTTATTTTCACTGTATATATGAAATACAGATTGCTACATATTCAGTAACCTAATAAAATAAACTGCATGGATCAAGCAGCAATTTCAAATTAATGGATTGGTTTGGAACTGAGCATATGCTGAAATAATGTTTTTTTTAATTTTATTTTCTTTTTTTTTTTTTTTTTTTTTTTTTTAGCATGGGCTAAATGAATATGAGTCTGCATTCAAAAAGTGGGAGAAATATAATTTAAAAAATAAACACAAGCATTTAACTTTTGTTCTCAGCACTGAATTTTGAGGTGATGAAACTCCAGAAAGGCAATCTAATTACTCTGGTTAGTGTTCTCCTTGGTGTGCAGGTGGTTTTGGATAAGGTTTCCATCAACAATATGGAAAACCAAGACACCAGCCTTTTTTATTCCACTGTTCTATCATGTGACTTAAGGCTTTGATGACATGATTAAATTTTTGTTCATGTTATATATATTTAGTAATGTTTATTGTACCATTCTTAATCAATTTGATTATCTCTGATTGGTGAAAACATGATAGCAGTGTCACAAATTTAAGCTCACTGCCTTTGACTGTGCTCAGTGTGTGTTTAAAAATATATATTAGTATTATATATAGCATAGATAGATAGATAGACAGACAGACAGACAGATAGATAGATATTTTAAGTATAGTATTGTCATGGTTTTGTCATGGGCGTAGGTAGATTTTCCCGTGACAAATATATATAATGCAAACACATGTATGTATGCACATTTATTTAAAGTATACAATTTCCTATGCTGTTTTGGGTGTATTTGTATTTGTTGGAGAACTCAAATATTTGCTATATTTAGTTCTGATAGAGCAAAATATGCATATAAATTGTAGAATCATAGAATGACTTGGATTGGGAGGGACAAGCATCATCAAGTTCCAAAGGCATAAGATTTCCAGTCACAAGACCAAGTACTAGACTGAATTGCCCAAAGCCCCATCCAACCTGGCCTTCAAGGGGCATCCACAGCTTCTCTGAGCAGCTTTTTCTAGTAACTGACCACTTTCTCAGTAAAAAAAATTATATAACTAGGCTCCTGTACTGTGCTGCTCACAGTCTTTACAATGTGTATAAAATTTACAATCAGTTTTGACAAATTATGTTACTTATTATGTTATTTCACCAACTAAATAAATTAATGCTGAATAAATTAAAACAAACATACTTTGCTGCTTTAATTAAACTGATAGGATAGTTTGATACAGAGGTTAATGAGGTGCTAATGAATTTATTTCATTTTCCCACCTGGAAAACTTCTTTGTAATCAATTGAATTTTGTCTTATAAAAAGAAGTCATTGTCAGGTGCTAGTACTTTGGGGAGGTTATTATGATGAGAAGATTAGCAGCTATTTGAATCTTTTGGAATTATGTATTTGCCAAAAATTTTATATATATCCATGTATGGCCATCTTACACTTGACTAAAAGGAAAATACAAGGTAGTTAATAGAATCATTTCATGTAAATTTAATAGCTGTTTCAAACTCAGCAACTGCAGAACACCATCCTTTTTCTTTTGTGTTCTCTTCATTTGTGATACATGCATGAACATAAAATTCTACTATTTTTTATTACTCTTTGGGGAGATTGTAAGAACACTGAGAACAATTTGAATGGTATAATGGGAAGGGGAAATCACTGTTATGAATTATGACCTATTGTTACTTACCAGGGTGGGTCAGAGGGATATTGAAATTTGAATGCATTGTGAGTACCGTACTGTTATTATTAACTTTACATTCCTAGCATGAAAAATGTTTCTGTACAGGACCTTTTACAGAGGGTTTTCTATTGAATTCACTGAATCTAAGTTCAGATTGAAATACGTACAATTATTTGAAAAATTCCTCAGAACATAATGTAATCTTCAGATAAGACTGTGAAAATTTGATGGCATTTGCTATACTGCCTCTATATCATACTTTTATTTCAAAGATAAGAAAAACATATGCAAAAACTATTTTAAATATTTTCTGAAGGAATTTCAAGCTGTTTCAACATTGTGTTCAAGTGGCTACATGATTAGAAAATAATATATTCTTAAATACTGAGAACGATTAAAGAGCAAGAGCCTCTTATCTTGCCACCCTGCTTAACACTGATAAGGCTTGCATCAGGGAATCTTGCCATTGGTTCTTTGAATTCTCAGTGTGAAGAACTGAAGCTTTATTAATATCTGTAGTGCTATTTAGTCATACAGAGCTGTTCTGCAGCATACTTCCTTTTAGAGTTGGAAATAACTGCTCATCCCAAGGATTTTAAATTACATTACATGTGGTCCTCCTGGCTAGCAGTTTCACTGTTGATTACACAGTGGTGAAAGTAAGCAAATCGTGTACTTTTTTTCTAAAATTAATTGTTTCTTTTCATATAAGAGAAAAACAAAACAACACAAATAGATTGTGTACTGCTAGAAAAACAACAGGCTTTCCTTATGCAAAGCCTCTTGCTCTGTTTTACTTCTCAGTTTAAATTCTGTAGCCCTTTATATAATCCATTCTAGAGATATGAAAACAGAAGTCTTTCAGTTACCAAGGCTGTTCCTGCAATCTAGTGTGCATGACTATGCATATATGAGTCTATGCGTAAATGTGTGACTTCTTACTCAGCTTTACTGATTACCATTTGCCCTCAAAAAATCAAGCATGTATAAAATTAGTTTATAATTGGATATTGTCATGGTGAGAAAAGGAGCAGTGAGAAAAGACAGTGTGCTGCTTTGAAGCTCATGTTCTGAAGTGGATCAAGTGAAGGGTAGGGTTAGGCAGAGCAGTCATTTCACACCTGTGCTCCATGCATAGAGTTAGCTGATACATACCCTGGCCACAGTGCAGGTGGGTTGGCACAGCCCAGCTGGAGATACCAGCAGGATACTGGGCAGTGATTCAGCTCTGATGGGGACGGGTTCCACTTTGATGCTTGGATTTCTAGGTATGTCACTGCTTGGCAGTGTTTCTGTATGGCCTGTATTGCTGTTTTTTTATAGGCTGACATTGTCACAGGCTGCCAGTTAAATCAATCTGTTATCATGATTTACCGGTATTTCACATAATTTCATGTCATTCACTGATGCATAACTTGTACTGAGGTTTATTGTGTCTCACCACACACAGTCTGTTTGCTGTGGTTCTTGACATACTCAGCTACTCAGTTCACGATCCTAGCAAGGTCAGGATCCTCCTGTAACCAGTAGGTTCAAAAAGTGTAGCAACGTGATCTTCCATTTTTAACAAGTATTTACACTTACAAGTATGTTTATATTTTGCCTACCATATGCCACAAAAATACCATGATTTGGCAAAGTAGCATCTCTCTATCTCTGTCCAGCATTTGTAGGAAAGCAAATGAAATAGATTTTGTGTTTTTTAAATTTTTTTCTGTATTATTGTACTTGACTTAATTATCTGAATTTATGTTCACTGTACAAGTTTTTTATCTTCAAAATAGAAGTTCTTTGAAGCTTAGCTGGATTGTTTGCATTTAATGTCTTTCAAAAATACAGCATCAGTTAAAACGACAAAGAAGATATTGGCTTTTCTATATTGTATCTTCTAATTCAGGAAAAAAAAAATCAAAATTGAAAATAATGTTTATATTGTTTTGTTGTTGTTGTTGTTGTTTTATATAAGTGGGGTTTTAGTCCTGGTTAATGATTCCTTTGTATCCAGAGTGTATGCTTTAGTCACACTTAGTCCAGCATGCAGATTAATAATAAATTACTCAATTTGATTATAATATTAGTTGGCACGTGAACAGGCACTATGCATCCATCCCATGAAAACCGATTATATATCTAAGCATTCATGAACTGGTAATCTCAGTGGAGGAATATACCGTGAGTGTTTAATAAAATTGTTCTTTATTGCCTTTAAAAACAAAGTATATTTAATGACAGCATGCAGCACTTTTAGTCTTTCTTTGTGTAATCCTTCTTGTAATCTTTGCCATAAACTTCTTATTCAAATTAGTAGTCTCAATAGAATCTTAAGCCATTTGCAGAGTAGGCTTATCATAAATTTTAATGCAGATCTTGACTAAAAACTGTAATTAGAGTGTTAATTTTATTATTGTGAGAAGCTAGTTCTTAAGGCAAGTGAAATTTCTGTGGCTCATATGTCCATATGAAGAGTGATATGGGGAAATATTTTAAAAATGGCTTGCTGCTAAATTTCACATTTGTCAATTATTTATTTATTTATTTATTTTAAGATCTTGTTCTAAATTACATATGCTTTCCTGATACATTTCTTAGATCCATTGTTTAGACATAGTAAGTTGTGTTTACTTACTATTTTGTTCAGCTCCATATTCTCTCTAAGTAGAAGACGTAAGTCAATATTCCAGCTCATAGATACTGAAGAAAAATGTATATGTGTAATAGTAATCTCCTTATTTCACGTGTGCCATTTCACTTACAAAGAATTACAAAGCTGTAATAAAACAGATTGTAATAATTCATTTTTCCATTTGTAGATTTTTATTCCCTAATGTTATTTCTTGCAGAAGCAGAAATATTTTTGTATTAGCTTTCTTTTCTTAAGAGTCTAATTGTGCCTTAAACTGGATATCAGACTGTGAAAAGGATTAAACTAAAACTCGGTGATTATTTATCATAGGATTTATTGGAATGGATTTAAATTTTAATTATTCTAAAGGTATTAGAGTGATCTTTTTTTGTTTTTGAACAGCTTTGTGGAAAGAGATGCAAGACAGTGTTCAAATTGAAGCAGGTGGCTTTACAAGCACTTGAGGGAATATTTTTTAATATTTGTAAACATTTACACTAATTTAATCCTCCGAGTATTCAGCTGCTTGGTATGTCTATGAATGAGAGAATATAAGAATGTTATCAGTGTATTTATTACTGTGCACTCAGCAATAAGACTACTAGTTCTTTCCCTTCTGATCTGTGTCTCTTCTAAGTGTTTTGGACTAATATGTGATTTTAAAGTGTTCTCCAAATTTGATTCTGTAGTTTTAAGAATATATTTTTAAGCTGTGTAGTCATAAGTAAGAAGACTGCATATCATTCTGTGCAAGTAGAAAAGTTGAAAACAAATGTACAATCTAGAAATAATTATGTTTATTCCTGAACCCTAACTACACGAGGATCCATAAAGATATGGACATTTACTTTGCCATGTGCATTTACCGGATGGTTTCCAGCTTTAAACAGTACCTGCATTTATGCATCCCAAACAAGCCAATATAATGTATAACATCAACCAGAAGGAAATCAGAAATATATTTGTTACTAGGTTTGTTTTATTCTTGGTTTCTTACTTTTACCAGCAGAACAAAAGAATCCTTGTAGGTATCATTATAATATCAGGTTAAAGAACAGGAAAAGAGCTTTTGCTCTGTGTTTCATTAAAATTTGGAATTCTAACACTAATTTTATAGTGCAGGGTTATCTACGTGAGTGAATGGTAGGGGTGAAAAGGAACTTTCACCTTTGGTACTATGTGGAACTGAGTTACGCCTATAACTTTGCATGTTATCACTACACACTGAAGTATTTGCAAGGATCAGATATAGTTTTATAGAATAGAATTATTGAGTCAATGAAATTAGAAAAG
This sequence comes from Coturnix japonica, assembly GCF_054131305.1. Taxonomy (NCBI): domain Eukaryota; kingdom Metazoa; phylum Chordata; class Aves; order Galliformes; family Phasianidae; genus Coturnix; species Coturnix japonica. The sequence continues at coordinate 9,014,222 of NC_140663.1, forward strand.
ACCCCTAGAATCATCTAGACCAACCATCAACTTATCCTTACTATGCCCACTAACCCATGTCCCTCAGTGTCACATCTCCATGTTTCTTACACACCTTCAGTGATGGTGACTACTGCTTCCCTGGCAACCTGTTCTGATGCTTGAACAGACTTTCAGAGAATAAACTTTCACAGTACCCAAGCTAAATCTCCTAGAGCTTAAAGCCATTGCCTCTCATACTTTCTCTAGTTACCTGGGAGAAGAGAACAGCACCCCACCTTGTCACAAGCCTCTTTGGACTAAAAATTCTCAGTTTCCTCAGCTGCTCCTCATAAGACTTGTGCTCCAGAATCCTCACAGCTTTGCTTCCCTACTTTGGACATGATCCTGTACCTCAGGGTCTTGTAATGAGGGGCCCATAACTGAACACACTACTCAACGTGTGGCCTCACCAGAAGTGAGTTCAGAGAGATGATCACTTATTTGCTCTTGCTGGTAGCCCTGTTTCTAATAAAAGCCAGGATGACATTGGACTTCTTGGCCACCAGGCACACTTCTGGCTCATGTTCAGCTGGCTGTCAGCTAGCACCCCTAGATGGAAAACATAGTAAAGACAGTGTTATGTTATAACACTGTTATAACATGTTATAACAAATGTTACAGTCTAACATTTGTAAATAATATCAGTGGAATTGTGGATGGAGAAAGTTTATGAAGCTAGAAGAATGCTGAGTCACTTAAGAAATACTAATAAGCTGGTCTGTACATCTTTTTTTCCTTTCATATCACTGTTAAATACTGGAACTGTTCTCTCTGGAAGGGAAATTATGACTGCAAAAACTGCTCTTCACTTTTTCAAACTACAAACAGTAATGAAAACTGTATACAAAAATGAAAAAAAAAATAAAATAAAATCAGCGGTATTACATTTCATCTTAAGCTTGCTGAAAAACTGTGCAGTATTACCTGATGGGTTAGTGGTGCAGAAGTCTATAAGAGCATGTCATTACAATTCTTTGTGCCAGTGAGTTAATAAATAAATAACTACTTCCTTGACAACCAGCAACAAAACAATTTGAACTTGCCACATCTAGAAGTGGTTAAATTATGAAAAATTTTCCACTAAAGATTCAACTGATCCGTGAATCTAATCTGTGAACTGTACAGTGCTCAATGTTGTGTAGCAGCACTATGTACCTCATTTTCTATATTAAAAGCAGTGAGATGTGACCAATGTCAGTTTTAGTTTATGCATCGTGTAAGTAATGTCTGCAGGCAGGAAAATGAACTACCAGACAAGTATAGTGTAACAAAGTATCTAATTCATGTTGGGGGTGTTAATTTAATTAACCAGTAAAAATGTCTGTATCTAAAGCATAAAATTTTAATAGGTGGTTAGAAGTATTTTATTTAGTCCAGTAGAAGTAGATAGGAATGTTGTGATACCTTTTGTCAAATTAAACAAGTAACTATATAAAAGAATGGGGAAAAAATTACCATGACAATAAGGAATCATTTTTAAAATGAAATCATTAATATATATTAATTACCTAGATAAATATGTCTGTATTACTTTTTTTTTTTTCTTCTTCTTTTTTTCTTTTTTTTTCTGGTCATGTTTTTCCTGAAGAAAAACTTAGAAAGAATTACCGAACTGCTGTAATGCCATAGGGAGGCAGGGTGGGAGATGTATGCCTCTTTCCTTGTATTCTGAACTGAAACACTGAAACAAATTTTTGTTTAATGGAACCTGTTCAAAACACTTGCACTAACATTTCCAACACTCAGGACAGGGTCTTGAGTGGTTTTAAATGTTGCCTGCCAATAAATCAGAGAGCTTTATAAACAGATCAATTTACAGTTGTTTCTGTACACAGCCTGATATAAAATAAAACGTGTTCAAAAAAGTTGAATCTTCTACCTCTTGCAACGTACTTCAAGGCTTCTACAAGTTTTTTATGGTCAGGTTCAGAGGTTCAGGTTGAATACTAGGAAAAAGTTTGTGTTTGTTTTTTTTTTTTTTACAAAGAGGGTCCCTGAAGCAGGCTCCCCTGGGCAGTAGACGTGGCTGCAAGCCTGCTGGAGTTGAAGAAGCCTTTTGAAAGTGCTTTCAGAATAGAGTTTGAATCTTGAGTGGTTCTCTGTGGAGTCAGACATAGTACTTGACCTTCATGTGTTCTTTTCAATGTAGAATTGTCTATGATTCTGCGATTTTGTTATTAATAATCAAGTAATAAATGAATAAACAATTAATGCTTGCCTTTAATAATGATGGCTACAGGTCATGCCAAATTATGAAAGGAGTTTCATCCCTTATCTGCATCATACTATGTTCTCTGTCTTAGGCACCCAGACACCAATGTGAAACATACTGATCTGAGAGCAGAACAGTGTTTTGATGTAAACTTGGAAAAGTGCATTTTGAGGCAAAGAGGATGAGGCTATGTTAGCAACATTTACTTCATATTGACGTTTAGCTCATCTATGACATACTTCATGTGCACATCTCAAAAAGGTCACAAATGAGAATGAACAGTATCATTATTTATGAAGGAAAGAGATCATTTACACAGGTGAAGTGCATTAACTTGTAGCATGTCAAGGTACTTTTTAAAAGCAAGTAATAATTTTCTTTGTCTTGCCCACATGAAAAATGATTACTGAAATCATTCTTTCCTGTTTGTGTTCATAAAAGAAAAGGGAACTTTGGGGTGAGGTTTTTGTTAGATTCATGTGGTCCAAAGGTATTGCTTACCATCAAAAGAAATAAGATTAATTTCAGAGAATACATTCAGCTGCTTATTTTATACAAGACATTGGATGTGACAAAGGTTGGCTAATGCTTTTTTTTTTGTTCAGGATTACTAGGACTTTAAAAAAAAAATGTATATGTATATATGTATATATGTACTGTTCATAACAGTTGCATATAACTGTTATTTCATTCTAAAAAGTGTAAGAAAAACTATAAGGTACAATAGAGAACTTAAATTTATTGGAAAGCTATGGTTCAGAAACATTTCAAGAGAAAAAAAATATATATGTTCCACAGACAACTCCAAAAGTTTCAAACCACTATAGATATTTTACTGAATTGATTTGCTGGCTGATTTGGTAATAATTTGGTAATGAGTGATATTCTCCTTCATTGCTTTGTATGAATGATGTGGTACCGTGCTTCTGTAGGGCTCCCATGCTCCATTGTACACTAGAGCAGTTAGAGTTTCTTGTAATGTGCTTTCTAATTTTTTTGTTTTTGCTCTGTGGTTTAAACCAATAAATTTGTGCAGCAAATACTTATCATGCTTTTATCTGCTGGATTTTCTTATGCATGAATCACCTAATTACCTGAAAAATCTTCATTACAGCTTGATTGAGGAGATTACAGAGGTCCTCTATAAGCTCTGGATTTCATCCCACACAATGTGTACTTTTCTAGCTCTTAGCACATCTTACAAAATTTCCCAAAGATAAATTATCAAATGAATTAAGTTGAATATGGGAATGGGAAAGGTTACGTGCAACATGTTACTCTGTAATATTTCAAAGAGAATGTATAAAGAGTTGCAGGTTTACCTCTATATTTTAGTACAGATTGCTGCTAGTGAAATTTATGCCCTAATTTAACAAATGTCCTTTTCTTCTTTTACAGAATAATGATATAATCTATTACAATGCAAAAGATGATCAGAATGATGTAAGTATATATATTTTTTTCTTTCATTGCCTATAATCTCAGAGCATTAATGGAATGAAAAGATTAATCAATTACTAAGCAAACATTTAAATATTTTGCAGAAGGAGGAAAATCTTAAACTTAGAAACATCTTTACATATTTTCTGAAGAGCCAGATAGTATTTTTCATTCTAATTCTCAAGACACCTGGTTTGTTCATACGCTGCATTGAGTTGCTGATCAGGGAATGTGTAGGAAGAAAAATATCCTGACAGCATTCACTTTTTGAAATGTAATATAATTATGATTATAGGATATGGGAATCTAAATGAGAAACATAAATAATTTACTCAGAAGGAGTCCTATTTTATTCTGTATTCTCACAAAGAACTATTCCAGGAGAGACAGAAGCAGATAGAAAATGTAATTGAGTAACTGTTTTCATGCATTTTGTGATCGTTCATATGTGTGTAACAAGGTTGTGAGAAACTGAAACTCCGCTCTCAAATTTTAGAGAAAATGTATGGGATTTCAATGTCTAGTTCTACTAAACTATTACATCAAGCAATTTGAATTTTCTTATCTGGTTTTAAATATTAAAAATCTTAATGTCTTGAGAGAAGGCAAGTTATCATCACCTTCTCTTGAGATAATACAACCTCTTGTCTTCATTATAGATTTAATTTATAAGGCCACAGAAAAGATTTTGTAAATGTATCAACGAGAAGTGCCAGCATGCATCATTTGCTCTTTTTAATCAAGTATTCTTTAGAGATTGATGGCATCACTATTGTAATTGATGCTTCTGCTGTAAAGCAATTAAAGAAGGTACATATATCATGTCAAGCAAAACTATTTGATACGCTTGTATAGAATTATGAGTACTGGATTTCAGATACCACAAACAAATCAATAGTCTCAAATTCTGTAATGTGTATGCCTTCTTAAAACTAACCTTAATTTGAAAGATAGGTTTTTTTTGTTTGTTTGCTTGTTTGTTTGTTTTCATGATTAGATTCACTAGTATTTCAGGGACACATTAGTTATGAAACTGGATTTCATTTAGCTTTTGAAGGTAAATGTACCATATAGTTCAGCAATGGTAAATTATAGTCTGCAATGAAAAAGCCAGCAGTTTATGTAATGATGCAATTGGTATTGGGAAAGGTCTTGAGGTGAATTCAAATTGATTAGGCAAAGCATAAAAGGAAATTTTGTTTCATAGTTTACTTATTTCTTTGATTTTATTTCAGATATTTTTTTTTTCCTTTTGGAGAAAAACAGTTTTACTCCACCAGAACTCCTATTTTTATTTCTGTGTGAAATTTTTGTTTTGTTTTGTTTTGTTTTGTTTTGTTTTTCTGTCCTTTTAAGCACTTGGAGTGAAGTCTTAATAATCATTATTGTTGAGCTAAAAATAGCTTCTTTTTAGTCATGGCCAACCTGTCAATAAACAAGTAACACTGTAGCATTTACGCCTTTCTGGCTATATAATCTTTTTGTGGCTGAACTGAAGACAATTTTCCCATGAGTTCTAATTAAATATCTTAGCCACCAATCCTTCTTCTTGGTTCAGCCTTTCTTTTAGTGCCTGTATTTGTTCATCCTAGTAAAATTTACAGTAAATTCTTTTTTGTTGTTGTTGTTTAATAAAGCTGAGTTTTACATAACAATGCTAAAAAATATCCTCCTTAAGCTTTAATATAAGAGGTGATTCTTGATAAGCTCTGATGACAATAAGAAAATGAAATTTCCCACTAATACAGCTGAAAATTATCAGATTGTAGGGCATTTGTGGGCAAGGAAGATGTTCATAATGTTCAACTTCATCTTAGGAAGACTACCTTGTAGTTAACAAAGGAACTGTAGACAAAAACTAATGCCTTTGCTCTAGAGTGCTGTTTAGAGTAGCACACCTCTATTATTCAAATATAGATTAGGTCTCATATACCTAATGGTACCTCCTCAACGGGGTCTCTGACAGTTTAGTTTGGGGATGAAGTGTTGACGTAGTGAGTAAGTAGCAGTGTGTTGGGGCTCTGAAGGCACTCACAAGCCTTACTAGTCAGCCTACTTGTACATCACCTTATGTGTAGATTGTCTTAAAATAAATCAGATATTTTAGTTATGGAAATCTTGGCAATGAGTGTATATGAAACAGATGAGACAATTTAGCACCTTTTTCATAGGCAGAGATTTTAAATGAATCTTTCCTGAAACAATGACCTGTGAAACTGCTTCTGCCATCCTTTTTTTTTTTTTTTTTTTTTTTTTTTTTTTTTTTGTTGCATGAGAAATTCATACTTTCTGTTCTTTTATGCCATAAACCTTTATTTAGTCATACTACCTGACAGTTTTTTGTTGTTTATTTTCTAAAAGTAAAAGCAGGTATAATTAGTACCAGTAATTTATTCATTAAAATTAGGTATCTGAGATTAACCTAGTCACTGCGTACAGGTATTTGGTTTATTCTGGGCTGAGTATTTGACACAGGTCAGCTGAATGACTTTCAGGTATGTGTTTCTCTCTTAAATCTTTCAAATTGTAACTTTTAGATGTTTAAAAATTAGAAGAAATTCATCTCACAGATCCAGCTTTCTTGTCTTAGCTCCAAATCCTTTAAAGTCATAGCTTGACAAGATTAACAATTCTCTGTCTTAAGTCGACGTATTATTTTTGTGTGTATATTAACATTTTTCACTGTATTTTATTTACCTTCTTCCCGTTCTTGTACCACATTCAGAAAATCCTACTCTTTCATTTCTATCTGTAGTCTTTTAGATGAGTCTTTTAGAATCTACTGTCAGTGTTTACTTGGACTTTAAGGAAAAATAGGTATGTACTTTTGCCTTAGTCTCCCAGATAAAACAATTAATTTGTAAGCTCTTAGTCCATCAGTCAATAATTCAACTTTCATACTCTTCATACTACAGCAGTAATTAGATTCTACTTGCTCATTTCCATCATAGTGTTGCAATATATTAGCACTTCATGATAATTAATGGGTTTTATCTTCACAACAAGGTAGGAGGTATTATATTCTCATTTTTTGTATCACATAGGAAGGTAATGGCAAAACTTGTAATTTAATACAGATCTCATGGGGTTTCATTCACTGTCCTGTTCCCTAGATCCCTTTCCATCTGATATACCGTGGCCTGTGTCGTGTACTTCTGTTTGCACGTGTCAACTACTTGTGTCAGATCACTCTGTACAAATGATGCAGGGTGTATATTGGACAGCTGAATGGTACCACATTAATATTCCCTTTCCCAAAGGTGTTAATATTGCTTTGCCTGTTTTTCTCATTTTCTCTTCTTGTCATTTGTTCTCCACCCTTTTTACAGTTGTCTCTGCTTCACTGTTCACTCCTTTTTTCATTTCCATAATGGTCTTCATTTTATATCTAGTGATTTTGTGTCTTCTTTATAGAACCTTGCCAAATTGAATGTTTCTTTTTCCATTGGTTCTGGTAATGCAGTATGTATTTAATTGCTCCATTGCTTTATTTCATTCCTCCTTGATTCCTCCCCTATTATTTCTCTGATCTTCTCTTTTCATATTCTTTTTTTCCTACCTTAGTGCATTTTCTTCTAATATTTTTATTAATTCCTTCCCTTAAAAGATATAACAGCCTAAGGAAAAACAGACTGTACTTTTGTCATGATTTAACTGAAATGTCTAAGCATTACAAATAAACAAACATTTATTTAACATTAAAGCAGTCAAACTTCTCTGGAAGTTTACAGCACAAAGGTGTTATTCATTACACTTTAATTGGGAGCTGGCAGTTTTGTCTCCTGGCAAGTGTTGTGTTTCTACTTAACATCACTGATTTATTAGTGATTTTTTATATACAATATGATGTTAGTATTGCCATCATGATTAACAACAGTACTCTATGTGATGTTATTTTTCATGTGTAGTAGTGGTTTTTGGTTTTATGTCATGTAATTGACATAAAAGCTCTGGAATTCCCCTTGGAGTGTATGTATCTGTAGAAAAGAAAATGTGAACTGACCCTGTGATTAGGGCCAGCGTGTGGATTCCAGAACAATCCTGAGCGTACCTATGGCTGTTTAAAATATTAAAATTATTTTGGAATAATATTATAGAATTATAGAATACCCTGGGCTGGAAGGGACTCATAAATTGGACTCTCATCAAGTACAACTCCTGGCTCCACACAGGACCACTCAAAAATCAGACCATATGTCTGAGAGAGTTGTGCAGACACTGCTGTGGGGACACTGTTCCAGTCTTCAGTGGTGAGCCCCTTTCTGACAGCCAACATGAAACATCCTTACACAGTTCTATGTCATTCCCTCAGGTCATGTGGCTGTCACCAGAGAGAAATCAGTGCTTTTCCCTCCACTCCCCCTTATGAAGAAGCCATAGACTATCAGAAATACTAGATCTCCTTGAGAGTAAAATTGCATCATAAATGCTGATCTTTGTAAGTTGATAATAGCGGTAATTATGGGGAATATATATATATATATATATATATATATATATATATATATATATACACTATATATATATATATACACACACTTCTTTCTAGATTTATTTTATTTATTTATTTATTTGTTTGTTTGTTTGTTTGTTTGTTTTGAGTACCCTAATCCTTCCTGTTAAACATGGGCAACCTGTAACCCATTTTCCTTATATGTGATGTATGTCCTCATTTCAAAATGGAGAGATATTGGCATCAATCACCCCACTTGCTCCAGAAAATGCTCTTCTTATATTTTGAAAATAGAGTAATTTTTACTCCAAACTTTGTTTTCCGAAGTTGTATTTATGGCCAATGTAAATCTTGGGCAGAAGTACGCAAATAACATAATTATTTTCTAACAGATATTTTTTCTAGATTTACTTCTTCACTAGCAGAAATGATGATCATTTAAAGTCATACTGTCAGCACTGTTGGATACCTGTTCAGCCTTTGCTTAGAGGCTTATACAAGCATGTTTCTTCTCTACTAATTTATGGTGTCTTGTATTGCAAAGTAGGTTCTGAGGTTATGATTAACTTATTAAAAATGAGTCAGACAGTGAATGTCTTGCTCCAGTTTATAGGAGTTAGAGGAGGTTCTTTGGTGTATGTATACCTGGCATAAGATTAAGAAACAACGGTTCAAATGTTGGTCCGACTTCATGGTTGCTGATCCCTCTTTTATCCCCCCTTTTTTCTGCTTACATGACATCCCTGGGTGCACCCCCTGAGATGGCCATCTTCCTCAAGATATGCCCACACAAAATTCTGCTTCCTGGCCATTAAGCTACAGCTTATCTCTATCTTGTTGTTCCTGGCCTTGTCCATTTGTGTCCCTCAGACAAAGGATTTCTCAGCCTTTGACCAGAACTTGCTTGGGCTTCATCAGTCTGTGTCCTTCATCAAACACTGAGGTAGTGGTATAAAAAACAATCTCTTACAGTGAGAGAGCCAGTTTTAGTTGAAAACAAGACTGAACATACTCTGGATTAGATATCTGGTGCTTTATAGTTTTATGGCACTAGTGACCAGGAGTAAATTTAGATTTGGACTAATTTAGGCTAGGTATAATGCATATTTTGTAGTGCAATTTCATGTTAATATGACTTCTAGGTCTTTTAAAAAAGTATATATACCAATGTTTTTGCTGTGTACTTCCCTTTTTCATATCTGAAATCTGTTATTATCATTTTAACTGTGTGATTTGGATGCCATACTTTGAAAAATGAACATCTGAGCTGACAGTGAGTGCCTGGCTGACAGCAGCAGTACCAAAATTTTTGGGAATGTGTATCTTTTACCAGGTGTCATTGTGAGACCACAGGTCCTTCTATTTCAAGTTATCACAAGAAATCTCCTTATTGAAATTATAATGCTCTGTTGCCACAGGGAGCAAGTGTTCTTGCATTTTTTATTTTATTTTATTTTATTTTATTTTATTTTATTTTATTTTATTTTATTTATTTATTTTTAAGTATGCTGGTTAAAAAAAAAAAAAAAAACAAAAAAAAAACCAACTATGTCAGGCTTATATTCTTTTATTCCAATTTGCACATCTCTACTCTCCTCTCAAATGACTATATTTTCAAGGCTGCAAAGAAAAATGCATGATAATGAAATATATGGCAGCCCCAAAGCTACCTCCTACCTGTGAAACAGTTTTGAAATAATAATGGCAGGAGTGATAACTGTAGTCGTCAATGTCCTAAGAAGATGAGAATGTTCTTAAAGCGGAGAATCCTACCTGAAAGGCATATCTGCATAAAAGAGCAGATCTTGAATTCTCCGTACGGGGGTTTAATTTATGTCATATCATCAGTTTAATGGAAATTGCTTCCTTGAGGATATTTCTTTCTAATATCAGATGCATGAGTTACAACAATTGCAGTGAACATGAAGTGATCATTTGTTGAGTTTTTATAGAATTAGAAATAGCTATTTGTACTTGAGTTGTTTTTCGCCAAATTCTACTTAACAGTGTTGTGTGAGTGTTTTGACATGTCACTTTGAAATGGGCTGAATAGGAAGGGTCATATCACTTTGAGTGGGCTGAATCTGGATTTTAGCTTTAGAAACACCCATTTGGTAGGTGCTACCTGTGCTTTTTCTTCTTCAATTATCTTTTGCTTTTTGACTTGTAGTCTTTCAGAGTTTTAAAGTTGGTTTGTAAAAGGGTGTCTTACAGCTAATCTTGCAGCTCTCCTCTGTGGCATGTATTGCAAGTGATTTTACACAAATCCTACAAATTACAGTTGTCCAGACTTAAAAACTTTTGAACTTGGCTTCAGCTGACCTTTTAAGAATTTATTTTCCTTTACTGACAATTCCCTTGAGTTCTTGCAATATTTTAAAGCTGACATTATGTTTCTTCCTCTTTTTTTTTTTTCTTCTTTTTTTTCCCATTCACTTTTCTGATGTGTTTTTATTTTTTTTCTTTGATAGAACATCCTACTGAAATTCCTCTCAGCCTCTGTTCATGTCATCTTTTGATGTATTAGATTTTTAAGTTTTCACCATACTAACGCTGTTTAAAATCATATATAATTGAACAGTGTTATGGTAGTTAACTCAAATTATTATACTGTGTATAGCCTGCAAGGAAACTTTATTACCATATGTAACTCAGAGGTGAATATGTGGCTTTGTGTTTTATTTAATGTTTATTATCTGCCTAAATACAGCTGTCATGTAATTAGTAAAAAGCTGTGCTCTTATTTTATATAAGCATGAATTAATGAGTGATGTTTGTATAGTGTGTTCAGCTTCATTAGTGTTAACATGCAGAATCACAGTAAAAAAAATAGACAAAGAGGACTTCTGGAGGTCATGTAGTTCAATCTCTTTCCCAGAGCAGGGCTTTACTGTGGTTAATGTTGTTATTGACACAGAAGACTGACAAATTAAGAATAAAGAGCAACCAATTAGTACGCTGCAAGATTTACAAAATCTGGACTCTAACCACTATGACAGAAGAATGTTCTATGAAACAGGATCAGTCAATGACTTAGCAAAACATGGCAAAGACAGTTGCATCAGATGAAAAAAAAAAAAAAAAAAAAAAAAAAATCCAGTTAATTAAATATTCACATTCAGCGGGCATTATAACTAATTCCTGATGAAGCATTAAGATGATTTAATAGATCTTATCCTTAAGGGATGTTATCTTTAATCAGATGTAGAGATAGTAAGAGACCAGCAGTGTAATTTATTTCAACAAGAGTACCCTGTAATTTGCATGTTGTATGAAAAATCTAAATTATCCAGAATGCATTTTCATCTTGGAATTGCAAATGGTGGGTAGGTATTCTGCAGGACCTTAATACATAATCTGTATGTTTGTTTCCTTTAGTAATGTTACTTCTGTTGTTACTATAAGTACTCCAATGGGATCTAAATACAGTGATTTGAAGGAGGCCATGAATTTTAAAAGATTTTTTTTTTTTAAAGTAATTCTATCTTTTATGATTGGCTTGAAATATTTAAATCAGTTAAATTAAGATGTGCTCTAATTTTAACATGACCACTTAATCCTCAATGTGACTAATGTCATCATCTTATCCAGTCAAGTTACTGTAAAAGTCGTTGTTGAAGTAGACACTTGCTTCCAGTACCTTAGGAGCTGACAGTAAAAACACTCATAGGGACCATCCTGGTCTTAAACCCCCTTTTTTTCCCCAAGTCATCACCCTTTATAGAAAAGAACCTGGTGAACTTGAGAGGTTCATGTGGGAGCATACATAGTGACCGCTGAACTCAAGAAGAAGCTGTGCTACCCATGAGGGATGTGGAGACGTGCTTCTTTAACAATGACATAAAAGGGAAGACTAAAGAAACTTCTAAGTAGGTGGTGGCTAATGATTTAGTAAGGAAGGGATTCTAAGTGCCTTCTTTGCATCAGTCTGCTAGGTCCCTAAGCCTGGTAACAGAGTTGTGAGTTAGAAGATATTCCCATAATGGAAGAATATAACTTTAGGAAGCATTTACAGAAGTCAGGGGCTGATGAAACAATGCTGGTGTTATTGTAAGGCAGCTCTCCTTCATCCTTAAAACCTGGTGAGAATTGGAAGAGGTTCTTCATAATTGCTTTTTATGTCCTTAGGAATGTATATTTCATTTTGCCTACCTTTGTAGCTAAGGAAAATACTGGAGATGGAATATATGAATCTTTACATGTTGATGTCACAGTAGTCTCTATTTATCTTTGAGGTGAATGTCAGCTGTAATCTGTAACAATGAGGGAAAAAAAATCACAAAACTTTAAATTATATTTTGATTATCAAATAAGAAATCAATGTTTCAACATGTATTTCTAACTCAATAAAATATTGTGTCAGTTTTAGAAAAGAAAATGTGATTGCATAGGTCACTTTAAGATAATCTCTGTTAATTGATAAAATATTAATGTGATTTGAGATTTTCAGTCCTTATCCCAATACCTGTTCTCACTTTGCTATCCTTAACTTGTTAGGACACTTTCAGAATTGTGTCTCTGCCATCACAGGCATGTATATAGCAGATTGCTTGATTTGGGCTCATGGCTATGAGCAGGTGATCTCCCTGAACTCAGTATCAGAAGCAGACCAACTCAATCAGATAGTACTTTCAGTATTTAATCAAGCATCTAGGAGATGATAGAGTGGTCATGGCTGATGGAATGGAATGGCAAGTTTTGTCTGCTTAAGCCTAGCTTTGAATGTTTATCTTCAGGTTTTTGTTCCTGATCTTCAGTTCATAATGAACCAATGCTTGTAAACTAAAAGAAAATAAAATAGTATAAAGTCCAGTCATCTTCCTATTGTAATAATGATGATACTAAGTAACTCAGTGCTTTGAAAAAGCATCAGGATACGTTTAATTGCAGTGAAATGGGAATTAAACTGTATCTGAGTTTTACAACCTGTTTTGTTTCATTCTCATTTAATGACAGTTTGCTTTTCTAGATACATTTTTCAATAGTACTTTGTAGCATAAAGCTTCCAGTTACTATATGAACATAACATAGTTTAAGTTCACAAAGCCCTTGAGAGAGCAGTTGCATTATTTCAAGTATGTTTTGGTTTATGAAATTATAGTATAAATGTCCCCGTAAATGGAAAGTAACCTCCAGTTTATTTTGGATCATACCATAAGTAGGCAAGATAAAAATAAAAACAACAAACAAACAAACAAAATATGTATAGAAGAATCCACTTTATCCAAATCTTACCAGTGACATCAATTTCTCTTAGTTCTGATAGTGCAGACACAAGAAAAAATATTTATTGGGGGAAAAATAAAAATAAAATAAAAAAATAAATAGCCAAAACTTGCACACATGCGAACTGAAGAAGAAATGGATTTTATCTTCCTCACAAAGGAGTAGGCGTCTGGAGATTCATTGCAGGGAAATCATTAAGATATTTTGCTGACTGTCAGTGGTGGGTAACAATGTAATTCAATAAGTGAAGACCAGATTTAAATAGATAGAAAATTAATCTTCAGCCACCATCTCATGTGGGAATTATCTGTGCCAATATTGATTGTGTTTCAGTTCCTGACTTGAGAGAGAAATTGGTTGAAGTTGAATTTTAATTACATTCATACACTAGATTACATTCCTTGAAAATAGGTGTTTTGCTATTTTCCTGAAAGCAAAGTTTAGAAGGTTATTAAGAATTAAACAACCGCTTCAGCAATCCAGGCAAACTCTTCATAGAAATGCCAGACTTAAATAATGAATAATGCTGGGGTTTTCCTTTTCATCATTCCTTTTATTCTCTCTCTCTCTTTTTTTTTTTTCTTTCTTTTTTTTTTTTCCCCCCCTCTCCTCTAATAGAGATGTAGTTTTCTTGTAATTCATGTAGTTGCCAACTGAAAACTAAGTAACTTTCTGTAAAAGAATCCACTACAAGCCATCAATTTGCCTGTAACACTTCCGATGCTCGCCTGTTCTGTCCAGATCTCAGTTCCTCAGTGATCCTCAGTTCAAAAAAGACAGGGAGCTCCTAGAAAATGTCCAGTGGCTTCAGTTCTGTAAGTCTGTGTACCATTACAAGTGTGGAAAGTAGACTTTGTATTTGAATATTTAAGGTTTTCTAGTATATTACACAAAACCTTTCTATTTCATTGAAGTTCAGTCAAATGTTGGTAGTAAACTTTAAGTTTCTTCCATAGAACATTAGTTATGGAAGAGACTGAAGGCTCAGTTTCATTCTATTATTCAGAATGGCACCGAGCACTGATAAAAATTAATGTTCAAATACTTTAGGAATTCTAATTTAAAAATATATACTCCAGTGTAAAAATTGCTATGCAGAACCCTGTAGTACAGATCTGATGGTTCACCCACTTTCTGTCTTAATGTGCTCTTGTCCTCTCAAGTGTCAATTATAGAAAATTTATTTTAAAAATCGTATGACATCCACTCATTGTGATATTTTATTGTAATAGTATTCCTTCAGTGTTTTTTGTTGGGTTTTGTGTGCGTAGCTTCTTTTCTTTTCTTTTCTTTTCTTTTCTTTTCTTTTCTTTTCTTTTCTTTTCTTTTCTTTTCTTTGCTTTGCTTTTCTTTGCTTTTCTTTGCTTTTCTTTGCTTTTCTTTGCTTTTCTTTGCTTTTCTTTTCTTTCCTTTCCTTTCCTTTCCTTTCCTTTCCTTTCCTTTCCTTTCCTTTCCTTTCCTTTCCTTTCCTTTCCTTTCCTTTCCTTTCCTTTCCTTTCCTTTCCTTTCCTTTCCTTTCCTTTCCTTTCCTTTCCTTTCCTTTCCTTTCCTTTCCTTTCCTTTCCTTTCTTTCTTTTCTTTCTTTTCTTTCTTTTCTTCTTTTTTCTTTTTCTCTTTCTTCCTTTTTTTTTTTTTTTTTTTTTTTTTTAAATGAAATATTCTGTGTAGGCTTCATGTTGCATAGTATCCCAGTTCTCGGTTACAGATATATAGCTATTACTGATACCAGCTCCAGTTTACTTCAGAGTAAGCTGTAGTGATATTACCTCTGGTGGAGTTAAGCGAGTAGCATACTGAATTGAGGTGTTTTGGATTGCATTGAACAAGTATTTCCCTTTCTTCTGATTCATTTTCCAAAACTTAAACATGACTTTCTGAGGAGAACTGAAATGAAGAAGTATGATTGTTAGAATCATAGAATTACTCAGGTTGGAAAAGACCTCAAAGATCATCAAGCCCACCCACAGCCTAACCATAGTACCCTAACTCTATCAACCTTCTGCTAAATCATATCTCCGAGCACCACATTTAAACAGCTCTTAAACACATTCAGGGACTGTGACTCAACCACCTCCCTGGGGAGCCTATTCCAGTGCTTAACTACCCTTTCTTTAAAGAAGTGTTTCCTTATTGGAAGTACATAGAGAATAGCTTCAGCACATGGTGTACCTGAATCATCAGACCAATGCTTCTTTTTCAGCACTGTTTTTTTAACTATAATGCATTTTTAAAAAGTGATGACTCTGAAGTATTAAAAATATCCATATAATTGCTTATAACTGCTGTACTAAGTAATCATTTAGTATCCTAGTTGATTCATTATTAATTAAAGTGGCAATCTGCTTATGCCATGGAGACTCCTGTTCCATCTGTAGCTGAGCCTGGTGAAGACAATAGCAGCTCCCTTTTGATTTTCACTACCTCCTTGGTTTTCATGCAGTTTTTCATCTGAACTAAAAACAAAGCTCTGCTTCACAAAACTTTTAAATCCTAATCTAAATACCTGAGTGGATTGCAAGGGAAGAAGCAGCAGTGGGGAAGGTAAGAGAGGATAGAAAACTGAGGCAGGCAAAGCTCCATTTCCTTTCTCCATCTTACATATGCATCACTGTTTCTCAGAAACCTATTTATGAGTTGTGCATTACTGGTATCATCTTTTAAGGTATTTGATTTACAGTGTTATTAAAAAAAAAATCAAGAGAAACAGTATTTATATTTAAAATTCAGTACAAATTATTACAAGTAATAAAAGGATAACATAAGTACCTAACATCATGCAATTAGCTATGTAAGATGCTAGACTTTTCTTTTTTGCAGCTTTTAGTTCTACTGAGTTCCGCTGATAACTTGTAACTCATATTGAATTATACACAAGTATGTCTGGACATGGAGCAAATAAGTATTTTATACAGTAATGCAAAATTTTAGCTATAGAGTCTGTGAGTCTTTTATGTAAAAGGCGGAATTGTTTTAGCATTCTTTGTAATATTTTGTACTCTACATGTCTTCTTTTAAAAAGCCTGAAAAGAATGACACTGAATCTGGCAGCCAGAGGATCAGACCAGTATTTGAAGAAGATCCTGTTTTCCGACGGCAAACGTCTTACCAACATGCAGCAGTTCACATACCAACTGATATTTATGAAGGCTGTAAGTAGCACATGCACAAACTGATTTTACTGTATTAAGCTTATAACTTATGTCCCATTCTTCAAAGCAAATAAATTACAAATCGGTTATTCATTTCTATTTTTAGTTCCTTTAATGATGCTTCAAATATTTGTTCTATTAGGTATATAATTTATCTTATGTATTAGCTGGAGATTTCATTAGAGACCATTATGGAAGGATCTGAATTTCCAAAATAGAACTGGTGATGAATCAAAACCTCCTATGATATTCTCCTATGTACTCCTACATACTCCTATATTCTGATTTTCTTATCCATTCTTTCTGTGTGCTGCATACATATTTAATATAAAGAATTATTGACAGATCTTTACATTGTTTTGGACTCAGGCAGATATAATTACTGAAATCATTTTTTAGTTTTCCCAAGAACATACATGGTTCAAGAAAATAACATCCTTTGCAAGATGTAAGTACTTATCTTGCATGCAGTGCATTTCCAGAATTGCAGTAGCAAGACTAGTGAAGAATTTGCGAATTTGCATAAATTCTTTCCAAATTTTGTTTAAAGATCAAATAAATATACACACAAATTGCTGAGGATATTTTTAATTGCAACAGTATCTCAACATTTGATACTTAAATTGTCTTCCAGGATGACAATTTTTTTTTTTTTTTTTTTTGGGGGGGGGCACAAGACACAGTCTGTGTGTCTGTTCATCATAAAGATAAAATCATTATTCATTAAGAAGACATTTTGGCATTCAAAATGGCTACATAATTTTAAAAATAATTATGGAAAAAAATAAAATATTATCCATATTTTTGAGTTCTTTGTTTAGGGCAATAATTTTATGTATGCAGCCTTTCTCCTTTTCTGAAATCTCATCAAGAAGAGAGACCTTGAAGTGACCTGAGCTCTTTAAAATTCATGTTGACCATTCAGTGTGGCTTATATAAATGACAGAAGGATGAAAATGGAAATGTCAGTATGATGAGGAAAAGAATCATCATAGCTGATACTCTTATATGGTGTGCTTGAATGACAGACATAGAGGATTACTCTAGGATTGTGGCTTTAATAACTAAAGTGCATCTAAGTGGCAGGATCACAGAGAAGAGATAGGCCATTTCCTTTTATTTTCAGTTGACAGGTATTAATAGCAGGAAGTTAAATTCTTACAGAAACTTGTCTGTAATCATGAGGTTTTTTTTTTTAATTTTTTTTTTTTAAACACCATGTGAAATTTAGCCATTAAATATTTAGTTGTTGTGTGGAATTTAACTTTTAGATAGTAACCCTAAGAACACTTATGTGCATATAGAATACTAGGTAGTATTACTCTACAAACCCTTAACAAAAAAATGAAAATGGGCTATGATTTCCATATGAAGAGTGCAACTTCAGTATGTAACAAAATTATATCCAAAGTTCTAAATGTGAATTTCTTTACAGAGGTAGCAGCATACATGGATCACGAAAAAAGAGTGATTCTAGGGTCTGACTGTCATGTTAAAAAACCTGCAAACACCTAAAAAAAAGTGTGCTTTTTATATCAATAGATACAACATTTTTACCATTTTTATTTTCCAGTGAGTGAGTCACCGTGAGTGACTGGAATATAGCCATAAAAGAAAAGTCTTTTAAAACTATTGTTTAATTTTATTTTCATAAGCAATTATTTCTGCAAGCAAATTTTATGACCCTAGACAGAGTTAACATATCTTGAACACTTTTGTGATTTTTCTTCTTGCTTACCTTTAGGTAAACTATCATTTCTTTGATAGAAATTTAAGTGCCCACAGTAGTAGGTAACAGCTGTACGTTTTGAGAATTGTTTGTACATTTTAAAAGTGGCTTGTAATACAGCTTCAGTTCTTTGGCTACTTCACAGTCTTCTAGTAAGCATCTGTACAACGTGTATTACAATAAATCCTTTCCTTCCCCTTCCCCTTCTCCTTCTTCCCCTTCCCCTTCTTCCCCTTCCCCTTCTTCCCCTTCCCCTTCTTCCCCTTCCCCTTCTTCCCCTTCCCCTTCTTCCCCTTCCCCTTCTTCCCCTTCCCCTTCTTCCCTTTCCCCTTCTTCCCCTTCCCCTTCCCCTTCCCCTTCCCCTTCTCCTTCCCCTTCCCCTTCCCCTTCCCCTTCCCTTCCCTTTCCTTTCCTTCTTTCCATTTGTTTTCTTTCCTTTTGTTTTCCTTTCTTTTTTTTTTTTTTATTTTTAACTGCATAACATTAAACAGTTTATTTAAAAAAAAAAGTGAAAAAAAATATTTTTTTTTTTTCTGATAAATTTACCACTATCATCATCATTCTGTGTAGCTGACTTTCACCGTATAATTCTTAACTAAAAAACATGATATATATCCAGAATCATCATGAACATTATAGAAGGTCGAGAAATTCCAGCGTCTGTTAGGCTGCTTGGCTGAGTAATAAATGTTTATGCTCTGTATACTGCCAAAATCTATTTTGGAAGCCAGATGATTACTGCTGCTCCTCAGATCTCTTTCCATTGCTTCTGCAATATTTTTCTCTTATGTACAGCTTGGAATAGCAATTAGTATTGAATCCCCTTGTACTAAGAGGGGAAATTTGGCACTGCAGTTTGTTCTTCTCGTAAAAATAGCTAACAGATACATTTCAATTTAAAATAAAGACTGCAAAGCAGAACACTCCGAATATCAGTGATCTTTGTTGGAAATATTTTTTTAAAAAGTAATGAACAAAACATTTTTAACAAAGATTTTGAGAGAGCAGTTGTTCTTCTGTGTGGAATTCCCTATTGCAGAAACCAGTGCAAAGATTCATGATGTCATAAATCTGACTTAACTTTAAAAAATAGGTTGATGTCTGTGTGTTACCTGTGCTTTGTTTTTGTCCTCTTGGAAGGAAAAAATGCACCTCAGCCCTTTTGTCATCTATGTTACCTGACAGATGGCTGTGGGAATGTGGGAGATGGCAGTTTTGTTCTCAAAGCTCCTATACAATGAGGAATGGTAATCAAGAGGTCATTTTGGCTATTTGTAACTGTAAATTCACAGCCTGTGCAAGTTTTTTAGGATTCAACAGAATCTTTGTATAATCATTATTTCAAAATTGTGTCCAGAGAACCATAATGGAGTGTGGAGATAAATATTTGTAATATTTGCAAGCTCATAGTGAATGTAAACTTTATATGTGTTTCAGCCTTTGACAAATAAGTAGATATGATGAAGTAAGCTGACTATCAGAAAAGATGTGCTAAATTGCTTGAAGTAGTTGAAGTCTAGAAAGAAAATGCAAATTTGGTCTAAGAACTTTATGGAAAAAAATGAAAGTGTTTGTCTAAAGGACCTTAAAACATTATTTAACCAGAAACATGAGAGGATTTGGAGTATATTTCAGTACACAACCAATCTCTGCTCATTAATAATTTTAGAAACTACTTGGTTTTATTTTAACTAACAGATGAGTTTAGTAGACTGATTATCATCTGAATGGTGGAAGATTCTCCCATAGGAAATATGTTTCTCAGCAATATAAAGAAATGTCTGATATTTATAAAATCCATAATTTAATTCTTCCTCACATTTTAGAAGTGTATCTACCATAATTGCATCACATATGCTACCATCTTATTCAGAATTGAACTTATTAATAATGGTTTTAAAGGAGTATCACCCTGGCAAACAATGCATTCCGTTCTAGGGTTGGGTTAGGAAGTTGTATAGTCAAAGGGATTTACAAGAAACAGTTTTAATGTAGACATGTGGATTTGAACATCTTTATTGGAAATGGCTTTACCTGATGTAGCTTTGCCTGACTTTGTCCTTTCTACCATGTAAATTCATTTCCAGCTACAATTATTCAGAAGGAATTTGTATAACTTAATCATAAAGTATTTATCCGGCAAATAATGAATCTGTTTTGTTGTTGTTGTTTGTTTTTCATTAATGATAGATATTTTGTGAAGTTTTGATACTGTAGTTTGAGCACCGGTGATTCTACTTGTTTAAAGTAGTACTTAAAAAATTATTACTACTCAGCTCATAATTTTCCAATTCCTGCTCTATGCATATGTGTTAACTGGAGAATAAATTACATATTCTACTTGCATCATGAAGATATATTACATCAGTTTGAAATTCAGGGTATATAACTTCTTACATGTTGTATACTATACAGATATTGTAGATTTTTTTTCCATGACAAAGCTTGTTTTACACTGAATTAGATATTATTATTTCTCTGTCTGACACTAGATCTTGTAAGGTTACTGTTTCTATCAATAATAACACATTGGCTTTCTTTATTTTCCATCTTGTCTTCCCTGGGATCTCTTCATTTGCTAATGTCTACTTCCCTGATTTCCCTCTTTTGTAGGCAATTCAGCCTTAGAAATTATTTAGATCTTTTACATTTGTACAGACTTCCTTTTTAAAATGATGTCTAGTGCTGAGTCAATTGCAATGTTTACTTATAATACATATCTGTTGTAAACAGAAGATCCTAAATTGCAGCTCACAAAACCTATCTGTAAAATACCCATTTATTTTCATGATCTTCCCACACCATTTATCTCTACTTTATTTTGATGGATAAGATTAAAAATTACTTCCTATTTACTGCATGTAAATGCCTGCTGACTGGTAGTTTAGTGATCTTCAGTTATACTGTCAGATTAGGTACTCCCCATACTGATCCTTTTAAGCCCGAAAAACAGATATTTTTATAACTGATGTATGATGCAATCTTCAGGTCTTTGTAGTTACTCAATCTTCTGTCCTATTAAAAAGCCTTAACTCATAAACCTTTAGATTTTTTCTGTTCACGCAAATCTGAAGGGTATTTTTGTTTGTTTGTTTGTTTTGTTGTTTTTTTTTATTAAATTTATATACTTATTTATTTCTGAAAGATGTATTTGTTTGTTTGTTTTTCCCATGGGTTCTGATTTCCTGACTGTCTTTTCTTCTTCTCAAGTTTGCATTTCCTCCATTATTTTATTTATTTTTTCTTGCATATGGCTTACAATTATTGTACTCAATTGATAGTGTTGATTCGGGATTTTTCAGCATTCTTTCTGTTTTTTTTTTCTTTCTATTCCTGGAGTCAATATGTCCCTCTGCTTATTCTCACATTTTAAGATTGGTTTTTATTTATTTATTTTTTAACTGTTAAGCATCTTATTCAGAACTTACTCTTCTTATCCTCTTGTTGAACAAACATCTCCATATCTTCAGTTTTCTCTCCTCTGACTTAATTTATCACTGGTAGGATTTCAGTATTTTTTTCTGTCTACTTCACTTGTTATTTTTCATACCCCCGTTGGGTAATATTTCATATATGAAAGGTTCTTCAGGATAGTAGACATCTTGCAGCCTTGATGTCCTGTCATCTTTACTGTGTCCTATCTCCCTGGAGTCTCCTCTCACACTGCCTCATTAACCAGTACAGTTCTCCCTCTTTTTCCCTTTGCTTTCCTCTGAAGAAAAAAAGTAGAACAGCTTACAGACTTTCCAAATTGTCCTCCTCCTGGCACCTCCTTTCCTTCTTTTTTTGTTGTTCTTTAATAATTGGTTATTTTCCAAGATATAAATCTTTTGAAAATAAATGTTGAAAATTTATAATGAATATTCCTTTCTGTCTTTTGTATATAAATATTCAACAAGTTTGCCTCCTAAGGATTATTCTCAATAAAACAATGTATTGGTAAAATGTGGATCATTGAGTAGTGTGTATCTTGTAGTTGAAAAGCTGTGTATGTGTTGAATTATGTTTGTGCTTGAAGTACCAGTTTGTTGAGTTCATTGGCTTTTTTAGCAGGAGTTCTTAGGTTGTATGCACCATTTCACTGAGACAATCGTCTGCCCATTCTGCTGCAGCCATCCTGTTTGCCAGGCATCTGCCAATTAAAAACTGTTTTCCTACCTATACAAAACTATTTAAGCTATGCATCTGTTTCATAATGAGTCTTGGTCTTTTTCCTCCATCAAGATTATAATATTAGTTAACTGTAATAAACATACATATATATCTCCTTGCAAATTAATATTTAGATTTCATGCTGTTTATTTTAAAAATATAGTTCTATGCTATTAGGGGCATGTCTTAAAAATAATTACCTGTATCAGTATTCCTTCTTTCATTGTAATTTATTCATGTTTCAAGCCATTTGTGGTCCTAAGAGAAATTGACCGTCCGTTATGTTATCTGTTTATCACTAAAAGCACTCTGGTCCATTCAGGGTCAGCACCTTTATGTTCTAGAAGAAATATGAACAGTTGCTGACTATGGGAAATATAGTGAGAAGTGGGGAAAAATGCTTGGACCTTGGCCTTGTCAATTGACAGCTGAAAATCAAAAGTGCACTTGTGTAGCTCATTGTGATGTGTATAGCAAGTGACAGATCAGTCAGAGACAGTGTCAGAGCCGAAGGAAGTAAGATAATGAAATAGTAAATTAGAAAAGGTTGAAATCAATGCTGACGATTTTAAAAATAAAAAAGTCATATCAAATGTGGCAAATGGAATAAATAACAATTGTGAATACAATATGGCAAGCACACTGATACTTCACAACAGAAGTGTGTTTGCAGAGGTGCATAGTAGAGTTTTCTGAATTCTAAAGGTCTGAAGAGAGTGTTCTGTCAGTTGATGTCTTGCGTTATGCACCCAGGAAGATGAAAAAAGATCTTTATAAGCAGTGCTATATCAAAAATGTTTGAAATTATTAATTTTCCTCTGATTTTTTTAATGGAAGTTTAGCAGAAACAAACAGAATTATATGAACCTTGTTCACATTCTAAACAGGTCCAGATAGTAGAAAATAAAGAATGCAAGAAGAAAGTAGCTACTGAACTGGGAGAGTAAATTTTGAGTTTCCTAGTCATTTTTCTTCCAACAATGAAAGGAAAGTTGGTTGTTATTTTGCTTTATTTGAAATGTATATCTCAGAAATGAGTGTCTTACTATGTATCTGATTAAATTACTTACACAGTCAGCCCAGCCAGAACAAATATGTATATTTGTGCATTATTTGCTTGACCAGGTTCTCTTTGTTCCAATTTTGAAAAAGGGAAAATTAAATGGGAAAAATGAAAATGGTTGAGTTTGGAACGGGGAATTTTTTTATAGTTTATTAGAGTAAATTTTCCAAGCTGATGTTTCTTTTTTCACTTTGATTTGTTTTTGATGATTTTTTGTTTTAACTTTACCTTCTTTGTGAGTTCTTGAAAATGTTGAATCCCAACATTATGTCTGCTATCAACAAGCCACATGAAGTTGAAGGGTCCCTGCTCCTCTCTATTTTCTATCATTAAAATGATAGTGATAGGCCATATTTTGTGAAAGCCTATCATTGAGAAGTTATCTGACAACCAGGTAGTATCTCATCTGAGGTTAAATACTTCCTGTACAGGAATTATTAGTTACTTGGTTAAGAATTTTGGGAAAGCTTAAGGTGTCCATGTTGCTTAAAACAAATTGGATGTTGATTATCTGTAGATTTCTGGGTGGACAGACTGTGAAACTGACTGTAGTGAGTCTTGATTGCCTACAGAAAGCCTCTCTGCTGTGTTGTTTTTGTTTGGTTAGGGTTTTTTGTTGTTGTTTTCCTGAGGATTTGCTCAGAAAGCAGTGATTTGCTGTACAGAGGTGTCTGATACTAGGCTGATCTAATAGAAAGTCATTGGATAATGGCCTCTTGGCACTATCTTAACTGCAGGGCAAAATGGAAAAACGTATTTTCCAGATTGAGACATTGATTTAGTAACAGCTTGCTGTTCCTGCAATTACTGGAATAGAAGTTAGCATTTTCCGCTCCTTGAACAAACTTGATGTGTTATACCAGAGCAAGTTATACAGTCTAGCAGCTTCACATAGCTAAAACCTGTTCAAATAAAAACTAACAAAAAAACCAAAAAAAAACAAAAACAAAAAAAAAAACACAACAACTTGTTATCCAAAATACGTACCACAATTAGAGGAAACTTGAAATCACAATCAATCTTGTTGAGGGAGAGTTTCTTTTTTAATCTTTTTATTTTTCTAACACACAGGGGAAAGGCACACTCTGGATATTAGAAAATTGATTTGTTTCCTCGTGATTGCTCCATTCCATGCTTATCATTATTTTTAGCTGCTATATTATCTTTCATAGAAGGTAGCCTGTTTTCTTTACTTCACCCTTTTTTATCCACTCGAAACACAGGTCTACATTATGCTAACTGATGCAAGACCTCTGAAAGGCTGAATATTCGCTTACACTTAATAATGCAGACAGAGAGTTAGGATTTTGTACTGAAGGCACTGCAAAATGTGTTCTGAAAACATGATCTAATGACAAATTTATTTTCTTCATTAGAAAATCAACAACAAAAACAACAACAAAACACAACAACATATATTAAGAGAATATTTATGAAAATCTTTGTAACACTTACATTGTAAGCTGGATTTTGGTGTTGCATATGAACAAGAAAAATCAAAGTATTTTTGGGGGGAGAGGGCCTCAGTTTTTTATTTGGAAATGGAACATGCTTTTTCTCTCTTTAAATTGGAGACATTTATGGCTAACACTATCAAAAAGTTCAAAAAAGGGGACCAGGAAAATAGTGGAAAGTTTGTGTGATTCAGATTGAAAACATGCAATCAATCTGCCAGTTACTTAGCAATGAACCAAGAAGAATTCTTCAAAAGCACTTTGGAGTGTGGGTTTGTCTCCACTTCATAAATTGGTAATGGGATCTGAAGTATCAGAAACCTTATTGTTTTCATCTTATGCAAGATTCTGAATGATTTCTCTCCTGGTGGTGTTTTGATACCTGGCCTGACAAAACCTCTTTTGATCTACAGCGTTATTTGAGACATTAGTATCTCAGAGAAATACACAGGAAGAGCAGGAAAAAAAGCTGAAATCTGGTTTTAGCTAATTTATAAAATCAATTAAGAAGTGAGATGAATAGCATTCAATAGCATACTGTCACTGCTGAGTATCTCCAGATTTACTCTTTGGTTATAACAGGTAAGATGTAAAACATATATGTAAACATATATGTATATATATTTAAAGAATCTGTCAGAATATGCTGTTTAAGTTGCATAAAAATTCTGGGAGCCTCCGGTGGCGCAGTGGTAGGAATGCCGCTTGCAACACCAGAGACCCGGGTTTGAATCCCCCTGTGGCGCAAGTGGTAGAAGTGCCGCTCTGCTACACAGGAGGCTCGAATCCCAGGGGTTGGACTCGGTGATCTCTAAGGTCCCTTCCAACCCGCACCAGACTGTGATACCATGAAATAAATCGACAAAAGTAGGATGTTTCCTTACAAGATAAGAAAAGGCTCCCGTACTTGCTTATCTTTTCACAGAAATCTCCTTGATTTGTAAAGTGTGTTTGTAAAGGTAATGATAAATGCATTAGTCAAGTTCTCTATGAAGCCCGGATTGACTCTTAATTTAACTATGCATATCCCTTTCATAGCATGCATAAAAGAGAATACTTCTCTAATAGCCTCTTTCTACACACTCATTCAAATTACTGTAGAGAACTCATTACGTATTGAAACAAAACTTGAAGAATCTTAACAAGGCAGCAAACACACAGCACAGAGTTAGAAATTTCCTCCAGCAATTACAGTAAAAAATAAATATGTATGTATATGTATTTTTAAAGAGAATGAAGTGGCTGTTTTAAATCTGACATCATATTGCACTAATATTAAAAAACAAAACAAAACAAAACAAAAACAAAAAAAAAAAAACCTTTCATATTCTACTGCAGTATTACTGTGCATAGTCCTGTAGTTATCAGTTATGCAGTGTTGTTCATCATGAAGAGAGTATTCCTGTCCTGAATGCATTAATGAAAGCATTTTGTATTTCCATTTGTTATTGTTGTTTTCTTCTTGTTTTTAAAAAGCATAACAAAGTCAGCTTTTTTTTTAGATGGTACTGATGTCTGAGGTTGTGATAATAAACTTCAAGGAAGGAAACAGTACATCATATTAATAAAATATATGAATCCAAAGACTGATTACCATTAATGGAAAACTTTTTTTTTAATTCTTGTAAGGAGGAAAAATACATTTCCATCTCCCATTAAACAGAGGAAAAACCTTAAATGAATTGGATTACTATGTGTATCTGGAGCAACTGTTAGAAGTCTGTATGTTGTTCTTGGACATAATTTTGCTCAGGCATTAGGTCATTAGACCAAACACCACAGTGAATGGAATACAAATAAAGAGAGGATTTGCTTAGAAATTATATACCTAGTATTTTTAATATTTCATGTTGTTGAGATACTTTTTGTTACAATTCAAAAACAAGAGAACCTTGAATTTTCCTAATTTACTTAGGGTTATTTTACTGAGTTGATTAAGTATAAAGAAGAGCCTTATTTGAAGCTATTGTTTAGGTAGCCTGAATGTCTACCAATTTATACTGAAAAATTAGTTCCTGCTATTTCTACAAAAAAAATGAATAATCTTTTTATTGCTATTTGGTCAATAATTATTGATCGCATAGTTGTACAGCATAATCATTGAGTGCTACTGGTGCTACTGTGAATAAAGGTATAAATAGATACTGCAGATTTATTTTTTATTTTTATTTTTTTTTCATTCCAATATTTCTAGGAAGGTAAAGAAGCAAAGGAGACAATTTTCTATAGACACAATTCTCTTCAAGCCTCAGTTTCTTTCTCATCTGCACCCCTGTTCCTGGTATCCTGTTCAATCTAGGTTATCTGGATGGTGTCACCTTCATTTCCTTGTTCACCACCTGAAACAGAAATTCTAAATACTATTTCAGTGAAGCTGATTCATTATTTCCTGACAAAACTTTAAGTTCATTAGGTCAACTGTCTTTCTTGATTTCCTTATTTTGTTTCATTTTGTTTCTTCTGATGTTTTAAAATAATGTGGTTTAACTCAGCAGGCAGCTAAGTATCATGCAACTGTTCACTCACCCTTGAAGTAGAATGGGGGGGCAATTAGAAAAAAAGGTAAAACTCATGAGTTTAGATAAAAACTATTTTATAAGCCAGAAAAGGGAAGTAAAGCAATAATAATGATAAAAGAACATACATAACAGCGGTGCGTAATGCCGTTGTTCACAGTGCAATGACCAACACTCAGTTATTTCCTACACTGGCAGATTCCTGGATCAGCTCCCCATTGTTCATCATGGCACCATATGGCATATGCCTTTAGTCACCTGTCCTGATTCAATCTCCTCCAAGCTCCTTGTGCACCCCCAGCTCCCTTGCTGGCAGGACAGAACAAGAAACTGGAATGTCCTTGGCTCTGTGTGAGCACTACTCAGAAACAACTAAAAGTTTGCTATCAACATTCTCATCTGAAATTCAAAACACATCACCAAACCAGTTACTAGGAAGAAAATTAATTCTATCCCAGCCAAAAGCAAGACACATAAAATGAATTATTTTGTGATTATCCTCTCCTGAAATCATTCCTACAAGAAGCAATTTTGCAGAACTCAAGTGCATCTTTCAGGAGGCAGCTTCCTCCCTACATTCAAGCTATGCTATGTTTAGTGAGTGATATGGTTCCTAGTTACTCTGACCATTAAGCAAAGTCTGTCTTCTGACTGAAAATAACTGAATCTTCTCATTAGCTTTAGATTTCGTGGAAGAAGGACATGGAACATACCAGTCCAATGAAAGTGTAATTTTTACTGTTTCCTGTTTCTTTTATATGGAGTTCAATCTCACATATGAGATTAAGTGCTTTTAACAGACCTTAGAAATTTCCATCTGTGGCTTTTCAAAAAAATAAAATGTACTGGTTTAAATATATGTATATTTTTCTCCAGAGATACAGTACCACAATACAGCTTCACATTATTTTGCTCTAGTCATAAATGTTCTGTTGTGTGTGATCCACAGAGAGTTTGATTCCTTCTTTTTTTACCAGCTGGTTTAATTCTTCCAGGATTTGTCCCAAATGCTGTAATTTTTACACAGATTTAAATCTTTATCCTTTAGCAGAATTGATGTATAGATGCTAATGTCCTGGTTGGTGCTTCAATGTGCTTCTCTTGAACACTGCTGTGTTTCTCTCCTTTATTCAGTTGTGTTTATACACAAAGCATAGTGGTAGGACAAGTGGTTTTGCATCTTCTCCCTTCTAGATGAAAGCTTTCACCAACTTTGACCTTACTTACATCACTATTTCCTTGGAAAGTCCTGAACTCTTTACTTGTGCACAATCATGTATATGGTTTCAATGTTTATTGTGCTCAGACACCAGTGACAGTTTTCTGGACCATTTTTATTTACTATAGACAAGAAGATTCCTTTCTGACAATTACTTGTTCCCCCACTTCTTAAAACTGCTTTATTACTTGAACACTCTTTTGATCTGTGAGAAGGAGGTCTAAGATGAATTATTAATATCCTCATGAAAAACAAAGAGTAACCGCTCTCTCTGTCTTTTGGAATCTTCTTCAACACTGTATATCTTGGTTCCCAGGAGACAATACCTGTCTGATTTCTGGTACTTTACTTATCAGAAACTGGTCTGTTTTCCTTACTACTGTTTTCCTAAAGGCTCCTTGTTTTGCTAGTGTGATTTTCTCGTCTTCTATCTCACCACTCTTTCAACTAAATGTGCATCATCCTGACATCTCTTTCTCAAATACTGAAAGAAATATTGTCTAAGACAGTCTCTGAGGAATATATATAGGGATATATGCACCTTTTGAATTGGCAGCCAGTTTCACTTTTGTTTCTATCATTTGCCTTGGATTGTTTTTTTGTTTGTATCTTTGAAGACATTAAATTTATTCTGCAGCTTTTTCACTAGCTAGTCTTTCTATGCATTGTTGGATTTTTTTCTTTTTTTTTTTTTTTTGGCATTTACCTTCATCCGCTGTTTGCCCATGCATCACTCAGGTCTTTGCTCCAGTACAAGCAGTCTTATGTCGAGAGTCATTCTTACTACCTTCCATCATCCCCTCAGATTTCTGCTTGACATTTGTTGCTGTTCTCGCTGAAACTTCCAGTCTTTAGTTTTTTCTCAGCCAGGAGTTCTCACTTGGTACCATCTGTAGAGGTAACACAGATGTGTTATTTCTATCAGAAACAAATTTCTGAAGCATATATACTGCAAAATTCCTTCTCTGGCCTCTTCATTGTTTCTGTTATATATATTTCAAGTCCAACAAAACTATCACACACAACAAAACCATGACAGACAACTGACAGCGGCTTTTACCATAGAAGAGAAAAAAAATCATAGAAGAAATCCCAGAAACTTTAGAAATTGTGCATCAACTGTGTGTTTTGAGTTTTAAGTGTTTGAAACACTTATGATTTTCATTAAATTATCTCATTCTGTACAATGCTGTCCACTGCTAATGTATGCAGATGTATCAAGAGATGATACTGTGCTTTCCTTTTTCTATAGATGTACGCAGATCACTTATGAGCAAAGAAAATTCCACCTACAGTAACTGGAAATGCAGTGACATAGAAGCAACAGTAATTTATCAAAGAGAAGAAATTGCCTTTTATTCCTTACTGCATATTCAAGAGGAATTACAGATTTCTTTACGAATAACATTGTTCACTGAGGCTAAGTGGAAAATTGGGCCAAACAGCACTCTTCAGTGCTAGAAAAGAAAAGAAAAGAATAGAAAAGAAAAGAAAAGAAAAGAAAAGAAAAGAAAAGAAAAGAAAAGAAAAGAAAAGAAAAGAAAAGAAAAGAAAAGAAAAGAAAAGAAAAGAAAGGAAAAGAAAAGAGCACGTGAAAGTCAAGATACCAAGATACAGTACCTATAATGATGCCATACTGCAGAATAAAAAATTTTACTTTATTTTTATGTTTCACTTTCAAGAAGGCCATAAGCCAGATGCTTGTGGGACCAGTGGTTCTTATGGTGAACTGAGGGGACGTTTTTGAGTAGCTGATTATTAGAATATATTTATCCTCATCAAATTTCTCACATAACTAATTTCTCCAAAGTTAAGACTGCTATACATTCTTTGACCAAAAGCAACAACAACAACAAAAAAAGATTGTTGAAATTTCATTATTTTTAACCTACAGAATTGTTGGAAATTCTTAGAATATTGACAAGGAGCAGTGGTTGTCACATCTGTACCAGCTCAGTTAACAAAACAGGTTTTGTCTCGTTGTCATTTTTCTCACGTTTCATGCTTGTGCATTGTATTCCCCTCACACTCAGTGTGTCTTGGATTTTTGTTGCCAGATGTGCATTTAGATAGATCAAACCAGCCTGCTGTTTGTTAATATTTCATTTATAACAGGACTAGATTAGAATCTATTAGCCAAATTCACTGTATGATTTTAATCATTATTTATTTATCAGTATAGAATATGAACATATATATGTAATAAAATATATTTCTATAGGTGGTTTGCAAACAACTAATATTCATTAATGAAAAATGAATAGGAAATAGTTTTACTTCTAATTCTTGTGCTTCGGAAAGTTTATATAAAACTTCATTGCTTGAGATTACTGTAACTTTTTAAAAAAGCAATTTTATTTGTAATGGAGTTTTAGAATAGAACAGGAAATTATGTTTAGTTGTCAAATCTAATTTATACTTTGTACAAGTCATTATTTTAACAAACTGGTTTAGCTTTGTCTTAAATGATTTTGCCTCCTTTGCCTCCTTGCGTAAGTAATCTGTCAGCCATTCTAAGACCTTCATTTCTGAAAGAGATCTCTTAATTTCCTGCTTTAAATTAATAATATCTGGCTGATAGCCATTTTTTGTTGTCCTAGTATCACCCATAGGACTGCTTATTCTTTCTAGAGTTGATCTTGCTTTCTGATTCAGCATTATTTTTCTATGTTAAATCACTCAAAATCTCATCTCCTTTCAGAAAACAGGTTTTCTGTTTTCACCAGTTACCTTATTAAACTTTTTCAGTACTTTGTCCATTTATAATACATCTCTTGGCATAACAGAGAGAAGAAACTGAGTTTTGACTATATATATCAAACATTCTTTATGCTATTGCAGTAAATATATCCGCTTTTCTTGGATCTGCTTATTCTTTTCAATTTGTCATGACTGATGACAGAACAGAAGAAATTGGTGATGATAGGAAAGTGTTAATGTTGCAAGAAAAATCGAAAAAAAAAAAAAATGTAATAAGTAATTACATATGTGACAGCATCCATTTCTGAATTAATAGTGTTTTCAGACTACAAGTGCTGTAAGTTATATTTTGAATGATTAAAATAGTTAAAATATGCTGCAGGTTGCATGGGAGAGAACATTTTTATATGAGTTGAATGGCTTTTGTGTTCTTTCTCACTTTACACAGCTGTAGTTCAGGTTTTACTAGTCTTGTGTCTTTGAAGTCACCTGCAAAAACTGATAATAGTTAAAATCAGGAGGAACTGTATTTACTTTTCTAAGTTCATTCTGTTTTTCATCTTACTTAGTCTCTTACGTTGGCTAGCTCTGCAAAATCCAAAATTCCCCTCTCTCTCCTCTAGTTAATTGTATTTTTCATTTCCTGTGTCTTCTTATCCTATTCCCAGAGAAAAATAATAAATAAAATAAAATAAAATAAAATAAAATAAAATAAAATAAAATAAAATAAAATAAAATAAAATAAAAAATGAGAGTACCTTATGGTTGTTAGCATCAGACAAGTCTCACTTTTCAAATGTGTGCTGGAATATGTTGATATTATAAGATGCAAGGTAAAAACCAGTGTTCATCCCTTGTGAATTCTAAGATGCACAAACAGTAATATAAACAATATGTTGCAACATATTAATAAGGGTGTCTTTTGTGTTTTATAACAGCGTAAATGACTTGTTTAAAAACTTTGAGTTTGTACTGAAGATTTTATGGCTGTATACTGTATTAACTCCCTTTAGTTGAGCTATAGTGGAAGCTTATTTTCTTGACATTCTTATTTTCTTCTCCTGGGCATTTCTTGTTTTAATGAGCTTTCAGTGTGCTGTTCTAGCTACCAGCATGTGGTGGATAAGTCAGTCAGCATACATCGTATGGCACTGCCAATTAATTTTCTTGATTTGACACAGACACAACAGTATGCTAGATTTCAGTGACTTCTTTAAAAAATTATTTATAGAACTGCCTGGGACATAATATCAGATAACTAATGGGGAGCAAAGAAATTGTTCATTTGAAGAAAAATTCCATAACATTTATTAATTTCTGCTTTCAATTAAGAGTGTAAAATACACACACTATAAAATTATCTTTTAGCATTCTTAATGTCAAAACTATTTGATTTTGTTGCTATTATATGTATTAAAAAGCATATTTCAACACTTTATTTCTTAAGCATGATTGTGTGAATATTCTGAACAATTCCAATTATCTGGTAATTTAAAATGAAATTATGATCGGAAATACAAATATTGTTTTCAAGGCAAGAATTTTTAACTGATTTGTATATAAGAGATGGTGCAGAGCAGCACTGAAAATAATGACCTACCTAATTGGTCACCAATTAAAAGAATGAAAATAACACAATTTCTTTTCATTTCTTAAATGCTTGTTTATATATATTTTATATATATTAAAAAAGACACTTTATTCTTTTTCTGTCTGTTATTTTTTACCTTTCAAAGTATATAATCAGTTTCTAATACAGTTGCACAAAGCAGAATACTGTCATCATCAGGTAGATGCTTTCAAGACTAAATGAAAGTTACTGAATATTTGCAACTAATTTGTTAAAATTGGTATTATGGAGATTTTGCATAAGCTGTATTTAGAGCATGTGGTTTGTAGATACATATTCCTATGATCCGTGTATGTATCTAATAGTGTGTTCTATCACTGTGAGTGGTAGCAATGCATCCTCTCAAGCTCTGATTTTTTTGCACAGACATATGGAATAAAGAGTTCCCCGGTTCTCAGATGTTTTTATTCTTCTTCTCATTTAACTGGATTCTGATGATCTGTGTAGTTGTTTGGTTGTTGTTTTTTAATGACTCTTTGAGATGATCAGTTTCCTATGGTGTTCTATGGAAAGCCTAAGCATTCGGGTTCGATTCCACCGAGAGGACTAGTTACCTAGGAGACAGTATTCATTTTGAAGCCACTGTAATCTTTCCTTTGCTCTTGCCTATTGCTCATGTGAGCTTTCTTGCTCTTGCAAGAGAGATATAGAATTCACCTAAATTTGAGGTATTGTAGCTTAAGTTGCTGTCAAAACAGTTTAGGTCAACAAGGTCCCACTTGTTTGTCTTTCTAAAAAGCTCACCTACTTTTGTTGAAAATGCTCTAAAATGTTCTATTTTTATTATTATTATTATTATTAGTAGTAGTAGTAGTAGTAGTAGTAGTAGTATTTTTATAGTCATTGTAACCTTTTAACTTGGAAATTTGTTTTTTCTTTGACAGCAACAATAGTGTTAAATGAACTCAACTGGACTGCAGCACTGGATGATGTATTCAAGCGCAACAGAGAAGAAGACCCCACTTTATTATGGCAGGTTTTTGGTAGTGCTACTGGCCTCGCTAGGTATTACCCAGGTAACTGAAGTCTCCTTGAGTAATGTCCTATCCTACATACTGCCTTAAAAAATCTGAATTATTTAGAAGAAATATAACACAACTAAAGATGGCTTTCTTATGTAGGTGGGTTTTCTGTTAAGCAGAAATAACTTAAAAGGCTTCGAAGTTATTCTGGCAGAAAGTTAGAATGAAGAGAAGGATACTGGAGATTAAATAACTCAGTAATTGTATTGTTCAGAATAAGAGGAACAAAAGATTATGGCCTCCGAAAAACAAAACAGTTAAATCTTGATTTTGTACTGCTTTCTGTGTAGCATGTAAAAAATTGGTTGAATATTTGTTAGAGATATTTTGTATCTGTCTAGTCTTCAAAATAGTGACTGACTAGACAGGTAATCTTTATGATTAAAATCAGTGAAAACACAATTGCACTCTGCTTATGTCATGCACAATTCATGATCACAAACAGTTATATTTTTACAATCAGAGCTGTTATATTTTTACTATCGGAGCTAAGGTCAGCAGAGACAACTTGATTATTTCAAATAGTATCTGTTCTACCTGTCAAATAATCATGTCAGTGAAACACATACATTAATTTAAGGAGGTGTTTATTTTACTGAAATTTTATTACCTGTAGTGTTAATTTGATACTTGATGCACACTACTTGGTAAACTTAGTTTTATTGCAGTGCAAACTGTCTATGTTACTTCTGTTCTTGTTAGATGCTGTTATCAACAACAAAATAATGTGCTCAGTCTATGAGATAATTGTCTCTAATATCTCATCTCTTTTACTTACTACTGGTTAAGGAATATCTTTGAGATACTTTTTCTTGTGATTTTCCAGGATTGTTCTGTTTATGAAAATGAGTTTGTGCTAAAGATGTGACTACAATTAACACAAATGCTGACACTGATAGAGGAATTGCCTTAGGCTAGTTTGCAGAAAGAAATATAGCATTTGAATACTGTTTGTTTTGTCTTGCTTGATAATGACAAAATAAATACAGGGAGATACTGCAGAAAACATAATATTGAAAATTTTAATTTCATGTTTCTTGATT
Source organism: Coturnix japonica (assembly GCF_054131305.1). Lineage (NCBI taxonomy): Eukaryota > Metazoa > Chordata > Aves > Galliformes > Phasianidae > Coturnix > Coturnix japonica. The sequence continues at coordinate 9,049,251 of NC_140663.1, forward strand.
TCCAAAGGTTCCATCTTACAGCTTTTCATATCTGTTAGTACTGGGTTTGGGGTCACTGTTATTACCACTTACCATACAGGGATGTTTTCCAAGTGCTGAAAAGGAAATATTTCTAAAATGCATATCTGTGACAATCTCTGTGAAAATAACATTCAAGTGTAAGATTTTCACATATATTGAAAAATATATTATTGTACTTAACAACCCTGCATACTTTGGATGTTTACCAACATAATAGAGCTTCATAATCTTTACATGTTTGTCCTTTTAGCATGTTAGTAAGATGTGAAATGTTTGTTTTCCCCATTTGGCATGTAGATTAGGTATATCTGAACACAAATTTATATTTACTGTTCACTTACTGCTTTGTCTAGAGCCACATGCCTAAGTTTTTATTACCTTCCTAGACATGTCAGAAGATAACTTTATAAATCTTTGAGTAATTTCCTGTTCTCTAGTACACCCCAAAAGTATTCTGGAGCAATTTGACAGTCCTCAATTTGGATGTGTTCTTATGTGCAACTTCTTCCCTCTTCCTTCCATTTATAGTTCAAATGTTAAGCTTCTTGGGTTTTTTTTTAGATTTTTAATTATAAACAGTTATTCACATCTCTCTGATTCTGTAAACTGTTTTTCTCAGTTTGCAGAGACTTATATGACACATACAAATATTCTAAAAATGAAATCAGGTTTCATATACAAGAAGAGTATTATATGCCTTTCACATTAGATATTTGACTCACCCTCTGAGTGAAAAATGTCCTCCTAATATGTAACCAAAACCTCCCCTGTCTCAGTTTAAAATCTTTTCCCCTTCTCCTGTCACTATCCACCTTCATAAACAGCCATTCTCCCTCCTGTTTATAAGCTCCCTTCAAGAGCGGGATGGCCACAATGAGGTCTCCCTGGATGAAGCCTTCTCTTCTGCAAACTAATCAAGGCCAGTTCCACCAACCTTTTTTCATAGGAGAGGTTCTCCAGCCCTCTGATCATCTTAGTGGCCTTCCTTGGGACCCATTCAAAGAGCTCTTTATTTTTCTTGCACTGGGGGCCCCAAGCCTAGACACAATACTGTGGATGGGGCCTCACAAGAGCTGAGTCGCAGGGGACAACCACCTCCCTTTCCCTGCTGACCACACCTCTTTTAATGTAGCCCAGGATATAGTCAGTCTTCTGGGCTGCACATTGCTGGCTCACGTCCAGCTTCTTGTCCACCAGGAACCAGAAAATGCACAATCCAGACAAACCAGATTTAGGATGACGTATGTGTAGATGGGTAGATACTAATATAGAAGAAAGCTAAGTATTAGAAATACACATACAAATTAAGACACATTTTGACGTTTGCAATGGTAGCAGAACTGTTGCAATAAAGGGGAACTGTACAGAAATTTCCTATCTTTACCTTACAAGATGGCCACTTAAAAATATTGGAGACTGCATTGAGATTTACACCTGTTTTTATACATCGGTAGTTTGCTTCCTCCATTTTATTAAGTGTTCTTTTCTATAATATACTCAGTTCTACTTACATTCTCAAACATCAAAACAGAAAATGAAGAAAAGAGCCAAAGATTCAGGATGCCTCTGTAGGCATTTTACCTTTCAGTTAGGCCTTTAGTCAACTTGATGCAATTTCCTTGTACTGAGATTTTTCTTCTTCAGATTATTTTACAAGCTGTGTTTTCCATAAAATAAATGTATAGATTATTCTTGGTCAAGCAAAGCAGGATGTAATATACACCTTATTCTTCTTATTATTAATTTGTTATTGCTTTTGATGCTGTGGCAGGAGCTCATTAAAAAAATAAAATAAAATAAAATAAAATAAAATAAAATAAAATAAAATAAAATAAAATAAAATAAAATAAAATAAAATAAAATAAATCTTGAATTGATGCCTTATGGGCTTGCACACGTAGATCTTCATTGACTTCATGTAGACAAAAAGGTACTTTGAGATAGATCAGACTGCAAATTTAATTTGTAATTAAACACTGAGTTGTGGACGAACCTGTTACACACAAAAAAAAATTAATTAAGTAGCTTAATATGATTTGACATATATAGTTATTTAAATTTTGTGAGGCATCTATCCGGCAAATTTCATTACTAGGTTTTAGAAATAGCTATCTGAAAGAACAATTTACTGTCAAGTTTTTGGAAACTACTTGAAAATGTAGGTGCAAACTAACCACTCCCTCTTTTAATCTTGAAATCCTTCTTAATTATAGAACTAATGGGGATTACAATTGTTAATCAATGTTTCATTAAAATACTGCAATGGGAAGCACATCATTTTTACTACAGTAATTACTAATTAAAGAAATTTTAAAAAACAATGCTACCAATCAATGCCTTGCATCTCTCTATTTTGGAAAACAGAGATCTTTAGTACAGGATGTATTTAGTTTTGAACTGTAGACAGCACACATTCATTTATAACTAAATATGATACAAGAAGCTTTCTAGTTATAATAAAACATTTAAGAACATGTGACTGCAAAGCTTTACAGAAATTAAAGATAAATAAATCTCAAATGACTGCTTAGTGATGAAATACTGGTCAGCAATGCCAATTCAGCTCTCTTAGGGAGGTATAGTAGATAGCATTTGCCACAGTGTAAAGCATCAGAGGGTAGCACTGAAATGAATAGTCATAGAATACAATTGGTGGGATTTATTTAACAATGACACAATCATGTCAGTATGTGAATACATTCATCATCTTTTAAGAATCGTTGTACCTAGACTCACTGTGGCAATCTTTGATGTTCAGTAAGGTGAAGATGGCCATGTGCCACACTGGTCTAGATCAGAACAGCTGAGGCAACTGGTAGCAAAACATAACTGGAAAACTATCCTGTTCCCAAAGGTTCCAGGTCTTTCCTCTTCCATTTCCAGGTTTAAAAGAGAACTTTAAATTAAAAATTAATCCCAAAAGCAGTACATCTGGCAGTGTTGTCACTCCTGAAATGCTCCGTGATTTCTCTGTTTTCTAGATATACATTTTTTAATCTCTTCATTTCACCTTAACCATGTTAGAGAAGGAAGGAGGAATAGAGAAGGAAATAAATGAATGGAAGAAGATTTTCCTTTTGCTTGTGCCCAGGTTTATATAGCTACAGGAAAGCCAGTAAAAAGAGCAACAGTATCAGCTTATCAGGTGAATGTTAGGAGCATTGTAATTCTGAAGAAAAATTATATCACAAACTTTTTGCCATAGTTCCAGGTGAACTAGACGTAAAACAGGATACGGAGATGCTGATAGTCCTGTTGTTTATGGAGATAAGAATCTATTTACCTTTAAAATTCACACCCTTACATAAATTAATTGATATATGAGGTTGCAATTTTGGTACTGAATTTCTGCATACTCATAATTTAAGCATATCTGAACATATGTTGGTCACACATACATCTGTATCTTAAGCTCGTCTGCTCCAACAGCTTTAAAGATATGTCTGTGCTGGTAAACAGAATAAGTCAGAGTTTTAAGAGTCGTCTTTATGTCAGTCTTATGGAGTGACTGATGGAGTATGCTGGCAGTCTTTCCCAGTGGGTGGTACACCATCATTTTATCTCTTCTATCCTATTTGGGGACTTCGTGTCTTCAAACACATCTTGATTCTCTTATGCTGTACTGTATACTAATTTTCATTTCCCAAACATCCTCTGTCAGGAAACAACACGATCTTCAACTTGCTTCGAAACTTTTTAAATTGCAACTCCACAAGTTGATTTGCAAAGTGAAAATGAGAAGATTTCTCAGGTCTGTTCTATTGATCAGCACAGACACAATAGTTTGTTCTCTATTAACTACATGCCAAAATGTCTTTATTTTTAATCTGTACTCATCTATTTTTCTCAGGCTTGTGTACCTGAACTTGTCTTAATTCCATTTAGTAATACCTAGCTTTTCCATAGCATTTTCTTTTAATCTCAATGCATGGCCTGAAAGTAATATCAATGTCCTCATTTTTTTAGATCATAGATTAGCCTTTTTTTTTTTTTTTTTTTTTTTTTTTTTTTTTCCCCTCCTGTATTATTTGATGTATCCAATTAATTTCAGAAAGAAAAAAAAAAGTATTTTTACTTGGCTCATGATGATCTTTTATTTATTTATTTTGATCTTCCTATAAAGCTAGAGCTTACTAGATTTTAAATAGAGAAATTTCACAGATAAAGAAAGAGAATGCTGCAGTTTTTTTATTAAAAAATAATTAAAAAGTATTAAAATAATTTTAATTTAAAAATGTATATTTTAAAATAAAAAATAAAATAAGACAAATCTCCTTCTTTTAAGGGCTTAAAATTCTTTCATTAAATATATGGATTAAAAAAAAGCTGCCATTAATTCTATACCTTAATTAAAAATAAATAAATAAATAAATCTTAAATGTATTTCCAGATGTTAGCAAAGCAAGTCCCACTCAGCTGATGGAACATTCCTTGTTTAGTCAAAATAATAATGGAATAGCTTTAAAATCAATTTCTAATAAAGTGAAGCGATATCTCTCCAAATGAAGGACTTGCTGTGCACAGCTACTCTTGTGTTAACCATTAATGGTGAACAAGTGTTGCTGCTATGGTATTGAACTCTCTCAAGAAAGTCATTACTGAAGCAGGTACTATGGGACTAGAAAACCTAAAAAATCTATACAAAATGAATTTTAAAAGCCTTGAAAAACTATGAACTTTTTTTTTTTTTTTAATGGATCCATATTTTGTAGCTGACAGATCCTGTTGTTAACAGGATCTGTTTGAGTTTAAAAAGTAAAGAAAACCACAAAACTTCCACATTAATGTAGCTTGCAAATAATCGGTTATCACAATTACTGTGGAAGTTGAATAGTTCTCTGATTTTTCGGAGGAGAGGACATGGGCTGACACAGTTTTGTTCTAACCGTAACCGTGATGTGGAAAATCTTAAAATATACTTGCTGAATGTTGTGGTTGTGAAAGTACACCCACCTCGTTGCAGGCTAGTATATTATTTCTGTGGAGGTAATTGACATTGAATCCAGCAGCCTTCATGCTGCAGATCATACCATGATTTTTATAGAACATATTGAAATGTCCAAAGTTTTCAATCTTAAGGGGGGAAAAATGCTATCTTGTCACTCCTATGCATCTCCCCAAGCTATCTTGTCGCTCCTATGCATCTCCCCAAGCTTTCCAGTTTTTTTTGGACAGTGATTAATCCAGATGAAACAAATAAGTTTATGGAAGATAAAATTTAGTCTAAACACAGAGGTAGCTGCTTGTGAACTGAGATGACACAAAGATTTTTGAGGGTCTAATTTTAAGTTGCAGATGAAAATTCACTGTTGAACTGTTTCAGGCTCAAACATGTCTGGAATGTGATAATTGGCATTTGTTACCTGCCTTACTATTAATTCTTAGCCTCTTTCCCCAATATGTTACAGAGATGTAAAGCCGTTAATAATTCATTTGTGCCTCTTTGCTTCTTGCATGTGTATACCTAACCAGCAGAGCAAGGCAGATGTAACTGAGGTTTCATTGAGCAGGACTCTCTTGAGAGCCTCCCCTCTGATGCTTACCTTTGCCTCTTTGTTTTCTCAGCACATACTAAAATCATCAAATGGGTTATAAATGGACAGATGCAGTCAAGATCTCCCTTGAGCAGTGCTTTCATTTAGGCTTCACCCTGGGACAACTTCTGTGCTGCATGAATTGCTTTTTTATGTAATCAGCTAAACTGAGGCTTTCCACTGCAACTGTGCAAGTAACAGAATAGCATGCCTAACTGGAGCTTGAAATACAGACATTTCTACAACTTCCATAATGCAATCAGCAGAAATGGGGAGGATATCAAATCCAATGAATAATTTATAAAATATCAAATTAACCATATGCCAAGCAAGAAAATCTTTAAAAGAGAACATGAATAAAGCCTAATTTATGCAACAGAGATCTGTGTAGTGTTGACATAGTTCAAGTTCAATACTATCCAACAAAGAAAAACACTGAAGCTGATCTCTTCAAGATGTTCCGTGAGCCAGATTGCAAGGCATCGAAATTCATGTTATAAACAACAGACTATATAAATAAAATTGTAAATCTCAAAATCATTGATTTTAGTTTCATTAGATAAATCTCTAGTAATTTTATTTTTTTTGCTTTCAGAAGACTTCGGTAAGACGCAAGGCATATTCCCTGAATAGTTTCGTAGAATATTATTTATATAGATGAAGCCAATGATGGATCTCTTTTTCCAGTGGTCAACATTCTTTCTAATTACTCTTTATAACATTATAATATCATGATTAGTTATTCTTTTGATAGAAAGCCTTTATCATCTCCAAAAATTAATAAAGTATGAAATCTCTAAGGAAGAGAAAGGAAGGAAGTGAGGAAAAGAATCTCATACAGACTCTTAGGTGCATTTGGAAATAAAAGTGGGGAAAAAAAGAAAAAAAAGAAAAAAAAAAAAAAGATTATGGAGTACATCCCATTCAGGCAGTTGGTACTGGCTTATGTGTCATATGCTTACGTGTTGTTTTGCCATCGCTTTTTAGTAGATTTCAAATTTTGTGGGAAAAATTACCTGGATTATTTCTCATATTGTCTTCTGTTACGTAAAAAATGTAATCAAATTTTAGTTTAAAGTTTAGAAAAAATTATAGTAGTTCAAAATAGTATGTGAAGTTACACTGCCATCTCCTTGAATGCTCTGATATCGGATAAAATATAGCTAAATGTTCATTTAATGTCTATGGCTTTTAGTCAATAATTTATTAGCTATGGAGTCTTTGATCCTGGTGCCTTTAAATATCTACGTTGGTATCTACTGCTAAAGCAAAATGTGCTGATGTTAGAAGCACTCTCCTAGAGCTCCCATATTCAAATTCTCATTGAATCATATCTTGTGTACATTGCAGAATAAAGTAAGGACTAGAACTTACCTTTCTCAAGGGAAAATAAATAAATAAATAAATAAATAAATAAATGCATAATAGCTTTTTAAAACAAATAGTTTAACTTAGTGGAGATTGCTAAGGGTTTCACAAGCAGTGTAGATCACATTTTATCTTATGTTTTAAAATAAATCCAGATGGATACATTCATACAATCACCTATTCAAAAAGACTCTTCTAGATATGGATTGATTAAGGACAGATTTGGTAGGACACAGACTTTTATTGAATGTTTGTTGAAAGCTTAAAGGTTTGGCAAAGATAGAACTATGTAAATCTGTATCTTGATTTACTTTTCTTACTTTATAATGATAAATCAGTGAATTCAATTCAAATTTTTCAAATCCTGGGAAGTTTATTTCATAGCCAGATTTTCAGATGGAATTTCTACAGCTGAGTTAGTCTGGATGGACACAAAATGTTTGAACATGTTCCAAGCAAGTCTGCAGACTTGTGAGATACGGGTGAATCGAACCTTTGTTTACCTAATTAATGATATGATGATATGTAAATTACTAAAAAAAAATGAAATTTATTAGACTCAACAATTTTTTTCTCTCATATCTGGAACTTTCAAACCTTTCTCCCTCAGGATCACAAAGGACCTGCCATTTTAGCATGAGTTCATACGCAGTATTTCTGTAGCACAAGATTTTTCAGCACTCAGAGTACATTATGTCTGTGGCTGTTATGTTGTTAAATGTCTTGTGGATTATGCTCTGTTTAAATGTGCTGGTAACTGATGCAACAATTCAAACTGTGGTCACTTAAGAAAGGATTCGTTTAGTAAAATAAATTTTAAAAAGACTGCATCTAGTCTAAGCTGCTATCTTCTTTTATGTTCATGGATAGAGATATCATAATTCTTCCCATTTGTCTTGGATGGCTGCTTTGTTTCAGAAAACATCCTGAAACTGCCTATAGGTTTATTTATTTCTTAGACAGAATTATGATTAACATCAGAAAATAGATTTCTCAGTGCTGTTGACATACAGTGAGAGAGAATATTGCAGAACATTATCTCATTTCACGTAACTTTTCACATTTTAGTGTTCATTAAGCTGTCAAATGGTTTTGAAAGGCTCATTTTCTTTTTCCATAAGAAGAAGATGCCTACCCTTGCTGAAAATCATGGTAAAGCTTAGATTAAATGCTTACCAAAAGTTATTAATTTTAGCATTTTTTTTTTTCTTACAGGCACACAGATGTTTCCATCTTTTTTTTTTTTTTTTTTTTTTTTAAATTTATTTATTTATTTTTTTAATTTCCAGAAGAGATGACACTTTCTTTTCAGGTTTCTAAATTGCTTCTTTATGTGGAACTTTCTTGAGTTATGGGTAATTTTAATTTTTTAGACACCATGACTTTAGATGAGCACAATCCTATTATACAACACTAATTGACCAATAAATGTTTTTTAAAACAAGTCCTTTATTGACCAGAAATATCTTTTCTTTTATATTCTAAAATGATTCAGTTGATAATCTGGCCCCTTTTAACTCAGCGGTTAAATTTAGTCCATAACTATATCCCAAAATAAGTTGACCTTTCAAAATGTTCTCTCTATATATTTTACTACAGTTTATTATGTGTTGCAATTTATAGCAGCTTGTAGTTCAAAAAGCTATTACAGAAATGAAGATATTTTTTTATCAGTTCCAAATGTGGATACTCATATTTATAGTACAAAGTCGGTGATGTTAATTAATTATTTTTTTTAAGTATTTGAACGTAAGATAAAGCTTTAATTTAATTCTACATTATGACATGTATTTGTTTTGTTTTGTTTTCCTATTTAGCTTCTCCATGGGTAGATAATAGTCGAACTCCAAACAAAATAGATCTATATGATGTTCGCAGAAGACCATGGTAAGCTTCCCTTAAAAAGTGATGTAGATGCATCTCTCTTTCTGGATATGACATTGGAATATTTTGTTCTGACTATGGTCTTTACTTTTAGATACTGCTATTTTCTTTAAATAAACTCAGTTAATTATTCTGAAACAAAAATAATGTTCAGATTATATTACTTGTGTCATCCTACGTAGTATATCATACTGTTTCATTGCATGGGCTTTTTCATAGGTGGATAACTGTCAAATAGGTCTCTATATAAAATGAGGAATTTGTGTGAATCCTGTAAGCTTTTTGAGGCATAGTGATACTTGGATTAGTACCAATTGAATGTGCTCTTTTAATCAATGAAGTATATTTCCTGAAGCTGTGCTGATGCAATAATTCATGTGTCATCAAGACCTTTGGGTGTGAAATATAATTCGTGGTTTGTTGTTGTTGTTGGTTTTTTTTTCATTATAAATATGTGGAAGCATTGAATTTTGGTCATTATATCCTACTTCCAGGCTCTCCTGTTGTAGTTTGAATTTTGGTTTATTTAATAGGAGACACAGAAAGAGAGAAAATGGTGACACATATTTTTTCTAAAAGTTGCAATAAGAGGACATTTTTTGATTTGATAGGATTACTTTAGATATCTCAGAGTGTCTTCCGTCACACCCAAAAAATCTGTTTTCATTCATATCCTTTGTTTATTTCAGGTATATCCAAGGAGCTGCATCTCCCAAAGACATGCTTATTTTAGTTGACGCGTAAGTTTTTAATATCTGGATGTTGACTTTAGAGAGATTAAAGTACTTAAATCTATTGAAGAAATCCCTGCACACTGAAAGAAAGGAAGAGATAATTAGAAGTCCTTGTATGCAAGGATCAAAAATCAGTTGTGAGCAAACAAATATAGGAAAATATATTTCCAAAAGACCAAAACAAACCTGAAAATTATTTGAACTATGTACAAGGAAGTGTTTTTAAATCACTTTGATATTATTGTACTTTCATCTTCTTAATAATTACTAAAGTAATCAGTAGAAAATTTCTCACATGCGTGCCAAGATTTGATGTAAAACACAAAAGCAGAAGCAAATTACTGGAAGCATGAAAGTGGATTTAATCATTTCATGAGCCTGAAGGGTGAGAATTATGCAGAGTTCACATTTTATCGTACTTATTTGAAGCTCAGTTCCTATAAATCATTAATCCCTGAGCAATTGAAATGATTTGCATAGATAGACTTCCCCTTAAAATAAATGTGAAATAAAACAAAAAGGAGTTTTTTTGGAAAATTTTACATTTCTGATTTCTTTTTTGTTCTTATTGAGAAGTTAAGTTAGGTTATTTTATAAGGGTAAAAAAGAATAATGAATCACGAAATATAAAAAAAACAAAACTTCAAACTTCACTTTACTTGTAATTTCAAGTAAAGAAATACGTTTGATATTTATACTCAGTTATTTAGTAGATGCAGTGTAGAAAGTTAGGGACAAAACATTAAAAAAAAACAAACACTCTCTCTTTACCTTGATAAGGCTTCTCTTTGGCTAATGCCAAGGGACTGAAGGAAGCACTGAACTTGATATATCAGACCAATCACTGTTTGCTGACCAAAAATGCTTTGTAAGAAAATTTGCATTTCTTGTCTTTAAATGTGGTGTTTATATATCTAGAGTAAGGTTTATTAGCATTTGTAATTTCTACATCTAGAAACTTACACTTATTTCTTGAATCTTACAAGCTGCAGTTTGAGAGTCTAAAAACCTAAATCTGTAAATTTTTTGGTGGGAATATAAAATGTTTATATAATGCATTGGTTCAGAGAAAAAAAAAAATCTCTCTCATAAAATCGGAAAAAAAAAAAAAAAAAAAAAAAGAAAAAAAAAGAAAAAAAAAGAAAAAAGATAATTAATTATGACCCAACCAGAGCCACAAAATTTTGGCTTTGAATGCCTCCATTTCTTAATTTTGAAAATGTTGTAACACTAATGGTTTGTTGGAGAACTATTGAAAACTCAAGTGTAAAGTTTACTGAGAGTGCTGGTTGGTGCTCCATATTTTCCTTTTAAAAATAAAATGTTTAAAAATCATCTTCTCTGTTATCCTATGGATTTCTTTTAGGAGCGGGAGTGTCAGTGGATTGACGCTGAAGCTGATCCGCACATCGGTCATTGAAATGTTAGAGACCTTGTCTGATGATGACTTTGTGAATGTAGTTTCAGTGAGTATCTGTTCTCTCAACAAAACCGGAATTGTCATCAAAGCCACAAGGAAACTATTTTCAATGCAAGATTTGAGATGCTTGTGTATTAAGCTGCTAGGAGGCTTAAAAATATATATATATTTTAGCGCAATTGTATATTTTCTTGAAATAACAGGATTCATAGTAGCCATAGATTCATTGGAATACTTTGGTTTAAATAGACATTTAGTATTAAACTTTTGTTTAAATAGACATCTATAAAGGCCAATTAACTACAATGAACAAGGAATCAGTTAAAGCAAAATTCATTCATTCCACCTTTGCATAGCCAAATTCTACTTTTCAATACAGAGATCTGTCTAACGTATCTTCTGTTTGTTTGGTACATGCATATCCTCTTGGAATAGTTCCCTGAGCCCCTCATTCCATTTTTTGGTACCGGAGTCTGGTTTTTAAAGACAGAGTGGTACCAAGGAAGTAAGGGAGAATTCTTTCTTCCAAACTTCAGACAGTTGAGGTACTCACGTTAATTGATGTGTCACAAGAGAAGAGGTACAGTTGTACCTCCAACTGGGCCAAGGGATATTCCTAAGAAGTTCTAAAATTTGCAATTACGTGGTTCAAAAGCAATTTTTTTCCACCATAATTAGCAATATAATAGAGGAGGGAATGCACACAGGGACTTAAAAATACATACATGTGTGCAGGAACACTGTATGTGATGTGCAGGCCCGAGTACTGGTGCAAAGATGGTAGGATTGTTATTAATATCTAATGAAAAAAGGTGCTGGCTTTTTTGAGGTTGGATTTTCAGCAGCTGAGATATTTCAGAACACAGTCTCATACTTCAGAATGGTGTGTGATTACTACAAACTTGACTATTAGTCTTAAAACATAAGTTTCTGTAGGAAAGAGTTTTTAAATAGTTCCTTATGATAGCTTTTTCTTTTCTTGTTTCATTTTGTTTTTGGTTTGGTTTGGTTTTGAAGTGGCATTTCAATCATTCTAATATTTCCATGGAATTTAAAGTGCAAATTCCTAGTTTTCAAGAAGACTGAAGGCAAAATAAAACAGACTTGAGGAGGGGGAAGTCAGTATGAACTACTTGCATTTCTCAGACTCATACCTTGGATGTTATGGTCTAGCCTCAGGGAAGGCTTTTTTGTTCTTTATTAAGTTGTTGAACTGTAGAGCTTTGATTCTAAGGATTTAGGATAGGAGTGCTGGCATACTCTTAATGACAAGAGACAGCCTGCATGGTGAGTAACTCTGCAATGATTTTGGAGGCAATTTTCAACTTCTACAGATGTGTTGTAGCCAGCCTGCAGGGAGAAAGACCTGAAATATCACTATCAGAAATCTCTTTGAACACCACTTATTGCTTCATCTTTTGCTGTCAGTCTAGCTAGACCTTTCCAAAGTAGGAGAGAAGCTCTTATTTGCAATGACATTTCCGTTTTCCAAATTTTTCATAGTGAATAAGATGTTTTTTGTTTGTTTGTTTGTTTGTTTGTTTTCATCTAAATTGCAGTGAAAGAAATGAAACTTCTTTTTATTTTTCTAAAATAATATCAGCTTTGTGTAATGATATTTGACAGCTTAGCTCTTGTTCTTATGTTCACTGATTTTTTAAAAGTGTCAACACTCTAATCCTAAACTGATGGAAACTGTTTACTAACAGTAATGAAGCTATACCAGCCTCTGCCATTGGAAGATATGAATCTACAGTTCCTTTGATTCACAATTTTCCCATCTCTTTTCTTCATTTACTCTCAGCTGACTAGAAATTTTATATCTTAATGTTGAGGCAGAAAGTCTTAAGGTATTTTATTGGTTAACTTTCAGTGCTGTTAAAGTAGATAAGATTTGTTTCAAAAAAAGAGTGGAAATCTATGAAAAATTCTGCAATACATTTTCTCAGTATTTGGTAGCTGGCAATATGCAACAACCTTTCCTCTTTGAATGAGCGTACTGCTTTAGAGGACTCTGTCAGATATTTGACTGAAGAACTGAAGAGGAATTTTCCATTGACCTACGTTCAACATCTTAGGAATACAGTGCTCACAGAAACATACATACTAGAATGTGCCATTTCTAAATATTTTATAAGGTTCTATTTTTATTGCACATTTATAATTTAAAATTCCATATTAAATCCTATCAGTACAGTAATTGTTTTTGTATAATCTATTTTCACGTGTTTTGATGACTTATGTAGTGAAATTGTGAAAATTTATTATGCTGTTTTCTTTCTGTAACAGAAAACAAATCACATTCTACAGAAAAAAAAAATGGTTGTACTGTTTCAAGGTATAAACATCAATGTCGGTGGTTTTTGGGATTTTTCTCTTTTCCTAGGTTTTTCAGTTTTTCAACAATCTAAGCAAAGCCTCAAATCAAAATTAAGCATCAGAACTGCTTAAAGAAGGTGATGAACTACCATGCTCAGTAGTATTTGCTCTTAGGATTATTTACAGAAACATATGCAAATTCATAACTTTATATAGCATTCATCCAAATAGTAGACTTCACTGGCTAAATACAAAGTCCAAAAACCTAGATGCTAATTTTTAGTTCACATAATGGTAATAAATTGATATGTGAACGCTCAAAACTATCTACAGTTTTTTCTTTCCCTCCTGGATCTTTTCGCCAAGAAATCAACAGTTGCTTTATGTCTTGTTGGATTTAATAACTGTAGAGTGCCTAGTAACAAGGTTTTGAGTTAGCTAAAGAGCTGTTTTACTGCTAACCTCTGCCAAGATGTTGTCCCACAGAACGCATACGTATGGTGACTCATACCCACAACTGAGACATGGATTTAAGCTCATGCCAATCAGTTCTAAAAACTGACAGTATGATTTAATCAACCCTGCTTGGTATATATAGAAGTCATGGGAAGCAAAAAGCTTAAAAATAGAAGCACTAAAATCTATTAGTTCTGCTGACTTAATATAGTTCTTGCATTTATATCAAGGGAGAAAGAGCTGTATAAACTGTTAAGTCACATAAAGACTTCTAGGGGTTAATATGTCATGATTTCCTCTGGATTTGCATTTTTCTTCTCTGAAGTGCTGTGCTTTGTTGCAGAAAGAAAACCTGCTGTTAGAAAGAACTTCAATGTATGAGTAATACAGCTGTTTTCCCACTAATCCGGTTATATGCTTTGATAGCAATAAGTGGTAGATGATAGGGGCAGCAATTTCATCCCAGCACGCTATGATTTAGTGACTTGGTTTCAAATGTTGACACAGAGAGTATAATTTGTTGATGATGGTGAGTAGGCTGTGATTTGCTGGGGGAATATATTGCAACTTACATTCTGTAGAGGTGGGAAAAACCACATGAAGGAAAACACAACTTAGAGGAACAGACATGCTAACTGTTAGGAACTGTATGACTGTTTAAAATCACTTAGCTTTCATAAAAATGTTAAAGTAGAATGTATTGTTTGGGAAATGAATGTTAAATATTTTAAGCATGCTTAAAATAATATGTAGATTGCTCTGAAAGTAATGCCTCCTCTTTATTTCCATGTGGATTGCTCTGAAAGTAATGCCTCCTCTTTATTTCCATGTGAAATACAACAGATACAGAATCATAGGATCACATTGTAGGGGCTGGAAGGGACATGTAGAGATTATTGAGTTCAGCCTCCTGTAGAGTAGAGCAGGACCCCTACTGCAGGCTGCACAGGTGGGTGTGCAGGCAGGTCTTGAACATCTCCAGAGAAGAATCCACAGTCAACTTGGGCATTCTGTTCCAGTGCTCCATGACCCTTACTGTGAAGAAGTTCCTTTGCAAATTGGTGCAGAATTTCCTATGCTCCAGTTTATGGCCACTTCCCCTTGTCCTATCACCACAGGTAGCTAAAAAGAGGTTGGCCATGTTCCTTTGACTTCCACACTTATGCTATTTATAAACATTAATAATCTCATCTCTGAGTCCTCTTTTTTCAAGGCTGAACAGACCCAGTTCACTCCACTTTTACTCATGGGGGAGATGCCCCAGGCCCGTTGTCATCTTTGTGGCCCTCTTCTGGACTCTTCCCAGAAGATCCCTGTCTTTTTTGTACTGGGAAGCCCAGAACTGGATACAGTACTCCAGGTGAGGCCTGACCAGGGCAGAGTAGAGGGACGAGAGCATCACCTCCCTTGACCTGCTAGCCACACTCTTTCTAAAGCACCTCAGTGTACCATTGGCCTTCTTGGCCACAAGGGCACACTGCTGGCTCATTGCCAACCTGTAACCCACCCCCCAGGTCCTTCTCCACAGAGCTCCTCTCCAGCGGTTCATGTCCCAACCTGTATTGATACTTGCAGTTATTCCTTCCCAAAGAGGGAATATGTAAAGAGCACAATAACATTATTTGATAGAGTAAATTCTCAGCTACAATAAACTATTTTTAATATAGTCATCATCATTAGCTGATTCACACAGGTAAGCTGATCAAGACACTCTTCTTTTTGTGGTGTAACAACAGTGCATGGACATTCAGAGCATGGCTTGTCTTTCACATCACTGTCACCAGTTCTAAAATGTGCTACCCACCACCTCACTGTGTTCACATCCACTGGTTGGTCTTCATAAACATTTAGCATGTGTTGATGAATTTCGGTAACTCCATTATAAAATCAACTGAAAAACAGTTTAAATTTTTGAGGGATAATTTTGAAGTTGGTAAATAAACAGGCTGAGAACTAATTTGATAGCAGCTAAGAAGTGCTGTCACCAGGGAAAACTCTTGCATCCATGGATTTTCATACCTGTTACATATAGCCAGTGCAAGAATCACTAGTTGAGGCCCAGTAAATTTGAGTGGCATGTAAATTGTTAATATGCCTCAACAAATTGCAAGGGAAAGATTATATTCTATACATATCAATATTTAATGCATTCCTGGAAAATGTACTTTAAGCAAACTTTTACCATTAAGCATGTTTTTAAGCATGTTTTAAGCATGTCTATTATGGGACTAAACAAGGGAATTCTAAGGGCTGGTGATATGTGGATATAGAGACAGTGTGCAGGAGGTCAGACTAGATCATCTCATTGCCCCTTTTGGCCTTAAATCAAGACTGCATTTGTTGTTCTTGGTGGTGGTTTTGTTTTTCCATTTTGTCCTACTGTTTTAAATGCTTATCCCAAATAGCTGTTTGGCATCCACTCTAGTTACCAATTGATTGGAAGGCACTTCATCATCCTTATGTGACATCATTACATTAGCTTTTGTCTTTGTAAATAGGCAATATTTACTGCACACTTTCTCTTTTTCGCTATGCACTTAACAGTTCAGCAGTATTTATTCGGCCAGCATTCACTTCGGTCCCTCCAGCTGCTGCAGCACAGATGTGCAGGCCCTCAACTACTGGCCAGACTCTGGTTGCAGACACGAGAGACCCACTCAGTAAAAGAGGTAGAGAAGTTTAATAAGAATACAGGGCACGCAGTACTGATGACGTGCAGTGTATGGCTGGCTGAACAAGCAAACTATTTACAAATGACCAACACTTTTTTTTTTCTTTTTTTTTTTCTTTTTTTTTTTCTTTTTTTTTTTCTCCTTACTCCTGTTTCTTTCTCACATTTGTTCACCCCCAAGTCACCTAAATTCATCCCATTCCTCATCTTAGTTCCATCGCTTAAGACATCCTGTAGTAAGTCCTTTGTGTTTCTGAAAGGCATAGAAACAACAAACATACATGTAAGAAGGGGATTAGAGGCTTAAAAAATTACACTGTTGTTTTTTTTTGTTGTTGTTGTTGTTTTTTCTTTAGTGTTATTATTTACTTTGTTAACATCTATGTTTTACTGTTGTATTATTAAGTACAGTTTTAGTTTGCTATGGAAGAAAAATATACAGATGGTGTGTAGAAGAAAAAAAAATGTGTAACATGTTGGAATAGGGAAAATCTTAATATCTGTTTTATTTTAGATTTGTCACAGGTATTAATTCTCAGGAATGGTTAAATGTATAGTGTAATAGTTAAGGAATAGAATAAGTGTAGTTGAGTGGAAAAAGAGCCAAAGGAAATAGAAATTAGAAGCTGAAATTCTAACTTAGGATGTCAGGAGTGGGGTTGTTGCTGGAAACCGTACATTTATTACTGTAAACTGTAACTTATAATTCCCAAAGTCACCTCCATTCCTACTTTGTGGGATTGCTTTGGGCATAAATACAGATTTTTACTGTCTTCTCTTGTAGTTGTCAAATGTCAGGAAGTCAGACTTCTAACACATAGCACAGGCTTCTGTTATTTCCAGAATAAATGCCAGCTCTCTAATAGATTAGTAGTATATAAAGTGACTTTATTAGCAGTATATAAAATGAGGTAATAGCTCTCGGTTCCACTTGTTAATAAATCTATTGTCTACATCTAGTTTTTTTTAATTTTTAGTGAAGTACTGGTCTCACTTAACGACTGTGACATGTCAAATACTGACCAAAAGTGCATTTTTGATTCATTAGAACCAGGAGACAGTGATTAGAGGGAGCTGAGTAGCTAAGTTTATTCTTCTCTAAACATGAACTGTCCTTACCAGTTGTGATGTGGCCAGGCTGTACTGGCTTTAGTCATTCTGATAGAGAGAGATGACTCACAGTGTTAATGATACAAGAGAAAAATGTAGGCTGTCCATAAGGTTTGGGACAAGGTGGAGGCTATTTGTTTGCTGTCTCTTGCTTTTAAAATATATTTCCTATAAATATACTCTGTTTGCAAGGTGAAAACTTCAACTCATATATATCAAGATATATATCTATCTGGGTGTGAGTGTAAAGGAATTCTGGCAGAACATGAATGAAATACACACAGACTTTTCAAGTCTCACACTTTGGAGACTCACACGTTTCCAGCCTCTATCACAGCTTTAGCAGCAGCATCTTGCCATTCACAAGTGTGCTGCTATGGCCCCCTTACTGCTTGCCAAGCCCAGACATCCCACACAACCAGGCAGAGCACTTCTGTCCTGAGACGTGGCAGGCAAGTTTAGAGAAAGTCTTGAGAATAAGGAGGCAACACTGTAGTGCC
Organism: Coturnix japonica; assembly: GCF_054131305.1. NCBI lineage: Eukaryota > Metazoa > Chordata > Aves > Galliformes > Phasianidae > Coturnix > Coturnix japonica. Next base: position 9,067,268 of record NC_140663.1, read on the forward strand.
TTGCCCTCCCCCAGCCAGGTGCCTGGCTCTGTCATGTCATTTGGTGCATCAGTTAAATGTCCATTTTGCTTTTGATGTCAAAATGGGAACTGTACATATCCAGCAAATGTATAGATAATATTCAGACCTTTTTTAGGTCAGTGGTGTTGCATGTTCTAAACAATTCAAAATTGAATGAATGAAGGTAATAAAAGTACCTATAAAATCACATTCTAGAAAATCTCCTGCTACATATTCTCATACAGTGTATGTGAGGAGCATTGGCATAAAGTGAACATTACAGCCCTACAGCTCTGACACAGTTGAGAACTGTGAGATTTCTCTGGCAGGTGCTTAAGTTTACATTACATAAATTTCCAGTAGGACTCAGAAACGTGATATTCACTAAACAAGAGTACATGCTAATATAGCCACAGCATCATGGAATGTCTGTAAACAAGTTCTTTCTGAAAGACCAGTGGGCAAAGCTGGCATTCTTTGTTGCAAACATAATGTTCACAGCGTGGAATCTGAGCCTAAATCCTGCTGTACTTAGTGGGAGATTTGCACTATCTATGTGCAGATAATCTCACTGATTAGAAAGGTTAACTAAGTTAACTAAAAGCATATTTTTATCCAGTACTTGGTCCTTTCCAAAATGTTTGTTGCATACTATGCTGCAAATGTTTTTTTTTTCAGGAAATATTACATGGTCTAATAGATTGCTGTTGAATGCTGCTACTTCTGATCTTTCAAATTCCTTTCAGAAACTCGGTATTATGCATTTTTGAATGTTACATGTGTAGTTACTCTGGAAGTAGTATCTCCTATTTATTTCCACTGAAAATACAACAGAGCACATTAACACTATTTGATAGAGCAAATTCTCAGCAATAAAATACTGTTTTTCAACATAGTCACCACCAGCAGCTATGCATTTTCACTGGTGATGAACAAGAACCTCGATGATCTCTAAGGTCCCTTCCAACCCGCACAAAACTATGAAACTATGAAACCTGCATGCTGCATTCATAAAAAACTGCAACAGTGGCGGTGACTCAATGTTGCCGTTGCCGCTGAAACTCATCACCCACTGCCTCTCTGCTCACATTCACTGATTGGTCTCCATGATCACTCAACAAGCGTGGATGAATGTCAACAGGTACAACATGGAGGAACTTGGTGACACATTTTTACTTCATCCACACTTCCATGTCAGATGCCATTTTGTCAGAGTGCCCCTCTGCTGCCATCTGTCACACAGCATCAAATTGTAACAATATTGGTGGGAAGGTTCAGCCTCTACTGACATACCACCCGCCTCTGATATTGTGGGGCAACATAATAAAATAGGAGGCATTGCTTTTGGACCAGTATTGTATATTCTACTACATGTATTTCCAGTTTCCATTTTTCCATTAAAAGAAGTATGATACATTTAAAATGACAATAAACACCAGTAATAATCTTATTTCACTATATACTTGCAATATACTATTGCAATATACTTTTAATACAATATTCGCTACTGAGCATTGGAATAAGGCTTTTACATTTCCTTTACAATGTATATGTAGTTGTAATGCATATAAAGAAAAAATGATCGAAATGCAAGTCGTAAGAGAATACTGTTGTTCTATACCAAGTTATGAATTTTAACATCGTATATTTTTTGCTAGGTCAAATTATAAATTGCTGTTGCATGAACTGCATCTAATTTTATGTGTAATGAGATCTACATGGTAATAACACATTGCAAACTGCATTCTTACTATTCTCTAAAAGGGGTGTGATAAATATTTATATCATCATAGTGCTGAAATATATAACTGGCCTTATTCAAGAGTCTATTATTATTGGGCTTAACCCTACAATCCTATTACCAGGCCTACAGCTGCAGGGAAAGAAAATAAATAAATAAATAAATAATAGAAAGGAACTGAAAGCAGCAAAGCTGGATTTTTTTTTATTTTTTTATTTTTTTTTATTTTTTTTAATAAGAGGAAAGCCTGATAAAATCATATCTATTTCAGTATTACTTATTTAATATGTACAGTTACAACTGGGTCACCAAGCTGATTTAGATAGGAGGTAAAAGTAGCATAGCAACAAACCTTGGCAGGCTGAAAACCAGCAGCAGCATATCTGATTAGGCCTTCAGTGAGCTCACTATATTTTTCTGATTTTTCTGTATTCCCAGAGTGATATTTCTCATTTATTCAATTATCATGGTCTTCTTGTTTTAAAATATTAAGCTTTGTCTCTGTAGCATGTTTAAACGTAGGAATCATTGCTTTGTCCAAGTTTTATCTGATTTTATGTAAAATAAACATTTCTAAATGTTTTGGAATATGGAATTTGTAAGCAACCTAATGCAGGTTTTCATTCAGTGTTGGGATGTGGAGAGTTTCTGGTTGTTTCTTACACCGTTGGGTTTTTTTCATCTTAGAAAAGTCACTTTAAAACATTCTAGGAAAAAAAAAATCTTAAAAAAAAAATTAGATGAGAAATAAGTTAATTGGGATAAACAAAGGATATTTTTAGGAATTTAGCAGGTAAGAATGGTTGGGAAAATCTGAATTTTTACTTAGATTTGTTATTTATTGTTCAACAAGAAGGTTTTCATTTCTACAGCGTTTAGAGATGCAGAAAGGAGCTTGGTTGAGAAATGTTAGTTTTTATAGTTCTTCTATTGTATGTACTGCAAACCTGGTTTTTAAAGCCATTGGAAATTATGATGCTTGTTGGAAAGGAAAATTCCATTCTCTTGAAGCTGTGATCTCTGGTGTTCAGCATGTGAAAATTGCCTTCAGCATGTAGATATTTCTGGATTATAGTATTTCTTTTTTACTCATCACACAAAAGTATTTGTATTAATTCCAATGAGAAATGTATGCAGTTCAGAGAAGGCACTAATGAACTCCACCAGAAGTATAATATTCCGTGTTTCAAGCAATGTTTGTAAGAGCAGTTCAAATGTTTTTGTTGCAGTGCCACCTAGTGACTAAAACCCGTGCAAAACTTTCCATGCTTTTTTGTTAGATTATTAGCATAGATTTGTTTGTATTTTCCAAAAATGAGGTGATTTACAATTTTATTTATTTATTTTTTCCTTCTGTTTTTCAAATTGATTTCAGTGATTTCACCACTTTCCTCAGTTTCTTTTTCTGGGGTTTGTGTTCATGTAAATTACTTCTATGTCTGCTGAGAATTGTGGCATTCCTCAGTGGATAAATGTCTTGTCCAGACTGCAGCTGATAAAACTTGCTTTCTTGACTGTATCATACAAATGAACACGTTTATTTATATATCAATTTACATATGTGTATGAAGACAGTAGATATGGTAGAAAAAATATATTATCGGCCCTCAGAAAAAAATAATAACAAATTTATGATTAAGACAAATATCCCAATATACTACAATGAACATGTTTATTTATATATCAATTTACATATGCGTATGAAGATAGTAGATACGGTAGGAAAAAAAAAATATATTATTGGCCCTCAGAAAAAAATAATAACAAATTTATGATTAAGACAAATATCCCAATATACTACAAAAGCAGATCTGAAAGTAATTCCTCCTATTAGCTCTATGAAAACTAACAGCAGATACAAACAACACAATAACACCACTGGACTGAACAAAGCCTCAGCTACAAAATGCTGTTTCAACATGGTCCACTGCCTGAAAGGAAGTTGTGGCCAGGTGGATGTTGACCTCTTCTCCTGTGTAACTAGCTACAGGATGAGAGGGAACGGCCTCAAGTTGCACCAGGGGAGGTGCAAGTTGGATATTAATCATAGAGTTATAGAATCATAGAATTGGCTGGGTTGAAAGGACCACAGCTATCATCTAGTTTCTACCCCCCTGCTATGTGCTGCCAACTACTTGACCAGGTTGCCCAGAGCTACATCCAGACTGGTATATACATATATTTATTAAATATTTGGAAGAGTATAATATATGTTATATATTGTATATATTAGGAAGAGTTTATTCTCAGAATTTTTGAGGTTGTAGAAGAGTTTATTCTCAGAAGTTGTGTTGTAAATAAAATTTATTTAGCATATTTAGCATTGTGTACTGGGAATGACAGGCCAATTTTAAGGGCAGCCTGAAGGCTTTTACATTTGAAATCCTTCAATCACTTCACTACTTTTCTGGTTTTCAGATTTATTAAATGTTGCATGGAATTTTTTTCCCCCTCTTGAACATTTTTGTCAGGTGCTTTTAAGTCAAACTCTTTTCTTCACCTGCTAGCAAATAGGTAAGTGTTCAGTTTGTAAGGTTATTTTTCTATTTACTGATTCCTTTAGCTAATTAAAAGCTCTCCTTGTTAGCTATGTTGACTGATGTTAACATAAATATTCAGTGTTGTATTTCAGAGCAGCTGGCTCATAGATTTTCTTTGTTAAAATATAGCTTTTGCAGACACTGAGTGATTTAATTCTCCATTCTACAAATGCACTATTTATAAATTTCATTTTGGATCAACATTTGTCTGTTTGTAGATGCATCTATGTTGACTTTGGCCTTTTTTTTTTTTTTTTTTTTTTTTTTTTCTTTCCCTTGTGGTTTAAAACACATGGAAGTACAGTAGATGTTAATTGTTAAAAGTTATTGATCCAGAATTCCTGTCAATTTTTGAAATGGCAATTTTATATCTGTAAGTACCAATTCATATGTTAGATATCTGACCTTCATAGAAATACTTGCCTAGGTAACATTTGCAGGACTGCTAGGGGACAATTTTTGAAAGTAATGTTAGTGGCATTTCAGGGAGAAAATTTCACTTATCACTAAACCTTCAATGAAAGTCCTGTAACCATTTAAAGTAGCTCATTGAATAATTTGCATCAAATGTTAGAGGGAGATGTTTTTGAAATTTCTTTTCAGAAGAAAGGCTTTTTTTAGAGCAAAGGTACTTATCAGACAGCATTTTTATTCTTCCCATGATTCTACTGTAATCCCAATTCAGAATTAAAATCTATTTTCAGAACTTCTGCTTTTAAAATTGCATTGTTTTTTCCCTGCCATGTTTATAAAATCAGATCAAGACACAGAACTATGTTTTTACTGCCTCATGGCTAGTGTGTCTAATGATCACAGGGCGATTTATTGGTTACTTCTGTAAGAAAAACAATTGAGCATGTCAGTGTTTTGCGTCAGAGTGAATTGATTACAGTTGCGTGATCATTTGGTGGTTTTGTTGTACAGGCTAAATGTGCTGCTTAAACACAGTGTGTAAGTATCACCACATCTAGATACTGAGGGAAAATGAGACAAATGAGCGATCATAACTTGTTTGAGTCTTAGGGAAAAGTGTTATAAATTATAAAGGCTTTAAAATCACTCAAATAAAACTTTTAGAGTCTAGCTGGGAGTATTACACTTTAATAGCTGTAGAGAGTCAGTCCTTAACAAAATCCTTCTTTTCTGGGAAATGTGGGATAGATTTAAGGAATATTCAAACTAAAAATTTGATTCTGTGTAATCTATTTCCATGTGTTCATTAATTTTAAAAATGAAGTATGCATGGTGACAGTGGGAGTACTGGAAATAATTTTGATATTCATTACTACATCCTGTTTTCATACTTCTATTAATGGATGTTATTTAGATACATGATGCTGTATTTATAGTCACTGTGCTGTGGAAATTAAATCCCTGATACCTCTGTGCTGTTCTGTTTCAGTGATTAGGCTGTCTTGCTTCCTCTCTGCTTTATTTACATACAAATGTTTCTATTTCCTGACATTCAGCTGCATAGTGAATTAGGAATGATTTCCATACATATAGAGATCTTAGTGCTTTTCTGTTACAGAAGCCCTTTTATTTAGTTTCATATCACATTATTAATCTCTGTTGCCTGCTTCAAAAGTAATATTTGCTACCTACTTTTTAAGCAAAAATCAGAATAAAATTGTGTTTATTTTTTTCTATAGTACAATTGAATTTGTAAATCAGAAATCAGAAATTTGTAAGTCAGAATTACAAATATTATTTTTAATTGTCTTTTTGTTATGTATAATTTAGTATAAAATCCTAAAGGAGTTCTAGCTTGAGCAGTTATTGAAACCCATGACCATATTTGCCTTATTTTCTAGGCAGTCCCACTGAATTACCTAACAAAGTTGAGATTTAAACCTAAAAATCCCTTTGATTTTATAGTTACTTTATGTTTTTTTCAGTAAGTTTTCACCACAGATAACTAACAAGTTAAACATATTTCTACATTTCTCTCTCTCTGCTGAAGTATATATTTATGTAAATATATGTGTGCATGTACCTTTATACAGAGACCATAAACTCACTTATACTTGTGCAGACAGAATTTTGCATATAAAAACTTTTCTCTGTATGCTTTTAATGAAAATCATGAACTCTTATAGATGACAGAATTTGTCAGTAGGGTGATTTTTTGTTTTTCTGTTTTTTGTTTGTTTTTGTACTCATTGCTAATAGAGCTTATATATTTGTTTTTTTAATACACAGATTTACATTGTTCTTAACAGTGTTGTCCTTTTTATATCTATACACTCATTATTCCTTTCTCCCAAGTTGTACTACAAGTTATCTGTTTTTATTTATTATGACCTGCAATTGCTATGAATTAACACGTACAATATAGAAATTGCTCACTAATTCAGCCATCATTTTCAGGGATCGAGAAATTATTATTTTTTATTTTTTTTTTAATTTCTCTTCTGACTTCCCTAATTCTGTGCTTCTTTTATTATGTGAGCTTAAAACAAAATTTATGTTGTTGTTTTTTTTCCGTTTTCTTATTGTAGAAATTATTGTGTTGCAACAAAGAATGAAGCACCAAATGACTTTATTATATCTATTGCCAGTTTTGAAATAACCAAACACTGACAGACATTCACACTATGGTGGAAATTAATATCCAGGTGTCACATGTTTCATATCTTGGACCAGACAGACATTAACATTTATTTACTACTTACGTATCAGAAAAGAAAATTAAATATATTGTATATTTTTGTCTTTAATACTATCTTTTTATTTCACAGTTTAACAATAATGCTCAGAATGTCAGCTGCTTTAATCATCTTGTCCAAGCTAATGTGAGGAACAAGAAGAAGCTGAAGGAAGCTGTGGATAAAATCTCTGCTAAAGGAATTACTGATTACAAAAAAGGCTTTAGCTATGCTTTTGAACAGCTGTTGAATGTAAGTATGAAAGTCATCTCTCGTTGCTGAAAGTGAATTAGTAAAACTTGAATGTTCAGAAGGCATTTGCATGCTGCTCTATTGTAACAGATAATTAGTATGATACCTTCATTTTAGCAAGCGAAATAATCCTAACAATATGTCTTTTCATAGAATCCTACAATGGCCTGGGTTGAAAAGGACCTCAGTGGTCATCTTTTTTCAACCCTCCTGCCAAGTCCAGGCTGCCCAGAGCCACATCCAGCCTGGTTTTGTATACCTCCAGGGATGGGGCATCCACAACCTTTGTGGGCAACCTGTTTCAGTGCATCACCACGCTCTGTGTGAAAAACTTCCTCCTCATATCTCATATAAACCTCCCCTTTCTTAGTTTAAAACCATTCCCCCTCATCCTATTGCTATTAATCCATGTAAACAGTTATGTGAACAATTGTTTTCTTTGTTGAACTTCCACATCTTGACAGATCGCTAATGTTTGAGAATAGGTTCGGTTTTCACTTTGCTAGTACTGTTTTTACTTTATTCATATGTGCATTTATATATGTTTATTATGTTTTTAGGTCATGATTTATTGACCTTAGCTTGAGCAGGACAGAAAGAGCAGATGACTTTAGCTATTATTATAGTATTATATAGTATATTATTATAGTATTATATATTTCTCTACTTAATGGGCAAAATGAGCAATTTCCTCAAAAATCAAGTGCCTTTTCTTCATGTTTTAATCTCATTTTATGTCCTAGTTTTCATGCAAGCACTGGCTTTCTGAGTTGTAATATTTCCTATTAACCACAAATGTTGTTCATTTTTTGTAGCTTTTTGTTTTAAAAAATATTTCATATAATTCTAGAGTCATAGAATCACCAATGTTAGAAAAGGCATGTGAGATCATCTAGTCCAACTGTCCACCTACATCCAATGCTGCCTACTAAACCATGTCCCAAGTACCATGCCTATGTGTTTCTTGAACAGCCAGGGACAGTGACCCGACCACCTCCCTGAGCAATATGTTCCAATGTCTCACCACTCTTTGTGAGAATAAATTCTTCCTAACATTTGACCTTAACCAACCCTGACTCATCTTGAGGCCATTATCTCTCATACTTTAGCAAGTTATGTGGGATAAGAAGCCTGCGACAGCACTGCCTCCTTTCTGGTAGATGTAGAGAGCTATACATCTCTGAGCTTCTTCTTCTCCAGACTGATCAATCCCAGTTCCTTCAGCTGCTCCCTCACTCACTCATAAATATGAAATGTATTATTTCTAAAAGATGTTTTTTACCCTATGATATCTCTCAGTGGAGACACCTTTACTTATTTTATCCTCCTTATCTACCAGATATGGGAGCATTTCTGACATTGTATTTTTGGCTTGGAGTAGTACTAGTTGAAAATTTTCGGACCTCATGAAATTTTTATAGAGAAAAGGAAAATAAAATGTTTCCAACAGTATTTACTCAGCAGATCAGTTTTGATTAAAAAAGGACTTTGGCCAAAAAATGATTGTGTGCTGTCTGCTGATAGGAACATAAATCTGCCTGAAGGATTTAAACAGTTGTTAGACTTTATCAGTCCAGCCTTAATAACTTTGCTTCTTTGTTTCTATCCATTACCACCTCATGCAGAAGGAACCAGAAAGACTCAAGAAATTTTGCCAAACACATCTGGTTCCTAACATCATTTATATTTGATTAACATTCTGTATGTAAGTACTTTGTGTTCAGGCTATAAAAAAGACTTGAACACAGGGGAAGATTCAAAGTGGACTTGTTTTAAGATTAAAAAATTACTTTAAAAAAATAATTAAGGATTAGTTTCGTAGTGGGACTGTGTCTGCTTACGGGAGACGGAGGTGTAATTAGTCTCACAGAATCTCTGTAAGCCTCTATATTATGCCTGAATATTGTGGATGGGTATATCAAGGGAAATTAAAAGGTTGCACTAGGTAATAGAAATACAGTCATTCTTTCTAGCTATTGACAAATCCATTTGGCAGGGAGAGTAAAAGTCTGCTGATGGCGTCAATGCCAGACTGATGGCAAGGTAGTTTAGTGGGTGAATATAATACAGGCTTAAACCAGTAATAAAAAACATGCTTAGGGATAATTTCCTATTATATTTATGATTTAGTGTAGTCCAACTGCTTTAAGGTCAGTGGAAATTGAATATTTTAAGCAACTTACAATTTTGTAGCAATTTTGGTTCATTGTTTCTTGATGAAAGTTACTTTGAAAAGTTTTCCTTCATAATGAAGTAATATTTTTCTAGTGTCACAAAAAAATTGTGTTCTCTAATGTACTGCTAGAATAAAATAAATACTTCAGTTTCTTTTTTTTTTTTTTTTAACACGCTGATTCAACTTAATATTAGTAAACGTCATTACATAATATCTGAGGTTTTTAAAATTATTATTATTTATTATTACATTAAGTGATTGTTTCTTAGAAAATAAAGTTTTAACTTCAGCAATTCAGGAGTTTTTTCTGCATATCACAATAACTATGATTTGTCTTGTATTCATCTCTTCTTGATTCAGGTAGATTATTTTTGCCTTGCTTTACATTATCTTTCTAGGTGGTATAAAGATCATAATGATAATTTATTCCTAAAGTGTTATTTCACAAAGTTTTATTCCAGCCTGACACTTAATGATTTAATTTTAAGGATATGAATCTCATTAGAAGAAAAAACACAAAATTTAATTACAGTATAAAGCAGGTAATGTCTTGCTTACGTTTTTGAAAGAATCTGAGATGACCTTCATCAAGAAAGAGACCTAAACCAAGTACTTCGTCTGGGTTTTAACTTTTTTACTTTTGAGGTTTATGCTAGGAAATAGGGTTTAAGATTTTGTATTAAATCACTGTAAGCGTATGTGAGTTCCTTCATTTATGAAGTATCCATTCTACTTTTTTTTTTTTTTTTTTTTTTTTTTTTTAATATAAAGAATATTGCAACCCAAAGAGATATCTTGTAAGTCATATTTCACAAGTAAAAAAGGGTCATAAGTTATTTAATTCCAAATGTACAAGAGTATCCTGGTGAGATTAGAGGGAATGTATTTATTTCAAGGGATTTTTTTATTTGTTACTGTATGTAGGAAAATCATTGGGTTTGGTTTTTGTTGTTATTTGTTTGTTTGTTTGTTGATTAAATAAGTACTTATTCCCCAGACACTGACCTACCAATGCAGAACATTTCTGAGGCAAACTTATACATCTATCATTAAAGTGACTGCAAATAATGTTTTGATTTTTAATATGCTGGTGGAACTGTGGATCTGCAATATTGAGCATAACTGATCAATGCATGAGTGTTTGTTTGTAATGAATCATATCAGAGAACAACAAAGGGGAATGGGATCATCTCATCTGGCTAGCCAGGTGAAAGTTCAAAGACTAAAGCAAGGGAGGTTTTGGTTTTGTGGAAAGAGCGCCTTACTATTTCTCCTCCTGAGTGCATAGTGAAATAATATAGCAAAATGTAGCTTATGAAGGTGATGTTCATTTTATTCCACAGAATTTCTAATGTTTTACTCCTTCACATGCAGCTACTCAGAAGTATTAGGACATGCCTGGCTAGGATCTCTGGTATGCAACATAGAGAACAAGGAATGTTGGCTGTACAACTTAAGAAAGGATTATTTAGACTAGATAGATCATCTCAGGCAATGAGGAGCTGTGATGAATGCCAGCAGAGGAGCCTGTGGCTCCTTCTGTAAGGAGCCAAAATTCCTATTCATCACTCTATTGTTTTGGCTTTGGAACTCCAGTTTTATTTTTTTGCACTGTATACTGTGTTTTTCTCAGTGGCTTTCCTAGTTACTTGGAGTCTAACAGGAAACAAAAGCTTTTTTTTTTTTTTTTTGCTTTTTTTTTTTTTTTTTCAAGTGCATACTCATTAATTCATATTTAGTAATTCACTTCATATTCAGTAATTCATTGTTTCATTGTTTCCAAATTTCCAAAATGACAGTAAGGATGGAAAAGAGAATATGAAAAATGTTCAGAGACTGTTACTGTACAAATCTCAGATCACTGTAATGATGCAGAGCATCTGTAGAGCTACACTGTGGAGATGGATTAAAGTTTACTGGTGGTCCTAATTCCTCTGAATAGATCTTAAAACTGTTAGGATTAACTATCATAGAATGAAAAAAAGTTTTTTTTGGTGTTTTTTTGTTTTTGTTTTGTTGTTGTTTTTTGTTTGTTTGTTTGTTTTGTTTTGTTTTTCTGGAAGGAGGTAATGATTAAAATACTGGAAGTCTTCGTAAGTATTTTCATTACTCCCAGAGTGAAGGAATTTTTCCTTTTGTGTAAGTAATAAACATTTTGATTTGAAAGCCATCAAATAGAACAGTTTTTATTCTTTATAGCCTAAAATAAAATATAAGCTTCTGTTTGTATTCCTACAGCACAGTGTTTCTAGAGCTAACTGCAATAAGATTATAATGTTGTTTACGGATGGTGGTGAAGAAAGAGCGCAAGAAATATTCCATAAATATAATGAAGACAAAAAAGTAAGTGATATTCCATAAATACAACGAAGACAAAAAAGTAAGTGATATATGAAAGATTTTCTTATATTAAGTGCAGTAGTATGATGTGGAATGTTTAAATACAGAAATAAAAGCTTTTTGGTTTGTACATAAAGTATTCTTTATATACTGAACTTCTCCAGGGGCAATTAAAGCTGTCTAAATCTATAATATTTATCTGAAAAAAAAAAAGTAAAATGTATGTAATGTTTGCACTTTGTAACTTACTGTTGTCAAATGGTACAAAAGTTCACCATTAGGCTATTTTAATTAAATGCTAGTGGCATTTTTCTTTCTTTACTGTAATCCATGTGGAAACATGGGTCATTAAAGTATATATATCTCCTCACTGTGAGTATTTTCAATATAGAATCATAGAATCATAGAATTACCCAGGCTGGAAAAGACCTCAAAGATCCTCAAGTCCAACCACAGCCTAGCCATATTACCCTAACTCTAATAACCCTCTGCTAAATCATATCTCTGAGCACCCCATCCAAACATCTCTTAAACACATCCAGGGACAGTGACTCAACTACCTCCCTGGGGAGCCTATTCCAGTGCTTAACTACCCTTTCTGTAAAGAAGTGTTTCCTAACATCCAACCTAAACTTACCTTGATGCAACTTGAGGCCATTTCCCCTTGTCCTGTCACTTGTCAACAGTGAGAAGAGACTTGCCCCGCTCACATTGTGAGCACCATTCAGATACTGGAAGAGAGCGATAGGGTCTCACCTCAGCCTCTTTTTCCCCATACTAAACAGCCCCAGCTTCCTCAGCCTCTCCTCATAAATATGTTTTGTTGTTCACCAAGCAAAGACAAAACTAGGTCTCAAAAACCTGCATCTGAACACTTTTGGTCAGAACAAAACTACCCATCTTTCCCTGTGAGGCTAATTATGAAACTGAGAGTCTTAACTAGTAAAGGGACAGTTGAAACTTGTTCTCTTATTCAAGCAGAATTACGGACTTGACACAAGAATCACTGGATTTTGTGTTGATCAGATTGTTGTTTCCATATGTGTGTGAAATAAAACAGGTTTACTGTTGTTTTCTACTGTGTTTTAGGTAAATCATTATGCTCAGAAGATTAATTTATTTCTAAAGGAAATTTAGATATAAGCTAGGTTAATATTGTAACTAAGAAATTACCTATACCTATTGTTTAAAGATGCCTCTTAATGTTAGATTACAGTTTCCTAAGACACTTCAGTAGTTGCCATGCATGTCTATGTGTAAAGCAGTAGAAGTATTTTGATGGAAATACACATACATTTGAATTAATCCCTTCAAGAGAGTAGCTAAGAATGCAAGACAATTTTCTTCTCCACCAATGGTTCACGTCGTGAACATGAATATTTTATAATTTTATGTCTTCTTTATAATAGTATTTTAATATTATTGTCTGTATTTTTAAACTGGCACTTTGAAGGAACAGTTGAAATCATAGCAACTCACTGTGACACGTCTGTATTCTGAAAACATATGCAGAGATTCCTCTTTAAATGTGGACTTCTGTGAAGTATAATTAATGAAATATAATTCAGAATGGCTGTTTTACTCAGTCTTTTGATACTGCAAATTTACACTGCAGTGTAAACTGGGCTGTTTTGATGTGTAATAGTATGGATACTTTTAGATAAAATACAGTTTCACTTTCTTCTCTCTAACAAATAGATGTTTAGATTTTTTGTTGTACATAACAAGTGTGTAATGGTGGCAACATTCACAGTTGGATTTCTGATGAGTTAAGTGCATTTTCCTATATAATTAACACAAGTGCAGATGCGGCGCAAGGTCATTTTCCTACAAAATTATGTTCTGAGTACTGACAAATCCATACCTGTAAGAAATTATATTTTGTTACTGGGTTGCTAGATGCCATCCTTGCTGTTTTTCTCAAAGGTGTCTTTGGAAATAGAAGAGATGCTAAAAAAAATTTGCAGATATAATTCTTAATCATAGTTTTCAATCAGAAACAATTCTTGTTTTATTGAAAGGAAATTTATGGTTGAAAACTTTCTAATGAAACAGTAAATTCATTTTTAGTAATAATATTAAAACTTCCCTGACAATCATTTGAATAATTATTGTATTATATATATATATATAATATATATATTAAAATGATAAAATAAGTATCATATACATTACATATATGTATATATGAAATAAATAAATAAAAATAATATCTTTTAAAAATAAGACTAACACAGAGTACTCTTTTGATGGTAGTTTCCTTGGTTATACTACCTTGTTGTTCCTTTTCTATCTAACTTGACATAATTGAATAGAACACAGTGATAACAGCATTAACAGAAACAATCTAACTTGAAAAATATAATGTAATTTTAATTTTCTGAGCCAATAGTCTTACAGCATTACCTTCTTAGACTGCATAGTAGGCTGCTTCCATGATCAGATATTAGATTTTATGTGAATCTAGATACTGTTGCCCTGAAATTTCTTAAACTTCCTATTTTTTTTCTTGTTCAAACATATGGCTTCATTCAAATGTATTAATTGCCTTCATCTTTCTGATCTAAAATGTCTTCAGCTCTCTGTCAGTTTTCTTCTTTGTGTCATTAACTTTGTAATTCTTTCCCTGAAAGAACTTTAAGTGAGTTTTATGTGGTCATATGATGAGATTTTGTACATTTTTGTACATTACCCTTAGTGCTGCTCTCTGAGTTTAGAAGTGAGAGGATGCAGTAAGCAATTTAAAAGTACTGAAAAGTATCTTGGATTCCAGTCTGGAAAACTTCTCTGTTACATTACTGAATTCCATATATTTGGGTTGGAATGTAGGTATACAGACAGTTTTTTGTCTTTACAAATCAAAGTATGAAAATTATTTCAAAATTTATAAAACTTTTTTGAGGAAGAACTAGTTTTCATCTGTTTGAAACTGAAAAATTACAATTATGTTTTACCTTTGCATGGCTTTTTCCCTCCATAAACTCAGATTTTATTGTCACAGATTGCAACTATATGCTGTACTTGATATTTAAAAATTGGCTTGTTTACCTTTAAGGTGACATTTGGGGCAGTCACATTAAATCTGTGAAATACCACACACTATGAATTTCAGGAATGTGGGTGGTAAATTTGCTTTTTATTTGCACTCACACTACAGATGGCTTCACTGAAGATAGCAATATAAATTCAATTGAAATACAGGCACAGTAGGCATTCTCCATCCTAAGAATTCAGCTTAAAAATAGAAAACTAATACAGTTCTTCAGGACAGATTGTGCACTCGGAAATCTGTGTTATGAGGAATTGCTCAATTTATGTGAGTAGGAAAAAAATCTTAAGTGTATTTCATGCACTTTAAGTTGTCTGAAGTTTCCTGGCATGATAGATTTCTTGGGTGGTCAGATGGACTGGTTTCAGGTGGGAGGAAAAGCACAAGGTTGGTCTCATGTCTCAATCTCACCAAATTATCTGTAATAATTAATACAAACTCATGGCACTGTCATTTGAGGGGAAAAAAAAAAAAAAGGTATAAAAAGAAGTGGTTCTACAACTCAGTTATATATAAATAGTTCTGTGTGGTGGGCACAGAGCTGCTACAGTGATAGAAGCCCATTGTGAAGAGGCTCCAACCTGGGAAGTTCCACTAAGAAATTTAGGACTATCATTATTTTCTTTCAGATGTAATAGATTCAGTGTTTCTGTTGAATGATATCATTAAACCTCTATGAGAAAACGTTTGGAAAACATTATTCTAAAATACAAATTCTTTCTGCTATCATTACAGAAGGAGGGAAAGTTATTGTTGTCTTTTTTGTTTGTTTTTTGTTTTTTTTTTTTCTTCTATTGTATTGCATCTATTATAGTGCTACTGCATATCAGAATGAATAAAAATATAAATAAAGATAAATCTAAAAAGTGTTAATCTAGCAATAGTAGATGAGTCATTCCAGACAAGCCTGAAAGCGTTATTTCTGACTACAAATGACCACTGAGAAAGCTGATGACATTTCTACTTGGATAGCCATGGGTTTCTGATTAGGTGTCAGACTGAATAAATGTAACTTTCTAGAGTTACTCACAAAGCTGAAAATAAAAACAGCATATTTCTAAGCATTAATATCAACTTGTGATGAGGTTTAACAACAATCAAAGTGTCAAAGCTCTTGTGTTGCTGTGTACCAGATATGTGACACAGAATATAGCATAAAGTAAGGACTGAAGTGAGCAAAATTCTAGCTTGTCTGAATGGCATGTATCATAATTTCACAGATAAAATAGCAGAAGTGCTAAGCCAGTCTTTAGCTTTCAGTTTTTACATTGTTGTCTGGGCCATACTACATTTGCCTTCTGTGATCTTCCGAGAGGCAGAAGCTGTTATTTCTTATTTCTCCCTAGACAGCCTCCTTGTGCTGTGAAATTTATTGAAGTGATGGTACAGAGAACCATCACATAACACAAAACATTTCTAGCCAGCTGGTTAAACTGGCTCACTGTCTCCTTCCCTAATCACTTCTGTCTTAAGAGTGTGTCCAGTTCTTAATTTTAATTTACTGTATGCACTGTGGTTTTCACAACTTGTAAAGCTAGAACATTCTGGGTAAAATCTGGGTCAGTACTCACACATTTTGCAGTCAGCTCCTTGTAGTTTTTGTTGTATGCTCTCTTTTTTTCCTTTTAATTAAAGTGACAACTGTTAGTACAGAGCTTGCTGCAGAAATATTTTATTCTTAAGGTAAATTATATTTTTTACTGATTTCATAGCCCCATTTATTTAGGAAGGATTTACAATGGATCCAACAGTCTGAGCTTCATAGTTTCTAACATAGATTAATGTCATTCAGTTAATTAATATAAATATTCCATATAAGTAGTCTTCCTCCTGTGACAGTTAATATTTGGAAAAACTTCAGTAGTAACTAAATTGCACAGTACTAGGTGGTTTATGGTCACAAATGTGTAAATACAGGAAATAATAATTCTTATCTTTTTCTTGTTTGCTTTTTGTACGTGTGATATAAGGTACATATCCTTCCTCATTTACCTAAGTTTTGAGACTCTTACTTGATAGTGTGTGAAGCTTCTTCCTCCACTCTGAAATGAGTAAATTATTATTATAAATATGATGATTTTTAAAATAAATATGTATATATTATCCAGTATTTAGGAAGAAAGCTGTGCTGATGTACCCCTGGCAATGCTGTTGCATTTGAACAGTCTGCCACAGCCTTTCCCACATTTCCTTTCTGTGATGCCTTTTCATTTAGACAATATACAATCTTTTCTATTTTATTTTCTTTTCTTCCCCCATAAGGTTGCAATAAGGAATTGCTATCCATTTTTTGTCACCTTTTCACTCACTTTTCCCTTCAGCTGTCAGGTCTCCCATGCTGTCCTATATATGTACACAGATTTGTTGGGAAAGATTGTTGCAGGCTTAGAAAGTGCAGCAGAAAGTGCAGCAGGGCAGCTGAGGGTTTATTTTTGGAAGAAGATCAGTGTGCAGAAAAGCCTTTTCATGCTTATGTCCACGGGGCTTAGTGTCGGTACTGATTTTCTCTTTAGGCTGCTGTTTCATTATCATCATGAGACTGTCTGGGTTACCATGTGGCGTTTTTATTTGCTCACTAGATAAAATCCATGTGGTCATGCTGAGAACTGCAGAAGGCTAAGAAAACTTTTAATGTAGTTTTGTTGAAAAGTAATCTTATCAGTCATATTAGAATCATATGTATGTGTTACATAAAACCCAACTGACAGCTTGTTTCTTTCAAATTTGGTGTGAGAGGATCATTTGATATGTCTATTTTTGCTGGTCTTCAGTTACAGATCACTACATTAATAGTGATTGATAAAAGGTGTCACATGCAGGTCCATGCTGCAGATGGCATAAAATGATTAATCCAGGCAACAGGGATAGGGTATCACTTAATATAGAAAGTACATTGTGATTATTATGACATGAAAATAAAATAATGGGACAGTATTATACTTATTTACACAAATAATATTCCAAACCTTCCAAAATCATTTCTTTCTCCTTCAGTCCAACTGTCTTGTTCCTTCCAGGTTTTTTATTAATTTAGACAAAAAAACAAAAAACAAACAACAACAACAAAAATCTTTGACATAGAATCATAGAATTACCCAGGTTGGAAAAGACCTTGAAGGTCCTCAAGTCCAACCGCAGCCTAAACCAGTACCCAAACTCTAAAAATCCTCCACTAAATCATATCCCTGAGTACCACATCCAAATGGCTCTTAAACACATCCAGGGATGGCGACACGATTCAACTACCTCCCTGGGAAGCCTATTCCAGTACCTAACTACCCTTTCTGTAAAGAAGTTCTTCCTAATATCCGACCTAAACTTGCCCTGGCACAACTTGAGGCCATTTCCTCTCATCCTGTCACTTGTCACTAGTGAGAAGAGGGAAAAAAAAAAAAGAAAAAAAAGACATCTTATAGAACAAAAAATATTGCTAAGCTCCTATGGGGTACTTAAGAGTTGTGTTACCCACCATATTGTTTTATCAACGTGAACGCATGTAATAAAAAAATTAATTTATTTTATATTTTTAGTGAGCACTAGTTGAGTTTTAGCCCATTAGATGGGCTAATAGAACATTTCAAATGGAGTGAGACATCTTTCAGTGAAAAAATTGGCCAATGCACTGATGGAAAAACAAACAGAAATGTGTAGGAGTCTTCATATTGGGACTGAAAGGAAGAAGTTACAGAATGGCAATCTCTGTAGTAACCATATAGTAATCTGAAACAAACAAATTGTAGGAAAAGTTGTATGTCTGAAGCAGTATAAACACGTGACACGTGAAGAGGGAAATAAAAATTACAAGATACAAAGTTTCAGTTCATTCTGATAACAAGGAATGTATTTTAGTGCACTCAGGACACATTATAAATGAAAGCGATATGAAATAGGAAATGACAAATCTTAAGTGTGGAGGTACTGTGAACTTAATTTATGTAAGTAGAAATCCTGTGCAACTTAAATGTAAACTAGTCCAGATTGCTGCTGGCGGGAGAGCACATTAGTACCTGAAATGATAGAGTACCATCTGAGAAATACAATTAATGTATGCAATTAAGCAAGTGTTGTTTGTAGAATTTTGAAAAAAAAAAAAAAAAAAGAAAAAAAGAAAATCTTCATTCATGACAAAAAGCAAGAAAATAAATATAAATGAGTTATAGATGAGTATTTCAGATGAAAAGAAAAGGAATCAAGTGCTTTTATACAGAAAATGACTTGGATTCAAAGTCATGATTAATTTCAAAATGAATGGTTAAAACCTGCTCTGTCATATCTCAGGAAAATAATAATAATCATGTTCTTTAGTCTTTTGCATGGAACTAGAAGTGCTATCCTGATCCGAAGAATGAGGAAGTAACTTTGCAGTGTTGTCTTTGCATGGCTATGGGAAATGACATTCAAGAATGGACTTTAATTTTCTTGAGGTTTTTTCAGTAATTTCTGTAGATCCTACTGTTAAAAAAGTAGAGGAAAGACAGAAAAAACAAAGCATTTATCTTTCAAAGCAGAATCAGCCTCCATATACAGTAACAGAATTCTTGGCCTATTGTACATCTCCATTCTTGTTTCTATCTTGACCCTCCTTTTGAAATTTAGTGAGAGGATATGGGAGAACCAGCATGGATTCACTAAGAATAAATCCTTTTTGACCAACTTTTGTGAGCCAGAAGTGTGCCTTCAATGGACTGCATCAAAAGAAGCGTGGCCAGAGTCCTGCCCCACTACTCTGTACTGGTGAGCCCTCACCTGGAGTACTGCATCCAGATATTAAGTCTTAGTACAACAGAGGCATGGACCTGTTGGAGAACATCCAGAGAAGGGCCAGAGAAATGAAGACAGGCTGAGAGAGCTGGGGCTGTTCAGCCTTGAGAAGAGAATGCTGCAAGTTGACCTGAGAGCAGCCTTTCAGCATCTAAAAGGAGCTACAGGAAGTGACTCATGAGCAGGGTCTGTTGTGACAGAACTAGGGGAAATGGTTCCAGGCTTAAAGAATGTAGATTTAGGTTACATATAAGGGAAAAGTGTTTTACAGTGGGAGTGTTTAGGCACTGGTTTGCCAGAGATGTGGTGGTTGCCCCATCCCTGGAGGCTTTCAGGATGAGGCTGTATCAGGCACTGGGCAACCTGATCGAGCAGCGGATGCCCCTGTTCATTGCAGGGGTGTTGAACAAGATGACTTTTAAAAGTCTCTTCCAACCATAAGGATTCTGTGATTTTATGATTCCAAGAAAACAGCAATGTCAGAGCTTTCTGTTGCAGTCTTGTATAGGCTATTTTATTTAAACCAAAACCAAAGACAATTCAGGCAGTATTTTTTTTTTTTTTCTAGTAGATTCCTCTATAGGAAGCATATTTAAATAAGGATGAAAATGCTTCTTTTCATTAGAAAGAAAGACTTTGTGGCAAAGAATTAAAATTCAGTTAGATCACATAGACTGAAATATGTCCTATGTCTTGTTACCTGGGATGTTCTTTAAGTACAATTCTCTGCTCTTCTCCCTGCTGTTTGGAGTGCAAAACATGTCGTTAAATTTATTTTTTAAAAAAAAAGCATTTTTATACAAGCTGTTGGACACACCAGGACTACAGACAGCTGTCTGGTTTTACCTGCAGATTACATATTTGAAGTCTTTTTTTTTTTTTTTTAAGAAAAAAAAAAAAAAAAAAGACTACAAATATGTAATCTGCAGGTTTTTAAAAAAAAAATAAAAATAAAATCTTTTTTTATTTTTTTATTTCCTCTTTTTTTCCTCTTACAGTTAAGTTTATTAAGCTGATTACAAAAGTAATTAAAATATGTGTCATTCATTATAGGGAGGAACTTTCTCTTTCAGTCATATGGATGATATGCTCACAGAGAATGCTGAGATTTCAGGTGCAGTTTGGCAAGAAGCACAATGGCTAGTATGCACACATTGCATTAATTGCTGTCTGTGAAGGGCATTCTCTAATGCATGATTGCACATAAGACTCAGTCTTTCAGATATAGTAAGAGATTTGCCAGCTGCTGAAATCAGGCATCATCAATACCAGCTTGTGTCCATAAAGGAAGGTTTTACCTGCCAACAGTACAAGGTCAGGTTGCCCTAAGCCCAGTCCTATGTGGCAGTGGCAAATTTCCACTTAACATTTCTTCATCTCTTAAAAATTGAACAAAATTTAATGAATATTCATTCTTACATATCTCACTCTTAAGACTGATCTAGGATAATATTTATTTTTCAGACTGGTCTCCAAGAAACAGCACATGAACAAGGGGAAAAGTCTCTCTTTTGTAAGGCTGTTTGGCATCTGTGACTACTTTGTTTTACTTCCTAAGCTGTAAAAGAACTAGAGTAGTAGACATAAATGATAGAGTAACTATACAAAGGGCAAAGTGAACTGTTTTTTCAAAGAAATCTCAATGAATATATATATTTTTTAAATGTAATTGAATGAAATTTAAATTTTAATAGTTACTCTACAGTGTAGAGTTAAAAGCTATTAAGAACTAGAGTTTGAAATAACTTCATTAGATAGAATATGTACGATGGGATATTAAATATTCCTTTAAATCCTTGAGAGAAAGAAAGAAAGAAAGAAAGAAAGAAAGAAAGAAAGAAAGAAAGAAAGAAAGAAAGAAAGAAAGAAAGAAAGAAAGAAAGAAAGAAAGAAAGAAAGAAAGAAAGAAAGAAAGAAAGAAAGAAAGAAAGAAAGAAAGAAAGAAAGAAAGAAAGAAAGAAAGAAAGAAAGAAAGAAAGAAAGAAAGAAAGAAAGAAAGAAAGAAAGAAAGAAAGAAAGAAAGAAAGAAAGAAAGAAAGAAAGAAAGAAAGAAAGAAAGAAAGAAAGAAAGAGAAAGACTTGGTGTCATGATAGGAACAGTAAATATCCCTCTAATTAGCCTGGTCCTTTCCAGCTGCTCATCTCCCTCAAAGTGTTGTTTTGACTATCAAAGAAATGCCTAAAATGCTTTTAATCTAGAGTGCAGAGGGAAATACTTTGTCACCTCCTTTGTCTGCTTTCCAATATGAGCAATCAAATGTACAAAGAAGTCTTGGGAAAAATGAATTTTTCTTCAGGGAATACTAAATGCTGAATGTCGGGGTGAATTAGCTTAGGGAAAGGAGAAATTCAGTTGTTTTTTGATTCAGCATAGAAACATTTTTAAGATAACCAAAGAAGGAAACATGTCAACTGAGTAAATAGAGCCTGTGTGGAAAACGTAAATAATCAAGAGCTGGATCATGAAAAAGCTGATAGCATAACTTCTTAATCTGAGGGAGGAATAGGAATGATCTGGAGATGTAGCAAGTAGATGGAAAATAACTTGATTCAAAAGGATTGCCTTACATTTATTCCTGAGGTAGTGTGGGGCAGTCTGGTGAGACGAGCACCTTCAGGAGAGCTGAATCAGTAGTGCAAGAGAAGCTACCAGTGTGTCAGCACCCCTTCAGCCAAAACTATGCTGCAAATCCACACCACAGAAGACTACTTCAGGGATCCTTCCGGTTCTTCCAAATGAAATAAATCCATGACTTTCAGTGGGAGGGATTAAGCATACAGCAACTGCATTACATGATGGGTGACATCACCTGTCGGCTTCAGTGTCTCAAGGCATCACTTATATTAGTGCATTCTCTTGGGACAGGATGTGAGCTTAAACACTTTTGTAATCATATGTATGGTTAGTTAGACCCTTGAGGTTTGCAGCCTGTGCCAACTGTTGCACTCTAAACCAAGTTACTGGCACTGCTCCCATGAGCACCAAGGAAAAGGAGAGAAGGAAAGAACAATAATATAGTTTCTGATCATGTGTGTGGACCCCGCAGCCCCAGGAACTTCCTTGACTTTCTCAAGGCCAGAAAGTAGACCAAGGTACCATTTCTTGTTAGGATAGTCACAGCCAGATTGCACAGCTTTTCTCTTTCTAAATGCTGTTGGCACTAATGCTGTAAAAAGGTAATAAAACAGCTGATTTGTACCTACAGCTGGAAAATGATTATATTAAAAACTCTTTTTACATATGTAGGCAGCTCAATGTGGAGGACATGGCCTCCTGATTATCATGTAATATCTCTATATTAAGATCATGTCAGGGTAGACTAATTCAGTTTTTACTTCTACACTTTTGTCTCATGAAAGGTTTAACAACATAAAGACTGAAAGGGCCACATCATCAGTCTTTCATCAATCTAATTATAATGGATTTATCAGAGGTAGAATAGTCTATATCAGTAGGGTATGGGTAAACCTTTGTACTTTTAGCAGAGCAGGAAGGAGCATCACCTGCTAGCATCAGTGAGTTAGGAATGGGTTGCTATAGTACCACAAGGTGGCACTAATAAGATGCAGAACAGCACAAATGAATTCGTGTTCTCTCAGTTCAGTGGAAGGGGTAATTCTCAAATTTTCTAAAGTGTTACATTGTAATTGTGGTAATAGTGTTTTCAAGCTTTACACAAGAAACTATCCCCATTTTTTTTAATGCAGATATGTTTTCATTATGATGCAACAGCAATACAAGCAATATTGACAAAACCAGCAGTTGTATTTTACCACACAACACGTCGGTGTACTTGTGTCTATTTTTCAAAATCCCAAGATCATTAAATGTTTTTCTATCTGTGTATAATTCAGAATCATATTCAAGGAAGGGGAGATTTTCCAATATTTTTTCTTTCATTTTCCAAAGATGGATTTATGTTAGAAAGATTACAATTAGACTAGGAATTTACAAGTTATCACTGCAGCTTGGAATTAAGGATTTAATGGAAGTGATCCTAGATGCTCAATCATGCAAAGACTTGAGAAGGTATTTTATCAAATGCATTACATCATTTTTCACATCTATAAACTCAAAGATGTTGAGCTTGAAATTATCTTTTGAATGCAAGTATTTATGAGATAAATTATTACCATCTCCCATGTTGTTTTCATATTTTATTTTATTTTATTTTATTTTATTTTATTTTATTTTATTTTATTTTATTTTATTTTATTTTATTTTTTCCAATTCTGAACCTTTTTCTGGAGAGTACCTAGAGAAAGAGAAAAATCATAGTTTGGACATAAGAATCAAAAATACAACTTGGTATATTTCTGTTGGTGTTTCATGCTGTTCTCTAACTGGATGTCAAATTTTGATTTTTATCTGGAAAACCTACTACATTTTCAGTAGACCCATTGAGATCCAGACAGCTCCTATCTTTTATTTTGGTTTTAGGGTTTTTGTTTGTTTGTTTGTTTGTTTGTTTCCCCCTAATTCTTCTGTTACTTTTTAATAATTTGAATGTTATTTTTGTACATGAAGAGAACAAATGGATCTCCCTTTTAAGGCTGGACTTTCCCTTGGGAAAGGTTTGGGGAAAGAAGACCTGTGTGAAAGAACCCTGGAGCCTATTGTGTTTGCAGAATCTGAGGTCTCTCAGAGAAGTACAGAAAAGAAATAATAGCAGGTCTCAGTGGCTATTTCAGATGAAAAACAACTTCTAGGGATCAAAGATACTTGGCAGTTAGTTTCATCGTAGAAATCCACTTACTTGGTGGAAACAAAACTTGAAAGGAGGAACAAATAAAGGGAGAGATGCTTATATCTATCATTTCTGATCTGGTTAGTTGCTCCAAGTTTTCTCAGCCACAATATTCCTAGTAAAAATAATTAAATCTGGTTTTTTATTTGTTGTTTTTTGCTTGTTTGTTTGTTTTGTTTTTGTTTTGTTGTTCTTGTTGTTTTCTTTTCTTTTCTTTTTTTTTTTTTTTTTTTTTTTTTTTAAAGTTTAAATATCTTCTGTCTTTTTTGGAGAGATGTCTATAAGAAAAAGGTATACACAGACACATCTCAGTCCTTTGGCTGACACTAGATCCCGTCACAGAAAATGTTAGCACAGACCATGTTTTTTTGCTAAAATTGGCTTGTTAATTTGACTTTCTGACTCATTTTTCCAGCTGGTCTGTCATTCTACTCAATTCCAGATGAGGCAATAGGAAAAAGAAAACTCTTTTGAATGTTCCACTCTCTTGCCAAACCAAGTAACAATTAAAAACTCAAATTTTCATTGCAGTTCTTTATCTCTGTTAATTATCCAAGGAACACTAAATCAGATATATTGTCCTCTGGTTGTTGTCAATAATTTAAATTCTGAATTCTTTATAGATTAGTTGCAGATTTAACATGCTGCTTCTTTTCCCTAAATTACATAGCATTTTGCAACTTGAGTCCAACACAGTGCTTTAATTTTGTATTTGAGATCAAATGCTACACAGTCCAGTCTAATTGACTCGTGTTTTATACACACACACTAGCAAACCCACATGACTCTCTCATACTTAATTAGTTGCTTTTAATCCAAAAGGGTCATTGGATCACTCAACTATCTAACAAGTGGTCTTTAGCGGGTTTTTTCTTGTTTCACTATAATTTTTTAAGAGTAATTTAATCTTAATTGCTTAGAGAA
The DNA here is from genome assembly GCF_054131305.1 of Coturnix japonica. Classification (NCBI taxonomy): domain Eukaryota; kingdom Metazoa; phylum Chordata; class Aves; order Galliformes; family Phasianidae; genus Coturnix; species Coturnix japonica. Next base: position 9,092,447 of record NC_140663.1, read on the forward strand.
CACTAAGCTTGGAAAAGAGCTGTGAGTCCCCCAAAAACAAGAAGTGTCATAGATGGGCAGTGAGTTGAGAGATATGAATATAAAACAGCGTGATATTTAACTTGGAAAAAATAGATGGTAATTAAGTAGAAACAGAAAGATCCCTTAGAAGGATGCTGGCACTTTTTGTAAAAAAAAAAAAAAAGCTGGCACTTTGTAAAAAAAGGTTAAAAACAAATGGGAACAAACAAATGATGGCAAATGAAATACTATTTTACAACGTGATATGTAATAAAACAGGTAAATGAGATGCAGACATATCAAAGTTGTGCTCCTACTAGCAATATTGATATTTTCAAGGTAATTGAAGGTATTTTTCATCTGTTTATGCCTTTATGAACTACGAGAACAAAATTCAGCATCAGACACATAATCATTCACATACCTGTTTGTATAACTAAAACTGCAACTGGTTTGAGTTGTTATTGAGGAATGACCTTAAACAGGGTAGTTTTGTTAAAACTTCAATATTTCTCTCTTTTTTCAAAAAAAATTTGCATAAGTAGCTCCTTTAATTCTACCAGAAGGAGAAACAAAGGGTTTCTCAACAAACAGAGCAGATCAAAACATATTCCTAATTAAAATGACATCTAGCACAAAGCTTGGTTTGCCCTTTTTCCATGTAGGGGTCATAAGTAATAAAATTTCACCAATTTATACCTGTTGACTGATGATTTGGAATTATTCCTGTAGCTCCTGGTTAATACATTGACTCTAACTGTGTCACACAATTTCTGTTGATTATTTGACAATTAAAAGTATATGTAGCACATATTAAAAAAGTGAAGAAAAATTGATTGAATACCACCTAATAACATCAATCAGAAAGTAGTTTGCAAGGAGTCTATGAAGTGTCATATTTAATGTATTTAAAGAAAACAGTACTTTATTACTGAATCCCATGGAAAGTAATTCATATTTTGTTTTCATATTACGATCTGTGTTTTGTAAAGTGAAGTGGTAAAGTTAAAGGTCCATGAAGATATGCTAGAAAAGGAAAGACTGTGTGGTTGTAGGATAATCCATCAGAGGGGCATAAAAATAGTTATCAGCTTATTAAAACTACTGGGAAAATATTTTTCCCACCTTCTTCAGAAAAGTTCAGCTTCTGAGCAGAATATTCTGAAATAAACTGAATATTTAGAATAAACTGAAACATAGTATATATAGCTTTTCTCTGCATCTTGTAGGATTTTTAACCTACATACAAACATAATGCATTTAAATTACTTCATTTTATTTTGTTAATTTATTGTTATTTATTTTAGTTTGTCCTATCAGTATGATAGAAGATAAAGGCAACTAATTTAATACAAAACTGAAGTGTTAAAATAAGTGGACTAGAAAAATTTAAAAAGAAATTCAAATGCTTTACAGACAATAAGCAGTATTAGAACTTTAAAGTATGAAAGATGTATGAAAGAAAATTATTGGTGAGTTCTACTTGTTGGGACAAAATAGAATAGGTAAATATAAATATCATAATACCAGTGAATCTATGGTATTGATATCAACTTGGAAGTTCAGAGATTTATTTTTCACTTCAAATATAATAAAATAAATAAATAAATCCAAGTGTCATTAACTTGAATGTCACAGCTAAATAATGGTTTTTAGTTAAGTTTTATGTCTATTTTGTTTCGTTTTGTTTCTGATATGCTTAGGTACGTGTGTTCACATTTTCTGTTGGTCAACATAATTACGACAAAGGACCTATACAGTGGATGGCCTGTGAAAATAAAGGTACTATGTCTTTGAAACTGTTCTTTGCTAGAACAATTTCTTAAACATTCTTTAAAAATTACGTATTTTTGATATTTTTTTTTTCTCAGTGTAACTTGCAGGTTTCTTGTATTTTTAATCAGTTAAAAAAAAAAAGCTGATGAAATGTGTAAACTTATGTGGATAAATAATAAGTTTTGTGTCTATTTGTTGTTATATAATACACAGTTGTAAGAAAAGTATTATTGCAGTATTTGTTATAATTATAATAAGATATTATGGTTAAATTTTCAATGTTCTTGTTGTAATTGTTATCTATGAAAACATGGAACTGATGACAGATAAGAAAATTAGTCAAAGCTGTTTTATATTAAGGAGCTTGGACAAAATGATCTTTTGTTCAGTTGGTTGGCTGATTGAATTTCTTTCTTTCTTTCTTTCTTTCTTTCTTTCTTTCTTTCTTTCTTTCTTTCTTTCTTTCTTTCTTTCTTTCTTTCTTTCTTTCTTTCTTTCTTTCTTTCTTTCTTTCTTTCTTTCTTTCTTTCTTTCTTTCTTTCTTTCTTTCTTTCTTTCTTTCTTTCTTTCTTTCTTTCTTTCTTTCTTTCTTTCTTTCTTTCTTTCTTCTTCTTCTTCCTTCCTTCCTTCCTTCCTTCCTTCCTTCCTTCCTTCCTTCCTTCCTTCCTTCCTTCCTTCCTTCCTTCCTTCCTTCCTTCCTTCCTTCCTTCCTTCCTTCCTTCCTTCCTTCCTTCCTTCCTTCCTTCCTTCCTTCCTTCCTTCCTTCCTTCCTTCCTTCCTTCCTTCCTTCCTTCCTTCCTTCCTTCCTTCCTTCCTTCCTTCCTTCCTTCCTTCCTTCCTTCCTTCCTTCCTTCCTTCCTTCCTTCCTTCCTTCCTTCCTTCCTTCCTTCCTTCCTTCCTTCCTTCCTTCCTTCCTTCCTTCCTTCCTTCCTTCCTTCCTTCCTTCCTTCCTTCCTTCCTTCCTTCCTTTCTTTCTTTCTTTCTTTTTTTATTTTTTTTTTCCTCCAAAACATAGAAAAGACCAGATGACTTGCATTAATCCTCCTCCCTCCCCCACAAAATATTATAATTACTCTTTCTGTGATTTCTTAGTTTCTAAGTGCATGCTAAATATATGATTTTTTATTTTTTTTTTTCACACGGAAAGAAATGAAAGGAATGAATGTAAGGACGTAAAAACCTTCCTCCTAATTTTTTTGCTTGAAAAAAAAATGTGGAAACATGCTTTCATAATGAGTGTGAGAAGAAAGTCTAGATGCCATTTTAGTAGGGAAGGAGACAAAAAGTAAACAGAGATACATTGCAAAAGAGAAATTTTTAAAAATTAGGTAAGACAATGATACAGACACAGAAAGGGTAATGATAGAGAAGAATCCATAACCTACTTAAACAACACATGTATCATAACCTCACAAATCTCTCAGAATGCTGACTTAAATTATGCAAGACATTCTATAGATTGCATTGTCCGATATTTACAGAAAATCAGCATTTGATTTTTGAAAACATTTTTTAAGTATTGTCTTTGTATCTCTGTTTACTGCTTTTAAACTCCATTCTGTTAAATTCAGACCAACTCACTTGCAGAATAATCTCATGTTATTTTATAATCAAAGGAAAATGATCATACTCATCTTTCCAAAATTAATGGAATTTGTTATTTTGCACATCCCCCCCAAAAAAATGAAAAATTGTCTTTAACTTTTTTCTTAATTAAAGCTTTTGATTTGTTATCAAGTCACACATTACTTTTGACAAAGTAGGCGAGTCATCTCATTAGTCTTACCTCTCTTGTTCTGCTCTCCTTCCCTCTGATTTGACTTACTCATGTGGTCTGAAGCTGGAACTTGCATTAGGAGCTTTATGTCCCTTTCTTTTTAGTCTTATTGATAAATATGGGCAATATTTTTAATCCAGACAAATAAGAGATAATATCAATAATGAAAAAAGGATGTATATGATGTTCAGTTTAGAAGAAATGCTGGATACAGTTTTTCTGTTCTTTCCAGATTGCCTTTTTATCCTGTGAACTTCAACAGACTATAGCTATTCTTGTATTCTTATATGAGTGCATTCAACATATAATTCCATTGCTATCACAGCACTGTTAAATCCCCATTAAATATGCTGGCACTTCAGAGTAACGGGTAGTACAAGAATACAAATTCAGTACATTATTGTAGTTTTAAAAATAACAGACAAAAGAAATACATAGTACAGTCTGGCTGCTGAAGAGTAACTAGGTTGGCCTGTATGGCATGTGGGTCAATGTGTTGCTATGGCATTGACAAAAAAAGTGTTTCATTCATACACAGTACTTTCTATAAAGTTTTAATTATACATTATGAGTAAAATTAAATGCCTTAAGATGAAGAAACTAGAACTGTTTTATATTAAGACAGTGTTATTTCTGTTCCCAATTTTAGGTTATTATTATGAAATTCCATCCATTGGAGCCATAAGAATAAACACCCAGGTAAGCATGTTTGCAAAATGCAGATACAGTTGCAACACAGAGAAGTAGGGAAATTTCTGTTCTAAACTATTTTCTAACATAGAGTACATTAAGAACAGAGAAAAAGTTAAGTTTTTCATTTACATATGACGTATTATTCTGATAGAATATTCTCATTTATTTTTTCCTTCTGTATAGTTACAGTAAGCCAATTTACAATATTATCTCAGTTATTCTTGGCAGCTAGCCCACATTGAGTTGCATGCATGCTAGTCATGCTAGCATCCTCTAAAACTGGCTGGCCACATGAACACAACCTCAAGTTTGAAATAATCTGCATCCTGTAACACTTTTCAGACAATAATTTTATTCTGGGCTCAGTTTTCCTCCTTGCCTTTTGTGGCTCCTCTTTGATCCTGAGGTATAAAGTTCTTTAAAACTAGAATTTTTTTATAACTTTTCTGGACAGGTTTGCATTGCATGGAGAAGGCAGTGGGTCTGTGTAAGGGCATAAATCTCACGAAATCTCTGAACTCAACTGAGCAGAAACAGTGGCCTGGTACATTCCCACTTATTTGAGAGGTTCCTGTCTCTTTTGTATTGAAGAATCTGTGATCTGCCCATAATTTCATTAACATAAACATCTAATCTTTGAATAGATATAACTAATTATCACTTCATGAAAAGAGAGGAGTGGTTGTATATCTATATGATCCAACTGTGATAGAGCAACTGTCACGGAAATATAGGAATAGTCTTGGCAGTCCATACTGCAGTCTGAAGACTGAAATATTGGGTAGTAAAATTATAAATAAATATGTAAGTAAAATACCTGTGTTAGTGGTGAATGTTGACTTTTTTTCACTTATCATTTTTGTGTGTGTGTGTTTTGTTTTGTTTTGTTTTTCTAAGTTGCTTATATTTTCTTATTTGTTTTCTTATGCTGTTTTTGGATGTGGGTCTAATAATTGCTTTTTGAAAAGATTATTACTCTTTTTTTTCAGGAATATCTGGACGTTTTGGGTAGGCCAATGGTGTTAGCTGGCGAGAAAGCCAAACAGGTCCAATGGACAAACGTCTATCTAGATGCTCTGGTATGACAGTTATTTATTAAAGTAAAATTGGTCTCTTCAGAAGAAAGGCATATGATATCAGTTAGTACAGGGATTCATTCGCCACAGTCCTAAGGACTTTTTTTTTTTTTTTTTTAATAATTCCAAACATAGTATTTCCAGCATTTGAACTGTTCAATAGAGCAACTTTCTGAACAGCTTATGCCAATATGCTGGTCTTTGCTTGTATCTGGTGTTTTCATTACTTGTTCTCAACTTTAACGGAGAAAAGCCATTCTGCACACAGTCATCGGTGTCAACAAATTAACAAAAACTAGAAAAATCAAACAGTTTCCCAGTGTTATACTTGTTCTACAGTAGAGATCATCAATTATATTACATGTGTAGAGGTGTTTTTTTTTTTGTTTTCTTTGTTTGTTTTGTTTTGTTTATTTCCCAGTGACTCAAGGGAAAATGAAACCTGTCTCAGTTCTACTGGGTATTCGTACAAATTTTGAACTTGAATCTTCAGTTGATCATAGCTGTAATTACTTGCTTGCTCAAAGCAATGATTTCTTTAGTTGGACAGCGTATATACTTGGGAAATAAAGAGTTATATGAAATACTTTCTTTACTGTTGAACTTATAACAAATCTTGTAAAACAAACATATTCAGAGAGCTACAAACAGTGAAGTATTATTAGCAGCAATCTAATCTGTGTCTTTAGATAACCTTCTTCTGAGTAACTCTATCTAGACAAGAAATACTGTTAAATGGTCATCTGGAACCATGTATCTATTTAAGGTCACATGGTCAATAATGTTATGTCAAAATCCACTTCCTCCTGTCAGTCAGCATTATTGTAAACTTTTATCAGTACATCATAGAACTAAGTATTACACACAGAGGAACCCGTTTTTCTTTGGAATTTCAATGACCTGAAGTTCATTAACCATGTTTTCTGGGTTACTGTTGAGGTACTTACTGGAAATATAAAGGATGTTGTGACGAAAGTTCTTATTTTCTGTACATATCCTGTTGTAAAGCCAAAGCTAAATTTGTAACTAGGAAAAGAGATCTGCTTAATGAAGAGTGGTATCTCCAAACTTCTCTCATGTTGCTGTGTGTTTTCATTGGGTTAATTCAGTCTTTCCTTCAAGTTTCCTGCATGAGTGTGCTTTGTAAGCATGCTTGTAAGCATGTATATCACAGAACTGTTGAAGATATTTTAGTATATAATCATAGGTATATTTGTGTGTGCATGCATACGTACATATTTATAAAAAGTAGGGCATTTTAGTAATAGTATTTATTAGCTGGAGACCAACCCATGCTAAACCATCAGAGGTGAAGGTTGAAATCTGTAAACTTTCTCATCATGGAGGCACAGGTATACCTAGTCCAGTCCCATGTTTTTTCTCAAGTCTTCACATTAGCAACAATTAGAATTGACTTGTAACAATGGATCTTTATCTTAATCAGTGTCCTGTACAACTTTTTCTTCATCTTTTCTTTTTTTTCATTTCTTTCCTTTTTTATTTTTTTTTCTTCTTTCTTTCTTTCTTTCTTTCTTTCTTTCTTTCTTTCTTTCTTTCTTTCTTTCTTTCTTTCTTTCTTTCTTTCTTTCTTTCTTTCTTTCTTTCTTTCTTTCTTTCTTTCTTTCTTTCTTTCTTTCTTTCTTTCTTTCTTTCTTTCTTTCTTTCTTTCTTCCTTTCTTCTTAATACTCTAATCTAACATTTAACTACAGTAATCCCAGGATTTTTTCTAATGTATTATAGTTATCCTCTGTTATACTGAATATTCAAATTTAAGAATACCGTTCAATATGACCAGAACAGACTAGGGAGTTTGGCAGAGTGGAGCATGATGAGATTCAACAGGAGCAAGTGTAGAGTCTTACATTAGGTTCCCCTGTATTACAGGGTTGGACTCAATGATTTCTAGTGATACTTTTCCAGCCCTGCAATTCTGTGATTCTGTGGTCCTGTGAATGTTTGTTATTAAACTGAAAAGTCTTTTCATCTCCTTTGTATGTGTTTATTTCTTAGGAGCTGGGCCTTGTGATTACAGGAACTCTGCCTGTCTTCAATCTAACAAAAGAACAAAACGGAAAAATAGTAAGCAGTTATTTAAAGCAAGCAAACAATTAAATTTAATGTTAAATAATTTGAAAAAAATGTGCATTTCCATAGAGTTTTCTACAATTTAATTGTCTTTCATGTCAGAAATAATAGGTCAGCTCTCATTCCCTGTTAACATCTTGGGAACGAGGAAGTTCAGATCATTCATTTTGTAGTTCTGAGTTTCAGGGTATGACATTCCTTGTTTTATCTCTATGACCTGGTGGCAGTGAGAATGAACTAAGTGCTCAGGAGATGGGAAGTAGAAAGTGACATTTTTTAGGCCTTGCCAGGAAGGAAAGCCCAGATAAATGTATAACAAATCTATGAAGCTGTAACAATTCAGGGTAAAAGGCCATGATGCCAACTTTAAATTAATTAGTTGTAATGATGGTAGAAAATAGCACTGTGGGTACAGATTAAAATCTAACTATTAAGTTTTCCTAGTGCTGTTACAGTCTAATAAGTTTAATGATCAGCTGCCCAACCTGACAGTGTATTAGTAGGTCTACATGGGTGCTAGTAACTCATAATAGTTTGACAAGCAGTATGTTTTGCTTGTTTTCTTGCATTTACTGTTTGTTCATCCAGGAATGCATACATTATTGTCTTCTGTAACAATTTCCATACTTTGTACTAAATTATGAATATTATTTTTAATCACATTGGTTATCATTAAAAATATTTTAAATAGGCCCAATAGTAAATAGGCAACTCTTCAAATACTTTTGTCAAACAAGAGATGAAGGCAAAATATGTCAAACATTACCTAACATTTTGGAATCTTGCCAGAATCAGCTGATTCTTGGAGTAATGGGGGTTGATGTCTCTCTGGAAGACATAAAAAAGCTGACACCTCGATTTACGGTGAGTTGGTTGTGTTGATGGTTTTTCTTGATATTTGATTTATTTACGGTTACTTTGTGTGCTCTTTCATCAGTCATACAGCAATGGCTGGATGTGAGTTAAAATACCAGCAGGCTTCTTTTCATATACTCTTTTCTATTGTTGTAGTTTTTCTGACCAGCCAAATCTGGGCTTCTGTGTGTATTCTCCATCAGAATGCATCTGTAAAAGCCAACTTTTACACAAGGGGATATATTCCAAGTATTTATTATTCTGTAGCCTCGGGCGTTACTGTTCAAATGAGTGCTTGATTCTTGCCAGAGTCCAGAGTATACAATTAACTATAACTAGTAATAATACTTATCATTTTAGAGGACATTTATTTATATAATAATTCTTAATTATAAGTCTGTCTATACACTATTCAATATGATTGATTTCTATATTTAAACATCTAGCTAGGGAATTTCTAAGAAAATAACCATTGCTGGGGAAAATAGCATCTGGGGAAACAAAGGAACATCATGCATTTTCCAAAGGCAAATGGAGAGTCTCCCATCAAGGATGGGAAAATCCCATGCCACAGTACAGTCTGTGGGCAGACTGCCTGAAAAAGCAGGAAAGGAACAGAGGGGTTCATAATGGAAGACAAGCTGAACAGAATTCAGCAATAGGTCCTGATAGGAAAGGTCAGCTGTGTAGTGAGCTTATTCAGTACACTTCTTTCAGGACTGGGCCTCATGAACTCCAGATCAGTACAAATGATTATATTAAGTTTATTATTCTAAAAGAGTAAACATTAAAAATAAAAGAAAATTTAAATAAATAAATAAATAAATAAATAAATAAATCTGTAAATTAATGTCTCACATACTTATGATGCCTGAAGCAATATCTTTTCCTCAATGTAACTACTGCTATAAAGCTACTGGTTAATCTCTCTTTATTACTAAGGATTTACTGCACTTCATTTCTTTCTTTCAGCTTTGTCCAAATGGATACTACTTTGCAATTGATCCTAATGGGTATGTGCTACTTCATCCAAATCTTCAACCAAAGGTATGAGAAACTTTCTAATTTATTCACTGTAGTATAAGGACATTGTGAAAAGTAACATGAATAAATAAGAACTGCTTAGATTACCAGAGAACAATAATAAAGAATTCTTCATTGTGGGGTGCCAGGAAAGCCATGGTGTGTATATGGTGTAATCCAAATCCACTTAAGTAGCAAGAAGCTGAGCACTGATTTTTGTTGAATTTTGATATAAGAAAAATAAGAAAAATGCATATTTTACACAGACATCTATAGATATGAAATAAGAATTTCAGCAAATATATTAACAAAGAAAAACAGAAGAACAAACAAAAAAACAGCTAGAGATTGGTGTAATATTACAAAAAAAAGTTGTACTGTGTTCAAGATGCCACTGAAGCAAACTCAAAGGAGTTTAATAGTGTATGTTTATTATTTGATGGTTTCTCATTTCAGAAGTTTAAGATTTCATGCCTACAAAACTGCAGAAATCAGGGATGAGCACACACTGTTTTTACTTGTATTTTCATATTTGTTTCTTTGCTTACTTTTTGTTTACCAGAGATGAAGCCTGAGCTCAGAGTTGGGGTGGATCAGAATTCCCATAATGCTAGATTTTAATTCAAATTACAAAAGGTCTTTCAGACATAAGATCTATCTAAATCTAATTAGGATGTGATTTTCCTCAAAGTTCAGTAGACTTTAAAACCCAGATTTCAGTCTAGTTTCATATCCAATAATAGTAGTCTTAATCCTGTATGGACTGATAAATTACACGTATCGCCTTGTAGTAGTTGCCTCCTTAGCTTTGGTGAGATACTTCTAGGTGAATGACTGAATGTTTTTCAGAAATCAGAACTTCAGTCTCTGTTTTAAAGAAGGATTGCTCTATGTCCTCTATAGAATTTTGTTAACAGAAGGAATATAAAATGAAGCAGTGTAGCATTCTTCTTTTAGGCATCATCTGGTGAGACACTAATGAATGTGGGCTCTGTTCACCTCATTCTACAGTGTAACACTAACAAGTAAAGAACTTTTATTAGAGAATGAAAAGCTCAGTTTGTTCCATCTAGACCTAGACAGACTGCAGATGATTAGTAGGAAACTGTCATGGTTTCTTTGTGTAGGTGTTTTGATTTTCTTTAATTAAAATTATATAGAATAATATAGATTTAGAGTATGTTAAAAAAATGGTATATGATGTGATGTGTTTTATGTGATAGAATAATGTTTAAATGTAATATTAAGCATATGCATTATTATTGTTGTTATTAACAGTTACACAGACTAGACTTTTTCACTCCCAGTTTGTTTGGGGTGGTGCATGCTATACAGACTGATACAAGAACTACGTTTTAAAACTAAGGTACACTATAAAGAAAGATGTATTTAGAACTCATGGACTTTCTTTAACATGTCATATTAATTTTAGTTGAACATCCTGGTAGCCATTAACGTATTAACTAACAACATCTTAACCCTCTTTGGCAGCAGTTTTTCAGTAGATGTAAGCTAAAACATAACTACGTCTTTACCTTTGAAGAGGTGAGGGTGTATTAAGCTTTGAGTAGTACCTTCTTCTGAATGCCTTTCCTTCTGACAATCTGTTATCTGAAATCAAAACTGGTTCAACACAATATTTTGGGAAATTTTCTTGCAGTAGCATCTCTCACACATACACACACACACACACACACAAAAGGCCTTTACAAATTCTGAACTTGTAAATCTGTTTCTAAAACAGACAAGTTTTTAGAAAGACAAATTGAAAACAGGTAAAAAATCTGAAGAACTTTCCCTTGTGTTTTGTTTTCTGCATGAAAACTATGTTGGAGCATAACACTGGAAATATTTTTTAACCTTTCAGTTTAATACAGTTTTAAACTAGATAAAATATATGTATTTATAATTTTATATTACACATTTAAACAAATAGTTTTATAGTTTTCTGCCTATGAACTGTGTGTGTGTGTGTTTTACTGTTGTCCTGAGAAAGAGCCTGTCTCGCCAAGTACATGTAACCACTGGATTGAGTTAGTTTACATTAAGTATATGTTAACAAGATTAGTTCTAATTAGATAAGATTTGGAAAACAATAGATAATTCTGGTATTTTTATAATTTTTTAAAGATTAGAATCTTTTTCTTCATTCTCATTATGGTTATGATCAAAACCCAATGAATGATAGTTATAAAATGGAACATGTTTTAATATGGTTCAGTATTTGGTCCTATAGTTTATATTTTTGAAAGTGCAAGAGGAAGATAGATTTAAGAGCAAATAGAACAGTAAACAAAAGGTGAATCTCTTATTCCACGATTTAATTCTGGAAGAGAACAGTGGGAAGGAAAGCTCTTTAAACTTAATTCACATTGTTTAAAATGACTGGTTTTTGTTTCTCTCGACAAAACCTATGTGCAATTCTGACATTGCGTTCAGAACTCCTGAGCAGAATGAGGGTTATTCACTGGCTCCAGTACATGTGCACTGGAGAATATAGATGTGTAGGCAAGATTTCACTTCAATAAGTGGTCTGTTTACTAATAGTCTAAAAAAGTAAATTACTGCTTTTTTGTTACTTCAGCAAATTGGTGTGGGAATACCAAAAGTTAATTTGAGAAAAAGGAGACCCCATGTACAGGTAACTTTGGATGGAGGTGATTAGTGTGTTAGAATGCATAGGCCTGGAAATACATTAGAAAGCTTCTGTCCTGCTTACTAGGAAAAATCTAACTAGAGAACTGTTTACTTTGACAAACAGCTTCCAAAGCATGAAGCCTGCATCCTTCCTTGTTTAAATAATAAAAAACATGTTATTGGCTGTAGTGAAGAGTGTTCCATTAAATTATGATGTTTTACTAATAGATGATAATTAGAACCGTGCTGTAAAAAAATAATACTCAGATTTTAAAATGAATGTGTAGCAGGAAAAAAAAAATAAAAAAAGAGAGAGAGAGAGAGAGAATACTTGTGCTGACTATGCTTGCATAAACCCTAAGTCAAGAGAAGATCGTTTAAATGATTTTATTGCCAAGTTTAATTGTACAGCATATAACACATAAGAATTTGAGACATTTAGCTTTTGCTTTTCCAACTGAAGTAAGGCTAGGACATATGTTTTACCTGTTATTTACATTAGATTTCTTGGACTAGAAAATTCAGATCCACAAGATTAACTGCCATCAACTCAAAGAGGGAAAAGGAAATTCAGTAAAATTTATGTAATGCAATCCCTGAGCAGAAAATATCTAATGAAAACTCAATAAAAAGACTTAAATGTTACTGGCAAAATAACAAAATTAGATGCAGTAGACCAATTTGACTTTTTATGCATATAGAAATAAATAATGCGAATCAAGTGGCCTGCATAGCAGTGCCATTAAAATAATAGTGTAAAATCCAGATCTAATTGAATTCATTGAGTCTCAAGTGGCTGTGTTTATATCACATCTAGAAGACCACCTCCAGACTGGATTTCTTGTTTAGGTGCTGCAGCACCAGAACATAGAACATCTTCATGTTCTGAGCGCAGCTGGTTCCTCAGTTTGTCATGGTGTGATGTGGCTGTGGATGGCTTATCCTGGCTGTACCATCTGCTCAGGGGTGTGCAGCTCTGCAGAAGCACTGGATATCCACCCACACTGGAAGCTGTTCTTCTGACTTCCCTCTGGGGCCCATGATTTTTCTGCTTTCTCACCATTATTTGTTTAAAAGCCTAACAGCCAAAATCTTCATTAGGGTCTCAAGTATGAACACAAACTAGATTCCTCACACCAAGGAATATAATTCCTTCTATAGAATTTGTGAGAATATTGACCTCCTCAAAACAAACATTTTAATATACATATATATTTTATGTTGCTGCACCAGTTCTGTCTTTCTTTGTTTCCTTCTTGATTTGTCATTGAAGTAATAGAACTTTGCCTTTATTTTTCATGCTGAAAATGGACTGCATTTTCTTCATTTGCATGCTTCATTGCTAGTGATTTACTCCTGTTTTGTTTTATTAAGTTGTGCTGGTGAATGTAGTGGTGCTGTGCTTATTCTAGTCATGTGTGCATGACTGGATAAACAGAAGAGCAAACTGATCAGTAAGTTTGTTTCTTCATGGCTTAAAATAAACAGTGCAAAATGGCAACCTAGGAAGAAAAAATTATGGAGCCCAAATGCTGGTAAATACGCATTCTGTGGTTGGTGGGGGGGAGGAGGTTGGGGAAAAAAAAAAGAAAGCATTGTGGGAAAACAAAGTCTTCCCACTGGTCTAGGAATTTTCTATTGTAATCTCTAAGAGATTTCTTTGTGCCTTTAGCACATCTCATATTGTATCTCTATATACGCTTAGATAACTTATTAAATATAACTTATAAAGAATATGTGGTAAATAACATGTCTTTAAAAGAATGAAAACTTGTGAATATCTACTTGAGTTTTGTTGGACTCCTTAGCTATGGCTAGCCCAGGTTATCATTTGAAATGAATATTGACCTTGATTTGATGTGATGGCTTTTTTTTTTTTTTTTTTTTTTTTTCTTTTTTTACCATTTATTTTCTTCTCTGTTCCTTTGTGTGCTGGAATGGAATGTGAACTTCATAAATGCCACTTCTGCCATGGCAATGCCTTCATGCATGCTGTTTGGGTTTGACCATGCTATTCATTATCCATTGCATGTAAGAAAATGCATTTTTTATTTATTTTTACATTTTATCACTTTTGCTATATATATTGAGAGTGTGGAATGTTGGGGAAAAAAAAATGAATTAGAAAAAAGCTATATTGTATGTATTGAATTAGCATAGATTTTTTTTCTATCTTATGTAAAAAGAAACATTAAAATTACTTTGAAGTTATCAGTAGGCAAAAAAAAAATAGCCAGAATCTTTTTCAGAAATATTTCCAGTAAATGAATAAACATCTTCACTTTTCTCTTAGAAAATATAAAGTCTTACTTGCTAAGAGAGTGAATAATTTCATTTACTCAGAATCACGTACATTTGTACCTTAAAAACATTAAGGAGCAATCTTCAAAAACTATTCTTTATTGCAGTCTTGAAAATAAAGACTAGTGTTAAGCCTCAGATTATTATGTAAAGGCCTCTTTTATCAGCTATTCAGAACAACTTTCTTCCAGTATGAACTAGGAACTATATAAGTTATAATGAAACACTCTCTCATAGAAATCACATGTACATTTGTCATGTACCTTTGCCAGAGTATATTGTCTAATTCTGTCATTTGCTAGCATAAAAGGAATATAGACATCATTTTGAAAGAAGGGACTTCAGCATGTCCCATACATACAATAGCCAGATCACTGAAATCCCCTAAAAGGTTAATTGTCAGAAGTTACAGAAGTCTTGAAATACTAGCATCAGCAAAGGACATGTTCTGTGTTGCAGTGATGTGTTCTATATTGCAGTTTTCTAGAAGAGAACCAATACATGTTACATACAGAACTGTGCCAATGCAGGAAAAATAAAAGAAAAAGTAAAAGTAAAAGAAAAAAAAAAAAAAAAGAGAGGAAAAAAAAAAAGTTTTGAGGTCTTTCCATATGTAGAACATCCTGTTACAAAAATACATGTATTATCAATCAGAAAGAATACAATAAACCTTTTTTTTTTCTTAATCTCCTTTAAACTAGCATGTTTAAATGGTTAGATAATAGATTATAAGTTACTTCTTAAGATCCTTCATTAAATGGATGTATTAACTGAGTGTTGATAATTGAGGATTTTTACACCGTATTTAAGATTAGTTAATTATATTTAGCAGCACTACACAGTCTAAAGGGCTTAGCTAAAATTCCTTTAAAAAAATACAAATAAATAAAGTCAGATTCCAGAAAGTTTATGTGGAAGACAGCTCTGTTCAATTAAATGGGAACTGCAACTGAGAAGGGAGCAGAGCCTGCTGGGTTGCTGAAGGTAGTTCAGAAAAACTGGACCCAGAACCTGAACAACATGGAAGATACATGCCACTAGCTTCTCTGTGTTGGTCAGCATCACAGTAGATAGTGAGCATCACAGCTTCCTTGCATCTTAAAGGCGCCATGTCACAGAATTTCTCTGTTGTAGGTTTCCATCTCTTAAATGGGGAACACAATCGAGAGAAATGCATGCAAAGCTTCCAGGTGCTCAGGGAAATCTAATGTTCACAATAAAATAAATTGTATTTTGTTATAGTAAATCCTTTGTTACAATGGCTGCCCCTTTGAGTCTTGAAACAGTCTGCACTGTTGCTTTTGGCAAAATTGCAAAGTAGTACAATTGTCCCATGTTAATGGTCAGTTAGAAAGCTCTCCCAGCTTTCCCTTTGCAGAGTCAGGATGCATAATGGATGATTAATCTCTGAAGCTCCCCCGGACACTTCTTTTCTCACCTTACTGTGGCAGACCAGCAGCAGCAGAAGCAGCTTCCCAACACGAACCCCCCACTTGGCAGACTGTGGACAGCCACTAGTTGTTAGGGATAATCCGATTTTCTCCTGCTCAATTAGCCTCCTCCATCCAATGAAATAAAATAATTGACAAAGGCATAATTCTTCATGCTATAAGAGATAAAAATAAATGGTAAGTAAGCCCAGTTAAGTAGCTTACTTCAAAATGAAGGGATTAGAATGATTTCTAGGGACCTATGTGTAACATTACAGTACTCACTCTCTATTATTTGATTATTCAATGTCTTCTGCTTCAGAATCCTAAATCCCAGGAGCCAGTAACACTGGATTTTCTAGATGCTGAACTGGAAAATGATATTAAAGTTGAGGTGAGACTGACTGTTTTCTTAGTACCTGCTGCTGCTTATATTTTATTGTATAATACTTGAGAAGAAATACATTTAACAGATTTTGAACGGGAATCTATTTTGTCAAAAGTGAATCAATTTAAAATTTCTAACAATTGTGACCTTATAGAGTAATTGAACTACAATGAAAGATTGCTACAAATTGAGCCCAATATTATTCTTAAGCAAAGACAATGTGTAATATTCCTTTCATTTTTGGAATTCACTATAACTATTATTTAAATAACATTCCTTCAGTCTTCTTTATAAATTGGAATTTTTAAGGAAGATAATATTTGTAAAATTTTTAAAATCAAGACAATTTTAAATAGGATGTTAATATATTACCTGAAATAATAATTTATTTATTTATTTTCTCTGAAATGACAATGATTTTGACTTATGCAAACTTATTGCTGTACTGGAACTGAGGAGGAACTAAAACATTAAGCTACTGAAAATGTTGACAACAAAACTAACTCCTATATTTATATATTTCCAATAATAATTTTATAATACATTCTACAATCTTTATCAAAAATGTTTATTAACCTTCAGACATAGAATGTGCTTTTATTTTAGCATTTTATAGCTTTAAATAGGCATATATTCAATTTGAACATGGTCTTTCATGGTAACAATAATCAGCACTTGTATGTATTTGCTGAGTTCTGCCTTCATTTTCTTAGAACTGCCGCTCTAGAAAGAAATTATTGTCAGAGCAGTCTGAAGAACGTATTTGTGAAACAGTGCAACTAGCTGAATCAGATGTGCTGGGAAGCACTAGAAATGCTAGGCAAAACTCATTCTCGTTCATACAGAATTCATACTCTCCCTATTACCAAACATCAGTTGTTTTTATGAGATTGCCTTCATATGCAAAGTAAACCTCAACAGTACATATTTTGGTAAAGTGATTTCTAATTAAAAAAAAACCTGAAAATAGAAAAGTTAAAAAAAGATAACAGTTGTGACTTCAAATGCATTACTATTTTCTGTGTTTCTATAAAATACTTACAATCGTTAAAAACATTACTCATATTATTTTCAGCACCTAGTTTTTACTTTTTAAATTTATTTTTTATTGCCAATAGATTCGGAAAAAAATGATAGATGGAGAAAGTGGAGAAAAAACATTTGAAACTTTGGTCAAGTCCCAAGATGAGGTAAGACAGAAACACAGACAATTGCATTTATAGAAGCAAACTAAAACATCAAAATACTGTGAAATGGTGAAAAAAAATGTTCATTTTTTTTATGTTAGAATACTTCCCCCCTCCCCCCCCCCCCCCCAAGATTTCCTGTTTTACTTGATTAGAAATAATGTATTTATGATAGAGAATTGTTTTGATTGTTGATTCCTTTGATACTCAGGCAGTTGTTGATGAGCTCTTATACTTCATTTACCAAGAAGTAGACCCAGCCTACTTCTATGTGTAAAACTCAAAACCAAGTACTTAATTTATTTACAGAGATATTTGAGAAGCAGATTAATGGTTTATATTTTAGTTTAAGTGAGAAAGTAGTGAGAAAAAAATTAACATTTATATGTGATAAAAGAGGCCTATTTGGGATAAGTGAAGTCATTTTACAGCTCTTGTGTACTTTTGCTTTCTGATCTTGTGCTTATTGAGTTCTTGTTAATTTCATGTCCAAAATCTTCACTCCTGACAGACCACTCTGAGTTTCTCTAATAAGACGAATATATTTCATAGCAATAGGAAATACTTAAATATGATATGGGTCCTTACATGTATACGTTTCTTCTTTGGAACTTTGATGAGAAGAAATAACGTTCAGTTTTCCATCTTGAAGATAACTGATGTAACGAATTATCACAAGAATATGAAGAAAATATCAGATAGTACACAACTCTTATGTGTATTATACTGCAGAGTCTAGGTAATTTGACTCTGTTATTGATGATCTTCTTTCTGATACCCTATTTAGAAAGTGCAGGACTTCACAGACCCCTGAGTTGAGAACTCCAGTGGGGGTAGACAAATGTGAATGAGCAGTGATGGTGGTAATGATGATCAAATAGCCATGTAAATGGCAGTGATGGTTTCCTACTTCTGTATTTCAGGCATTCTGACTTTATTCAAACTTGACATATTTAAATTGCCCAGCTGCAAAGCACACCCATAATATTCAGTCCTTATACTTAGAGTCCCGCAATCACCATAAACATGCCCACATTACCAGCTTTGCACAGCTTTTCACCTCTTCTCTTCTTCTAAAGCAGAGGCCTGGATTAACAATCCCTATGCCTTAAGCTAGACCTTTTCTATGTGCTTTCACACAAGAAGGGCTCCATTCCAGCCCTTTACTGAAGCTTTACAGTCTATAGAAGAATGCCATTCAGTGTGGCACAGTGGGGATAAGCCCCATCCGATGTCAATTCTGCTCCCTCTCCTGGTTTCATGAGCCCATCTTGTCTGAGGAAACTATCACACTATGCTTTTGTTTTGTCCCTTTGTTCTGAAGGCAGGATGTTATTCATGACCTACTGTTGAAGAATAGCCTGAAGTCCTCCTGGAATCTGTGCTGGGGATAAACTGCTCCTGAATGGGGTGATTTACAAAGATATGTATGTCAGACATATAGAGATCTGTACTGATGGTTTGGTTTAGGAGAAGTTTTCCAAGTTTATGGGTAAAAGAAGGTTCTGCGTGAGTTATCAGAAAAGTGAGAAATTAACAGTCAAAAAATTATATTAACATCATATATACAAGAAGCTGCATTCATGGCAGAGATCTCAGGCAATGCCTGCATTTCTCAGACTTTGTGGTACATTGTGAAAAGACCAGAGCAGTCATTCCTACAGCAGTTTACCAGAAGAGCAAGGGAGGGGAATCATTCACAGGGGAAATGCTGGCATCAGCTACAGCATCAGGAACAACATGATGTTCCTGGGTGCCTGAGAATGTGTCAGTCATGCACAGCCCAGACCACAAACTGTGTTTGAATAGAATATCTCAAGCTTTTTGTGCCCAAATATTTCAAGAACCAAATGAAAGTAATTACCCTCTACTTACCTTGTATTGTGGACCAAGATTTTTCCTCTACTTGGACCCCTCAGAGAGAAGGGAGCAGCCAGAGCTGACTGGCAATGGTGACTGCTTCAATCTATTGCATTCTCCCAGCTCCAGGCTGCTAGAGCCAGAATAAAGCTGCTTCTGACTGTGGGCCATGCATGAGCTGCTCATCACTTAGTATTTGATAGCTTCATATATTTTCTTATAAAAATGGCTGATGTGGTCTGTTACTCTGTACTGACAGTTGCAGTCTTGAGGCTTGAAATTGATGTCCTGTTTGGTTTGCTTTTTGGTTTAAGTTTGCATTGCTTCCCTTTTGTATTGCAGCTGGCCCCAGCAGTGTCCTGGGAGATGACCTCATAGTACAACATAGAAACTGGACTCAAAGCAAGCGTGGGTGGGGTGTGCTGGAGTCATCCAGGGCCTCAGGGTCTTTCCAAGTAACAGAGAAGATGCCATAGAAACAAAAGCGTTGCCACATTTGGGCAGCTGGGGTAGGCAGTGTGCAAATTGAAGGATCGCACGAACTGAAATAATGTGTAGGTTCTTTGACAGTGACCAACTAGAGTAAGATAGAATCAGATGGCTCAGTAATAAAGTAGGCAAGGGTAAATGGGAACAGACATATGAGGATATCTAATATGCAGAGTTGTCTTTGGAGGGAGCTTTCAGCCAATTTGCCTTAAAGCATGCTCAAAGCAGTGATGGCAAGAGCATTTCGTATGAGCCCTTTTCTTCTCTTCCTGCCTTTCCCACCTTGGGAACTGTTGTTCTATTGCCAGTGCACATCTTCAAACCATGGTACTATGCATGATTTAGAAGTGTCACTGCAAGTTTCAAGGGTTTAGCTATTAGGTATTCTTGTGCTGAAATAATAGTATACTCACATTATTAAAAATAAATAGGATTTTAAGGGTATCTGTTTACTCGTCCTTTTACCTTACATATAAAATATACCAGGACATTAGCCACTTATACATGCATTTTTTAATTATTTTTTTTATTATTATTATTATTTTTCCCAAATGACTATGTGATCTATGCTATCATGCTGTACTGAAAAGAAGCAACCAGGTAATGAAAGGGCTTTTTCATTACCTTGGTCATTTTCGCACTTTTATTACACTGAAAGAAGGGGCATTGACATATACTTGTGATACCTTTTATCATTGAATGTAGTGTTGCAGTGCTAAAGCTGTTTCTTTAAGTTCTGGAATTAATAATTTGTTTCTTCATTAATATTTTTTGTAGAGATATATTGATAAAGGAAATAGAACATATACATGGACTGCTGTGAATGGCACTGATTACAGGTAACTCATCTCTGTTCTCTGACTTTTGTGTAATTAAATGTCCTTTTTCATTTATTTTGGTTAGTATTTATTATGTTACATTTTCTACACTAGTTAAATCAGTAAAGTCATCTTACCTGTGGGATTTGCTGGGTTTCTTAACCATTTGCACCTCAGAATTGTGACTCTGCTTAAGGACCTCAGTCTTCTTGCCGACTGCTGTGATTAACAACTGGTGCATTTCAGTGTGCAGGAAAAAAAAAAAAAAAAAGATTTTATGGTTGAATCTTATTTTCTCATACTTTCTGTATCATTATCTACATTGATTCTTAATTGTACACTTTCTCTTAGATTCCTCCTCCTATTTTATAATTTCTTTGCATTGCCTCTATTTTCTTGTTTTTAATATGCATGTTAGAAGAAAGATGATACATTTTCATCTAAATAAAAAACAGAACATATTGTTCCATGCAAATCTCTTACAATAAGTGTTGCCTATATCATGACATTCCTAATGTCTAACCTACCCGCCTGATCCTAGAGGCACGAACTATACTACTGATTATCTATGAATTCTGTATCTATTTGTGACAAATTTGAACTAATATGACCAATATTGCTTTGTATATGAAAGTCATATGTGAATGGTAGGAGAACAAGTGAATAGTTTTGTAAAAGCTTGCACCCCTTGAATACAATACTGTTGTGAATATTATTTCAGACTCATTTAAACACACATTTTTAACTAGATGGTACAAATATAATGAATTACAGCAGTTCTCAAATGAGCTGGTTTTCCGCTATGTTCTGTACAGGTGTACTACCAATATGAATGCAGACATGAATTTGTAAGCAAAGCCAAACAAAGCAATTTAACAAGTGAATATAGATATAACATTTTATCTTTTATTCATCACTCCATTTTTAAGATCTGTTACTTCTATCATTATAATAAGTGGGAAGAAATTTTTTTTTTTTTTTTTTTTTTTTGTTATCATAGTATGCCATCTAGCAATTGGTAAAGAATTGCATTTGATTTACATGCATTCTTAATTCAAGCTCCCTGGCTTGAGATTCAGCAAAAAAATCCATGGAGTCACATTGCAGCAAGCCTATTACCCATAAAATTATAGATTTTAATTAGTAATTTCTGTTAGCAGTAACTGCTAATGGCAAGTAAACTGCAAATGATTTCCCTAGAGGAGAATTCATAGAAGGCTGTCACCAAATATACAGTGATTTCACTTACATTTGCCATTTAAATAGGCTGTATCATTAAAGGTCATCTAATATATGGCCAATTGAACAACTTCTTTTTTAATGTTAATTTCTGCATTAGAAGCCACTGCAGTTCTGCATTCATAAAAACTAAGGATGCAGTATGGGAGATGATACCTCTCTAATGATGATTTACACTTCTCATCCTTTACATACCTCTTTTAAAACTGAGCACTTCTACTTGTGTATAGAATTAGTGGCAAGAAGGGATCTTGTTTCTATGTGTTTGTTTGCTTTCAAGAAAAAAAAAAAATGTAAAATAAGTAATCTGCATTGCAAATCTTAAATTACTGGAGTGTGATGTTCAAAGGTTATTAGAAGTGACCTCATGATTCTGAAAAATATTGTGCAGCTTGAAAGTAAAGTGAATTTAAATACTGCTAAATATTTTTGTTCCTAATACATGTCAGTAGTTTTTATATTAGTAGTAGATTTTGTCATATGCTGCATGCAAGTAAGTGCAGTATTGTGTTTTTTCTTACAGTCAGTCACCTTGTTGTCTTGTGCTAAATTGTAAAGTGAAATGTGTTAGACAAAGACACAAAAAACCATTATTTTTATTATTTGCAATTTAAGGAAATTTGTCCCTTATCTCAAATGGAAGTGCATTTATGCCTTAATGTATGACTTTTGACTGTTTGACGTTGTTGAACCTACTTGTACCTATGACAAAGTATGATGCTGATATGCCTTCGTGTAACTATTTCATCATATGAGGATCCAGTTTTCAAACTTCTTAAATGGTTTCAAAACACTTAGAAGCTGAAATTAGTAAATGGCTGTAAATAACATAATTGTTTTACATGTCTTGTTTCTCTTGCAGTTTGGCATTGGTATTACCATCATACAGCTTTTACTATATTAAAGCTAAAATAGAAGAACCAATAATTCAAGCCAGATGTAAGTATTATGAAGGTTCCCTGGCTTTGTCAAGAACTGCCAAGTCTCAAATTCACTTGAAAAACAAACAAACAAACAAACAAACAAACAGAAAAACTATGTTTAAAATTCATAACTTCTTTTGAATTCACTAATGTTATCATAATGTACCCAAAATTTGGAGCAATGATTCTAATTCATTGTAACATCCAAGGTACAAGAAATATTCTATAAAGATAGAATATGTACAGGTACCCCAGTATCACTGACAATCCCTTTCCCCTTGCTATGTACCTACAGAATCATTGCTTTGTGTATCCTCTGTTGCTGTCTTTTTAAGGGTCTGGACACCGTTTTTTTTCATTCTATTATCCAAATACTAGGATATGGACTATAGTAATAAAGCTTATTTTATTTTATTCACAGTAGTTGCAGTATCATA
The DNA here is from genome assembly GCF_054131305.1 of Coturnix japonica. Lineage (NCBI taxonomy): Eukaryota > Metazoa > Chordata > Aves > Galliformes > Phasianidae > Coturnix > Coturnix japonica. The sequence continues at coordinate 9,115,442 of NC_140663.1, forward strand.
TTTAGCAAATTATGTTTGATACCTGTAGAAATAGATAAATGTAAAAACACTGCTTCATTTGGCTTGCAGCTAGGTTTTTGCTTTGCATTCTATAGATAGTTTTAGTGGATGCTTGTAACATATCTCTCTCTCTATATATATAAATCTATACACATAGATAGATAGATAGATAGATAGATAGATAGATAGATAGATAGATAGATAGATAGATATAAAATAAAGCTAATTTCAAGCCATTTGCAGATTCTGGAGAAGTAATTGGGATTCACAAGTAATTTTACTTATGAATACTGAAAATCTTTTTATTCGTTAGATGTAGCTAACTAGATCTAACTAGTAGATTTGCGCAGTAATCTAGATAGCAAACAAGATAGAGTTCTGTACATCATTTAGTTTTTATCCAGAATTTTAAAAATAAGCAGTCAAGGCTTGAATAGTATTGTGAATCTCTCTGGCAGGTATAAACTTCTAGTTTAGAGAATCTTGACTGGTAATGAATCCATGTTCCCTACACTCACTTTTTAGGTATGAAGATTAACGAAATTTTTTAATAACTAGGGTTTTATTTTCATGACTTTGTCATACCATAAATAGTTCAAAAATGAAGTTTTAGTGAGTGAATATGGATTAGATAATCTGGTTTTACACTTAAATAACTATAACCTGCAGAACAGACCCTTGAAATAGCCACCATGGTGGATAGCACAGAAGGTACTTGAGAAGTGACTGATGAGGACATATTCTCCAGTGTTCAAAGATGTTTGTCTTTTTTCCAAACTAAAACTGTACATTAATTGAACCTTTGATCTTTCTATGCACAATATTTTTATTCAAGGGATTGTTTGAATAAAATATTGTTTTGTGACCCCTTTTGCTTTACCCTGTTTTTTTCTGTTTCCCTGCTTTCTCTTTCTGATGGATAGTGGCAATCAAAAAGGGCAAGTATATTCTTGTTGCTCAATTTCCTTCTGTTTACTGCAGTTGAAACTTTTCACTTGTATTTCTATTCCTACCGGACATTTTCCTCTGTATTCTTCATCTCAGGACTCTTTCCATTGGGTACCACAACAACAGAAAAAAAAAAAAAAAAAAAGTTGCTAAGTGTTTTTCTATTTTCATACACATTTAAATATGTTGCTAATCTCTACTCCTTGTTTGTCTGGTCCTTTCACCTGGTGTTCAGTTATGCCATCTTTTAAAGCCATTATTTTCAGGTAGCACTGAAAGCGATGGCATAGGCAAGGTTTTTTTAAACTTTACGGCTCTCTAAGCTCTCTAAGCATTTTCCGTGTTCTAACAAATCTTTGTTCCAAGTATTTCATTGTATCAGATTGTAATTCTAATGTAATCCAAATTTTCATGCAAATTAAATGTCACCTCTAATTAGGTTGTTAGATATAGTATTGTTGCCAAGTGTGTGTTGTATATAATAATAAAATAATTTCATCCAAAACTGTAAAATGCTGATAAGTATACAGTATATTAGTAGGAAAGTGATGAAAAATGAACATTATTATTATTATTATTGTTGTTGCTATTATTATTATTATTATTATTATTATTATTATTATTATTATTATTATTCACGGATGCATGCAAAAGCTAGTCAAATGTTTAAGAAGGAAAATTATCTTGGTAAGTCATTTGCTTACTCGATTTCACTGTTCATCTTTGTAGATTCAGAAACACTGAAGCTTGATCATTTTGATGAAGCTGGCTATACGTTTATAGCACCAAGGTTGGTTAATTTCCCAGTAGTAAGTATTATTTCAGCAATAACCTGGAATTAGATTAAGGACATTAAAAAAAAAAAAAAAAAAAAAAAAAAAAGGGATTTGACAAAATATTTTTTTCATATAAAGAAACAAAAGTAAATTCATGTTTTTAAAGATCATGCTTTTCTTCTTGGAAGACAGCACCTTCAGGCCTGTTATACGTATGGAGCTGTAAAATCTGATATGTCGTCATTTATTGATGTTTTTAATGGAAGTCTTTTACACATCTGTCCATTTCTTGTGGCTGCATCTTTTAAGATTTTACTGCTTTGTAGTTTCTCTTTTATAGAATAGGGACCAAAATTCTTACCTTGATTTTTTATTTTTATTTTGGTTAGTTCAAAAAGAAGAGTTTCAAAGCTCTCTATCATTTATGCATGAATTAAGTTTTGATTCATTGAAAATAGATATTGACTGAGTCATTGAAAACTGACTGAGTTGATTGGTTAGGGTCTTTTTGTTTTGTTCTGTTTGGTGTATTTTTTTCCAGTGAAATTGTGCAGTCTTGGTTGCCACTGTAATTATGTGTTTTCTAGGGAAAGACAGTAAGAGAAATAGCTCTGAAAAATTATGTTCCTCTGGAAGTTAATTATGGTAGATATTCTACCACAAGGGTAATTCAAAAATTATTCCATTTCTTCATTTTTATCTGTTTAAATTTAGGTTCTTTTCAATTGATTTGTACAAAAGGCATATGGAAGACAGTCTTTTACCTTCAAATTTGTTCTTAGAATAACTGTTGTGTTTTTTTTTTCTGAAGGACTGAAGTTATTGATTATCAGTTGTACCAATTAGCAGTTCCAGCAAGTTATGAGTTGTCAAAGTGATCTACATGAAAACAAAACAAAACAAAACAAAACAAAACAAAACAACAAACTAACAAAAAACAACAAAAAACTGTTTAATATGGAGCTTTCTTTAAATGTGAATGTTGGCACAGTACACCAAATTATGCCTGTAATCTTTAAGGTTAATGATAAAATAAGTAAGGCCTAATAATGTAGATTAGTGAGATACTCAGGCTTTTTTTAGTCATAAAGTGAATTTAATATAGATCTGTTAAAAAAATGAACTCCTGGCTTGCCTGCTGAATATTCTCTACATTTTAATTAGAGTTGTTTAATGCCATTCACCATCTAATATTTGCCTTGAAAATGCCCAGTGACTTTTATTGTTCTTGCTTGTATTCAGTGAATTGCACACTGATATAATGCTTTCTAACATTATGAAAATGACAGTAGTTTACTGTTCATCTGGTTTGCATATGTCAAAACAGAAAGCATTTATGTGTATGGGGTGTGTACCTTATTAAAATTACCTTTAAGACTTCACAGAAGATTGGATCTCAGCCCATAAATCCACTGTTAGCTGATCATAAAGTGACAGTGTCTCCAACAGCAGTCCACACACTTTCTAATACAGTTACCCAATAGGAGTATAATTTCACCGGGCATTTCCTTGTTTAGTTTGCAAACTCAGTGCAAATCTGGAGTGTTTTTATCTGAGGAACAGTGTCCCATCTAATGCATGGCATTTTATGATAATTCAGATTTAGGAAGACTCCTGAACCCTGATTTCCTTAAATACTGACTATGATTATATCTGCAGTGGTTCCAACCACTTAATAGTAGTGACACAGTACTCCTTGGACTTTAAGACTGCTGAGATGCTCCAGAAACATACAAAACAAATCTGAAAAGGCTGATGTTTTATTGTTTTACAGGGAATATTGTACTGATGTCAAGAAATCAGAAAACAACACTGAATTTTTATTGAATTTCATTGAGTTTATTGATAGAAATGCTCCAAGCAGTCCTTCATGTAAGTACTCATTTCAATTCATTGATTTTCTTTTTCTCGTGAATAATACTTATAAATGAGAATTAGTCAATCTAAGGCTTTCATGCCTAAATCATGCATCCTTGGTTTTTTTTTGTTTGTTTGTTTTTTTAATCTCTGATTTTTGTTTTTTTTTTTTAAATAGGAATACATCTGGTGTTGGACTTTTCTATCCAAGATAGACTGCAAAATTAGTTTGGAGTTTTATAGGCTCATTTAAGAATGACTGCAGGGCACTGCGCATCCCATGTTTTCCCTGCTTCCCTTCAGCATTATGTTATGAAGCAGTCAACTGCTAGTTTTTCTAGTTTGTTTTACTGCACTCCAAATATTTGGAATTGATAGTTTTTCCTCTTGAGCGTATCAGCCAAAGAACATCTCAAGATTATTGATAGTTTATAAACTATCAAACTAGGAAAAACTTCAGCAAAGTTGAGTTTCAGAGCAGTTTGTTTAACAGGCAGTATTTGACATAACTTGTAGTCAGAATGACCATAGAAAGAGCCTAATTTTGGTGATGATAGCATCTTAGCAGCTCAGAATTTAATTTTAGTGGCCTAAGTCCCATGCCATATGTTTTCAAATGAGTGTCTTTACTCTTTTACTAGGTAATACTGATATGGTCATTAGAGTTCTTCTGGATGCAGGATTTACAAATGAACTTGCACAAAATTATTGGAGTAAGATGAATCTGTAAGTATTCTTTCTATTGATTGTTTTGTTTTTGTTGTTGTTGTTTAATGAATTTTCGAGTCTCAAAAAAGAACAAGAAGCATGAAAAATAAAAAACATAATCTTTCTTGTGATCTCCTAACAATGTAATTCATGTAATTCACTTAGAGATACACTGTTAATCTTTGCATCCTTAGAAATTGTGTACTCTTGACATATGAACTTAAGAGAATTTCAGTTAGTTTTTACCGTAATCTTATTTTTGTTTATAGTGATGGAGTTGTTGCCCAGTTTGTTGTTACGGATGGTGGAATTACCAGAGTGTTCCCCAAAAGGTAAATATTACTATGAAGCAGTATACAATAATGAAAAATTCTAAATCTGCTAATTATGCAATAAATTGGATGATTTTTCATTGATTTTACTTGTATTGCTGCTTAAAATTGAACTGTAACCAGATCAGTGTAAAGGCGTAAAAGGAGTACTCGTGCTTATAGTAGAACCAGGTTAATCCCTTATTATTCCTATGCATTCATTTGTTTGATAAGCTGACAGTCTGCAAATATTGTAAAACACTATGTGACTTGGTTTTTTTTCAGACTAACAGGAGCATACTGAATAGTTCAGGGACTTAAGACAGAAAAATATGTTGTTACCACAGGGGGAGAATGTTAATTTATAAATACAATCACCTAAATACTCTTCCCTTTGTTGACCAGGAATAGTGAGGGTACAGGTACAGATATGCTGTAAACAGCAAAATTACCTGATTTCATAAGTTAGTCTGTGTTTCCCCAAAATTGATTTTACAGTCAAGGACAGTTTATTTTTTGTTCTGGTGTTATTAATGTTTTAAAGTCTTTTGGGATACTGTTTTCTTAATAAAGCACATGGTATCAAGGTTTGTTTATATTTTGATGTAAATAGTACTGCATATATATTCATCTCAGAGCAGCTAAAAATAGGGAGAGAAGGTGCATGATGTACCAATAATTTAATTAATTTATTTTTTTTTCCTTCAACATTATGTTTTCCTAGTTATTTCTGCCACTCAACTAGCTAAAGCTAATGAAGTCTGAGAACTTTATAAGTGAATCTCACATTATTTACAACTGAATTATTAAAACAAATGAAAACAACAACAAAACTCTCTGCAGCACAGCTAACCATCTTTTTTTTTGTTTGTTTGTTTTTATTGATTGCTATTTTTTTGTGATTAGGGCAGGAGAAGATTGGTTGGAAAATGCTGAAACTTATGAAGTCAGTTTCTATAAACGGAGTTTAGATAATGACAACTATATTTTCACAGCTCCATACTACAACAGTAAGTCATCTCTGTTCTGAAAGTCTAGAGATAAGCTAGTGCAGTATTAGAATATTTCTGAAGTTTACTGTTCCTGATGAGCTCAGTGACAAAGGTTGCAACTGTAACATCTGGAAAAAAAAATATCTTGGGATGTCACCTTTATTAAGGAAAAGATAGCTGGAAAAGCACTTAACAAGGGACATAATAATTTGTCATTTAAATTGATGGCCCTGTATGCAAAAAATTATCAAATCTGAGACGATAAACAACGTATTTGTTTTCATTTATTAGACTGGGGAAATGGTTTCCAAAGATGCTTTGGTAGGATTATTTAAAACTGAAGAATAACGCCACTTTAAAAGACATACTTGATCTGAGTTCTGTGTATTTCCTCAGAACTAGGGGAGCCGGTATCTGGAGTCTACAACTGTCCACTGAACTGCAGCTTAAACTAATATCTTTTTGTAAAAAAAATCGTTTTTCAAATCACTGTTACCTACCAAAAATAGTTCATCTGAAATACTGTGATATTTGAAACCTGTATGAGCACAATAGTAAGTGCTTGTTACTGATAAGCAGCATTAACCTTGCCAAGCTGATCTAAAAGCAGATGCTACTACAAATGACATACTCCCCCTTTTAAACATATGGGATCTTTTATTGCTGTTATTTCACATGTATTTATTACATCTTTTCTCTATAAAATGTTAACAAGGTAATTAAATAAATTCCCTAAAGCCTTTGTTGTTCCTCAAAGAGCTCCAGGTAATGTACTTTTAACTTGCTTTTTCATACTAGGCAGTGTTGAAAACAGGCTGAAGTCTGTCAGAGTAGTAATTGTCAGTTAGTGAGTGGTGCTAGTATTCTCTGTATTGAAAAACACAGACAGCAGCAGGATAAAATCTTTGGCTGTAATCCTAGTTTTAACAGAACTGCTCACATATGAAATATTATCATGGCTGTGTTTCTAGAGGAGAGGCTACAGTGACTTTGTGCAAAGATAATGTACCAAGCATGAATGAGGTTAAAAAAGAGTAGTATTTCTCTTAGTCATCTAGGTGTTAGTTGTCTGAGCAACTGGAGGTGAGAAATACAATGTTTATTTAAATTCTTTGATTTATTCTTAGTATTTGAAAAATCTTTAACATCAATTACAGAAGAAGAAATGTATAACTCACTCTAATTCTTTCTTTCTTCCCCCAAATATACTGTCAGAAAGCGGTGCCAATAGCTATGAATCAGGTATTATGGTAAGCAAGGCAGTGGAAATAACAATTAATGGAAAACTTCTGAAACCTGCAGGTAAGCTAAAATGGTGCTAAAACTTTAAATACAGGAGTAACTTTATTAATGCTCAACATTAAATTTTAATGGCAATTTCAAGGGAGTTTCAGTTTCTATAGTACTCTTATTCTCTAAAGCTTTTAATCTTAGTAATGGAAATCAAGCCAGAAAGCTGGTGGTGTTTGAGAAAGGGTACTTAAATTTGTTAGTCTTATGAAGGATGTTGGTGGTCAGACAACAGAGCAAAACTCATATTTTTTCCTTTTCCAGTTTAATAATTTAGATGCTCTTACAGTTTTTCTCTCTTCTTAGAAATCTACAGTTACCTTTTATTTCTGTTTCATTTTACTAAAAATGTCTTTCATGTATTTCTTGTTAGTTGTTGGGATAAAAATTGATGCAAACAGATGGATGGAAAATTTCACAACAAACACAATCAAGAGCCTGGTAAGCAACTGACCAAGTCTTTTTTTGAACTTTATGTTCATTTCTCAAAGTTTCAGAAGCAAATAAGTCTAACAGCTTTTTTTTGTGCCAAAGTCACACTGATCCATAGTTGCCAAGTAGTTGTGGTATTTAAATCATCCAAATGCACAAAATGCATCTATGTTGAAACAGACTGTATTTTGTACGTGTCTTGCTTTCATAATTATAGAACATGGATAAAGACAAAGAAAAATGTCATACTCTAGCCTGCAGGCAGCTTACTATGATCATTCTCTATTAGTGAATAAAACCTGCAAAATAATTTTCCCCCCACCCAAAAGGAAAAAAGAGTGTTTTGTTTTGTTTTGATTTTTTTTTTTTTTTTTTAAATTATTTAATGTGGAGGAAGTGTAAGCATTGAAAATGTAGGCATTAAGGATTTATATTGCAATCAACATCACAGCATTTCAGCCCTTTCATTTCTCATGTCTATGTTTAAGTGTGAAGGAGGAAAGCAAAAATTGAGTGACAAGGTAAACAATTATGTAGTACACTGGGAAAAGAGAGGCATAAAATGAAGATAGTTATGGAACAACTGGATGAGGCAATTTTGACTGGTTGCATATTAAGGGAATTGGCGTCTATGGTCATTGCAGGTATTAGAGCTGTTGTTCAGTGGTAGGCAAATGCATTGCCCTAAATGTCAGAACAATTAAAGAAAAGAATAATGAATAGCATTTCATAATGAGTTTGATGTGAGTAACTGCACCATTATCTGCTGGTTGTTTTGCTTGGGACATAATGCAATGAATCAGTTGTGTGTATATGTACTCACATACTGCAAGAAAAAGAGAAATGTTCTAGTAATTAAAGCAAAGTGGACATGGTAGGCTTCCTTTATCAGATGACATTTCTGTACTTTGAGATTGGGGAAGCTAGTCTGTCAAAAAGAACTACGTGGCATCATGTTTTCTAGGCTTTCTTGACATACTCAAAATACAAGCATACACATGTTCTTTCCCTTGTATTTTATATTCGCAACCCTGAAATCTTGTCCTTCAAACTGTAATAGAAAGAAGTTATTTATCTTTAGTACTGTGAGCAATCTCAAAAAGGAAAATGGACCAGAGGAGCTGTAAAAGATGGCTGTGATTGTGCTGTTAATAGTTACTGCATGCAGATTGTTTTGATATGCTTATGGCAAATAACACACATGCGTAGTACCCCTACAAAAGGTTAATGTACAGATATAAAAAAATCACATCATTTCTTGTCTTGATTGATAAATATCACTGTAAAATACCATTTTTTATGAAACATTTTTGTGAAGATTGCTGTCCATCTGTTTTTTAGTGCAACAGTGAAATCTGTGGCTGTGAAAGAAACAGCATGGTAAGAATTTATTCAGTTTATGAATATATATAAGATAATGAAAAATGATGCATTGGGCATTATTCTTTTGTGATATTATTTGAAGATTTGAGTTTCGAAAATGAGACAGTGATTTGTGTCTTGAGGAAAAAATTAAAAGAGGAGGGAGCAAAAGATGAGAATACAAGTCAGGAAAGAAAAAAAAAAAAAAGAATTTAGAGGAGGAGTACCTTAGAGAAAAAGGTAAATGCAAACTGAAAAGCAGCAAAGTGATGCACCTTTCAACAATGATTGGCCATCCTCCTTTACTCTTTTTCCTGTCCATTTAGGATTTGGAAATCCTATAACTCTGCTGGCACGCAGGAGAATAGATTTTCAGCAACTCTTGCAGTGTCAGATTTTGCCATGTGCTTAAAAGCTTTCTCTGTTAAGGTTTTCTCTGAGATCTTTTGTGGATCTTTTGAAGAACATTAAATGGAGGAGTTGCATTGAAAAAGGGTACTCTGGGCCTCACCTCTATCTCCTTAATCTCCAATTGCAAGGGGCTCAAAGAATACAGGGAACCAGTGGGCTTCCCAGTCCTGCACCTGACACCTGGAAGGAACTAAGTATGCAAGCATGAAATATACTAAAAATGTGAAATTAATCTCAAATAGCAAACTCAGAATCTGTCCCTTATGTCCTTTACTTTTAGAGGCTGAAAATACATGTAAGAGGTTTTACATGTAGCTGAAAGCACACATCAAGTTGTAGTTCCTTACTATGAGTTCAGGTTCTATTATCATCCAATTTAATATGGATATAGCACTCTTACAGCTGTAAATAAGAATTTTCAAAAAAAAAAAAAACAAAAACAAAACTTTAATGCAGTTAAGCCACAAAGAAGCTTTTGATCTCTTCAAACTTTTATAATGCTGATAATGCAGATTTTAGCATAATATTGGCCCTTGGCTCTAAGGCTGTGATTTAGCTACATAAATTTTAAGATATTTCTGAAGTATAGAATAAAAACGTTTCTTACATAGTGTTCACTTGACAAATCATTTCTATAGAACATATTTATTTTACTTTCTTATAATAGCATGTGGACTGTGTTATCCTTGATGATGGTGGATTTCTTCTGATGTCAAATCGGGATGAATATACCCAACAGGTATGCATGTTTTTTAAGTACTGTAATTGAAACACAACAGGGAGACATTTTACAATAAAAAAGAAGCATTTATTTCTCAGATCACCCTAATACTGCAATATATATATATATTTGTTTCTAATATATTTGCAGTGCCCATCAAAGTTTTAAAGACTTGTTCAGAAAGTAAAATATCCTTCAGGGGGAAAAAATAAATGAATAAATATAAAAATAATTTAAAAAAAAAAAAAAGGAATTCCAGCTATTCAGCTATTTTGTTAACATTATTCATAATTTTATTTATGGTACAAGGTGCTACACTTCTGCCAGTGTTCTTTGTGCTCTGCTTTTAGAATGATAGGTCTATTGATGGATGAATAAAACTCGGGCTAGCATTGTGGCATCCACATGCATTCCTCTTCTTTCTGTGGTAGTCTAATTAAGTAGTAGTGTATTTAATAACTTCCTGACTAGAGTTCTCAATCAAGCTATTGAAACAGTTATTTTCAAGAAGAAATAAAATCATAGATGGGACATTTGAATGAGTTTCCCTAGAGAAAAAATAACGAAAAGTAACAGCATTGTTAACTTTCCTGTATGAAAACTACTTGGCAAGACTTTAACTTATCTCCATACATTCTTCTTCATCAGATTGGAAGATTCTTTGGTGAAATTGACCCTGGCTTGATGAGAAATTTAATTAACATGTCTCTGTATGCCTTTAACAAGTCATATGACTATCAATCAGTCTGTGATCCTGAAGAAGAGCCAAAGCAAGGAGCTGGACTTCGTTCAGCTTATGTGGTCAGTAGTACCTTATGGGGCAACTGACATTTCTTTAAAAGTGTGCAACTGTTTATATAAATAACAATCTTGTTCTTTTTTTCCCAGCCTACAATAGCAGATATTTTGCATCTAGGATGGTGGGCTTCAGCAGCTGCTTGGTAAGTACAAGCATGTAGGAAATCTTTATGTCAAAACTGGAATTATTCAGGAGGTGTCACGGGTTACTTAAATTTACCTATGCTCTTGACAGGGGAAGCCAACCCCTGCCCCTCCCCCCCCCCCCCCCCCCCCCCCTCCGGGGCCCGGAAAGGAGGGGAAAAAGGGGAATGGGATAAAAACAATGGCAATCTAAGGAGGAAAAACTTATTTTACTAAATATGATATCGAAATACAAGATAACACAATATAATATAATTGAGGCTAACAAATCGAACAAAACAGAGAGAACAGAGAGAGAGAGTCCCCGAAAACTGAGAGGCCTACTGTGAACTCTAGGCGACACGGCTGGAACACTTCCCACTCTCCGAGAAGTTCGAGAGAAGAAGGAGGGCACTCCAGCCTGGAAACAAGATTATATAGTGTCCTGGTCCCGTGACTTATCATTACCCCTGTTGTTCTCTGGGATATGTAGTCTTCTTCTGTGGACTGCACATTCAATAGAAGTATCCATACTTTACATGATGTTATGATGTGGAATACTGATAGCAAAATTACAAAATTACAAAACCATGACAGGAGGTTAAGACTATTAGTCATTTATTTATTTATTTATTTATTTATTTTCGCCGGTAAAATTTTTCTGAACTTACTTTCTGATCATTTCTCATGGTGAAAGTTCTTGATTATGTCTCCAAACCCCTTCGATCTGTCAACAGTCAAGTGATGTGTCATCAGTCAAATCCAAACTACTCTTGCCATGTTTTGTGTCTGTATACTATAACTCTATGAAGTCAGCTTCAGCAAATAAATTAGGATTAACAATCTAAGTCTGAGTGACAGCTGTGAATAGGGAGCAACAGGGAGACACTCTTTATTAGGGAGTGTAGTGATAAAACAAGGGCATATGATTTTAATCTATAATGGGTTAAATTTAAATTAAATAAGAAATTCTTCAATACAAGGGTGGTCAGGCACTGAAATAGTTTGCACATTGTTTTTAATTTTGGGTTACATTTTGATAATAGCAACAGCTAAGATCTTGGTTTTCTTGAACAACAGAAAATATAAAAAGCTGGAGATGGGCAGTAATCCAGAAGAGAAACTTAAGATCTTCTCAAACACAGAAACTTTAGTTTATCAATGTTCAAATCAGACTCTGTGGTCTGGACTCAATTTAGACCTGGGGTTTATTTTGTGTGATGTTTAACTTGAAAGTACCACATGATAGTTCTTTCTGTGAACATATTTTTAATGGAATCTGGGTCATGAGCTGGCAGAGAAGACCATTAAGCAGCAAAGTGAAAGGGCCCGACAAAAAATGGATTAAATGAGGCACCTGGCAAAAGCAAATGCAGAGAAATAAGAGAATGAGGCTGAGGAAAACGATAATGTTTCTGGAAACAATGTGGGATAAAAAAGTGAATAATAATTTTCAGAAATATATATGGTTTATATCAGTGTTAAGAGAGGTCATATTGTTTCTCCTTCACGCTCTTTTAACTTAGAATCTACATTTTTCCTAGGCTGCCTCTTTCATTCATTTCATGCAATTCAGTGGTAATCTAGACATTCTGTTAGGAAATTCCAATCACTATTGAATAGCAGTAGGTTTCTTCCCATCCATGACAACTGGTGCACCCTCCATCTGATGATGATTGAAGGCACAGAGGTATGGAAGTGAATCCAGATCCCCTTCATTCACTGACTTGAGTAGAAACATGACAGGCAGATTCAGTTTTCTTACATGTAGACCACACTGGCCTAGGAGAAAAGACCCTTGAGTAAAATTATGCAGTCTCTTCCTTCTGCAAAACAGTCAGCTGTGGTGAGATCAGGACTGCTCATTGCATTATAGTTAGAAACAAACCTAAAACATGACTATAGGAAGGTATGGCTTTGAGGTTTAAACAGAGGCACAGAGACTGGGAATGTGAATATAGCTACCCCTATTTTGGGAGGTCAGTAGAAGAGAAATGAGCTGACTGTGTGACAAGCCAGTACTTGCTTCAAGTAAATGACATAAGAAAAATGTGATCATAAGTAATGAAAAATAATTTTGAAGTATATGGATCTCTTTAAGTGTTTTGACAGCATCAAGGAAGGAAATATATTCCATACCTCAAGAGCAGGAACAGAGATGATTTTAAAAGTCAATTGTTAAAGTCATAATTTTTGTACTATATTTGTAATATACCAGTGTTAATTTCCTGATAATTTAATGAGCCTTAATCAGTGTAAAGTATCTAATTCAGGAGTTTTTTTCCCTAAGTGTGTTCAGAAGGAGTTCTGGTTGGTTTGAGTGCTGGAAGAACACCCCCATGCCTCTTCCACCTCCTGCAGAGAGATAAAAGGAAGACATGGATGACATGTTAACATTTCCATTATGTGTGTTATGGGCACAAGTGATAGCAAATCTCAACAGTGAAATAAAAGATTAGTGTGAAAGAAGACATCGAAGAAACTGAAAAAAAAGAATCAAACTGTGAAGTGTATACAAGCACAGTGTTAATAACTGACAAAAGCATGATTAGCTGTGATGATTGTGCTATTACTTGTTTTTGATTAAGTAGTTTTTAAGGACACAGCAAAATACAAATAACCATTGTCTTTCTGTGTTCAGGTCTATCTTACAGCAGCTGTTTTTGAGTTTGACTTTCCCACGTTTCCTTGAGGCAGGTAAGTCAAGAGAATATTAGAGAGTCAACTTTGAGTGAACTGGAAGGTAAGAGTCTAGGTTGGGGGCCATATTTTGGATCTCCTCATTTTGTCCACATCTTTTAAAATGTCTTTATTTATTTATTTTTGTTCCTCTTTCTGGCAGCTGATATGGAAGATGATGATTTTTCTACTGCTCTGCCTAAAACAAGTTGTATCACTGAGCAAACTCAGTATTTCTTTGAAAATGATGATAAATCTTTTATTGGGATTGTAGACTGCATCAACTGTTCAAGGTAGACCTACTTCAATGTTAACCATAGCTTTTGGATATTTGTTTATCATGAAAAAGTTAAAGACTTTATTGCATGAATATAAATGTGTCTGAGGTTAACTACATGAAACTTTCGTGAAGTGTAGAGGTAAATAGGCAGTACATTAATAAACTGAATTTACTTTGCATTTGCTTAGAATGAATTTGAATTTAATGCATGAAGTCAAGAAGATTACATAATTTATCTTCAAATATACCTTCTTAATAGCACTGCTGATTTAAGAGCTATTACAGATTGTATTAACTTCAGAACTCATTGGTTCTAGAGGGTATTGTCAGAAGACTTGGAAATATATTTTGTCTAAATGCATCTTCTAAAGATTATGCTGCATTGTCAGCCTCACCCCTCAAAAGAAATGAAAAGAAATGCCCAACCTTGCACACGTGCTGTAGACACTTGAAGCTTTTTTAACAGCAGGATTACTCAATTTAAAATTCATAAGCAGATGTTAAAAAATAGATGAAAGCAAAGACGTGTGATAGTCTCCATGTACAGGTATCCCACTCAGTGCAATTGTGTGCTTCAGTGTTCACTTAGCAGTCTGGAAAGATCAACAGTGTGAAAAAGGATAAGTGAAGCTGGTGCTGTTCTAAGGCAAAAATTAACGTTTCTAACTATGATGGATATGTTATTGTAATAAACCTAGGAAAACATGATTTTTTTTTCCTTCAAAATATCCAGATACAATCATATGTTTAGTATCTATAGCTAAAAGATATAATTCTACCTCTACAAGTACTTATAAATAATAAATTACCCTATTAACTGAAAGGCCTTTTGCAGAACACTATGTACATAAATTACAACAAACACATATCAAAAAAAAACAGCATACATAGGCTAAACTGGTTTATCTTCCTTTTTTAGGTAAGTTTCTGTGTTCATTTGTGTTTTGTTTTGTTTTGTTTTGTTTTTCTTTTCAGTGGTGCCAGGAGAAGAATTGATGCTGAACCGCTGTTTTTTTCTCAGTTCAGCTACTACTTTAGAAGCACAGAGCTAGCTGATAAATCAATTAAAGGCCTTCTGTGTTATACTCTTTCTTTTCTTTTTCTTTTTCTTTTTCTTTTTCTTTTTCTTTTTCTTTTTCTTTTTCTTTTTCTTTCTCTTTTTCTTTTTCTTTTTCTTTTTCTTTTTCTTTTTCTTTTTCTTTTTCTTTTTCTTTTTCTTTTTCTTTTTCTTTTTCTTTCTCTTTTTTCTTTTTTTTTTTCCCACCAATAAGTCTAGCTGAAAGAGGAAATCATGAAAACGTCAAAAAAATTACAAAATTTGACATTAATGTTTCCTGATGTTCATTAACAGAAAGGAGAAGGCAGTTTGATTCTGCGAAGTAGGATTACATTTTATTCTGATAGTGTATGTTCTCAAATACGATTTTCCTTGTTTCATTTAAACATAGCTTATGGTCGACTTTTTTTCCAGACTTTATCATGCAGAGAAGATTTCAAATACCAATCTAGTGTTCATTATTAGTGACAGCCAACTGCTGTGCCGCTCCTGTGATCCAAAGCCACTGATGCAAGCAGAGAAGCCGGGTATCCTTTTAAAATCAAGTTACTTACTGATGTGAATTGATTTTTCTGCCTAAGACATACTGCAGTATAATTGGAAAATAATGGTTTGTTTGTGTATATATTAGTAGCATGGTTGCCACTGAAATACTTGAAACAGCAGATATCTGTGGGCTACAACACGAATAATCTGAAGCAACAGATCTTGAGGTAGAGAGCAAAGCTGTTGTTTGAGAGGACCCAAGTGGAAATAGGCATAGAGGAGCATAATGAAAATCGTGCAAAGTCTTGGATCTAAGACAAAATAATGGCATGCAAGTAGACAATCTAGGGGTTGAGTGATGAGAAACAGCTCTGCAGAAAATGCCTTGAGGGTCATGACACAGAAGAAATTGAACATCAGTTGGCAGTATGCCTAACAATAAAAGGGGCAGGTCACATGGTGATCCTTCCCATCTCATAAACACTTACGAGACTGCACCTGGAGTACTTTGTACAGACTTGAATTCCTCAGTACCTTACTGATATAGTCCAGCAAGCCCAGTGAAGGACCACCAAAGCAATAGGCAGCTGGAGTGCAGGCTGTGGGAAGGGAGCCTGAGACATCCGAGCTTGTTCAGCCTTAAGAAAAGGCAAAGGAATATCTGTCTAGAGAAGTAACAAAGAAGGGTAACACCAAGATAAGATGGCTTGGTTGTTAAAAGCTGAATGCTGCTTATGCCTGCAACACTCAGGCAAAGTGACTGAGGCACTTAATCGTGTACTTAGTGCAGATAAGTACTACTTACTCCTTATGGAATCTGCTTTAATCATCAAAGGCTAGAATTTTCCAGCTGCTGTCGTGGAAATTCTTCAGATCTGGCTGGAGATACAGGATGTACCTGCCAAGCAAAATCCTTACAGTGCATGCACTGAAACAAAAATCTGGTGAAAAGTTGTTCTAATGTGAAACTTTGGCCCTCTGTGTTGACTCCACTAGGTACAGGTAGATAATTTTGATAGAAATACAGGAAATACAGGCTAGGAGAAATTTGGCAGAGAATAATCATAGCATATTATTATGACAGAATATGAAATATATATATATATATCTTTTTCCATGTCAGGAAGTTGGTTGAGACAGCCTACTTCCATATCTGAAATAAAAACAAATGATGGTAGAAATGAGTGTATTTCTTTAACACAAACATTGTGTTCATTCCAACATTCGTAAAATGGGAATTCCATCTATGCTTGATCTGAAAGAGGAAGTTACACTAGGCTGGAAGCAATACTTATGTCACAGAACTATGTAAACACAGCCTAATACTCTAATTGGCTTTAGTCCATGACAGTTTGATTAACTATTGCCACTGTCTGAATTTATGGATAAGAAATGCTATAGAAAACAGAATAGGTTTGATGGGAAACTGGCACATTATGTGTATTTCCCAGTGGGGATCCAACCTTTCAGAGGGCAGTAAATGACCTCAAATTGAAGTCAGAGCAGATGGGTGGGCTTATATTGACTAAATGAACTATTTTATCCTTTATTTCAACTATGCAGTACTAGAATATCTTGTCTTTTCTATAAATAAGGTACATTGTGAAATGCAGATGTAGCATAACATCACACAAATAGGCAGAATGACCTTTAGGTGTTATTCAGATGGATATTATTAGGCTGATCCCTTCTGGCTGGTACAGCTTTGCTTGTACACGTGGTCTTTTAGAGTTCTTCTATGTTTCAACTTCCTTTTTACCTGGGCCCCCACAGAGGGGAGGGAAGAAGAGTCTGATAACATCTGAATGAAGACAGAAATAGATTGCAGAGCTGTAGGAATAAATTCCCTGTCTTCTTGCCTTCTCTTCTTTTGATCATCTCCTCTTGGTGCAGTGAATCTGCTGAAGTATGCCACAATAGTGCATGAATAGGATTGTTTGAAGTTTACATTAGATCTAGTAAAATAGGTACAAATTTTTTGTGCTCAGTGTTAAACAAACAAAAAAAAAAAAAACAAAAAAACCCTCTAGTTATTGTGTGTACTACCCACAAGGGAAATGATTAAAGACATTAAAAACAAAAATATCAAAACCCCACAAAAACAAAAACAAAAAAAAAAAAAAATCAACACTGAATGATAATATCAGCAGGTTCAACAGAAGACTATATTCATTGTATTAGTGCTTTTCTAGTGCTCTGCAATGATTTTTAGTCCGTGGTTAAAGTGAAGTATAGCATTTATTCTTAAATATCAGCAAATATGAGTTTCAGAGACATAAATCAATGCACTACCTCACATTTACTATTGATGTTTTCTACGACATTTGGGGTAATATAGGTATAGTAAAATAAGTAGTTCCTGTAGGCCATGGCATTACTGCCACAACCTTCACTACAATCTTCAGTTGGTACCTTTCAGGATGGACTTCCTCTCTGTTACTGTGCTTATTCATTTTCAGCCCAAATAACTCGGTAGTAACATACACAATTACCACAGGTTTCCCACTTTGTCAAATAATTTCTGTAATATTTATGCAATAGTAATAGAAGCATCCTTTATTTTTTGCATATTGTTCTGAAATTACTAATTGTTAAAAATCAAGAAAACTTCTTTTTTAAGGCAGTATCCACTTAAAAAGATAGTTGATGTCTATTTTACTGGGATGTTTGTTTGATTTGATTTGGTTTTCTTTCTCTTAATTAGGGAACTGTGGCTGATTTCAATTGCAGTGCTACTTGCGTAAAACTTGTCCGCGAAAGTAAAAAACAGAATGTTAATCCTGGTTATGTTCAGAGCTCAAAATACTGATGTGTTCCTTAACCAGAGGCACAGATGAAGGGCCAAATCCCTGTGAAATGGTCAAACAGCCCAGATACAGAAAAGGTCCCGATGTCTGTTTTGATGAAGCCAAACAGGTAAAATTGAACTTGCATCACTTTAGTGTATCTCTCAGATCAGTTGTAGAGTTGTTCTAGGAGGGCAGGGAAAAATGTATTTATACTCCTTTTTGCCTTATAATCAATCACTATACATACTGTTCACTCTAGACCATAGTCACTCTATTTCAAGTATCCCATAATTGACATAAAATTAACAGCTGCTTTCTTATCTACCTTTCCTATAACTATAGTACTTTCACACATGATTCCCAAAAGTAACCTGAGCAAGGATAAAATAGATGGGCTGAGTACAGTGCTATGAAATTCAGTTCATCTGTGAAGTTAGCAAACAGATGATATTCCTGTTATTAACTGGTATTTTTATAATAGTATTTCCAAATATCATTTGAAGTGTTGCTATGCAGTTAAAACCATTTGGTTTGGTATGAGGTTTTTCTTACAAATTCTGCAAGTGTGTATTGACCTTGAGTCAAATTCTTAACAAGTACAAAACTGCCTTTCTTTTCTGAAATCAGGAGAGCTATGATGCTTTTGTTCTCCTTGTACTGTATACATAATTGTACTTTCAAAGGAAAAAATGTTAACTGTGCCACATATATTATTTATTTTGAATTCAATCTCTCCTTAAAAATAGCTTGTGAAAGAGAACAAACTTAGTTCATAATATTCTGAATGAATTGCAAGACAGAGTACTGAACAGGAAAATAGTTGCCATTACATAAAATTATATTTTAAAATGTGTTTGTAATACTTTTTTTTTTTTTTTTCCATTTGTTGCAAAGGAAAGATTATTTGATACTTCTGAAGAAGTTAGATGATTTTAACTACTGTGTACCAGTTTTGATCCAATGATCTAAGTAGCCACAATGGTTGAGCTGCCTATAAATAAATAAATAAATAAATAAATAAATAAATAAATAAATAAATAAATAAATCCAGTCAGTATTCTACTCTTTCAATGCATTTTTCTAGTAACAACATTTAATTTAAATAAAGAAGTCTTCTTAGAGACCAACAAAGCTGAAAAATTGTACTAAAAACATTTGTCCATTGTAAATATTCCATATCTTTCCTACTATCATGTGTGAAAGTACAATTCTTGCTCACTAGCTTGATGTGCTAATCAGTGTGTAAGTCATGTGTTTTGTAACAGTGGATTGTTTTGGTTAAGTTCATTTGCAAAATTCGCTGTGAATCTCTTGCTCTTGGGTGAATGCTTTCACATTAACTCTGCTAACTGCCAGCAAACTGCATGATATCTCATCTTGTATGTCTTTTTTTCTGTGTTTTCTTTCTTTTCCTCTACTTGCTACTTTGCCCGTTATTAATAGGATCAGCCTATATGCACAACGAGTCGTGCCTCTGCCATGACGTCTGCTCCTATCTTCATTTTTCTGCAAGTTTTCATGTGGTGTGGATGGTCAGTTACTTTCTCTAATTTTTTGTTTCGTTCTTGGCTTTAAAAAAAAAAATAGCAGACTTTTTCTATTAGTAAGCAAACAGAATGAAGCAGGTACCATAAGTTGCAGTCTGGAGCAAATTACTATTGCAATAATATGAAAGAAAAACTCTGCTTAGAGCTTTTTAAATCAGAGTTAGGGAAGAGAGAGACCTCTCCCATAGCAAATACATGGACACAGAAACCTCTTGGGCTGTATATAGTTGGCTTCTTGAGACTTTACATGTACCAACTGAGTCTTTGTCATTCTCTTCAAAATATTTTTCCCTTGCCCCTGTTAAAATAAAGTTAAAGAATGTTTTCTGCAGAAGTAAACAAAGGTACAAGGTAATCAGAAGAGACCATGATACCTGTGAAAATGAAGCTGTACTTGAGGATACCAAGGACAAGTGCTCTGTGTATGGAGGTTTTCACCTCATTTAAGCTAACAAAAATGTTAATGATAGATGGCAACAGTGTGTGTTCAATTGATTAAATGCTGAATTCAGTAAATTCATGTTTTCAACTTTTTGTGACCTAAATTTATTTGTTACCTAATTAACGTAGACAAAGTTTTGTTCTTCTAATGAAATACATGAATACTGCATGTCGACCTACTGCAGACTTTCCAGTTAATAATCAAAACCCTGGAATTTTTGACTGCATTGTGTTTAATGATGTGAGAATTTTCACTACTGTGCGGGTGATGTATGCAAAAAGAACTACTCATCTAATGAGAATAAGATTAATGTTGAACTTGTATGCTACCAGGGTGTCTGATCAATAATATTGCTCAGAAAACCACTAGAGGGAGATACTAACATATGTATCAAAGTAAAGCCAGCTGACAAGTAGTGGTAGAATATAAAAAATTGTAACAGAATGATCCACTTGTTCTTATAATGATGTATATTCTCTTTATACTTGGGGGAAGATTCAGTTAATATCACTTGAACATCAGTGAACAAAACTTTAAGTTCTCTTTAGCAGCTGTTAATGGAGTAATATTGAAGTTTCATTCAGTATATTTAAATGATCTCATTTTTAGCCAGCTTGCACAGAGATAGCTGAAGGTTGTAAGGAAGGGTAAAAGTCCCTTCCCCCAAAGCAGCGGTATTTCCCATTCACATCTAAATTAACATCTCATATTCTTACTTGTGCAATTTGCTCTGTAAGTAACCTTATTTTAATTAAAAAGCTACAGTCTAATGTGCGTTAGACAGAGGCTCACCTTGAGCTAAGTTCTTTATGCCAGTAATGATCTTTCTGCTCAAAAAGGCAGATAAAAACCTTGTAGTTGGAAACTTATAAAGAAGCATCATTTTAGCTGATAGACTTCTGGCAGCAGAAAGTTAAAAAAATAATTTTGTTCATCCACTCTGTTTCTAAGGAACTTGTGATTATGGTAACATTTTCTTTCAGGGCATTAATTAAAGTCACTGAAGCCTGCACATATAAAATAGCTGATCAGTTTCAGTTCTTATTTGTTTATTTAATTATTAAACAAACAAACAAACAAACAAATAATATTCTTTATCATTCCTTGAATAGCTTGCTCTTAATGGTTTTGTTTGCATGCCTTTGAATAAAGTGGGCAGATAAGAAATTGTTAGATCATTCTGAGAATGGCTTGCTTCCATTAGCTCCCAGGGCATTAGTGGGAGCTTTCAGGCTGATTAGCACACCAGAAAACTGTGTATGTCTTGATAAGATTTGCTGTTTACCTGATCTATACGTAGGCTGCTGTATAGCTTGGGCAGTATCATGTGATAGTCCAGACAAAGGAAGTTAACAATGTTTACAAAAGACCACACACTGAAACTTGAAAAGACTCTTGAATACAAACTGAGGTGTTTTCCATGCAACTAAAGGGTTTATTGTAACTAGCTTCCCAAAGATAGTAATCATTTGGTTTCAAAGGTCAGATTAGAAGATCTTCAACTGGTATCTTTTTTCCTATTTACAGTCAGTATAACTGGTCCATTAACTTTTCAAGACAGAGTTTTAGTACTTTAAATGGGTACTGTGTACTTCTAAAGAATTAAAAAGTATGTATATAGACTTAGGTGTGCGTGTATATGTTTTAACTTGGTTGTATTTAAAATTTTGGATTGGCACTGCCTTCCAGAAAATGATATATATAGTAATGAATATGTGGTTTTGATATTCAGCAATGAATGTAAGGTTTTATAAAAGCATTTGTTTCCATTTTGCATGTGCTGAATAATTTTCATGGTGTGTGATGTAAAATAACCCTCTCAGGAGTTATCATAGTGAGGCATGGCATGAAAGAGATGACATTTGTATTTGACACTTCATCTCAAGCATAGAAGGAAATTTCACATGTGATTTATTAATGCAAGGAATTCCTGATGCACTTTTGATGAAGGGAAACTGGCTGAAGAGAATTCTTTCCAGTGAAAGAAATATTCTCGTCTGCTGCTTATTTAGGGTTCCTGGGTGCACATAATAGTGACTAATGTAATTAGTTGGGTAGGAAAATTTTGGTGAAAATCCTCAGAAAATAGCTGAATGTTTCATTGCACTGACAGAAGGTAAGAGTGAAAATGATGCTGTTATAAGGAGGCTTAGGTATAATATCTACTGGAAGCAATCAATAAGTTCTCAACTTTGGCAGGTTTTACTGAATGTGGTTTTAGTTTATATACATACATACAGCTCTCATTTTATTTGAATTTATGTAAATTATTATTGGAATTTCTCTGTTTTCTTTTGTTCG
The DNA here is from genome assembly GCF_054131305.1 of Coturnix japonica. Lineage (NCBI taxonomy): Eukaryota > Metazoa > Chordata > Aves > Galliformes > Phasianidae > Coturnix > Coturnix japonica. Next base: position 9,137,752 of record NC_140663.1, read on the forward strand.
TTTTTTTTTTTGTTTGTTTGTTTTATTTTATTTTTGTTTTTCTAAAGAATTCTAGTGCTGATTTTTGTTTTGTTCCTTTTTTACATCCAGTTTTGTTTTTTTGTTTGTTTGTTTGTTTTCAGTTATGTCAGTGAATATTATCATTCCTGATGATTTACTGAATTTAATTTGTGTACTTTATCTGAGTTCCAGTGTATCTACTCGAAATGGATCTGATTCCTCTGATGCCTTTGGTTTAAAGAATGCATTGTGTGTGGTGGGAATCATGTGAATGTGTTCAACCCTTAAAAACTGACACAAAGAACTCATAAAAATCCTTTCTTAAATCTCCTGTAATACCCAACTGTCCTGTTTACACCTCAGATTTAATGTTCATTTTTAGCACATGTTGCAGGAAGATCAGGAAAAAAAAAAAAAAAAAAAAAAAAAAAAAGATGCATTTGATTCCTTAAAGGCCGAACTTTTCCCTATGACAGCCGGCTTATTCTGCTTAATTATATACTATATTTATACAAGATTTGTTTTGTTTTGTTTTGTTTCTTTGTTGTTGCTTTTTGTTTGTTTGTTTGGGGGGTGGGGGGGGGGCTGTTTTGCTTTTGTTCTTTTTGTTGATGTTTTAGTTGTTTGTTTAAGTTGTAACTTAACTTCTTCCTACTTCTTTCTTCTTTCTTTCTTTCTTTCTTTCTTTCTTTCTTTCTTTCTTTCTTTCTTTCTTTCTTTCTTTCTTTCTTTCTTTCTTTCTTTCTTTCTTTCTTTCTTTCTTTCTTTCTTTCTTTCTTTCTTTCTTTCTTTCTTTCTTTCTTTCTTTCTTTCTTTCTTTCTTTCTTTCTTTCTTTCTTTCTTTCTTTCTTTCTTTCTTTCTTTCTTTCTTTCTTTCTTTCTTTCTTTCTTTCTTTCTTTCTTTCTTTCTTTCTTCCTTCCTTCCTTCCTTCCTTCCTTCCTTCCTTCCTTCCTTCCTTCCTTCCTTCCTTCCTTCCTTCCTTCCTTCCTTCCTTCCTTCCTTCCTTCCTTCCTTCCTTCCTTCCTTCCTTCCTTCCTTCCTTCCTTCCTTCCTTCCTTCCTTCCTTCCTTCCTTCCTTCCTTCCTTCCTTCCTTCCTTCCTTCCTTCCTTCCTTCCTTCCTTCCTTCCTTCCTTCCCTTTCCTTCCTTCCCTTTCCTTCCTTCCCTTTCCTTCCTTCCCTCCTTTCCCTTCCCTTCCCTTCCCTTCCCTTCCCTTCCCTTCCCTTCCCTTCCCTTCCCTTCCCTTCCCTTCCCTTCCCTTCCCTTCCCTTCCCTTCCCTTCCCTTCCCTTCCCTTCCCTTCCCTTCCCTTCCCTTCCCTTCCCTTCCCTTCCCTTCCCTTCCCTTCCCTTCCCTTCCCTTCCCTTCTATGACTTTTTAGACTATGATTTGTAATTTTCACTGAGTTCCCTTTCTTGATTCTTTTGTATTGGATTTGTTTGGCCTGATATTACACACTTAATGCTAAGTCCACGTATGCTGTCATCTACACAGCTACTAGACCTATACTACACTTGTAGAGAGCAGCACACTACAAAGAATTTGGAAGCAGTCCCAAGTACAACTAACTTAAAGGCTCTTCCTAGAAACCATCATTTATCACATGTAAAAATGTGATTTTATTTATTTATTTATTTTTTTCTTGATAGTGCATTGATCCAATCTCAGTATTGCCTCTCTGATCTCATATACAATTCCATGATTGATTTTGTCACACTCACCAGGTGGTTTGCAATGCAATATTAGTATTAAGTTTTTATTCTTAGACTCTAAAATATTTACCCACAGAGATTCCATCACTCTTTCTTTTTCCTTAGTATTTTTGTCCCATCACACTTTCTATCAACATAACACCATCCTGGTGAGTGTCCCACATTGCCCTTTCTGACCAAGGTGGTAGCCCAGTAATACTCTCTAGTACTATTCATTCTCCTTCCACCACATGTCTAATTAATTATTATTATATTGGAGTGGTTGATTGATGACTTGTCTTCATGATTCCACCTTACTTTTATGCTTCTTTCAGTGCTTGCAAAAAAGTTTTGCTTGAGGATATTCTGGTAAACAGAAAGTGTTTTAATGAGCCTTCTGCATTTTTTCTTGACTATTTACTTCCCCACTGGCTTTTCTGGGCACATTAAATATTAGTTATGTCTGTGTCTGAGACATGTCAGTCTTAGCCAGCAGTTGTTCCATACTCATTAGACTTCTTCATCTTTCTGTTTATAATGTTCCTCTGCAACCTTTTCAATTTCTGTGGCAGCACGTGGACTGCATCACAAATACAGTGCTGTCTGTCCTTCCTGGACATGTTTCTCCCATTGAAGAAGCTTCCCCAGTTCCTGAAGGAAACTATCTTTCTTCCTGCTTACACTATTACCTTGTCTTTGAAGACTCTCTATCCTTTGGTTTGAATACAAAGTGTCTTTTTAAGCTATTGGTGTAGATGCCATGAAAACAAGTGGAAGAATAAGTATTTTCAGCCTTTATAGCTATCTATCAATCCGGAACTTGGTGAACAAAGTAGTGCAAGGAATGGCTGAAATATTTCCCTGTAAACTTAGATAGCTAAACATAGATTTCTTCTATGTACCTCTTGAAAAAACAGGAAGGTTTATACCTTCTTGTATGTTACAGATTCCAGAACAAGTATAAAATGTATTTCAGCCAGACTAGCAAATTAAATACTATTGTGAAAGATACTGTTCATGACAGCCAACATGAGACTGAGTAACAGAAGTTACTGGAAAAGAAGAAGGAGGAAAGAGCTGTGATTATTCCGTGGCATAATGAATATTTAGGTCCATCGATGCATGTCAAAGCAGTTAAGCTTGGAGCAAATGCTAAAATTGGAGCCTGTCTTGTTTACAGACTGCATAAAAGTTACAACACAAACTATAGAAAATTTATTTAATAATTGAATACGTAAGAGACAAAGAAATTATTTTCCTTCTTTTTGATTCACCTCCAAAGCATATTCTTTTCAATATGTGATCATGTTGAAGTAATGGGCATGACCAGTCTGATATTTATGGGTTGTTTTGTGGTTTTTTTTCCGTCTTTTGTAAAGCGAAGCTCCAATTCTCCAAATTGATGTAATTTTATGGAATAAAGATATGGATTTGTAGGGCTCCCAGGTATATTCCATAGCACTTCTTTTGTGATTATGTAAGCAACTCATCTAGTTCATAAATGACTGCAGTAAGACTTGTAACTGATAAATTTTTCCACTTCTAAGGTTAATGTGGTAAGCCAGTCTTTGCATCAACAGTCAGATTAGATTACTAGAATTATTTTGTTGTTTGCTTGGGGTATTTTAAACATAATAATGTACTTAAGACCAAAAATGATGTTTCAAGAGTAGTTCAAAATGCTGAAGTATAAAGTTTAGATTACTTCTCAGAAAATTTAGGTGTAATTAATGTTATTCATTTTTTTTTTTTTTTTTTCCTTGTCAACAGGAGGATTCGGCTGATTGCGGTGGTGCCTCTGGTTTGAGTCCATCACTGTGGTCTATGGTAGGAATTCAGTTGGTCCTGCTTTGGCTCTTATCTGGCAGCAGACACTATCAGTTATGACCTTGCTAAAACAAAACCTGCATAACTGAATCAAGATCCGGCCAAAAAAATAGCCTCAGTTTCAGTTTAAAAAGGGTCAGCTATTCAGACAGCAGCAAACAGCAATGCTCATGTCTGGTTATCACGCATTGTGAGATTCATAAAGGCACTCAAAGTGGCTGCATATTGGAGTCAGTCCTTAAACGTATATGAATGCTGCATCATCTCTGCCACCCGAACAGAATTTCGTACACGCTCCACTGGGGAATCTAAGATTTTTTTTCATTTATTTGTTGTTGTGATCTTGATGACTTCATGTAAAAGGGCTCCCCTGACCATAGCTTATGTGTATGATTTTCATTTATTTTAAGTTTTGGATTTCTTGAAGATTTATATTCTTTTACATGAACATTTATTTATGAAAGAAAAAAAGAAAAAGAAAAAAAAAAAAAAAAAAGAGTATGCTACCCAGCATACATTGCTAGCACCACAGCACCATGATGGCTGCTTTGAACATCCGTTTCACCCAAACTGTTTGAGTGGAATGAAGATGTTGGCTAGTCTTCATCAGAAGCTCAGCATGATTGAGATGCTATATGAGTGGTTTATTCTTCCAAAGTAAATCGGAACAGGTAGCTGGCAGTGTTTAGGTAGGCTTATAATTCGTTAGTTTATAGAAAATAATGGGGAAAGGAGGAAACTACTGTTTTTAAAAATAAAAAGATGACTGAGCATAATTTAAAAATAACTCTCTTAATCTTGGTGTCATCTTTTAACAGAAGAATAATAATTTCAATTTAGCATTCACCTCCTTTTCACAATGCAGATATACATATAAACTAGTAAAGTCCTTCAAAGATTTAAAAAAGAAAAATACTTGTGAATAATAATTTAAAAAAAAAAAAAAAAGTGTATGTGATATTTGAACGTTGGTTTCCAAGGGTATTTTGCATGATGATAATGCTGCATTACTGTTTTTCAGTTAGTTTTCTTTGATGGTAGAGTGTAGTCGTTTGCAAAGGTAACTGAGTGGTTCTTTTATTGTGTGAGAAACTGAACATTGCAATGTGTTGCAATCAAATCATATTAAATTATATTATGAAATACAGCTCTGAATATACTGTGCAATGAAAATCTGATAAAATGGGGTAAACTTAGCTATTGCAACAAAAAGGTTGAGTTGCATTTTTTTACATAATAGTGATTTCACATTAAAATCTGTGTACAGATATTTTAAGTATATAAAAAATCAGATTTTACATATTTATTTTTGAAAGCGTATGTTCACTAAGGTTCGTATCAGGTTCCCCCTTTGTTTGCTTTAAAATTCATCCAGACTATTAGAATTATACTTTTACTATTTATTATTAGAAATAACAAAATTAACAGCAAAATTACCTGGTTTCTGAGACTGGGAAAAATCTAAACAAATGGGGAGCCTTGAATCTGTATGTATGCATATTGATACTTGATTGTGAATAATAATTTTAGAAGTTGTTTTTATACAACCTCATCGGTGATACAGATTGGTGCAGTAAATTACAATATTACAGTGTATCATAGTGTTGATGCAAAATATGATTTGTGCTTTTCTAGTTTTCAGAGCTAAACAGTATTGCAAGACAGCTAAACCAATGAATGTGCAACTCTGCTGATATTGTATAATTCTGCTAAAAACTGCAATATGCAAATATTAACATGACACAATATACTAGCTCTTTAAAAAAATAAGAAAATGCAAGGCATTTGGTATGTGTATGCTGGCAATTGATTGATATAATTTTGAACATGTCAAAAGCTTATAGAAACAGTTGGGCATGCATTAATACCCTATGAAACATGAAGAAGCAACTCAAAGCCATGGCATGGTTTAAAAGATCAGATGTCTACTCTAGTTGTGCCCACGGCTGGTTTGTTGTTTTCCTCACAACCTTGGCTCCAGCAGTGTATTTTCTCATCTGTGGAAGTACAATGAGTGAAAACAGTAAAAAATGACCTTCTGTTCAGTAATAAATTTTAGCTTTTAAAAAATACCTCTTGTACAGTCATGGGGTCTAAATTACAGTCAACTCTGTTGGATGACTTCAGGTCCTCCTCAGGGAAGGTGAGCTAATGTTAATGCTATGAGTAAAGGTAACCTTGCAGCCCTTCTTCCAGTTATATTACTGCACTTCCTATTAAGAACAAAAACAAACAAACCAAAAAACAAACAAAGAAACCTAGTAATAATAATAATTAAGTCTTTCTAATCCTTAAACTCCATTCTGCATCTTTTTCCTTAAGATGGTCAAATGAAATCTTATGAAGGAACAAGATATGTAGGATTAAGCCAATATTTAATATGCTCATTTGCTTTTACTTTATGATTAGTTGAAATACACATTGCTTTGCATCCCGCTCTTTTAATTTTCTGAATTATTGCCAGTATAGTAATTGCTATACATTTTTCACTTAGCTATCCAAAAGAAGCCCTTCATGGAAAAGTTACATTACAGAAATATTAGAATCATTTGGTTACATGAGTGATTCATATTCTGAGTTAGTTAATAAACATTTGATGAGGGTCTATAGGAAGGAAGAAAGATAGCACAAATTATTATGCTCTTATTCCACTTCCTTTAGAGAGCTCACATGTAAAAAGGAGGGAGAAGTCCATGCAATGCAGACACATTTTTCTTTTTGGACTATCTAGAGAGGGAAATACTCGTTGTTCCTCTTCTCTGCCCTTCACTGGGACTTGACGAATAATTTCTTTATATACACCTAGCCTTTTAGCCAGTGAGCCTGTCTGATAGAAAACTCAGGATTCTGGTTATATGAAAGTGATGTATCTAAGAAATACAAAACAACAGAACATCAGAAAACAATGTAAACATTAGCTCTCTCAAAATGTGAAGAACAACAAGTTGGAAATATCTTCCATTAATAACTACTTATTCTTATGCAGAAGAATATCCTTACTCTCACATAATATGTAGTAGTCAACTTCTCTTTGTTAAAAATAAATAAATAAATAAATAACCAAAACTTGATCCTAAGCTTGAAATTGAGGCATTTTCAAATTACAATATGCTGTCACAAGTTTTTTTTTTGTTTGTTTGTTTGTTTGTTTTAAGTCACATAATAAACTATGTCGGTATTTGCTTAGATCCTTTAAATAGAACTAAGGGACAGAGATGAACTGCTAACTGCTTTCGTTTGCACAGAAGTCATGTGGCCTAATGTATGTCTGATAAATAACCACCATTAAAGTTCTCACAGTGTGGTACTATACAAGTGTGATCCGAAGACAACATGAAAGGTTTCTTCTTTTCTTTCCCTTTTGTTTGTTTAAACAACCAGCATTACTGCCAAGACACTAACCGTGGTCCATATTTGTAAAAGGTTTTTAACATGACATAGCAGGTTTGATTGACAAGGTTTTTAGGTCCTGTATCATTAAGATTTTAGTATGATATTTTTCATGTTTCTAATGCTTGAGGCTTTACTGCTTGACAAAAAATAAAATAAAATAAAATGAAAAAATAAAAAACACCACCACAACAAGTGTTGCTGCCATTTGTAATTTTTCCTATAATATTCCTTTTACTATCTTAAAAACTGGCCTTACTGGGTTCAAATAGGCAGTATCCCTTTTAAGTGACCTTTGCAACCCAAGTGTTACTTGCTGCGGCTGAGAGTTTTTTGGTATCACTGAAGAGACATTAAGAACTTTTTTTCCCATCAACATGTAAGCTCAAAAGTGTGCTTAGTATCTCTTAAGTTCAATACACAACCTCAGTCTCGCTGGTCCTAAAAATTCAGAAGCTAGCACACTGGTTATTAAGAGGTGTATTAATGCCTACAAGGCACTGCAGTGCTCTCTGATGTTTTTGGAACGTTGACTGAAGGTGAAATCTTAATAACTCCTTAGGTGAAATTTTACCCTAGTTTCATCAGACATCTAAGCCTTTAAAAAAGGCCAGATTTTTTTTCTTCCATACCAGAATGTTAATATTGTTAATATTCATTGTACACTACTGTAAAAAAGATTACCAAAAAAAAAAAAAAAAAGTGTCTGAAAACAATTCAAGAGTTTTGAAAAGTTAGCCTAATCTTCTTCCTAGCTACTTGCATATGTACTGTTTATGGTTTACAAGAAAAATACCTTCTTGAAGAAATTATTTCACCAAGGCTAAAAGAATACTGTCTTGTTCAGATGCCATGAAAATGCGATTGTGATCTGACAAAGCTGTCTTCTTTTCTTGTGTTGTATGGAATGTCTGGATCATGCTTTCTGGGATATTTTAATTGAAATGCTCAGTGTGCGTTTCTGCAAAAAAGACTTGATTGCTCTTACAAGGCAAAGCAAGTCTTTCTCCCTTTTATTGTGTTCTCTTGACACTTTTGTGGAACTTGACAAGCCTGGAAAAAATAAATTTTTGTAAAAATTTGTACAATAATGTTATAAAAAAGTTTATAATCCTAGAACTGTTGTGTTAATTCTTGTGCAAAAACAGTATATTCAGAATAAAAATTTATCATTTAAAATCAACAACTACTTTGATTTTTCTCTCTGTATAATAAAAACATATAATGGCGCCTACATACATAGCTACATAATAGGCCTGAGTTTGCAACATAATTGCACAGAAGACTGAAAGAGATTTTCCAAAGCATAGACTGTGACTTAATTTAGTTTATACTGGGGATGAAAGGAGGATGTGTGGTAAATCCTCATTTCTGCATTAGTTATGGCTTTGAAAATTTTTGAAAGTTCTTTTTTTTTTACTTTTTTTTTCCAAAGAAGTAACCAATGAAAGCTGAGAATCTGTAAAGCAGTCAGTACAGTAACAGTCCATAAAGCATCTGAAGTTACCATGTTGTTCTGAAACAATTGCTTTTGGAAGGACTGTCATTTACTAACTTGTAAACATTGATGAAGTCCAAGAGTTCATTCACATTCAGAAGCAGACTAAACTCAGATGGCGGCTGCCCAAGTCGTTGCCCCACCTCTGACAAAGATCTCTACTTGATTTATGAATCAGCTTCTGTACTGGTGCAGTTCTCAGCTAAATATCAAATTCAAGTGGATCTATGCACCTTAATAAACAAGCTTGAGATGTTGAAGAGTTGCTTCACTGTTTTTCAGACAGTGTGCCAGGACTGGTAATCTCCATCAGGAGGGCAAGGCAGATGGTAACTGCTTTAGAAGTCTGATTTTAATCCTTTGCTGTGTATGTGTCAAAGTCCAAAGAGAATGGCAGTCATAAATTACAGCTGAATTTACTGAATCCCCAAGGAGTCAGATGAGAGCAAGAAATCAAATGCAGATTCTAATACTGTGAAGTATCAGATCGCCCATGTGGAAATGCTACAAAGCAGCACATGACACTGCAGATCAACATCCAGAGATTACTGGCCTCAACTAGATTAAACGTTGCCGTGTAACGACATGATTACCCCCACATGCTGAGTTAATTTTAACACGTTCTCTGTATGTTCAGGGCCACTTAGAAGCAAAAATAAAGAAACACCCAATATCCCTTCCCAGTACATTTTCAATTTTAATTCTTATTACAGTAGTCTATTCATTCAACACCAGGAACCAATTCTTTCAGAAAACAGAGTCTTTGTTTGCTTCTTTGTTTGTTTCTCCCTTTTCTGGAATTAACAAGCAGATAAATTTGGGAATGCCTGCATTGCAGTGAAATATTCTCCACTAGTCCCCAGCGCAAATCAAGACAGAATACAATTTGCCTGTCATGTTGTATTATTTTGAGAGATGATTTCATGTTGTCCAATATAGAATGATTGCTGCTAACCATCTACAAAAATCAAGAAGTTATGTAACTGTTATGCTATAAAAATTATGCAGTGTGTCATCTATTAGCCCAGTGCTCCCTGTAACGTACTGCTGAACAAGATGCATACCTTAAATGGTTGAGCATTTCCTCTGCCTGTTGCAAAAGATGTAGAAAACAATGTCTCCCTTTCCAATAGTCTTTTCTAAGCTTGTATTCCCAAAGTGTCTATGGGGGAGGAAGGAAGGAAGGGAAGAAATGTTGTTTTCAGATAATGATTTTATCTAGATTCTAACTATATTTATTCTAAGTGCTGCTTTTCTGATTTAGAGTATCACTTTCTCAGAAGCTAACCATTCCTTCTGAACTGTTCAGACTTTTAATTAGGCTTCCCTTTTAATGAAGCATACCTCTGTTTCTATGTGTATTTGAACTTCTTTTTCTTTTGTACTTTCCAAGTGTCTTCTTGACTCGTGGTTTGAATACATTCAAATTGCTTAATGTATTCCCCTTGGGGGAATGGTAAGCATTTGTAATTTGTCTAATCTATCTTTTGTTGATTACAATTAGTTAATTCACTCTAGAATAAAGAGTTTACAAACTTGCTACTCAAGCTGCTGATTCTGTCGAGATTTTGAGTAAGGATTTGAAGGTGAATTCTTAAAAAATAAGTTGCTGTTGCTTTTTTCAAAGTATGCCTTTTTTCAAGGGAGAAATTTTCACATTAAGTAAAAACTGCATCTGCTACTTTTTCTAAGACTTTCCTGCCATATATATATATATATATATATAAATGCAATTTCAGTGCTGTTTGTTTCTCACAGCTGTTTTTCGAAAGGCAACAGGAGGTATAGGACTTCAGTATCATTCACTCTTCCACTGTAAGAACATCTTCTGTGTTTTTGGTCTCTTAATAAACAAAATAAACGCACAGTATTGGGAGTGGAAACTATCTCAGAATTTCCATTTTAACTTTTGTTACTTTAGCCCAAACTCTTCTTGTGATCTCAGCCTCTCCTCTGTGGCTCGGTTATTTAAAAGTAATTTTTTTGATATATTATAATGCGAACTTACCTGCACACACACACATTTACTATAGTTTGGGAAGACAGCATGCTTGGAACAATGACTAATAGTTAGTTTTAAGTTTTTGTATACTTAATTAACATGTATTATTTTACTAAACTATTTTGAGAGTCACAATGATAAGGGTTAGTCAGTTTGACAGATAGGCTTTTATATCTTCATGACTAGTTATTTCTAGTCTGCAGATATAAACTGCAGGCAGCTGAGGTTCAGCTCTACTTGGAAATATACCAATACATAATCTCAAATCAGGAGCATTGGCCTATTCTGGTTTATCTGCACAAATGATAAGTAGTGGCATAATGGCAACATTTGCATCTGATTGCTTTCTGGAACTCTAGCATCGGAAATAGCATGTATGGAAATTAGAGAACCTTAGAAGGTACTAGAATTTGGGAGGTGAACATTGGGTGTTTCACTGGGTGTCTGTGTTCCTAGGCTGATCACTGGAGATCTACTCAGTGTGGTCAGTGGAGCAGAAAAAAACATTCAGATGACCATCTACTAGATGTTTGGTAGTAGTTCCAGTTTTATGTACAGCCTTTCCATTGAAACTGAGGCACAAGGATGCTAGATCTGAGAAAGACTGAGCAGTGGTGATACATGAATTCAAAACCTGATTTTTCTATTTTGATGGATCCAGTGTGTTCCTAGGACCATGATCTGAAAATGGAATGTAGGCTACCAGAGAATGATGCAGACTTATGTCTGCTTTAACAGCCATTCCTCTGCAAACATAGTGGAAGAGATGCCAAACTTCTGAGTTCTGGGAAACTCTAAATTCCTCATCCTGAGAAAAGCTCGTTCTGCAGAAAGCTGTGGTTGGAGAACACTGATTTCCTTCCAAAGTAGAAAAGAGGTAGTGCTAATGGTGAAAGGGGTCTTACTCCTCTTCTACATCATGTGTTTCCATTTATAGTACTTGTCTGAAAAGTGTAATATGTGCTTCTAAGACATCTTTAGTATTAGGATTTATGTGGGTGAGAGAACCTGAGCTCTTACTAACAGAGGCAGCAATAAAACCTAGAACCTGAGCACTTAGCGAGGCAGCAATGAAATAAAACTCAAAGTCTGCCTGAAAGATCATACCTTTGCGCTGTTGAAGATTTACAGTAAATAGAAAAGCATGTATCTATCTATTTTCAAACTTTTTTTCTGATTATTATTTTTATTAAGAAATTCTTATCACTTCATTATGTCATGAAAAGAAGTGGAGAGATAAGTATGTGAAGAACTTTAAGACCTACAAACATCTGCAAAGCTTAGGTAGCTACTTAGATGACAGTTGCAGGCAGCATTTTCAGCATCACAATTACATATTGTTTATGGCCCAAATTTTGCCTTTATCACATTTCAGCTGTTAGGTGCTATGGTTTGGGAATCTAAAGTTAGCTGGTGACTCAGAACACTTTTAAGTGTGCTGTCTTTTTAATGGTGCCAGGACAAGAGGCAACAGGCACAAATTGCATCATAGGAGGTTCCATCTAACCATAACAAATCACTTCTGTGCTGTGTGGATGACAGAGCATGAGCACAGTTTGCCTAGGGAGACTGTGGAGGAGTCCTTGGAGATGTTCAGAAGCTGCCTGGACATAGCCCTGAGCACTTTGATCTGAATGTCCCTGCTTGGTCAGGGGTTGAGCCAGAAGGACCTGGAGGTCCCTACTGTACTCAACCATGCTGTAATTTTGTGATTTATGCCATTAATTGCTTTGGGTTTTGATTGGTTTCTTATATTTATGTCCAAATCCAATCTTGTAAATCACAGTGAAAGAAAAGTCTCCTTATCCACAATGAAAGTAGTTGTGCTTTAAGCTAAGCACTTTGTACACGAGAGGGCAAGACTGAGCTACAACTTTGTTTTTAATAAAATATTTTTTTAAATAATAATAAGAGGAATATATTGTTAATAGAATCAACAAAAAATCCATATCCAGATGTGATTATACTCAGCTTTGTATAATTCTACAGTTAGGGCAGTAACATGGGAGAACAAAGGTGACATTAGTCATTTTGAGGATTACCTGAACACTACTTTGGCTACTGACTCACAGTTAAACAAGTTTACTTTTCTTGAACTTGACTCTGTGCAGCGAGAAATGTAAAGGATATGAAAGTGAAGGTATGAGAAGTGGAGATATGAAAATGCTCTGTAGCTAAGCAGTCTGCTGAGAAGATGCATCTGTCACCACAGCTGTGCCTTCTGCTCTCCATGAGCTGGATCTGCTTGGCTGAGCTGATTTACTGTCTGTGCCAGCACTGCCTGGTTCTTCTCTGGGAGTGCTGAGGAAGATCTGTGCTAGTAGAATCAAATTGATGTGTCTATTTCTCTGTCACCCCCCGTTAACAGCAAGAAATTCAATGAGACTGATCATACCTGAAATTCTGGATGCCTAAAATTTCACTGAGAAAACACTGAAAGTTAAATAACCAAGAGAGAATGTCTTTCAATTGCTTCCACATCTCCTAGGGAGTGTACTCCTTAAATTAACGTACTGAGCAGTTAAGATTTCGGGGGATAAGTGTAAGTATGTATGAAGACATAAGTAACTCTATAAATGTTAGGAACTGTCTATGGGCTTCTAAAAATGTTCCTTTGTGTTTTGTTCTTACAAGGTCAAGCCACCCTGCTGTGCTTTTCTGTGGCAGATGACAGGAGCAAAGCCATGCTTAAAAGCAGCCTTCATGCAAGGCCTCCTTTGTAGAGCGTGAAGGAGAATGTACAGTGTGGTATTTTTTTCCTAGAATCTTTTATTGAGTGAATGTCTTAAATAGAAACTAGTTCTGACCTGGATGAAAACCTAATCCAGAGGACTGCACAAATCAGCACCTTTATTGTTTCCAGAAGAAGAAGCGGTCTTGTATTAATGTATATTCTGTCATTAGGCTTTGTCTTTCCCTGATTTTTTTTTTTAATTTTTTTTTTTTTTAGTTTTATAGCTCAGCTGTATTCATCTCTTTTAACACAGATTATAAATCCTTTTCCAAGTAATGAGGAAAAAAAAGATGCACAATAGAATTGATTGTTGATAGGAAACAATATTTTCATTGCCATATAATGTTAGAATTTTTCTCTGCTGTTTTTCTTTCAACATTTCTGTATGTTTGTAATAAATCAATATAAAAAATATAGCCAAGCAAAGTCATCCTTAATATGCACAAAATATGGAATGAGTGCAGTCCTAGACACAGTCCTTCTCCAGTAGATACAGGATCTGTTGTTAAAACTAATCAGGAATTTAATAGCTAGAATTCTGTAGGGTATCAGACACCCTTAGCTTTGGTTCTTGGTAAAACGAAATTTGCATTTGCTGAAAAAACTGGTAGTTTATATTGTGGGGAAATCAGGAGACCAAACCTGTTCGATCAGTAGTATATCAGTATATCAGTGACGTACTTAAATTATAGGAACATAGTTTCTTGCTACAGTGTGTTAGACAATCTACAGTTAAAACCTTTGAATTTTTCTGTATTGCTTTTAGTATTCCCTCATTGTCAGAATAATTTCCTTGAGGAGTCTGGATTTTCTAAACTTTTTATCAAAGCAGAGGCTGAAGGGGAGGCTCAAGCACTACCCATTTCTGAAAAGACGACCTATTTTAGTGAGAAAAGAAACAGCTATTTAACAACTCTTAACCAAGCTAGAAGAGATAGCTATTCTTTCACTAGGCTAAGAGTGGTAAAAAACTTAAAACCTTTTTGTCATAAAAGGTTAATCTGTGAGATGTCAGACTGTACTGACAATGAACAACGTGCAAGCAGAAGCTTGTTGAGTCTTGTATTGGTGTCCAGTGAGGCTTGTTTGTCCTGTCCACATCCCATAATTTGGGACAATGACAATTGTTCTCTGCTAGCAGCATATCCAATGCATTCCTTCTCCTTCTTAGCCCATCAGACACTAGCAAACTGGAAACCGTATGCTCAGCAGCACAACTACAGTGCTGCTGCATGCAGTGGTTACAGGCTTCTTTCAATCATTTCTGCACACCAACACACAACAGAACCAGCATCAGCTTCTATGTTTGATGGCATTACTTGCCAGTGATCAGAGGAAAACCTGACAGATTAAATTCATAATTAAAGCCGCAAAAAATAAAAATAAAAGTATGTCTAAAATGTTTTGCAAGCAGTAATACAATCTGGAAGTGCCAGGCTGTTGCCTTTTGGAAACATTGGGTGGCCTGAAATTAATTTATTTTGCTTTTGCTTATGTAAAAATGCTCAACTTCATGACAACATCTGTTAAGAACCCAGAGGTTATAGAAGTCTAATTTGCATTTAAATAGAATAGAAACAGATGGAGCTGTTGAGAAACAGACTATAAAATCGTCTGAATATTTTTAAAGTGACTTCAACGATGCTTTGTCTCATGTTGTTGTTTTTTTGTTTTGTTTTGTTTTGTTTTTTAGGATTCATGATTAATATTTTTTAAGGTGATTCATCTTTCATTTTGGGTCCCCATGTTTTTTTACCTAGTCTGATAGAGATGAAGAGCATTCACTTCACTGAATGTGATTTTTTTAATGTGTTTCAATTAGTAAAACACAAAATCTGTATATTTATAAAGTATAGATATTAAAATAAATTCATAAGTATAAGTATATGTTGTTGGGGTTTCTTTCTCCCAAGAAAAGCAAGATGAAACAAAACCATTTGTTTTTATTATAATTCCATGGGTAATCATAGAATCATAGAATGATGGAATCCTTCCTTAGGGTTGGAAGGGACCTCTGAAGGCCATCAAGTCCAGCTCCCCTGAAGTGAACAGGGACATCACAGCTAGATAATGTTGCACAGGGCCTGATCCATAATGATAACGCTACACTGAGTAGATAATTTCTAGGTCATCAGCTGTGATGGATAGAGGTAGAGCTTTCCTGTGAGGTGCTCTGCTCCAGGTCAGGTGCATGCTGCACCAAGTGTGGAACAGCCTTGCAAGGCAAGGGAAGCACCTATCATGGAGCTGATGCCGGGCACTATTGCCCTCCTTGTGGTGTCAGTGCACAAGGGCACACATCAGGGGCAGAGCCAGGAGCAGTGGGAACGCACCCCTACCCATTCAAGGAAGGAACATAAGCAGGCTTCCCATCTGAGAGAGGGTAAACGTGCAGGGTGAGGAAGTCTGGAACTTCATCTCTGCTTGGGAAAAAAAGAAGACTCCCCGTGTTCCTAAAGTCCCACTAACCAATAGATTTCAAGCTCTGTTGTGAGAAAGAGAAGAGGGTATGGGTGACAACTTGATACCAGAACAGGATGATCACATTAAAAAGATCCAGCTGAAAAACCAAATCAATACTGGTGCCGATAGAAAAAGACAAAGGGTCCTAGTAATTGGAGACTCTTTGCTGAGAGGCACTAAGGCACCCACCTGCTGCCCGAATAACCTCTCTAGAGATGTTTACTGCCTGCCAGGGGCCCACATTTGGGACATCAAGACATGAATACAGTGTTCTCCTTAGTTCTCCCTGTTGGAGAATTGCAACCGAGCAGAAGGAATAGAATGAGGCAGTCAAATGACAGACTGGATGAGTGGTGTCATGCTGAAGGCTATGGGTTCTATGATCTAAATAAGTTGCACCTTTGAGAAACCAGGAGTGCTGACATGAGGCACAATGCAACTGACAGAATCACAGAATCACAGAATGGCCTGGGTTGGAAGGGACTTCAAGGATCTTGGATCTCCAACCCCCCTGCCAGGCAGGGCCACCAACCTCCCCATTTACTAGACCAGGTTGCACAGATTGCCAGCTGACCTGAAGGAGCAAAAATATACTAGGCAGCAAGATGTCTGGGCTCATCACCAAAGCTCTAAACTAGAGCTGCTGGGGGAAGGGGATGTACTGCTGAGTGACAGAGCCAGGAAACACTGTCATTTTAAGAAGCAGTGAGAGAAAAACTCACTTGTCCTGGAGGTTTGTGAGAGGACTCCTCTTGGAAGGTAAAGTGTCTGAAAGCCCAACTGAAGTGCCTCTTTATCAACTCATGCAGCATAGGAAGTAATCAGGAGGAGCTGAAAACCATGGTGCACTTGGAAAACTATGATCTTATCATGCTAACATGGTGAGATGATTCATATAACTGGAATACCATAAGCACCGTTGAAGGCTATAACCTTTTTAGAAGGAATGGGGAAGTTGCTCTCTATGTTAAAAAGAGAATGAACGTGAAGAGGTGCCTCTGTGAAATGGTCAGGAACAGACTGAAAGCCTCTGAGTTAAAATTAGGGATTGGACCACTAAGGAACCCTGGTGGTCAGGGTCTACTACATGCCACCTGCTCAAGGCTTGTTGACATGACCTTCTTGCTGCAAGAAGTGTTGCACTTGCAGGTTCTCATCTTTCTTGAGGATTTCAACCACCTGGATATCTGTGGGGAAAACAACACAGTGAACTGCAGGGGATCCAGGAGACTCCTGGAGTCCATCAGTGATAACTTTCTGGTTCAAGTACTGGACAGATTGACCAGAGGTGATGTGTTGCTGGTCTCAGTGCTCACCAGTGCAGAGGAGATCATCAAAGACATTACGACTGGAGGCACTCTGGGCCACAAGGACTATTCCCTGGTTAAGTTCACAAGGAATGTGGGACTGGCAAGAAGTAGAGTCAGAACCCCTGAATTTCAGGAGAGTGAACTTCAGGCTGTTTGAAGAAATGTTGGACAGGGTCTCCTGGAGAGCTGTCCTTAGAGAAAAAGGAGTGGAGCAAAGCTGGCCATTCTTTGAAGGATACCTTTCTTTGAGTGCAGGAGGTCTCCATCCTTCAGAATCAGAAATCAAGCAGAAGCAGGAAACCAGCTTGGATTGACAAGGACCTGCTGGGCAAATGGAGGGGAAGGAGGGAGAGCAACTGAGAATGAATACAGAGAAGTTGTTAGGATTTGTAGAGGTGAAATCAGAAAGGTGCCGGGGAAGGTTATGGAACAGATTATCTTTGGGAGATCATGCAGCATGTGCAGAATGGCCGGGGGCTCAAGCCTAGCCAGCCTGGGTTCATGAAGGGCAGGTCCTGTTTGACCAACCTGATCTCCTTTTATGATCTAGTGACCCATCTGCTGGATGAGGGAAAGGCTGTTGATGTAGTCTACCTAGACTTCAGCAAAACCTTTGACACTGTCTCCCACAGTATTCTCCTACAGAAGCTGGTAGCCCGTGGCTTGGATAGGTACACTCTTGGCTGGGTAGGGAGCTGGCTGGAGGGTCGGGATCAGAGAGTGATGGTGAATGGAGTTAAATCCAGCTGGCGACCGGTCATGAGTGGTGTTCCCCAGGGGTCGGTGCTGGGGCTTGTTCTTCTCTTCAATATCTTTATTGATGACCTAGATGAGGGCATCAAGTGCACCCTCAGTAAGTATGCAGATTACACCAAATAAGGGAAATAAGTTTTTCAGTGAGAGACTGGTGAGGTGCTGGCACTGGATTTCCAGAGAGGTTGTGGATTCCCTGATCCTGGAGGTGTTCAAAGCCAGGTTGGATGGGGCCCTAACAACTTGATCTAGATCTTGATCTAGCATTTGGCAACCCTTAGCTACGAGATATGGTTTAGTGGTTCACTGTAGCTACGGTAATGGGAAGACAGTTGGACTAGATGATCTTGCAGGTCCTTTCCAACCTTGTGATTCTATGATTCTACAATTCTATGATTCTATTCATAGCAGAGGGCTTGGAACCTAATGATCCTTGGGGTCCCTTCCAAACCAACCCAGTGATTCTGTGATATGGGTTTTTTCTCCACCTCTATTGCGTTAATAACAATTAAGGTACAGAAGCCTCACCTTCATTTCTAGCTTTCACAATTCAAGAAGCATTTGTGATTAAAATAGAAGTTTTATTTATGGAAAAGCTTTCTGAGGTTTCTAGTAGTACCATCTGTTTTCTCCACCAAATGGTCACTGTAGTCAATTGTCTGAAAATTACAGAACTGGAGCACTTGCTTTAAATCTAACACTTGTTTTACTGTATTGCTGGGGGGCACACTGCACATGCATAAAGCCAAGTATATGCTCAGATACTCTCACTGGGTAAAAGTATTTAACAGCTAATGCATTTATGCCTATAGTGAGGTTCAATTATGCCCCTTTTTAAAGCTTCTTCATCCTTGAGATATCACTTAATTTTATCTTCTTTAACGTGGTTACATATTTTCATGTTTAGAAAAGATAAAAAATATTCCTCTGAGAATTACTAATTTAAACTCTCAAAAAAAAAAAAAACCAAAAAAAAACAACAAAAAAAAAACAACCATTTGTAATTATTCTAATGGAAAAAAAAAAAGATTCTTTTTGTTATTTCAACAAATGGCAAAATTATCAGTAAATTCCTACTTAAAATCTATGACATCTCAAGACTTGTGTGGCATTTGGAGATACATCAAATCAGAGGGAAATGAAATAACTACTGTGAGCCTAGTTCATTTTAATAAATCCATGTCCCTGCTATAACAATTGCAAAGAAAATACTCCAGCTATATTCCTGCCTCCAACCAAAGCAATATTTTTTTTTACATTTTTGCCGTAATAAATGTATTTTAGTATGTTCGAAGCATAAAGGTCAAATGCAATCACAAATGAAGGCTGATAAATAATTTGTGACATTAGATTGTGGTGTAAGGAAAAGCAATGATGCATCCAACAATTCCTCTGTGAAGCTGAACTCTTTCCAAAGCAATCAGTTATGTCTGGACTTGCTGGATAAAGGCTGTGAAGTAATTCTTCTGGTTTAAAATATGCTTTTTCTTTTTCTTTTTCTTTTTCTTTTTTTTTTTTTTTTTTCCTTTAGAAAGGGGACTGTTAAACAACTTCACTTCTCAACATTGGTATTGCCTGAGATATGATGGCAGCTGTGAAGCTGATCCACAGGTGAAGGTCTATCCCATTCTTCATGTGCCCACTGACTTTGGCTGTGCATGTGCCTGTTTTCCCAGTACTCTTTCTGAAGATGGGCATGGACATTAGTGACAAGAGCCATCAGTTCCACTGCTGAAGCTTCTCAGCCTTTATTGTGTCTCATACAGTAGAAACTACCCTGGTGCATGGGACATCTGGGGCTTACACCATATTATACCAGTGCTGACAACTTACTTGTTTCCAACTTTACATAGAGTTCTTGGAATTTTTTTAAGGGCATTTCTCTGCTGTGAGTTGATCTCTAGTTTACTTATATTTTGTGTGTAGGGGAAAGATGTCAGTATTTCCATTAGTTAAAGTCATGTTCAGCATTAAGAGTTTGTAATTCCCACAGAAGAGTAAGCAGTATTGTTAAAGAAAAGGAAAAATCACATCTCTTAAATCCTCTGTTTTTTGTCTAGGTGTCACAGACCCCAACATAAAAGCTTAGTTTTTATTTTTATACATAGGCAAAAATGGTAAATACCCCAGAAAGCTAATAAGCAATGAAGTTTGGGAGGAACTCAGGTACTGTATATATGACACAAACAACCTCTATTCACAGCTCTCTTGAGAACTGGGTAGGAGCTTGAATGTTCACTGTTTGATAGTATCAGAAGAACTCAAATCACTTTCAAAATCATCACAGAATCAGATCATTATCCATGTCATACTCTAGAATGTAGGGCATGACTCCTACCTCCATCCCAGAGACAATTCTTTTTGTGAATCTCTTCAGATTCAGAAATAAGTAATTAATGATGTCAAGCCACTATTGGCCAAGATCACTGAAGACGAATATCAGGAATGGCTGCTTTTATGATAGCTAAACAGATGAAGAACTATATATTAAACCTGAGAATATATTAGGACCTTCATTGTCCATCAACAAATGTAAATGACCAGATCCAATTACCTATACTAAATTCACTCTCATGCTGAATGGTATTTACAGTATTTTAACCCAAGGAAAGCAAAACATTTGAAATATATATATATATATATATATATATATATATATATATATATATATATTCATTTTTTAAATACTAGATTTTGTTCCATAAATTGATTTCTGAGCTTTTAATCTCCAATTTATTCCATTATTCTATTAAAAACAAAACAAACAAACAAACAAACAAACCTGACAGCTGAACTTCTCAGACCCAGGCTCTGAGTTTTAAACTCAGGGAGTTTTGAGAGGTGCCTTAAAGAGAGAAAAACAAACAAACAAAAAAAAAGGTCAGGTTTCTTCCCTTTTTTCTGGACTAGTGAGGGGTGCATTACTTTCTTCTTTTTCTGCCCTTTTTAGACTGCTTTTAATCACCATTGTTTGTTAGTGGAAGTGTTGCTTGTCACAAAAAGCACATACTCCAGAATTCACAAGAATTCACAAGTCACAAGTCACAAGTCACAAGTTCAGTGACTCAATAAGTTTCTCAGAACATTTTTTTCAGGAAATAAATACATAGATAATATTTCATAAGCACAGAGAAGCACATATAATCAGTTCTAGAAAGATTAATGTGAGATAATGTAATACATATGTGACTTTCTGTCAGAGACTTTATTTTTAACTGTTAGACATACAAAAATGGATTAAAGTTAGATTTTTCTTAGTTTAATCTGCACTGAAATTCAACAACCTTCTTGTTCTCCATACCAGACCATAGTCATGAAGTCGACAGAGTTTTTGTTTAAAGTACAAGGAAGACAGAAATAAAAAATAGAAACAAGAATATTATGACAATATATAGATAAATAATGAATATATGAGATCCATGTCCTGCAAACTTAAGGCACATGAGCATCTCCACATGTGCTGCCTGTTGATGGCAGTGGAAAGATTTTGTGACATGCTATGCTATCTAAACAGGAGTTATAGCATTACACAGAAATAACTTTAAAGTACTTCTGCTTCTTTCACTTTGAGGAATGCATTTTATGCCATGAAATAATCTGGGATCGGATTTAAGGCCAGAGCATACCTCCTTCTTAGAAGTTCATGCACTGAGATAATAAAGAACAAAACCAAATCTAACAGCAATAACAAACCCATGCATTTCACTTCTGCTCTTCTGAAGTCACTGCTCCAAGTTCAGGTACCTGCACTCCATCCTTTCTTTGGTAGCTCTTTATCTGCATCTCCTTGTAAATGCATGTTCTTGGTAAAATGTGGCACGGTGTATCACAGCTGTATAAAAACACAGAGCTTTGAACAGCAATGTGCTGATGATTTTGTTTATGGCAAAAGCACAAAACAAAACATATTCATACTCAACGTGGGAACTTCAGTGTATCTCTTCTTGCAGAGGTCACCAAAGATCAGAATAAGCTTTGTTTCCCACAGTTTCCACTACAAATTGGAGAAGAGGTGTTTAAAATTAAAATAAAAAAAAAAAAAAAGGGGCGGGGGGAGAGGAGGGAAGGAGGGGATGAGGTTGGGAGGGAAAGGGAGGGAATGTGCAGTCTTTCTGCTTTCCTCCCTCCCACTCCCATTATTATTATCATTTAAGACAAAATGAACTGCAATTATGAGTCAATACATTTCCTTAGCATCTTTTCAGAGGGACATACTAATCTGTTGGATGGTGATCCTGATAGAAGCAGCTTTATTCAGACGGGATTTTGTGATGTCTTCTTTTTCCTTTGCTGAACTGGGCTCGAAATCCTGTCTTTCTGACTTAAGATCTAATTTTTCTAAGACTACTTAAGAAAGTGTTGTGTAGAGTGGACCTTTTGCTTTCCCTTCCATTCCCATCTTGAGAATTTTTCTTGTTGATATGGGAAGAAATGAACATGGATGTATGCAACAAAAAGTATTTATTACTCATTTAGTTTTTAACAATTTTTCAATACCTAAACCTCCTCTGACACAGTCCCAAGGTCCTCTCAGTGGACACTTGGGAGAATAAAATCAATTTTTTGATCCAAACTGTGCAAAACTGCCATGTTATTTTTTCACTTGAATTTTGGATAGGATTTTTTATCTACTTCCAGATTTATATGTATGCTAGCAGGTTAATGAATTTGCTAGTATTTTTGCTGACTATAACAGGGTAGCCAGTTACCCCTGTCAGTTGCAAAGAACTGGTATAGATCTTAGAAATGATGAATGAGAGATTTGTGAATGGCTGAGCACTCACTGGCCTCTACCAACTACAAAAAAAAAAAAAACAAAAAAACAGAAAACAAAACAAAAACAAAACAAAACAAAACAAAACAAAAATATCATATGCTACTTCTGTCTGTAAAATCAATAGCTGCTCCAGCCTCACAAACTCAGCCCTTGTAAGCACAGTTTTGACTCAGAGGTTGCTTCAGAGTCCACCAGAGTGTTATGCAGCTTGCTTTATGCTGATTAAAATTATGTGTGAGAGTGAATTCTCCTACCTGGGGGTTACAGCCCATCTGTAACCAAAGCATCAGTTGTATAAAGCATCAGTGGATATCTGAGACATTTAAACACTCAACAAATATAACCCAAATCACTTCGGGGCTGCACTAGGTCAGTTAGTCTGAAGCTCACAACCACAAGCATTTCACTCTTTTACTTGTGGTTAACAGGAAACAACAATTCAATGGTGAGACCACTACAGGCAAAAAGCTTACACAATAAAACTGAAGAAAAAAAAACCACCACCACCAACAACAAAACACATCATCCTAGATTACAGGCCAGTTACCCTCAGCCATTAGCTCTGGTTCACCACAGGCCAAGGCCTTGGCTGAAGAAGCACCTTTACGGTGGGACTGCATGCATGAAGCTGGCCCACCAGGCTTATAGCACCAAACAAATTCCTAGTATTAAACAGTTTTCTCAGTACTTTTTGAAGCCAGACTGAATTAAAAAATAATAATAATAATAAGTCTGGCAGATGCATCCAGGATAAAATATTAATTGTGAAGACTCTTGGATGTGAAGTACATTGGGCTCAACTCTGTATTTTACAGTTTTGAAACCCTCTACATAAGGGAATAAAACAGAGAAGCCTTGTCAGCAACAGGCTGAGATTCAAACAAACACATGTATATTCCTGACCATATTGCACAAAAACCGTCTTTTCAGTGCAGGTGATTGGCTCAAAACACAATAATAAACACTCTGGCTTTAAAACGTATGGATCAGATTCTCAGTTCTCATTCACAGTTCCTTTGAGATAAATAAGGCTTTCATTCATCACTGGTGAAAACACAGAGCAAACATTGGTGATTATGTTGAAAAATAGTGTTTTGTAGCTGAGAACCTACTATATCAAATGTTCTTGATGTGCTCTTTGTATCTATTGTAGTTTCCACGTAAATAAATAGTGAGCTTTATTTTCAGAGTGATGTATACCTCACCAAAAAGTGTTGGTGTTTCCAAATGGTTAATTATTCCTTTTCTACGTTCCCATATTTTGGAAAGGAGTATAGTTCCTCTCCAGTGTTGCTCCTAGTGCTGAGACCACGATCTTTCCACCCGTAGCACTTGCCAACTTCCACTGAAGTGACAGGAGGCACAGTGCACCCTACCTCAGCTCTGTGCTGTCAGTATGTACAGCAATTGCAAACTGCACTCACAGAAATGTTCCCAACAGCTCTGTTTGGACCTGAGGCTGATCTTTGAGTCTGTCTAAAAGGCTTAACAGAAAGAGCTGGGAGATGACATTAAAAGGCTGTGTCATAGACTAAGTCTGTTTACCTCCCCCAGGTACTGTGAATGAAAGAGGTTAAGCAGGCAGCTCAGCTCAGTCACTTCAGATGTATGTGCTAGGATCAAAAACTTGTGATGTGACACCCATATCCATGTACTATTGGCTTCAAGCAAACTAAAGTGAGATAATGAGAGATCACAGAATACTATAATCACAGAATACTATAATCATAAAATCTTTTTTTGTTGGAAGGGACGTTAAAGATCATCTAGTTCCAACCCCCTGCCATAGTGTTGCCACCCACCAAACCAGACTGACCAGGGCCCCATATCCACCCTGGCCTTGAATGCCTCCAAGTATGAACATCCACAATTTCTCTGTACAATCTATTCCAGGGCCTCGCTACTCACTGAGTAAAGAATTTCCTCCTAATATCTAATATAAATCTCCTGTTATTTTAAAACCATTAGCCCTTGTCCTGTCACTACCTGCCCATGTAAAAAGCCAGTTTCTCTCCTGCTTTTAAGCTGCCTTTTAAGAACTGGAATGCCAAAATGAGGTCTCCCAGAACTACACTGCTTACGGGCAAGAGATATATTGGTAGTCTTTTGGCTTTTACATCAACAGCAAAGTAACCTGAGGTGGCATGTGCAGCCTCACAAGAAGGTTTGTACTGTTGTGAATCACTGATGTGGGCTGCCACAAGGCCAAGTTTGGAAGCCAGTGGGCCCAAGGCAGCTTCCAGCTTCTGGATGTAAATGTAAGTTACAAACTCGTGAGTGGTGTCTCATTTGCTCTAATTACTTTGCTGTTGATATAAAAGGTAAAAGGTTATTAATAAGTTAAATCTGCACTAATAGCTTCTGTGTTATTCCTCCAGAAGTGTCAGCATGGTATCTGCTTCAAGAGAGGCAGAGTGAGTCAGCCAAGATGGAAGCCATACTTCATAGCAAAGCAGTGGAATTTATGGGGAGTTTATGCCAGGGAGTATAAAATGAAACAACTGTGTGAGTAAGGAAAGAAAGAAAGAGGTTGACTGTTTGTCTGACAGTGACCTAGTATACCAGGAAGATAGCCTCTGTTGATATGAATCTTTATAGCTCCATAATTTTCTTGAAGTGCATAGTTAGATTCATCAAAGGTTATTATTCTTATTGTTAAATTTGAAGTAAAATTTTCCACTCTTTTGGCTTTCTCATTTCAGATCATCAGGCTGTAAAGCCAATTAAACTTCATAAGTTTATAAGTTCCCAGAAAAAACAAACCAACAAAAGCAAAACAAAACAAACAAACAAAAAAAACCCTTAGGTTTTATGCAAGGCCATTGGTTTTATTGGTTTTAAAAAAAGACAGCTACAAGGATAATTCAACTTCACCACCACATTTATATTTTTCTCTTTCAGTCAAATCCACTGTGAGTGTTTAAAATTTAAATTCAATAAAACAGTCCTTAGATGCATACAGTTTGGTTCACAGCCTCCTCTAATTTTAGCCATTTATTTTGTAAACAGCATGAAGCTGAGAAAGGCAAGCTGACTGATGTTTGATGATGAAATATGGGCAGACTTTTTGCTTCTGTTGCCTTGGATAAATAACTTAAATAAAGACATTTTGATATCTACATCTTTGACAACATTGAGGTACATAACAGAAACTTAGTGAAGGTTTTGTGAAAGTTAGGAAGCTGAGCATTTGTTTGATTTGAATCATGAGTAAAGCTTATATTTGGATGTTGTTTCTCTGGAAAGAGCCCTGTTAATGTCTAACTTCTTTTTTCTTTTTTTAATTATTATTTACTTTAAAGAAATATATATATATATATATATATATTTTCCAAACTTGAACAGTCATTTGAAAAAGTTCTTTTTTGTTTTTCACGTTTATTCTTCAAGTTAATTATATAATTACAAGCTAAACAAATGAAAACCTTGAGAATCCTGATTATATTGTTCACATAGCTGAGAGTTGACTTTAGATGCTTTTCACTCAAAGGCACAGATACCACAGTGATATACACATACTTACTTAGTCAAAAACTGGACTGAGAAGAGGACTGCAAGGTTTTGTACATACCTGTGAAAGAGGATAATGTAAGTCACTGAGAGCACTGCTACCTTGGGAGAGTCACAATTTTCAAATAATATATATATTATTAAGTTTGCTTTCGAATAAAGAAACAAAACAGTAACAAAAAAGCCACCGTTACTTCTTTCTTAACACTTATCTAAATACTAAACTTTAAATGTTAGCTCTTAAGAATATATGCACCAGTCACAATGACCAGTTTCTTGATGCTTGAAAAAACTCCTGTTAAATTGGAAAAACTGGGAATCCTAAAGAAGTCACTCACTTAAACAAGGACTTAGAAAGGACTGGTAACCATAGCAGAGAACAGGATCAGGATCTTTTAGCTTCATGTCTGGGATGTTAGACCGCTTGTTAGACCACATGGGCCAAATGTAGGGCCAATTTCGGTTCACTTGTCTCAAGCTGAATGCATATGCTCTATTAAAATGAGCATTTCCAAAGAAAAGCCCTACACAGTGTATGAATGGTCACACGGGAGCCCATTGAAATGCTTTGCAGAGACTTCACATTGGCAATCTGACAATACTTATGTCAGAATAATTCTACATGGCAAGGGACACTGGTTGTATATGAAATGCTTGTGGATTTTTCTCCTTTCCTCTTGCTGCCAGCTGCTATCATAACCTATTCATTCATGCTTTAAAAATAGAAAATGAACGTGTTGCACTTAATAACACGTCTGTTCTATGAAATCAGTCATAAAGAGGTATTCTGAAATGTCACCCCTTGTATCACGTAAAGCTTTGACTCTAGCCCCTCAGCAGTCTCCAGTCTACAGTTGAATACTTGACCAAAAATTTAGGACACACAAACAACAAAAGATGGAAAAGAGCAAAACAAAATAGCATCTTTACTAGATAGAATGAGACTGTGTTTTAACGAGAACCGTGGTAAGTTCAATGGAAATGATAGGCACCTTGAAGAATCTGAGTCTTTTGTTTTTTTTGTTTTTTGTTTTGTTTTTTTTTTTTTTCTTTCTTGAAAATACTTGTTAAAAGGCAGACATAATATTGCTGCAGTTTTTATGCAGGTGCCTGTAAATATTCTGAGCATCATTGAAGACTGTTGCCAGTACAAACATACACTTACCTTTTAAGGAAAGCAGAAGGAAATGACATCTGAGAAAGTCAGACAGGGTTCTAGAAACCATTCAATTAGTTTCCTGCCTATTTAAAAGTCACACTAACCCACCCCCCACCCCCCCTGCCTCCCCTTTTTTTTTTTCTTTTTTTCCCTTGGCCTTTGAAATTTTCCATCTTTAAAATGATGGTAATTATGCTTCTGTCAAAGATATTACAATGAAAATCTGAGCAGTCTGTTAATTCAAAAATCCCATCTCACCTAACTTCTATATTGTATACTATATTCTATCACTAACATCTGTATTGTAGATGCTTGTTGTTGAGATAGGTATCTGGCGTTACTTTTTTCACTATGTGGTCAGACTTATCCCATTCAAAAACCTGGTTCAACCATAGATATTCCATTAGATCTTTTGCAAAACACCTCATTATTTCATATCCAATCCCCACACCTAAACCATACACTCATCACGTAATTTTACAGCTGCCCTATGCCTGATCCTTCTATCAGGCAGGAGGCTGAGAGGTGATTGTCTTCTATTAAGGGAACTTCAGTCTGTCTTTGAGCTATGAGGTGTTGCACAGATTGCAGTAAAGTCATATCACTGGTTCATTAATATTTTTCAATGCTCTTAGAAGAACTGATGTGCTGAGAATGAATTAAAACAATGGGAATATATATATATATAAATAATATATAATAGCAAGAATATAGAGAATACAGAAGAAGTCAGTTGTATTTGTGCAGTTTTGTAATCAAAGTGCAAGCTTTTGTTTAGCTTTGCAGTAAATAAGTTCATTTAATGTCTGTCTTTCAAGGATCTCAGTTTTTTCTCAGTGGAAAAGTGTGTGTGCCCAAAAATATGAGTTATTGAATTCTGTAAAGGTAATCCAGGCAAGAAAGCTAACACAGATTAAAAAAAAAAAAAAAAAGTGCTGACTTTGACTTTCAGTTTCGATGTTTCTAAAAGTTTGGAATTTACTGAGATAACAAGGCAAATCCTACTGTTTTCCAGAAAGAAACTAATCTTCCCCTAACAAATAATAAATTAATTTTACTAATTTTTGGTGGATAGGCAGGCAATTTCTTTTTTCCTTCTACAAAATAAATTATTCAAAAATGACGTGATTTGTCAAAGATGTATTTATTTTTGGCTATTCATGAAGCACTGTCTTCCTAAGACCTGAGTAATCTAAAACAGGACAAAAACATGTGTGGGATTTCTGCTTTAATCAGTATCAGCTCCATGTACTATGCAGAGGGATTTTCTAAGGGTTAATGCATGTTATGTATTGTCATTATTAATTTATTCTCAATGTAAATGGAGTAAAATTCTTACTGAAGTAAAGTCCAGATGGCACTCTAAGCCTTTACTTTTCTACAGTTTTCTTCCCCTCAAATTTTTCTCACAACTATTAAAACTGGGCTGTAGAATTTGAAAAAATGACAGAAGTCTGAACAACAACAAAATACCTTGTCCAAGACTTGCATGGACTTGTCCATCAAACTTTGAGACAAAAGTGCAGAAATAGCCTCTTACAGTTATCTCTATGGAATAGCATGGCTAAAGGAAAATTCATTGTGTAAAGAAGCATAATACAGACACTCGTCCTGAGCAAGCCAAAAGTGAATGTTACAATCATTCAGAAAAAGGAAACATGCGCTCCATTTCATTTCATAACTACCCTTTCTAATCTAACCTATTTTATACTATGGTGATTTATAATCACAGAATCATGGAATCATTAGGGTTGGAAAAGATCCCTACAATCATGAGCTCTAACTACACACCCACCACTAAGACTGTCCACCAAACCATATCTCTAAGTACCTCACCTACACTTTTCTTGAATGCCACATCCCTGGGCAGCCTGTGCCAGTGCCCACTCACTATTTTGGAGATGTTTTTCCTGATTTCCAACCTGAACTTCCCCTGGAAAAACTCAAAACCATTCCCTCTCATAATATTGTGAATTACCCAGGAAAAAAGACCTACACCACCTTGCCACAACACTCCCGGAGGTGTAGCTTTACCAGAGCTGAGTACATGGGGATGATTACCCCTCTGCTCCTGCTGGATGCTCTGTTTCTAATACAAGCCAGGATGCTACTAACCACCTGGGCATACTGCTGACTCATGTTCATCTGAGAGTCAGTCAGCACCTCCACAAAAGTTTTCAGTCACTCTGCCCCAAGCCCGTAATGTCGCATAGGGTTGTTGTGCAGGACTCAGCACTCAGCCTTGTTGAACTACATCCTATTGGCCTCAGCTCATTGACCCAGACTGTAAATATTCATCTCTACAGCTTCCTACCCAACAGTTCGTTCCAACTTGTTGTCATCTACAAACTTACTGAGGGTACACTCAATTCCCTCATCCAGATCATCAATAAAGATATTAAACAGAATGGCACTCAGTACCAACTTCCTATGTATAGAGAACGAATGTGTTGCACATTTAAACTGCCCTTTGCCTATATGTGAGATGGCATAAGAGTAGTCTCTGTGCCTTCATCAAGTATTAGCCTCTTATGGGCTTGTCCAAGTGCTAACTGTAATCACAATGTAGTGCAAGATGTTTAGGACATTATGGAATTAAGCTGGGTCCTCAGGGAGCTCAAGAAATTCAGCTGTTCTAGGTTTACAACTGTCAGTACAAACTAAGAGATGAATCAACTGGGAGCAGTCTTCCAGATAAAAACTTGGTGGATGAAAAATTGGAAATGAGTTTGCTTTGTATCCCAAAAAGTCAATTGTAACCTGAGCTGTATAAAATAAATGAGGTGATCAGGTGGATGCAGGTAATTTCTCCCTCTGCTCTGTTCCATGAGACCATACCTGGAGGGCCACATATGGCTCTGGTACCCCAGTACAAGAAAACATGGGCCTGTTAGAAGGTGTCGCAAGAAGGACCACAGATATGACTGTAGGGCTGGAGAACTACAGGAAAGCTGGGGTTGTTCATCCTGCAGAAGAGAAGACTCTAAGAAGACATTGTTGTAGCCTTTCAATATATCAAGGAGGCTTATGAGAAAGATAGAAAAAAGACTTTTTACCAAGATTCACAGTGACAGGACAAGTGGTAATGGTTTTAAACTGAAGGGGGTAGATTTTATTTGGATGTAAGGAAGAAGTTCTTCATGGTTGAGGTCCAGAGACACTTGAACATGTTGTCCAGAGAAGTTTTGAATGACCTATCATTGGAAGTGTTTAAAGATTGCCTGAGGCTTTGAACAACTCGATCTAGTGTAAGAGGGCCCTGCTTATGACAGGGGTCCTGGAACGAATAATCTTTAAGAGTCCTTATCACCTCAAACAATTCTGTGGTTTTATGATTAATCAATAATCATGGTAATTAACCAGCAGAGGATGGTTATATGATGTTTAGAAGTGGAATGGAGAGATCCATCAAAAATAAAAAGATGGTCTTAGGAAATCATAGCACTATGCAAGCCAGTTTCAATCCTCAAATTATCAATCCTATCAATACAGTTTAGGAATCTGTTCACATCTCCACTTTCACATCTCCATATTTCTTCCAGACATGGAATTCAAGCAAAGAGAAATAGTGTCCAAGAAAGGATACAAAACATCTTTCAAATACTGTGCCAATGCAGACTTGCTGAAAGAGCTTTCACTTTCCTGCATTGGCCTAGTCTTGGCTTCATTTCACAATGTAAAGATAGTTTGGAATTCATCTTAAAAAATATTCTTAAGCAGGGAAAAAAAAAAAAAAAGAAAAAGAAAAAAAAAACAATACAGAAATTGCATGAATTTTCTGAAAATTTATTCATATTTAACTGAAAAACTATGATTTCATTGCAGATGAATAAAGAATTCTTTGTACTAAAGAAGTATTTTTTGTGTTCATTTGCAGTTTTTTGGTCTTTTTGATTTTGTATTTAGGGCATGTTGGTATGTCTTCTACAGAGCAAACTGTTTTAAGAATATATTCTTTTCTCAACAAATAATTCATTTCTCAGATAATCCCTTTTAAAGTCATTGAATACAAAAAGGAAAAGAAGAAAGAAAAAAAAAAGCCTTCAGATGCATCATCTTTCGGGATAAAATTTTAACAGATATATGTACTATATATGTACTATAAATGGTTGTCTAAAGCCCCATCCAGCCTGGTCTTGAACACTTCCAGAAATAAGGTATCCACAACTTCTCTGTGCAACATATTCCAGTGCCTCACTACCTACACTGTAATGAATGTCTTCCATATGTCTAATCTAAATCTAACCTTTTTTGTTGTTGTTGTTTAAAAACCCCTGCCCTTTGTCTTATCATTATATACAAAATAAGCTGGCAGGGACGAATAGGTAGCTATTCTTGAGGCTCTGAGAGAAAAAAAAGATAATCTACCTCCTGCGGAATAAGGGATGGGTGAGTCAGAAAGAGTACAGAGAAGTTGTTGTGTAGAGAAAAAATCAGAAAGGCAAAAGCTGGAACTCAGTCTGGCTGCTGGGTTAAAAAGGAACAAGAAGCTCTTTTACAAATGCATCAACAGTAAGAGGAGGACTAAGGAGAGTCTCCACTCTTTACTGGAGGAGGTTGGGAATGTGGCCACCTGAGGATAAGGAAAAGGCAGAGGTTCTGATTGCCTTCTTTACATCTGTCTTTAAAGATCAGACCAGTTATCCTCAGGGTACTCCAGTCTCTGACCTGGTAGTCTTGGCTGGGGAGCAGACTAAACCCCCACAATTCAGGAGGAAAGAGTCAGAGACCTACTGCTCCAACTGAACTGCCACTAGTCCATGGGGCCAGTTATGATTCAACAGAGAGTGCTGAGGGAACTGATGGAGGTGACAGACGAGCAACTTTCTATCATTTATCAGTGGTCCTTGTTGACTGGTGAGGTCCAAGAAGACTGGAGGTTTGCCAATGTGACTCCCATCTAAAAGAAGGGTTGTAATGAGGATCTGGAAAACAAAAGGCCAGTCAGCCTGACCTCGGTGCCAGGGAAGGTTATGGAGCAGACTGTCTTGAGGGAAGTCAATGCAGCATGTGCAAGATAGCCAGGGGATCAGAACTAGCCAGCATGGGTACACAAAGGGCAAGTCCTGTTTGACCAACCTGATCTACTTCTATGATGACTGTAGTGAGCAGGGTGTCAGCCTCTTCTCTAGTGTAACTGGTGATAGGACCAGAGGGAATGGCTTCAAGCTGTGTCAGGGGAGGTTCAGGCTGAACCTTAGGAAATACTACTTCTCTGAAAGAGTGGCTGGGCAGTGGAATGAGCTGCCCAGGGTGGTGGTGGGAACACCGACCCTGGAGGTTCAAGGAAAGTCTGGATGTTGTCTTGAGGGTCGTGGTCTAGTGACAGTAATTGGTAATAGGTGAATTGTTGGACTGGATGATCTTGTAGGTCTCTTCCAGTTTTGGTGATTCTGTGATTCTTGACAGGAATTTAAAAAAAATTAAGCTGAAATGAGAAAGGATTATGATTTTATTCACTGTATTTCAGAATATCTTTGTCCTATTTCTGTGTATATTAAAATTATTTATCCAAACGTGTTTACTACAGTTCTCAGTGATATACTACAAAGGTACAAACCTTCAAACAGTTTTTTTCTCTGCTTTTTTTTTTTCAGTTAAGCATTTCCGTAAATCACCATCTCCTAGAGCTGGAAATCTGCAATTGTTTATCCATAAGCAATTGTATTTACAGCCAAAGTGCAGTTATTTCATCATTTGGGTCAAAAGCCAATTTATTTATAATACAAAACATTTGAAAACTGACATCTGTTCTCGAGATACACAGAACTTCTGAACTGACGTCAATGATATAACCACACACACAAAATGTTTCCAGTGGATTTCCGTTGTGTTCTTATCTGAATGATAACTCAGCTCAACATAGTGTAATTTGCTTCATGCTCCACAATGGTGTGAAAGGGCAAATTTCAGAAATGCCTAATAGCTATAATGTGAGCAAAATTCAAACCAGATAAGCCTATTTATTCCTATATTAATAGGATCTCTGTTGGGAACAGGTATGATAAGCACTGCTGGAAATCTGCCCCTTACCATGAAAGTGAAAATATTACATCTAGGATCATTTGAAAAATTGGGAGTAAAGAGGTTGCAGCATGTTTTCAGAAACTCCTATGTTTTCCAGAAAGTGATCTGGCAGTAGTAGCAATTTGATTTCCCCAAGCACGTAATTATTTCCTAAAGATTTCTGGCAATGATATGAATCTGCACTTTCCAGTTCTCATAATAGTATGAAACATATCTTGAGAGAATAACTTATAGCAGCTACTTTCACCATAAAGTACAGGTTTGCTTGCCTTTGTTTCCACAGTTGCATAACAGCCTTCTAGTAATTTTATTTTTTTAATAAGGAAAGGAATCATAAGGGTGTTTTTGTTGTTTTTTTTCTTAGCTCTTTTGGGGACATTAGCTTCTAAGAAGGTTATAAGTAAACACATCTTCTAGAGCCATCTGTAGTGTTTAAATGTCTACAGAGAATGGATCATTCAAATAACTATATAATAACAACTTAGAAAAAACCTGAAACCAGAAAACTCAAGTCTAATGTCTATATGTGACAAATTATGGAAAGAATTTGGGCTCAGTAACTGCTATTTATAATCTTATCTCTGAGCCCAAAGAATCTATTTGTTACATAGACCAAATCAAAAGTAGGAATGACCTGAAATGCTGAGACATTTGTTTTATCCTTTTGTTCCTTCCTAGTAACGGGATCATCAGTGATTAACTCAATGACTTTATCATAATCATATTACCTAAGGCTGGGAAGTACCATTTAGTCATCTAGTTGAGTCTGCTCTGTTTAAAACAAAACAAAACAAACAAGAAAAAAAAACAAAAAACAAAAAAAAAAAAACAAAAAACAGCTTCTCCTTCAGTTACACATTCAGTTTTGATACTCATGTAAAACATGAAGACATTTAGCAAAGGTGACTTTTGTTCAGTGGTAGGAATAATTGATGAATGCTCGTAGCAAGATTCCTGGATTGCTTCATCCTGTGTCAGCAGGGGTTCAAGTAGTTCAACTTAAAGAATGTGAACTCCACGATCAGCAAAGAGGCACATGTGATGGGGTTAGTTCACATCTAACATACATAAAATTAAATAGATATTTCCAGACTCCTGATCTACAGGCATTTATGTTTGGTCAGCCCAGCTAGGATGGTACACTGTATGACTGGGCATGTATCTACTTCCAAAGGGGTGGGTTACTGTCAGTGTCTACCTGACTTTTCTCTATGGAGAATCTCTCCTTCTTTCTCCTAACATGCTCTTAATTTTCAAAAATTTTCCAGAAATTCAACTATTTTTGAAACTTCTACTCTTTTTTGAAATTAGGCAGTATAGCAGGAATTAGAGAGAAATACTTACAAAACTAAGCAATGACCAGATGGTTTAATAGATTAAATGGCTGCAAAATACACATTTCTTAAGGTAAACAGAATTCCTAAAGAAATAATCATACAGCAATCAGAATACTATGATTGACTCCCTAAATTAAGCTTTTATTTTGTTTTCAAAAACCATACAAGATACATCACTTAATTCTGCTCTGTCTTCCCACCTGTATATTCACATAAAATATGTTACATGAACGATCCTCAGGTAGCCGAAAGCAGAGCTTTTCATTAGCCATTGCCTATACCATAGAATCATAGAATCACCAAGGTTGGAAAAGACCTAAAAGATCAACCTCCCTTCAGGAAGTTATAGAGAGCAATGAAGTCTCCCCTGAGCCTCCTCTTCTCCAGGCTGAACGCTCCCAGCTCCTTCAGCCTCTCCTCATACGGCCTGTGCTCCAGACCCCTCACCAGCTTTGCAGCCCTCCTTTGAATACGTTCCAAGGCCTCAATGTCTGCCTTGCAGTGAGGGGCCCAAAACTGAATGCAGTACTCAAGATGCAGCCTCACCAGTGCTAATTACAGGGGGACAATCACCTCTCTGCTCCTGCTGGCAACACTGTTTTTGATGCAAGCCAGGATGCCCTCAGCCTTCTTGGCCACCTTGGCACACTGTCGGCTCATGTTCAGCCAAGCATCAATCAATTTCCACAGGTCCATTTCCTCTACGCAGTCTTCCAGCCACTCTGCCCAAAGCCTGCAGCGTCGCACGGGGTTGTTGTAGCCAAAGTGTGGTCTTGTTGAACCTCATCCCATTGGCTTCAGCCCAGCTCTCCAGAATGTCCAGATCCCTCTGTAGGGCCTCGCTACCCCCAGGTAGATCCACACCCCCAGCCAATTTGGTGACATCTGCATACTTACTGAGGGTGCACTCAGTGCCCTCATCTAGGTCATCAATAAAGATATTGAAGAGGACAAGCCCCAGCACCGACCCCTGGGGAACACCACTCATGACCCGTCACCAGCTGGATTTAACTCCATTCACCACCACTCTCTGAGCCCGACCCTCCAGCCAGCTCCCTACCCAGCCAAGAGTGTACCTGTCCAAGCCACGGGCTACCAGCTTCTGTAGGAGAATACTGTGGGAGACAGTGTCAAAGGTTTTGCTGAAGTCTAGGTAGATTACATCAACAGCCTTTCCCTCATCCAGCAGATGGGTCACTAGATCATGAAAGGAGATCAGGTTGGTCAAACAGGACCTGCCCTTCAGGCTGGCTAGGCCTACCACTACTGATCAGTGTGATTATGACTTGACTAAATTTTGTATTTTTGTACTTTTGTATTAATTTTTCTAATTGTGTGTGTGTGTGTGTGTGTGTGTGTTTTCTATACCTCTTAATTACTCGTTAAGATATAGACTGCATAATGCATGACATCACTAATACTATGGTGATAGCTTATGAGGAGGTTTGCTTTTCATTACCTGAGGACATTGCATTTTCAGAGAGGTGAGGAATGTGTCTGTTGATCAAAAGAATGGAAAATATTCTCTGAAAGAACTGTCCCACACCTCTAGAAAATATTAGAATAATCAGCTGCCAGACACGGAGTATTCCCAACAAAACCCCCCTAAAGACAGGGCTTTGGATCTGAACTTATAAATTAATTGAAAATTTATTTAAATATGTCTAAGTAGACGTTTTATTTCACAAATTGTTAGATAAATTAGTAATGTAATAAATACATTTTTATTTTCACATTTAAGCATATGATGATGGCAGAAAGTAAAACAGACAGAGTAAAACTAGGTAAATATAAAATGGCCCGTCCATAAATCAAAGGAAAGCTTTCAAAAGCTTGTATTGGAAGATTTTAAGAAAACTTAGGATTGTGGTGGTATGAAAATAATCTATTTTTAATGTTGATGGCAAGATCTTGATGACGTTGTCTCTTACAAAAAGGCTCTCTCTGGACCTGATCATCAAGGAAACAAAGATGAAGTAAGTAAGTGCTGTACAAATCCATGTCCCATGGTTTGGACACACCATTTCTATTCATTTTAATGGAAATTACATGCCCAATTACAAAGATAATTTTGAAAACATGCTTTGCTGTTTGAAAACTGTACAGGAAGTTCAGAGAATGTGTGTTGTGTTGACAAATAAATCTCTCTCTGAGTTAGACACCACTCAGCAAGCGTGACACTTTCAAACCAACATATTCAAAACCAGATGGCTAGAACTATGTTCCTAGATCCAGATTTAGACAGTTATTTGAGTTATTTTTCAGAAGCACAGGCTTTTAAATTGGGGATTTCAGTGACATGGCAGGGGATGGTGAACAGACTTTAAAAAGAAGAGCATTCAGAATTATCTGTCTGTGAACTCTGATGTCTGTGAACTCTGATAACAAGATCCAAGGCATAAGGTAAAAACTGTTTTTTTCCCCCCAATTTTTATGTTTTACACTGCTTTTTCATTCAAAATCCTGTTTTGTTTTCCAGTGTATTGATTAGCTTTCTTATATCTATTTAATCAAGAGAAGGAATTATTTGTGAAGATGGTTCCTTCCTTCCCTCCTTCCCTCCTTCCTCCCTTCCCTCCTCCCTCCTCCCCCGTTCCCTCGTTCCCTTCTTCCCTTCCTTCCTTCCTCCTTTTCTCCCTTCCCTCGTTCCTTCCTTCCTTCCTGTTCATATTTGCAATTTTATTATAATTATTATTTGGTTTTTTTTTAACTGCACTAAGAGAAAGGAATCAAACAAGCAAATACTGGTGGAACTAGGACACTGGAATTAAATGTAAGCATACAAGAGAAAGAGTTTCAAATACTACAGGTTTACATGAAATAGGGAATGAAATAAAAAGTATTGAACAAAGGATCTCTTTAGCTTACAAGCAAATTTAAGCCTTTCTTTTTAAGCACATACTTCAGATTGGTGTATTGTAATATGCTAGTCTCTATATAAGATTCACATTCCCCTTTAACCTCTTCTTCTTGTAGGTGGATAATGCTAGGTATCCTACTTTAACCAGAAGAGACAAATTTAACTACTTAATTTTGCAACTGAACCTACTGGTTTTTGGCCAGCTGGCATGGTATGGGCAGCTTATCTCCATCTGTTCTCCATTTCTAGAAGACATTGACTATAGTATTCTTGAAAGTTGAATGAAATAAAACACAGCAGAGAAGTTCCTCTACAAATGCTTTTCAAAATCCCCTATGTCTGCAGAATAGACACGTTTTATTGAAAAAGTTTCAGAGCAGTACCATGATTTACTACATTTTCAATTCAACATAAGTCTACGTTAAATCACAAGTATATGCAATGCCAAAGTGAAAGTAGGAAGGAAAATCAGAACATAAAGATATTTCATGGTTTTAAAGATAAGGGGTTTAAGCCTGTGCAGTTTCAAATCACCTTCAGAACCTTATGTATTATTGTAATGATCACCAAGTTTTTTTTAGGTAGTTTCCATATTTTGAATTCTACTGTAGGTAGTCTTTATATAGTCATAGTTGAATAAAGTCAGCCCTGTCCTTCTTTCAAGACTAGCCTTCTTGCACCTGGAACATCATTCCAATAAGATTTACCACAAGAACATGTCATGCATTCTGTAGAACAAAACTGCCTTTTATAAGTGATATTTTTAAACAATCTCAGAACTAACTTATGTCTTGGGAGAACATATGGTTTATAACTTATCTATGAATGACATAAGCAATTATTCATATTTACATGGTTACTATAAATTCATTTTGGGTAATTATTAACAAATGAAAGAGGAGAGAAAAAAAAAAATGGACTGGCTTGCTTTCAGCCTTTCTAATCCTGCTTTTTGGATGGCATGGTATCTCTTAGTTCTGAGTCAGCAGTGATAGTAGGCTGTGAAGCAGAAAGGAAGCTTTCACAAAAGAAGAGGAAGATAGCATCTACCTCTGCCTCAGTCTTCTGTTTAGTGAAAAGTTGTCCTGTGGCTGATAGTGGCTTTAGTTCAGTTCTGCACAGTTTACATTTTCTGTCTTAATTACCAAGATAATTTGGGGCAAATAAATTAAATCATATCTGACCTTCATTCACTTGATCAATCACTTTGTTTTCTTGAAAACTGTTATTTAGAAAATGTTTTCTATGTAAGTATTGTTGTTGCTAGTGAACAGTGAGGCCCAAAATGCCAAAAAAGGGTTAAATTCTAAATTTAGATTTTTCTCCATTAATATTACACAAGCATAGTGTAGCTTTCATCATCTAAAATAATCACTACATATTTGCCTGATCTGCTTTAGATATCTGACTTATGATACAATGAATGACAGTGACATGACCACTTCTTTCCACTGAATGTAAAGGGGACATTGATGACTAGCTTAAACACAACCATCAATATTCAGTTAAAGAAATCAAACCTAGATTTCTTAATATCTTGTGCTCTTATCAACTATGTAGTAATCTTTGCAATTTACACATTCCAGAAATAAGAAAGAGCAATAAAAGAAGTGGATACGTGTAAAATAACTGCACTTGAAACAGTCTAAATAGTAGAAATTTCTTATCATAGATGTTTATTCTTCTTGTTTGTAAAGTAATATTAGTTAATATTGCTCCAGGATTTGTTAGACATAAAGAATATATTGAAATTATCTAGCCAAAAAAAAAAGTACAGAAACGAAACTCCTCAGTGAATAACAGTTGTAGTTTCTGAAGGTGATGTTGAGTCATCAACAGTATTCCATTTCCAGAAGGATGATTAGGAAGTGAAAGTGCAGTCATGGGTGTTGCAGCCATCCAGAAAAACAAGACAAAGTCAAGTGACATGATCTGACTTCATCTGTGTCTTCACAAGACTCCTAAATTATTTGGGGGTGCTTTTGTTTGTTTGTTTGTTTTCTTTGGTCTGTTGTGATTGCCCTGTGACTGTCTAAGATGGATATGTTGTGTAGCAGGAAGTACAATCTGATTTTACCAATATATTCTGAAATTTCACTCCAGTCTCTAGAAATAAATTTACCTTTTGTGTTAAAAACATGCACACACACAAAAATGCTTTTATTATTATCTGCTTTATTTTTAGGGATATTATAGGATTCTCACATAAGAATTATTCTAAGGATATGTCATTTTCAGTGCATCACAAGCCAGGAACTCATGAGAGGAGAGAAAATGATGACACTGAGATCATACAGTTACCTAGCGGAAGAGATTATTAAAACTGTTCCGCATTTTTCTGTCTTTGCATACTTTTTTAAAAAGTCTTGCTTTCTTTTGTTTCTTTGTTTGTTTGGCTTTTAAAACTGATTGAATTAAACCAGGCAGCTGGTCTGTACTACCAACAATATGTCTATGAACTGAAGGAATGAGAATGGGAGCAGTAGTAGGGTTGAAAAAATAATGAGGCTGGTAAGAAATCAACGTGTAATATACATTGAGAGAGGCTGGCAATGACTATGTGATATATGGACTGGAAAGTAGAAAGAGATGCTAAAATGATATGATCTGTGTGTCAACAAAGATAATGGCTATCTCAGAAGCATTTGTTCACTTATTAAACCTAAAATATATGCATTCAGATGCAATAAAGGTGTTAGGAAGACGATAGTTTAGAATTAGAAATCTGTGAAG
Organism: Coturnix japonica; assembly: GCF_054131305.1. Classification (NCBI taxonomy): domain Eukaryota; kingdom Metazoa; phylum Chordata; class Aves; order Galliformes; family Phasianidae; genus Coturnix; species Coturnix japonica. Next base: position 9,177,822 of record NC_140663.1, read on the forward strand.
CTAAAAACAGAACTTTCTCAAGCACAGATGATGAAAAATCTGGAAAAAAAAAAAAAAGAGTCTCAAATGATTTTAAGCTACAGGTACACGAGCACCAAGCAATATGAGAACATAATTAGTTGTGATTATTATAGAAAGTAACATAGAAAGCTTGCTTGGGTTGTATTGAACTTATCAGACAAGTTATTCTAGATGACTTATCAAAAGAACAGAATGAGCGAGACCAAAACTCAGGCTTGGAGCACAAAAGTTTTATTCCTAAAGTTAGTCTAAGTGTGGCGGAAAAAGTTCATGAAAATAAATACAGATGTAAACATGAAAAATGGGAGTCTTGATGTAATGACCAATAATGAGGAAACAGATCTGCCAGTGGGGTTGCTGACGGAGCAATTTGAGAAATGAGCAGTGCAGAACAGTCATGGGGTCCAGGGAGAAACTGGTGTCAAATAGAAGGGAAATGACTAAATGCAATAAGTACAACAGGAAGATCAAAGTAGGCTTTGAGCCAGGTCAGAAACAGTAAGTCAGAGGAAAGCAACCATGGCTTATGCGCTGGACTGAGCAGTTAATTCTGCAATAAAGGCAACAACTGAGGTGTTGTAAGCGCTCTAAGATTAAGAAGAAAAGATACGGTCCCATAAAGCTTCTCATGCAGGAAAGCAGTTCTCCATTAAATCTCAGTGGGTTTTCATCATTATCTTTCATATTTGTTAGCTTTTTTTTTTTTTTTTTTTTTTTTTTTTTTCCTGACCTGTACTCTACTGATTTGATGCACAGGGATTTTCTGTTCCAGCAGTTTCTCATGACAGTGTGAAAGGTTCATCTCAATGTGTGATGGTAGCTTTTTATTCTTGTAGCAATCCCCTTGGGTTGCTAATGGATCATTTACACATCTGAGAATGTTGTTAAGAAGCTGATGAGGTAGAATGGGATTCCAGCTGTAGCAGCTACCTACTGCTCTTATTTCTTATGATAGGCTCCTGAGATTTGCACAACTGCCTATTAGCAAGTTGATGATGGATGGAACAGCTGTACATTTACAAGTAATGATAAGCCTGAGACTCCTAAATTAGTTAGAGAAAAGTAATTTGAAAATTTAAAAACAGACCTTGAACCAGTATCTTTTTACAGGATAATGCCACAGGCTATACAACAGGTTGGTGACTGAAAGCTCTGTGTGTTCCTCAGACCCTCCTTATGGTTCTCCATTTTTGTTGAAACTTAATACCCCAAAATCTTAGGCCACACTGTTTTATGTATGTGCTTTAATCTTTCTTCGGGAAGTCATGTGTTCTCATTCTTTGTGTATATAGTTATTTTCTTCTGCAAAGTCACCTAAATGTTTTTGTTCTGGAAATAGGAAAGGAACTGGAAGGGAAGGGAAGGGAAGGGAAGGGAAGGGAAGGGAAGGGAAGACTACTCCTAGGTATAGGAAATACCAGGTATATGTTTATTTTCCATTTGAAAATCCTTTGAAGAATTTCTTGGAGTCTCATTCTAAAAATAATGATGCCTAATCTGTTCCAGGTCATGAAATGGAAGCAAAAAAATTGGATTTTAAAATATGTACGGAGTAAGAACTCATAGGAGAGCAAAATAATTTCAAAATCAGCAAACATCAGACATCAAAGCAATTAACAATTGCTTTGAACAGGCAGGTGAACTGTGGGGGAGTACATGGAGTACCCATTTCACTTAATACTCAAGTTATTCATCTTTTCATAGAACAAATGTATATGTGAAAATGTGAAAAAGTCACATGTGGCATAAAAGTTGAACTGTATTAGTAATCACTTTTTCTTACTCCAGAGTCTTGTATCTCAAGTTCAACAGAATTACTATTAGTATAGCAGCTCTACCAAAGGAAAATGAAGCAGTTAACATGTCACTATCCTGATGTTCACAAAGCCATTTCTATTTCTATTCTTGATGTCTTATTTTTATGACAAGCTGCGCAGTCACTGTCTTCTTTCATTCACGTATATACAGAGTGCAAAACATGTACTGTCACTGTATATCTGGAGTTTATCTAGGACAATATTGCTTGACTTTCTCAGAGGTATATGTAGACCATCCTGAAAACTGTTTCCATTAAACACTGATAGAGATGCTATTAAAATGTCCCTAAGTTTTCTGTTGATGACTTCTCTATCCCATTTATTCATACAGTGCAGGTTGCTCCAAATGCAATGCCTCTTATTTATTTCCATGGAAACTGCAACAGATATAAAGGGCACAATAACACTATTTGATAAAGCAAATTCTCAGCTACAATCACCATTTTTCAACATACTTACCACCATGAGCTGTGCATTTGCATTGATAAAAATCTTTGCGAATGGAGATTGTGCACTGTCACATCTGCTAATGCTGAAGCATGCCTCCCCCCCCCACACAAACACCTCACAGTACTCACACTCACTGGGTGGTTTCCATAAATGTTCAGCAAGTGTCAGTGAATGTCAATATGTGCAATTTTTTCCACATAGAGGAATTCAGTGGCACACTTTTGTTTCATACACACTTCCATGTCAGCTCTCTCTGTATTTTTACAATTCCTCAAAACAACTTACTGGCCAGCTTTAGCCAGCTCCAGGTATGGAAAAATCTTAACTGTGATTTCCTCCACTCTTACACAGTGTTGATGCAAATCTTCAGGCCAATCTGTTTACCCATTTGGAAAATCATTCTTGTTCAAAATAATCTGAATTGTCCTTAAGATTCAACATATGAGTTGAAATTAATAACTGAAGCAGAAGTGCTTGTACTGTCTATGTTCCGCATAAAAACATCTTACTGAGTAAACACCTTTCCTTGATAAAATATTCCAAAATATATTGGAGAGCAGAATTTGGTACAGATTACTAAGAATTTGGGATGAAATTGTTTAAAACAATCAGCTATTTTGGGACATGAACTGCTGACATGCTTTTTTGTATGGTGAATTGGTGTGATAACAGAGTTGGAAAATCACTTCATGGTCACAGATATATCATCTCATACCTTTATGGAAAAACAGCACTATTTGGCATTCCTGTCTGTCTTCAAGAAGACTAATTAGCACACTAATGATGGTAACAGACTCTGATTTCTCTTGGGTTTACAAAAGAGTCAAAGGAAAAATCAGCATAATTCACGTATTATTATTTTTCTTTTGCTAATACATACATATGTGTGTGACAATTTGAATACAGATCATATGCAATTAAATTAAATCTTTTCTTTGACATTTGTCTTGCAAACTTTTGTTTTCTTTATTAAAAGTTCCTCTACTGTAAAGAATTACTTTTTACTTTTAATACCACTTGCATGTGTAGTACTTTGTGACACATGTATCTGTATATTTAGTCTATTTTCCTTTTCATTGTGGATTTCCTATAATAAATTCTATATGTAAGACTTACTGTAAAAGGTTTTTTCTTTCTGAGATCATTATTTCAAAGTGTGTAATGCAGTTAGGCCCAGTTCCGTTGAGCTTCCATTCGCACACAGTTATAAATATCCTCTCAAGCATAAGCATATATATGTACATGTCTGCACGTTCTTGTATCAGATTAGAAATTTTAACAGGTTTTTCAGGTTATATACAAGTTCTACATATTTAATTATTGCACACTGTAAAATATTTGCCTGTATCCATTATCTCTAATGCTTGTTGGAATGTCTTTCCTTTAAAAGGATGTTGCTATTTTAAATACTTCATATATTTTCAGCAGAAGATAAGTTACAATTTGCTTTTAGAAAATGCAGTTGTAGACAACAGGCATGAAGGTTTTCTAGGATAAGGAAATGTCAAACTTTTATTTTCTTTGTTATATTGTTTATAACTAGGCATTACCCAATACAAAATTTAAGTAAAAAGCATATTCTTAGTTTATATATTAATAAAATATAAAAAGTCTTCATTATTTAATTAATTTGGGGTTCACATTTTGATTTATCCTTTGCTTACAAAGTTTACAAAACCCATGAAAGTTTATTATCCCTCAGTTTAATTGTATTCTGCACAATTATATCTAAAATGGTGTAAAACAAACTGGAAACAGAAAAAAGTCTTCAACAACTTCATAAATAAAAAAAAGAGAGAATCTCAATCATAAGTAAGTACACTCAGCAGGCAATTTTTAAATCATGTATCTGGTTTTGTCTGGAGCAAAACTGTACATTGCAGTACAATGTCAGTTATTTCCATGTCATGTTGAAACTTGTAAACCTCAGCTATTTCTTGGACTGATCTTTTTTTTTTTTAAAAAAAAAAAAGTCAGAAGATGAGGAGATTTTTAAATACAGAGAAAAAAGCTGTATGTATATGTATTCATTCTTACGAAAAATACTTTTACTGATGATGAAAACTTGTCTTGGAGTTCAGACCAATATGAAGTGGCCACAAATTATTTTCAGGAGGTAACTTTTTCACTAATCTAAGGTGACCTGAATGCATCATAGCTGAACATTTTAAAATTAATTACTTTTTTTTGCAGTATGCTTAAGAAAAGAAAGACATCCACTTCAATGTAGAATGCAGTTCTTGTCTACCTAGGCCACACATGAGAAGAAGAATCACCCATCAAGTCAGACTGTCCTCATCATTAATATTCTCCCTGGTGAATGTGTTCTGTCTGTGATATGCCATCAAATCATTTCAGTTCATTTGTTAGATATGCCCTTCCTTTGTTTTTTAGGGGTGTAAAATCTGCATAAGGTTAAAGGTCTTGTGACAGAGTTGGCAGTTCCATCTTCTAAGGCGCCAGATATGAGTTTAAATTTTGCTCTGAACTTGCACTTACACCTCAGCTGTATCAGGTTATTGAGAAGGAGTCAAAGGTGATGCTAACCACATCAATCTTTGTTTTTTCATGTCTGTAAAAATACGGTGCTCCATAACTATCTTGGTTTGGTACTCACTCCATCCTAGTGTGGCCTTTGCCTTCTGTTTTGAGGCAGCATAAAGGAAAGAGTTGAATTTTAGATGAAGTGGGCAGCATAACCATGGGTGTTTCAGATTTCTTCATAGGCCTTTGCTACAGTGCAATATAACAAGGATCCACATTGGATTGTTCTCAAAGATAGTCCTTGCCTCCAGTGGAACAAAAGCATTTTGTAGCAGTCTTGGACCTCTTCTGCTTCTACCATCTTGGAAACATGCTACATTTCTTCTTTTAAATCTATCCCAGTAATGTCAGATGAACTGTCAATTGAATTTGAGATTTTTCTTTCTCCATTCTCAGAAATTTCTCCATTTTTCTCCTCTACTCTCTGCTGCTGCAAAGGTGAAGGCTTACAAAAATCCTCATAACATCAGCTGGAGATAGACAAAGCAGGCATAATTCTGTACCTTTCAAGATTTCAATGCATACTAAGGATTTTTTTTAATTTTTTTTTTTTTTTTTTAATAGGCAATTACATATGATGTTTCTTAGAGGTTTGTATTGCTAGTGATTGATAGCAACATGGAAAACACATGAGTTCAGACAGAAAAAATTAGTCTGCGATGAGGAAATTGTTTAAACGATCTGAAACTGGCAATCTAAATTTAAATGTGCCCTTTAAATATATCCATTCTCTCTACCTCTGCTTTGCAAGTGCTGTAAAAGTGTCACTTCTGTTTTCTGTAGTTTCAGACTCTTCATATCTCCTAATAGAGTCTGATGGAAGTATTTCACTAGCTCTTTTCCCTTTTTCATCATATCCAATGAAGTAGGGTTATAAAACCAGGGCAGCACTGAAAATCTGCAATTTTCACCATTGTATCTTTTGCCAATTTTCACTTCTGCTCTCAATTTATTCCACACAGCTTGTTTTAATAACAACAACAAAGCTTTTGATATGCACAGTAAGGCTTTTTTAAACCCTTTTTAAAGAAGTAGGCTAAAAATTTCCAAAGGCAGCTTTTAATTCTTCTTGCACTGGTGATTTAAGCATCTAAATTAAGACAAGTGAGGGCTTATTTTAGAGGTGCTGAGCATCAGCAACTCTGAGTTGTAGAGCTTTAAAGCTCAGCACAGGCAAAGGATCAAGCAGGCACATACAAGAAACTCCAAATCGGACAGTGTTTTTGGAAAAATTAGCCGTGTTTCTTAAGGGTAAAATCTCAGCCTTTCAAAGTCAATTACAAATCTCCCAATGACTTCAATAGGCTAGGATTTCACCCTTTATATTTTATAGGAAAAACAAGCAACATCATACAGAAGTTTCTCTTTTATGATTTTCTTGATGTTTGCTCAACCCTGGCTTCCCTTTAGGTAGGAAAAATCATGGTTTTAATTTAAACTCCATAAAAACAAATAAACAGTAGCTTAATTACAAGGGTGGATGGGATGTTTCACAATGCTTAAGCTAATGTAGTAAAACACCAAGTGTTTGAAAAAACATTTTTAAAGCTCAGAAAACTTCAAACTGTAGTGTGTTTTCTCCTCCCTGTTCCCAACAATGCTGGAGTTGCTAATTTTACAGCACAAATGAAAAACTGATGACAATTTCTAGTAAAGTAAGTTCCATTTATTTTGGCAAATGCCAGTGGTAGCACTATAGGATAACACTTTTAGTTGCTTTATCTGGGTCACTTTTTAGGTGTGTTAATGTATGCCTATAAGATATACCTTTGCACCACTTATATGATATTGATCATTTCAGCCACTAGATTGAGATAAAGTTCTTAAAAGTCTTACGCCTGCATAAAACACATCTCTGTGCCCATAAATGACCACAATATGACAGTGATTTATAAAACACCTTTAGTGGGTGCCATCCTTAAATATTACAACTGATGACTCAGAAGTGGAAAGCAATTGGCAATAGAAAAACTGAAACAGAAACGCTGTATTGTTTATGAATAGTCTGCCTGTCCTTGAGTCACCCTGCCCACGTGAAAATGGACAAAATCCTACATAAACCTTAAATCCCATGAAATTCTAAATAAGATTTAACTATTCTTTTTTACACCTATGGCACAACCAAAAAAATTAATGACCTGTCAGTTCAAAACTTGAATATGTAGTTTAGATCTGGCCCTTCCTCTTGCCCATTTCTTCAGGGAATAGGTCATAATGGGATTTATTAGCACACACACAAAAAGACATAATTTATTTTACATATGTACATTTCTCAACAATACTGACTTTTTTTCTATAATAATATTAGACAGAGAAAGGTCTCATCTGATTACTTTCCAACCACACAATTTGAGAACTAAGACAGAAACAAGAATACTGTTGGTACATATATGGAGCTGCTTTACATGGAAACAGATAGTGGGGGAAAAAAAAAAAAAAAAAAAAAAATTAAAAAATCATGATCTAACATCTCTTATGTAGAAGAATAGAAGAATTGAACTGAGATTTTTTTTTTTTAATTTTAAATTTTTATTAATTTATTTTTTTAAGAATGTGTTTCATTTTCTGTCTAATGGTCAGAAATTTGTGATATATTTACCTCTTTCCTGCAGGACGTAGTGTTTCAAATGATCACAGGTTTTTTAAATTTCCCTTGGTGCATCAATGCCAGTAGCTGGACAACCAGAGGCCCTGTTTATGTTGGTGAAGCTTGGGTTCATGAATTTCTGCTTGACCAACCTACTCTTCTTCTATAATCTAGTGACCTGTGTGGTGGATGAGGGAAAGGCTGTTGATGTAGTCTACCTTGACTTCAGCAATGCCTCCAACACTGTCCCCCACAGAATTATCCTGGAGAAACTGGCAGCTCTTGGCATGGATAAATACACTCTTTGCTGGCTAAAGAACAGTCCGGAGGGCCAGGCCCAGAAAGTTATAGTGAATGGAGTTAAATCCAGCTGGTGACCGGTCATGAGTGGTGTTTCCCAGGGGTCATTACTGTGGCCTGTCCTCTTCACTGTCTTTATTGATGACCTGGATGAGGGGATTGAGTGCACCCTAAGTGAGTCTGCCAATAACACTATGTTGGCAGGAAGTGGATGATCTTAATTTTTTCTTCGAACCTTGGTGATTCTATGATTGTAAGTAGTCTGTGACTGAATTTGTGGAGATGCAGAAAACCTCTGATCATCTAGCCCAAAGTACAGCAACATACTCTATTGTAGACTACAAGATTAATTTTAGAAAATTGGCTAGCAAAGAAGAAGGTATCAATGCATGGAATACTTTTTCCTTGCCCTAATGCTAGAGGTTATGTTTTCATCCAGTCTCAAAATGCTCTTTTACAAGATAAGCTTATTGTCATTCAGTATCACTGTTAATAAAGAGCAGCATTGGTTCACTGCATTTTATCTGCATCTGCTTTTGGACACTTTAGGCTTGTTTCCAGGATTTTAAAAGCCTCCTAATATATATATAGAATTCTTACCTACCTCCTGCCACTTCTTTCTATATAATGTGTTCAGAAAATATGCTGCACTATTCTGCTTTACCTTCTGCTTAGCAGTACTCCTGAAGCATCCTTTCTGATATCAAGGGAATATTGAAAGTCCTTAAATCTGATCTCTCAGATGGCTGTGCTAATTCAACTAAAGGGTCTACAATAGGAGATGGAGAGAAATCTATAAAATATTTGGGTGACATTTAAAAAAAGAGATAGGATGTTTTCTTGTTAACCTTTAGAGCAGCCCATTACATAAATTGTGACAATGTTCTTGGATTAAATGAAACTGCATTCAGGCTTAGCTCTAGATTTATCACTCCAGCAAATGAATTCTACTGTAAAGTCTGGCAATATATCTTCTAAAGAATGCTGATTATCTCACTGGGGAAGCAGAGTGCTGATAAATAAGGATCACAGACTTTTGGATGAAACACTGTAAAGATAGACTGAAAAGAAAATGCAATTACATTGGTTTCCTTTTGCAGTGTAGGAATTTTCCATGGTATATATCTAATTAAAATTAAAGATTTCTTATAGCATTTCTGTAAGAGCAACACGACAAACAAAAGTATCTAAATAATGTTGTCTATGTTAATTCCAATTACATATTAAAATAATTTGCACACAATTTATTCACAAGTGGTTGATCAATGGTAGCTTTGATTTCTAGTTACCTTCCTGTCATCTCTCTGAATGAATAAGTATCACCAATTTACATCTATAAAAGAAAGTTCATTGCAAAAATCCATAGGTCATGGTGGTGAGAATTTGCAAATAGTGTTATTATGGTCTTTGTGCTGGTTGTTGAAATCAAAGAAGAAAAGACTTTTTTACGTTAGTTGCTAAGCTGTGTATCCTAAACTGTGATAAGAAAGTCACTGTGAGTTGCTTAAACTTTCAAAGGCAAGATTGTGCACCCATTGAAGTGGTCAACTAGAAATACTATGATTATGCCATGGTTAAAATATCACAATTGTTATAAATATTCTAAGTTTCAATCTGTGACTGAATTACTCATGAAAGTAAAGCCTGTTTGCCTGAATAAAGCAAAGTCTGGTTCTTCCTTATAGGGTAAAATTTACTTTCAGTAAGACTTTGTTCTCTAATGGAATTTAGCATAGCTGACCAGAAAGCAGAAGTATATAATCCTACCAGTCACACACTAATTTTGTTGAATGTTGCAGTGTTTCCTTATTTTATCTTTATTTACTGTAGAAAGTTTGTTGGGTGATGGTGACTAATAGTTGAACATCTGGATGCAGTGACCTTTAAGAGCCTTTAGTCATTACTGTGCTCAATTAAACTCAATATCAACAGAAGTGCTTGCATTTTGACTGGAGTAGTATAAATCACTTTACGAATACATTGTGCAAACAGGGGGAAGTATTACCATTCTAGGCTAATTCTTCTCTAAATGACTTCAGCAGGATGGGTCAGGAGCTAAGGGTTTGTTTTGTTCCTTGTATCCAAACAACAAACTTTGAAAATTAAGGAAATTAATTAATGAAGCTAACTGGACTAAAGAGCTCAAGAACCTCTTTTTGTTAGGCTGGAATTTGTCTATGTTAAATGTACAAAAATTATCTGAGACTTTCATCTCATGCAGAGAGAAAAAAACAAACAAAACCTTTTAGAGGCCTAAGTGGATAAACAGCCATCTCATAAAAAGAATATTAGAAGTAAACAGGGAGCCTATTCAGAATGGAGAAAGAGCTGATCATTACAGCAGGAAAATACAAGTATAAAGTGACAATTTCAAATGTCAATTTAGGTTTTCCTTTGCCAAAGAAAATTAAAATGAGTAAAAGTCTGGAATTCTGACTCCTGTTCAGTGAAGTATAGAAATTAAAGACAACATAACACGGCATAACATGGCACCAAACCCCAACATTCAATACAGCTGGAATAAAAAGAAAGATAGAATAAAAGTGCCACATGCACAATAGATTTTAACTGAAATCTAAAATCTATAATGGGGCTATATGAGCCATAGACCAGTTAGCAGCTGGTCTCCCTGAGGCAGCTGGGAAGGGCTTCACAATAAGGGTCCATCCTCCACAAGAAGGAGCATAGTGGGCTGGGTGCAGCTGGGGGCCAGCTCTGCCCCAGGCACTGGGCAGCTCTCTGGGGACGGAAACAAGATGTTCCTCCCGGGGTTTGGGTTGCATTCAGGCCCCATGACAGGAACCAGGGTCAGATACATACCAGGATGCCTGGGAAGGGCTGTGGGGATAGGCAAGGGCTGGACATCAGTGGGGATAGGCAAGCTGGACATCAGCCAGAGTGGGGACTGTGGTCAGGCAGGACAGGGCAGTGATATGGCTGGGAATGGCTTTCTGCAGCCTTGCTGGAACAAGGACTGATGGCACTGGGGTTGGTTTGAGGTTCTCAACCAGTAGTGTGTGGAAAGCCCTGGGTTTGGGCAGGACACTAGGATCTGTAAGTGCATTCAGAGACCTGGCAGAGTTTCATCTGCACTCAATATTTAAAACAATTAGCGGCCTGTTTCTCCCATGCTCCTTTAGAATCAATGGGAGGAAAAAGCCACTGTAAAGATCAGTTTAAACTCACTAATATCTAAACTGGAATCTGAAAATTCCCATGTATCCATTGATGACTAGGTATTTGGGCAGTACCCATTCCTATGTCTTTTACACTGAAAGTAAGGCTGGTAAGTCCTAATTTTTTTTTATTTTTTTATTTTTTATTTTTATCATTCCTATACTGCAAGGCTTTCAGTTTTGACTTCCTAAGAACTGTAATAATATAGACATGCTATAAGTTCATACAGTGATGAGACCACAAGACTCGTTATTGGTTCTCCTTCTACTATATTTTCTCTTTGTTTGTTGTCCTAGTTTGTTCCAAAAGAATCCTCTTCATGGTGAAGATCATTTCCTAGAAGGAACTTATTGGACTTCAGATATTGAAGTCCAGATGGCGACCCATTACAAGTGGTGTCCCCCAGAGGTCTGTACTGGGGTCCACCCTGTTTAATATCTTTATTGATTACCTAGATGAGGGGACTGTGTACCCTCAGTAAGTTTGAAGATGACACCAACTTGGGAGCTGGTATTGACCTGCCCAAGGGTAGGGAAGCCCTTCAGAGGCATCTGGATAAGCTGGATCACTGGGCTTAGGTAAATGGGATGAACCAAATAGAATTGGTGACTACTGGGGTGGAGCGATTTCGCAAAATCCATGCCTCCAGAGAAGGGAAACAAGGGACCCAAACAGCAGTTTCACAGGTTGTGTCAGGATTGATAAGTGGATGTGAATGTAATGCTGGTCAATATCTTTGATCCTGGTAATTCATATAGACAGTGGGACTGAACAGTTTGGGAGCTCTGATATGATCTAACTTTCTGAGTATTACTGTCTGGAAAGCAGGAGCTGAGGGAAGAATGGATGATGATTTATACCTCTCATGGAAAGAATGTTAATTTAACTGAAGGAAGTGAGTGTTTCATTATTTGGATACCACCTAATTTTATGAATTGTCTGTGAGTCATCCTTTCCCTGTAAGTTTGCCCTCCATTTCATTTGCAAATATATGAAGAACACTGTGTTTGTTTTATTAATTCTAAAATATTTACACACTATCTATTTGAAAAGTAAAAAACTTAGATTAATTATTGATGATTTTAAAAACATTGTAAAGTGTTCATTGTGTAACATGCAGCAAAACTAACTTTTGCTATCATTTTCTACTAAGGAAGCATAATGTTTGCAGAGAAACTCAAGCCAAGATTCGGATACCTGAAGTTAGGCATCTATGAGACAGAAAGTTATGTATGAGATTTGTAAGATCCTATTACTATCATTAGAGATCTGGATTCACATATCTAAATGCAAATATTAGATTCAGTTAGCTGACCATTTATTTTTTTTTTAAACTCTACTGACTCTGTTGCAAAATATTGTGTTCACATAGGTAGCTACTGTGATTCTAGATGCTGTTCAGTGCCCAAGATAGTTGTGTAGGTTTAGTGGACATAAAAGAGGATTTACTGGATTAAATCTGAATTGAAATCTCACTTATCTGAATAAATTTCACGTCTGAAAGTGTGAATCATGGAGTATCCTCTGGAGGTGTTGCTGAGAAATTGAAAAATCAGAACATTTTGGCCCCTTCAAGGATGTGCTTGGTAGACGGGATAGTCCCTGGAGGGAAGTGTGGCCTAGAAACACTGATACCAGGGTCAGCTATTCCAGGCTGAAGTGCAGTCCATAACAGCAAGGAGGAAGTCAGGCAAAAATGCCAGGAGGTTTATAGAGATGAACAAGGAGCTCCTGGCAAAACTCAAACAAAAAAAGGAAACATATGGAAGGGGGAAGCAGAGACAGGCCTGTGAGAAATATAGAACCATTATCTGAGCATGTAGACGTGCAGTTAGTAAGTCCAAAATCCAAACTGAATTGAATATGACAGGGAATGTGAAAGATAGAAAGAAGGGCTTCTTAAGTTTATAAGTAAGAGAAGGAAAACCTTGGAAAGTAGGTATATTTTTGTATGGGGAACTTGGTGACACAGGACATGAAAAAGGATAAGGTACTGAAAGACTTTATTATTTCATTACAGAATCATAGAATCATTCACTTTGAAAAAGACCACTAAGATCATCTAGTCCAACTGCCAAACTACCATGATCATGTTCACTAAACCACATCCCTCAGTGCCATATCTACCCTTTTCTTGAAAATCACCAGAGACACTGACTCCACCGCTTCTGTATGCAGCCTGTTTCAGTGTTTTACTCTTTCAGAGAAGAAATTTGTCCTAATATCATAGAATCATAGAATGGCCTGGGTTGAAAAGGACCACAATGATCATCTAGTTTCAACCCCCCTGCCATGGGAAGGGTTACCATCCACTAGACCAGGCTGCCCAGAGCTACATCCAGCCTGGTCTTGAATGCCTCCAGGGACGGAGGTATTCACAATCTCCTTGGGCAACCTCTTCCAGTGCATCATCACCCTCTGAGTGCAAAAACATCCTCCCAATATCTAAGCTAAGTCTCCCTTGTATCAGTTTAAAACCATTCCCCCTTGTCCTATCAGTATTCACCCTTGTATCCAACCTGAATCTGAATAGCTTAAGGCCATTACTAGTTACCTGGAGAAGAGGTTCCCCCTCCCCCCACTTCCTGCCTAGCTATTCTACAACCTTCTTTCTGGTAGATGCAGAGTGATAAGGTCTTTTCTAAGTTTCCTTTTCTCCAAATTAAAAAATCCCAGTTTTCTCAGCTGCTGCGTGTAAGACTTGTGCTACAGGCCCTTTAACAGCTCCACAGCTGTACTTTGGAGGCACTCCAGAGTGCCAGTGTCTTCATCTCAGCCTTTAATAGACTTCAGAAATACTAGATCCCAGGTAAAGACCTGGGAGAAGTATGAAGCAGAGAAGACCACAAGTTGGTGGAACAGGAGTAGGTCAGGGAAAACTTAATGAATTCAATTTATATCACTCCATGTGTCCTGATGAGATGTATTTATGAGTGATCAGTACTGTGTGTTTCATGCATTTGAGACTGAATTACGTGGGAAATCTGCTACTATACCAAGGCATAGCAGACTTCAGATACATCTTCCTTTTCAGTTTGAAAATTCCTGGAAGAATTTCTTGTAATAGAGTCTTAGTCCAAAAATAATGATGCCTTATCTGCTCTGTGTTAGAAAGTCACAGTACTATAGGCTCTTTTCAGTGGTGTCAGCTGACAGGACAAGAGGTAGTAGAAACTTAAACAGAAGATTCCATCTGAAAATCAACATTGGTTACGCTCCATTCTTGTTGTGGTAAGCACTGAAACTGTTTACAGTTCATTCTTGTAGATACTCAAGTCGTTCGAACAGTGTCTTTGGCAACAAGCTCTAGGTCTCCCTGCCTGAGCAATAGGGTAAGACTAGATGTTCTTTAGAGGTCCCTTTCAAACTCAAACATTCTGTGATTCTGTGAAAGTGACAATTTTCATTTCCATGTTCTCTTTGCCGTGCTTTCTTCCTGGATAGGAAGACCTAAAATAATTTCTATAAAGAAGACTAAACATCTCTTTCCATAATGTAGATGACTAACCTTACTTTTAATTTAAGAGTATTGACTGAAAACTTAAAATAGGTGCCTTTCAAAATTTACACTGAATAATCTACAAGCACAAAAATTACAATAAAATCTTAAACAGTGTCAATCCTTAGGATTTCTGTTTATGTTAAAGTCCTAAATAAATAATAAATACTTCACTGTCTTGCATGACTTATTTCCTTTCTGAGTAAAAGAATTATCAGGAAAATCTCTGGGGCAGAGCATCAGAAGACATGGAATAATTTCCTGAAAACAAAACTAGTCATGAAATTCAAAATTAGGCATTCTGGACTTTAACAATTGCAATTCTGCCTTGAGTAATCAAATCTAAGGACGTTGACTGAAGAGATGAAGGATAGAGTAGCACAGATGAAAGGTTTAAAGAAACAAAAATATAATTTAAAAATGATACTAGGCAAATACGTGTAATGATAAGGAAAAAAATTACAAGTATTTGTAGTGTCATATCTGTTTTTAAATTTAGGTCTCCATAAAATGCAGCTGTATGTAAGGTTAACAGTTAGTCTTCAGACTGAAATCCATTTGGAGAGTGAAAGACAGAAGAGTATATTCAAGCACTTCATTGCTGAAGTTAGACCTCTACTAAAAGAAAAAGATGCATGCAGGCTCAATTAAATATTGCAGACCTCACTTCACATATTTACTTCAATTTATTAAAAGTGGGATTTTTAATAGGTAGAAACAGGTTAGAGCCGAGTGTCAGTGGCACCTTCAGTTTTTCTCAGTGATATGGATATAGGAGAGGCTGTACATTGGGATCTAGATAGAGGAGCCCTGGGCAATCGGTAATGCATGAATTTCAACAAATGTGGAAAAGAGCTGCATCTGGGATGGAGTAACGCCAGACACAAGTACAGACTGACAGATGAGTGTCTGAGAGCAGCTCAACAGGAAGGCACATCGGGTTGCTGATGCATTCAACACAGAATATCCAGCCAGTCAAAAGAGGTGATTCTCTCACTATATTTAGCACTAGTGCAGTATCACCTTGAATACTGTGTGCAGTTTTGAGCTTCACAGTATAAAAAGCATGTTAAGATAATTGTGAGCGTTTGAAAGGAGGATAAAAATGCAAGTAATAGGGCTGGAAGGCATGTTCTGTGAGGAGAGAGTGAGGACACATGAGTTGTCCAGGCTGGAGGAAAAGTAAGCTGAGAGGTGACCTCATTGCTTTTTGCAACTCCCTGAGGAGGGGAAATGGAGAAGGAAGTGGCAGTCTCTTCTCCTTGGTAAACTACAATAGGGCACGTGGGAATGGCACAAAACTGTACCAGTGAATGTGCAGACAGGATATTAGGAAAAATTTCTTTACTGTGAGGGTGGTCAAATGCTGGAACCAGCTTCCTAGTGACGTGATTGATGCAATGTCTGTTAGTGATCAAAGAGACATTTGGAGAATATTCTTATTAATATGCTTTAATTTTCTGTGAGCCCTGAGATGGTCAGACTGTTGGATTCAATGATATTTGAAGATCTCTTAAAACTGAACGATTCTGCCACAAAACAAAAATATTATTTTTTCTGGAATGGTTTCCTATGCAAGCATTGGGTAATCACACATTCTTGTAAAAGTCTGTGGTAAATTGCTAAGGATAATAGGACTCATGTTCCCATTTACTGCATGTTTCAGCAATGATGACTGTTACAATCTTATATTTTGTATATTTGTTATCTCCTGTCTTTTAAGTTACATGAATGATATGTCTTTAGAAACTATGCATTTTCAGTGGTGACAATAGTAAATGAAAGACGTAAGGTGCTATGATGTATTTACCTTTGACTGCAGGATTCTCCGTTTGGAGAAACAAATTTGATTCTCTGAAGTTTGCTCATATGAACAGCAGCTGTTTGCCATATGGTTCTAAACTGCAAATGAAATCATTTCCTCATGCCCATCTGATTTTCATATGCAGTCATATATCTGAATGTTTAAGTTTGTGGATCTAATGAGGGTAGTTAAGCTGAGAGTTGTTTATTTTGAATTCCAGTTTTCCTCTTTTTTCTATTTATTTATTTAATTATTTATTTATTTTCTAATAGAGCCTTTCTTCAGAAAACAAAACAAAACAGAACAAAAAAACAAAAACAACCAACCAAGTTCCAAAACTACAGGTGGTGGAATAGTGAATGAGAAAAATTCTTTAATCTTAATAAATTAAACCAAACAAAATATTCCATATGAAATTCTAGCAAGAAAGCAGAAAACAGTCCTTCTTGTACATTTTTGACAACTATCAATGACATCCGTAAATTAATTAAGAAAAAATGATTATGTTTGCTTGTTATAATACTAGGGCAAGTAAAATATTGTCAGAGAAGTTCCCTGTTTACTTGGTTATTATTTAAGTCTATTAAACAGGACTATGCTAGTGTAAAGAAAAAATACGCTTTCCTTTTATGGGTTATCAGTCCATGAACATGTAAGTTTTTATAGTTGTAGGCTTCTAGTACAGCTCATGAATTGCTGTCATAGCAGATTTAATGCTTTAATGAATGAGCAAAGGCTTACAATACTTACTGGATATTATGGATAAAGGTTGTTGCAACTAGTAACTAAAGTGTATGACATTAAGAAATTTATTCATGGTCATAACGCATATCCAGATTTGCATATTATGTTCATATGTTCCCATATGGATTCCTACACTAATAAAGCAAATCACAGAACATCACAATAATAATAAATACATTAAAATTAGGTAAAGTTTTATTGTGTATTAATTTATAACTTCAGTGCATTGTGTTTATGACCATTACACTGGTATCATTGACCTCTCGAGCTTTTGGCTCATGACTTCTTAATCAGAATCATTTCTACACAGGAAATAATCTTCTCTTATCATAAGCTTGCTTTTTGTTTTGTTTTGTTTCTGTTTTGTTTTGTTTTACACTTCCAGTTTTTTCCCATCTTTAATGAAGTGTCTAAATCTGATATTTATAGGAACTGACATTAAAAATGTATTGAATTGAACTGCAGTAATTAAAATGATTCACACAATTTTTATTTTTTTTTTTCTTTTTCTTTCTGTTACACATTAATCTTGACTTTCAGTATAAATAACTGGAAAATTCTTCAAACTGGGAAATGTCATTTTAAATTCTGATATCCATCAAAAAGTTCACATTATTGTATCATTTCAGAGCTTTTTTAAAACAGAATAAAGAGACTTCTGCAATGCACTTTTCCTTCAGTTTTATTTTTTGTAGTCCTTTTGATTTTAAAATGCATGACCTGCAAATTCCCAGTAATTTTTAATTAATGTCAGGACTTGTGATAGTCGATTGATGCAATACATATGTATACTATATGAGATTTCAAGAGAAAATTTCTTTATTGGTGCTCTGAAAATTTAATGCATTCATAATAACATTTCAATCATTCATTTAACAGGACAACTCTGAGGTACATTCTTCAGGTTTGGAAGAGATAAATCTGTACTAGTGATGGGATGCGCCTAATAGCTTAAATTTAATCTCAGAAAATGAAATTGCCTGAAAAAAATTAATAAATACAGGATAGCCATGTCATTCCTATTTCTAGCTCTAGAAATACATAGGTTGCTCTTAAATTAATGCCTCCTATTTCTTTCCATGAAGACTACAACACATAGAAAAAATACAATAACTCAACTCGGTAGACCAAATTCTCAGCTACAAAACACTGCATCAAATCTTGGGGCTTCAATACAGAAAGGATGTTGGAATGGGTCCACAAGAGGGCTATGAAGATGATCAAAGGGCTGAGACATCTTTCCTATTAAGAAAATTTCAGTAAATTGGGCTTTTTAAGCTTGGAGAAGGCTCCAGGGAGACTTCATTGCAGCATTCAGGTACCTGAAGGGACTTTACTTGCAGGAGGGGTCTGGTAGAGACAGAAAAGAGGGAAAGGCCTTAAACTAAACGAGAGAAGATATAGATTAAGATTTTAGGAATAAACTTTTTCATCAGAGGGTGCTGAAGTGCTGGAACAGGTTGCCTAGAGAGACTGTGTATCCAGATGGGATCCTGGGCAGACTGATCTAGAGGGTAGCAACCCTGCCCACAGCAGGTGCGTTGGAACTAGATGATCTTTAGCATCCCCTCCAACCTAAGCCATTCTCTGATTCGATGATTTTCACTACAAGGGAACTGCAGTTCTGATGAGAAGAGATAAACATGTGAAACAAATCCCAACATACTCTAAGTAAGTTATGTATTATTTGAATATGTTTTATTACTTTTTCAAATGCTCCGCACAGAAAAAACAATTATACTATGGAGGAAGACTGAAGTCTAGGACAAAGTCCTGTTATATCTCTTCCAAAACACAGTGGAATGAAAGTCCATGTGAATTAGGATAACAAACAGATTTTATGTGTTTTTTTCTGGAGCTATGAAGTTTTTATGTAGAAGAGAATGTCCGTATGTAAAATTTAGAAAAACTGCAGATACAACATTTTCTTCTTTTTCTCCTGAAGAGTGATACAGAGTTTATATAAGGCATACTGGGGGTAATAATCCTGATGTGTCCCACATGTTCTCTGTGCAACAGAACTTTGGAAATAAAGACGTAACAGGCTGCTGTCTATCACACTAGGTGGTTATATTGATGTAAGTGGTAGAACATTTCAAGCTGTTATTATTTGCTTACCTCTTAAAAAATTTTCTTTCAGAATATATTGCGCTTTGAGGAAGTATTTTCTCTGGTTCTGTGGAAAACTCATATTTCAGTAGTCATCTGAGAATCTGCAAAGTTGAGAAAACAAGGCAATCAAGGGGATTCTAGTTAACATAGCTTGATATGCCTCCTAAAATGCCTACTAGCTGAAAGTATAGTTACTAATTTTTGTCAAGAGATTCATGATGCTTTATAAAATTTTCTTCTAACTTGTTTTATGTAAAAATAATTTATAAAACTTTGCTTGTATAACTACACTTTTAAATTCACATTACAAGAAGTATCCTGTAGTTGTTTAATAAAACTCCCAGAAGAGAGGAAGAGAATGAGACGGAGAAAGAAATAAAAAGAAAAGGAAAGTAAATGAGAAAGGCACGGAGATAAAAGGTCAAACAGTGAAAGTAACAGAGGTAGAAAAAGAGTGAGGCAGAGAGAAGAAGAAAAATAAAGAGAAAAAATAGCAAAGGATGCAAGAAAGATACAAAGCAGTAAAAGAAAAGATCGAAGGAAGGAAGGAAGGAAGGAAGGAAGGAAGGAAGGAAGGAAGGAAGGAAGGAAGGAAGGAAGGAAGGAAGGAAGGAAGGAAGGAAGGAAGGAAGGAAGGAAGGAAGGAAGGAAGGAAAATATGTTCCATATACACTGTCATTTAACAGCAATGAATCATACAAGTGGTTTACCAGAATAAGTAGTGCTCAGTGTTTTTTAAAATGTGATATTGGTCAGTTATACCAGACCTTTCAATGGGATTGTAACAGACATCGTTGATATAGTACAGGTTGATAGTATATAGTCTGTATGTTATTTTACTTTGGGAAAATAAATGCCATTTATTTATTCATTCGTTTATTTTCCCAGATAAACTATAAGAAAAGTAGTTTAAATGTTGTTCATTTCAAGCTGAGTGACATGGCCTTCTAATTCTTGTGGGTGCTCAATCACATTAACAGTAATTTATTGAAAGTGCTTCCACAACTAAAGGACATGTGCATAAAATAATCTCAAGCATATATAAAGACAGTTTAGTACCACTATGCTCTAATATGTGAAGTGAAACCACATTGTTTGATTTACTAGGAATAACTAAAGGAACACATAGGAATGGTAAAAAATAGCTAATCAGAAATGTGGCATGGAAATTTACGTATTTTCATTAGTAATGTTTCCATTTTCTTATTCAGAAGTTGTTCAACTTTTTGCGTGAAAATCAAGTAAATGACAGAGGTTTATTTGTTTACTTGCATGTTTAATTTCCTCTTAAGGAATGGTAATAAATTGCAATAGGAAGCACTTATCATTCCATAGAGCATGAAATGCCTATCATTTACCAGCTTTTTATGTAAAACATTTTTGTATCATGCTTCAAAAGCAACTCACAAAATTGTATAATTGAAAATTCTTTGTCTGAGTAATTTAGTTCTTTAAATATATATTTATACATATTTATATTTATATATGTCTGAGTAGTAGCTACACTGAAACTATTATAAGAGAGAATTAAGCCATAAATGAGTGCAAGAATCATTAATTTTGGAGCACAAAAAATTAGATGACCAGAAATGTACATAGTCTGGAAAATAGTTGAAGGAAGTATCACTGCAAACTTGTTCTTCTTTTATACTTTTCCCTAGACATCCTTCATGGATTACTGTCAGATAAAATTCTAGTCTACACAGATTTATCCTTCAACTCAATCTGAGGATTCTTAAAAAACAATGTTACTGATCTGTGGAGGTGAAAATATAGTGAGTATTAATTTGTACATAGCTATTTCAAGAAAGTTTTCAAAACAACTTGCAAAAATAATGCAAAATAAGAAATAATGTGTATCAGTTTAGGACAGACAACAACTGCTACTCAGCAGAAAGAAAAATTGGCAGTTTTCCATATTTTTTCTGTGCTATTATAAACACATTTGTTGCTTTATGTTTGTTAATGAATTTGAAATAGGTCATCAAACCACTTGCTTATCAGAATTCTAAATAAGTCTAAATAAATCTAAATAATTCTAAATAAGTCAAAGACTTATTCTGTCATTAACTGATAACTTTGGACATGAAGAATGGATCACAATGTTGGGAGAGAAGAGCAAAGTTGAAGCATGTAACCAAATGGAGAGCTTTAGAATTGTAATTTCAGATCACAGACTTCTAAATTATGTTTTAGTATTACTTTTGTTGCAGAATTTCATATCAAAATACCTGGCAGGAGACTGCAGTAAGGTAAGAATTAATGTTGTTATTTATCACTTCTATTGAATGTGTAGTTGAAGGCTAATCCATTTCACCTATAAGGAAAAAAAAAAAAAAAAAAAAAAAAAGGAATAAATTCTATGAAAAGTGAGATCAAATGCTTCATAGATATAGATACAAAAATAAAATAAATTGCATATGCTTCATTGATATAGCCAATGCAAAGGAATCATGTTATTACCAATGTCATTTCACTATGCAGGGCAATACCAGTGGCTGACGATTTAAGGGGCAAAACTGTGCTGAAAAGTATCTTTTTAATATATAAATAGATGAATGCAATCAAGAAATTTCAGTTTGCTCTAGTCTTCCTTTGAGAGTCCCTATCATGATTCTGCAGCCAAATGTCTCTTTTGATTACATGACTATTTTCCAGTAGCTGCATTACAAAGCTCGTATCCCAAACAAGGAGACTTTTTGATTCAAATAAAGTACCCAAAGCTTGTTCTTGAAAAAAATTCAAGTTGAGATTCCTCCTCTGATAACATCTTTCCTGAAGTCTTGGCAAGCTTTCTGTCACTGGGGTTACGAACCTTACCAGGAAAATCAGAGCTTTAGCCATCAATTGTAAGTTCTATTCTGTTGTTTGTGTCTTCTCCAAGTTGCTATTAATATGCTTTCATGTCTGAGAGACTGCAGGGAAACTGATGAATACCCATCATACAACAAGGTTTCTTGTTATAATCTTTAACAGCACCCTAGGTAGAAGTTCTCCTCTTTGATATGAAATTCTAGATAATTTGACCTTGACAAGCAGGATTTGGAAGGCTTCAATCTCTGGAATTAGTAGGACTAATGTCCCTGTATTTTGAATTGTTGACTTCAGTCCATAATATACAATTCAGAGTAAAATTACAAATTAAGTAATGTTTATCTAAATATATTGAAAACAAATTTTCAAAATGCTGAATGTCTACCAGCATGGGTTATTTGTATTCTTAATCAGGAATTAAAATATTAATGTTATATAACAAATTTGTTTGTTTGCATGCTTGTGTGATTTCATTTTTGGATTGTTTTAGATTTCTAAGTAAAAATGTCTTGATTTAAAATTTTTGAAAAATATTCTGATAGCAAGAAAAAATAAACAATTTTGATATTAGATTTTCCAACAGTAAGATAGAGTGAAAATAAATTATTAGCATAGTTTCCTTTGACAATAATTAATCTTTGTAATTTACATAATTACATAATTTTGGTATGTAAACCAGTGGAGCTGGACCAAACATTTCATTTTGAGATCACTCTGTCATGGAGAATGTATTTTCTAATAAGCATGAAAAAACACTCCTTTATTTGTTAAAAATGGAACATTTACGGAGAACACCCACACAAACATACTTGAAGAGTTAAATAATATGGAGAATAGCTATCCTCTGAGAAGTAACTTGGTAACTATGGTATGTAAATTAAGGGCTTCTGGGGTTGTTGCCTCATAATGAATGTATTCAGCTTCTGTTTGTTTTTCCAGCAGCCAGTACCACAACTTCATTTTAGCTGGGAATAAAAAAAAAAAAAAGGTCAAAAAGAGGTTAATTTTTAATTTTTTTTTTCTTTTACATTCTTGAACAACAACAACAAAAATCTTTGGTAAAGGTTTTGAGGAACACGTTCTGTCTTGATTAATGTAGGCTAAGTACATTAGAACTGCCAATGGCATTTACCCATTAAATAATTTTTGGCACTGCAGAAAGTGATCAATTTGAAAACAAACAAATAAAGAAATGAACAAAAAAGCAAAAAGTTTAACATTCCTAATCCATATACTCTGAGCACATACATGAAACATCTCTTAGGAGTAGAGCAAATTTTTGGTTTTTTTTAATTCTAAATTAGAAAGGTCAGATCCTAAGAATATTTAACCACAATACAAAACATCACAAAAATCTTTCATTGGATATTAAGGGGAATTTTTCTGAAAAGAATAATCTTTTCATGAAAATAGTTTGAGGGACTTAAGTCTGTGTAAATAAAGCGTGTAGGTGTTAAAACGTCTGACTTTTTTTCTGATAAATTTTGATCAGACGATTCCTACTAAAATCAACTTGGTGTGCATAATTTATATGTACATATACACAGGTATTTTTGTTTTGCTTTGCTTATCCAAAATACTGAAAGTAGTTATTTCCAAACTAATCTAGAAGGATTAGTTTGGCATCAGCTGCTGTTTGGCACTGTGCCATAAATGGCTTACATATCTTTCATACTGTAACTTCAAAGCTCTTTTGTTAGACATTTTATGTATCCCTAAACATCACATAACATACATGTAAAGAAGAGTTACAGTGTGATTTACATAGGAAAGCTATAAAATACTTATGCTACTAAATGAGTGCAGGAATGGACACTGGATTACCTGACTAGGGTTTAGGATTCAGAACTGAGTGCCTGAGAGTTTGAATATGGGCAGCTACGAATTGCATATGTTGGAATATTATGAACATATGTGAAAGGAATGGGTAGAAAGAAACACAACCAGGTAACTTTATTGCCGATGTTCCTTTTTAACCTCACCAACACCAAAACTATACATTTCATACGCCAGGAGCATATATTTGTGTATAATGTGTTAACCTAGACATTTTTAGATATATCTTGCATAATTTTTTCACGTTTTGCACCATGAAAGTGCTCAGTTGAGGTATGAAGAAAATATAAAAATTATAAAATTAAAAGCCTGCTTTTGAGTAAAGTGCATCTGCAAAGGACCAAACCCTGTGCTTATAACACCAGGTAATAATCTCTGACTAATTTTTGTTCATAAACTATGACACAAGCTGAAGGAAAAAAAAAGCTTTTTAAAGCTGGATAGTTTAGACTACTGAATCCACATGGGATTTTATCTGTGAATGTATGTAGATTACTGCCTACATCTCAGAGGGAGGTGTAGCTCTTGTCATCATCCTGGAGTCTCCCTGGTGGGTAATCATCAGCAAGAAGCCTCATCTGAGATGCCAGACTCTCCTGCTTCACTGCATGGGGGTGTAAATACTTGACTGGTGGGGTGAGTTTGCCTTCTGGGACCAGCAATTCAGATCTGCAGCATTTAATATGATGACATGCGAAATTCTTTTGGCTGAATCTAAAATGTTGGACTCAGGGGACAGCTGAGCTTCGGCATTCAACTAAACATACTAATCCCTGTGCTGGGATCTTGTTATCCTCTTCTTTTCCTTTTTCCTTTCAATTTCCATCCCTTTCCCCATTTACTTTTTTTTTCTTTTTAACCTGCCTAAATAAATCTGGAGCTGGAAGGTGCCATGAGACCAGCTGGTCTCTGCCTCAGGTGCCTTAGCAGGGCTAAATTCTGCTTAAACTCTGCCTTTCTAAGCAGCATTAAATCTCCCAATCCATACTTTTGTCTTTTCCTTTCCTAGTCTCAAGCTCAGTTGTTTTTTGGATTTTTTTTTTTTTTTTTCAGGACAGTAAAAAAAAAAAGCTTCTGCTTATAAAATGAAGCATAAATGAAGCATATATATATATATATAATATATATATATAATAACACATATATATATAACATAATGTTATATTAATAACATATATGTGTGTGTGTGTGTGTGTATGTATGTATGTATGTATATATGTTATTTATGCTTCTCAAGTAGCTTGTATCTTTTTCATCAGTCAGCTCAGTGTTGAATAATTACTATGCATGCTTGCTTACTTTGTTGGTCTTACTATCCAATGGAACTAGGCATAGAAATTGTTACAAAGTAGAAAGGTTTATTTTGAACACAGCCGGTGATTCACATGACAGATAATGGTTCATATAGAAAAGCTTTCCTTTAAAGTTTATTTAGACTTGGTACTACTCTTTGTGTGTGAAAATTCCTGCCGAAACAGTGAATATCTAGCATTTCTGGGTAGCGAGTTATATCTGAAAAAAAGATCCAACTGTGGTTATGGTCAGAAAACAAAATATAAAAATAGCGATTTCTATGTATTTGGTCATGTCTGCTTACTTTTCCAACCAAAATAAAACTTTTTTCAAACTCATTATTAATGTAGGCAATCCAGAGCCAATATATCTTTGGTAAAATATGTAACTCTTTTCTTTTTAAATATAGTTAGATACTTTTTAGATATAACTGTGACACATAACAGGATATTCTCACATAAAACCCACAACTTTGGTTACTGTATAGCTCTGTAGTTTCTCTATGTGCAATCTAAGTCCTGACATGGAATTCTTTTTAGAAAGGCTAAGAATGAAATGTGATATTTGCAGACATTCTTCATACTGAATTTCATTTCAAGGTAAAATTTCACTGAGCAAAACTTAAATATTTTGTTTCTCTTGTAAAATGCATGTGGCAAGAAGACACAGAAAAAGGATTGTTCTACATTTTGCCATATGCAAAGCAGGTCCATAAAGCATTTTGAATTCCCGGAGCCAGATGCAAACCTATGCCTTGACTGTTTATGAATGTAGCATCTGAATGTAACACCTATAGGATATTCTCCTTTCTAATCTCTCTTCATTCTCTGGCCTTGCACTCTGAATACACTAGTTTTCTCTAGTCAAGAGCATCTGTGCCCATGATTTTAACTCAGGCAGTATACAGGACAGTGTATTAATAATGGGAATCCATATAGATAAATATTTTATCCATCAGGGAACACCCTAGTCTTTATGAGACACAGCAGAAACCCTCCTCCATTTCAAGACAAATGTGACTACAAGACAAATAGTCCCCCTTAAGGAAGCCAATGGCAAAAAATATACTTGATTTTAATGGTGCATGATTCTGTGCTTTATACAATAAAAGGTCACTCATCACATGCATGGACAAGTCAAATACATTTGGTGAACAGAACATGGATATTTGGGGCTCAGCATGGTGCTATGATTTATTTATTTTTTTTCTTTTTTTCCTTATTGTTTATATTTATGACCATCTTAAAGCACAGGAAGAAGAAAACCAGAAATTGAGATACCCATATTCTATTATTCGCAGTGGACAAGGATTCCACACAAGGTCAGTGGCACTGGGAATACAACTTCTATATTCTCTCAACTCCTTGCTGTCCCCTTTCTTTTTCTTAGCAAGACAGCCGTTCTCAAATGGGAATTTTTTATTTTGCCACTAGGCATAAATAGGGTGATAGGAAAGAAGTGTGAATATAAATACATACATACATACATAGATATATGTACACATGTAAATATAAAAGAACATATATACACATACATATACTCATATATGTATTTTTGGGGAATAAAGAAAAAGAATGAATGCAAGAAAACAATTCATACTTTTTTACTTCAAAAACATCCCCACTGTTAAGAAAAGCTGCTTATCAGCAGTTTGGGTAGTAAATCTGGGCAAGGGAAACCGGTTTGGAGAAGGAGACCCATTTATGACCCATATGGCAAGGGTCCACATGCAAGGCTCTGATTTATTTGTGGAAAATTGAGAGGAACATTTTCCTGATGCCTGTGTTGCTACATGCTCATGCTATAGACAGTAGGTGGGTGCATGGGACAAAGAAATGGTTTAAATTAAGGCAAAACTTTTCCTGAAGTGTTTATTTTTGCACACCCACATGTCGGAAGGCCAGCCTCATGACTTTAAACAAACACCAGTGCCATTGCTTCCACGAAGTTAAAATGAAGTGCAAGAGAAGAATTACAGTCATTTTGTCTGCGATGGAAGGAAGAATGAGCCTTGCTACGGACTGAGGTTTGCCACCACAGAACACCAGACAGCTGATACTTGACCTTTAGATTCTCTTGAGTTGCCACAATTTTGGGGAAGTGGCACTTGACAGATGGCCAATGAGGGTGAAGGAAAGGCCAGGCCAATGGCCAAGGGGAGTCACAGGATGAAAGGTGAGTTTCCTAAGTGGTCTGGCTTTGTCCCTGGCTGTGGGGCAGGAATAGTACTGCTGGAACAGCCATCCATGAAATTGGCTGATGAAAAGCTTGATACAAGTGTGCTTGACAGCAGTGTGCGCTTGCAGCCTGGAAGGCCAACTGTATCATGGACTGCATTAAATGAAGGGTGGCCAACAGGGTGAGGAAATTGATTGACTCCCTCTGCTCTGCCCTTTTGAGGCCCCACTTGGAGTATTGTGTCCAGGCCTGGGGCCCCCAGCACTGGAAGGATGCAGAGCTGTTGGAGTGTGTCCAGAGGAGGACCTTGCAGATGATCAGAGGGCTGGAACACTTCTATGAATAAAGGTTGAGAGAGCTGGGCTTGTTCAGTATGGAGAAAGCTCAGGGGAGATCTCAGTGTGGCCTTCCAGTACTTAAATGTAGCTTATAATCGGGAGGGAAACAAACTCTTCATGTGGGCAGATAGTGATTGGACAAAGGGGAATAATTTTAAACAAAAAAGAAGGGATATTTAGATTAGATATGTGCAGAATTTATTTTATTTTATTTTATTTTTTTTACTCAGAGAGTGCTGAGGCATTAGCAGACACAGGCTCGAGAAGCCAGGGATGCCCAGTCCCTGGAGATGTTCAAGGCAAGATTGGATGGAGCCCTGGTCAGCCAGATCTGGGGAGTGGCAACACTGCCTATGGCTGGAGGTTTGTAGCTGGATGATCTTTTAAGATCCCTCTCAACCTGAGCCATTCTGTGATTCTATGATTCTATGCTACCAATGAATAGGGTCAAGGGGCAGGTGGAGAAAGGGAGAAGTCACAAGGGGAGATGTCCAGAGGAAAGGAAAGGTTTGTTCTGGCTGCAGGTGAGAGAGCAAAAGGGCTGCGAGCCAGGATGCAGCAGGGTGAAAATCTGAGGGACTCTGCAGCAGCAGGGACGAGCCCTGAGACAGCGGTGGGGGACCTGGCCCGCCCGGTACTGGCCCTGAGCCCCGGGAAGAACTGCGGGAGGGAGGCGGTGGGGGGAGGAGGGAGGAAGGAGGAAGGCGGTGGGAGCCCTCTCCTTGGGCCGTCTGCGGGGCGGGTGGGGAGGCAGCTCCCGGGGAGGGGAGGGGGAGAGGAGGCAGAGAGGATATGTTGTTGAACAGTTTCTTACCGTAAGAGGGAGTTGGGACCCAGATCTTTCCAGTTAATCACACAACAAACTTAGATCATCGCAATAAAAAGCAGCTCGGCTCGCTCTGACTCCTTTAGTGACCGGCTGTGCACAGGGTCCTTCCGAGGAGACATCTCCTCCCCGCCAGCCGCCGGGGGGGGCCGCCAGCACCATGTGGGCTACCCAGCTCCTGCCAGCCTTGCTGCTCCATCAGCTGCTGCTGCCTCCCATCACCATCCCTGCGGCAGGTTAGTTCTTCTATCACTTCTTTAGAGGCACCCTCCACCCCTCGCTAGCTCACAGCTGCATCCCTGTTCCCCTCTCTCCCTCTCTCTACCCGGCGCCCCTCAGCTCTACCTGCGCTGCACCAGCACATAGCACGGCTCGGGGTGAGGTGCTGAGTGCCAGTGCCCATCCCGGGTCGTCTCGGGACAACCTGCGCTCGGCGGGGACAAGCTGGGTGGTGTAGAAGTGTTGCTGCTTCCATCACCGCCCCACTCGGTGAGGGGCGTTCGGGAGTCTCTCAGGACAGAGAGATCAGAGAGCAGGAGGAGGACGTTTCATCGTTGCCTGTAGTCAGAGTATGAGGAAACATCTGCCTATAATTGCCAAGTGCTAGGATAAATGTTAATTTAAATAAACTGACAAGGAATACCCAAAGCATAAAATTGTATGCTGCTGAAAGGGAAAACCCTTGCTAGAGTACAGCAGCACAAACGTGCTGTTTCCAGGCTGAAGTACTTGTAATTTCATTAGACGTTCCCGATGAAATCCAGGAGCGGAGGGGGGGGGGGGGCGAGTGAGGGGGGAACAAACAAACAATAAGTAATCAAGTGCTGGAAGCTCTTTAGCTGAATTTCTTTCCTGAAGTGTCCCCCTTGGACTGGATATCTGGAGAGCTAACTCTGTATTTCTATTGGTCCTCTGGGGAGATGCTTGAGGAAGAAAGTTTGCAAAGGTTTCTACAAACCTTTCCTTCCTTCCTTCCTTCCACCAACATTGTTCGGGTCAGACCTTTGCACAGACAGAAACAAAAGGCAGCCAGAATTCAGGGAAAGGATCTGCCAGGAGTGAGTAGAGAGAGAGCAGGCGCAGGCAGTGTCTGGGTCCAGGGGTAAGGCTGGAGAACATTGGATATGGCAAGTGATGTCAGTGGCTTCCAATATATGATTCAATTTTCTAGTAAAATAATAAAAATAATTGTGTATATATATATATATATATATATATATATATATATATATATATATATGATATAAAATATATATAGTATTTTTAAGTGGAAGAGTTTGTGCTCTGAGTGTGCAAGTCTAAAAAATGAAATTAAAATAAAATAAAATAAAATAAAATAAAATAAAATAAAATGGGTAGCATCATATGCAATAGACATGTAATTTTTCCCCTATAGTAAGAGTGCAGTTCTGTCATGTGCTGAACATCTCATGAGAGCTTATATGTTCAGTCTGCTCAATGCTGATTCTATTTTCATAGGCATTAGAAGCAGGTGAAACAGAGACATAGCCACTATACTACTGCACTTTTCTGAATGCCTTTTCCACATACATTACAATTTCCATTCTATGGACATGTGACCTTTCAGTAAATGTGATGACTAGAGCTAGTTAGGAATTTTCTGAGAAAATATTGTGGTGTTTTTTTTTTTTTACTAGAAAATGCTGACCCATCAAAACTTTTCCATATAGACAGAAAACTTCTTTGGCCTAGCTCCCTGATATCAAATGAAAGAGAAATTTGCATCAAGAAACATTCACAATAGCTTGGAGTACCTGATGGTGAACAGTTCTCACCTGGGATAGAAACTCATCAACTCATGAGTTTGGAAAAAAGCACAATAGCCTTGTGTAACTTCATTTGGCCAACCAGACAGAAACTGGTGTACAGCCAAGTTCATAAGCTAGGTTGTACTTAATCCCTTGATGACTAGGATGATTTCCTTGAAAGAGTCCTTGTTCTGCCTGACTGTAGTCAGATCTGTATTTTCCCAGGCTCAGTCTAATATTCTAATGGAAGAGATTGGGAGGTTGATACTATGCGTATCAGTAGACTAATGGTTATGGTTGGTTATGGTTGTACACTAACCAATGGACTCTTCAGTTTAGTGTATGGTTCATCCTGATGTGGAGGGAAATTAGATTTCCTAAACTTCAGAATTTTTCTTAGAGTAGAACTTGTTTTCTGGCCAACTTTCATAGTGGCAGTTTCTTGGCAAAACTCCCTTCCTTAACTTTCCTCCCCCACCTAACTTAATCAATCCTATTTTTTTTTGTTTTCTGGACAAGAAAGATAACTCTTACCACATACTGCCATTGTAGTTACCTTGGTTTGTAAAAATAGATGATTCTCAACAAATTTTCCAGGATTTTACAATGTAAGGAAGAAGAAGAGTTTTGAATTATTTTTACTGAAAGGTTTTCAAGAAAGCTTAATATATGTCTAAGTATTTATTATTTTTATAAATGAAAAAGCTAAGTGATGAAAACAATCAATATATATATATAGATAAGAAGTAATGCATACCCATACTCTATTCTATTAATTAAAAAAAATAAAAATAAAAATAAATAAAAATAAAAAGGTTGAAGAAACTTTCATGCAAGCAAGCTGTCCATCCCAAAAGTTTTGAGTTTCTTTATTATATGTAGAAAAGAAGAAGCTGATTTGTGAAAGTGATAAACATACAAGATTTCTATAGACTACTTTTCTAGTCATTGTCAACATCCTGTAAGTTTCTATCACTTGCAGAAATAAATATGAAGCTCATAACTGTATGAGAACAACAACAAAAAAATCACACTGACATTCTTCAGTTTTCTTAGTATTTCTTTAGTGAAGTTAATCTAGTGAAACTGAGGCTGCGTGTATAATGAAACTAGACAGGTATATTGCAGAAGAAGGAATGCTAAAGATTAAATTAAAGACTTTTTTTCTGCAAAAGACTGGCATCAGAGTGTTTTTTTACCATTATTTCTCAGCACTTTCTGTAGTTCTGATCATTTGAAAAGTTTCTAACGAAGATGTGGAAGTTGCACTTAGTTCCTATAAATAACTTGCTTCAAAAAATCCCAAACCAATAATCGATATATGAAAGTTGTGTATCCCTGTGGTCTGCTTAGCTGCATATATTTTAAAGTTTAATGTGATTTATACTTCCCCACCCCAGCTGTAGATAGTCATTATTCTATATACTGTCAACAAAGCAAAATGCTACTCTGCCAGTTGGAAGACTGTATTCCTTCTGTTTAATGGAATCCTTTTGGTGCTCAGTGCCAGGGGCTGCTTGTTTTGCTCTCGCATGTAATACGCTCTTACCCCGCTTAACAGATTTTCTGTTTCTATTAATGCTATTTTCATAAGCAACCTAGCAGGCGAACTTAGAGTTGAAAGACATGAGATTAAAATGTTGCATAAAACTCTGGAAAATTGTGCATTGAAGTCAAGAAACGAAAGC
Organism: Coturnix japonica; assembly: GCF_054131305.1. Taxonomy (NCBI): domain Eukaryota; kingdom Metazoa; phylum Chordata; class Aves; order Galliformes; family Phasianidae; genus Coturnix; species Coturnix japonica. The sequence goes on from NC_140663.1 coordinate 9,209,619, forward strand.
CTCTTATTGGAGGAGTTCATCTGTCATTATTGTAATACTTCAACTGAGGCCAGGGTTGGAAGGGAAATTCACAGACTCCCTCAGAGAGCATAATATCTCCCTTTTGGATCTTTACACTGAACATTAGTTTGCCACTTAAGCATTTCAAACTTTTCTAAGGCAGAATAACCAGGCTTGTTGATGGGTAAAAGCTTTATGTAGGGGGGAAAGAGTTGCCATGAACTTTTTGCAATTGCATGTAGTAAATGAGTACTGGAATTTCACTTTCTTCCATCAGTCTTGAGGTGGGGGGTAGAAGGATAGAGGCTATAAGGCTGCATGGAGATGAGAAAAATTTCCACACTTGCTTGGAAAGCTGGAATAGTAGCATTGGCATCTTCCAGATGTGAGCAAAGTTTGTACACTGCAGTAAGAAATTAGGGCAGCTACAAAGCATTGTGAAGGAATGAGGATATCCTTAATTTTTCTTCATGTCTTTTTTATTTTTTTTTATTTTTATTTTTTGGCAGTCCCATTAGAGGATAGTAGAACTATTCCTGTATGTGATTAGTACCCACACGTAAAGCAGTGTGCAGTGAAGCAGAGCTAGGAACATACTCGAGATTAGTCAGATGTTCTGGCAAAATCTAGCTACAGGAGACGAAGCTAAATGAATTGTGGGCCTCCACCCATGTGCTGCCTGATGTGCCTGGCCATGCCTGGCAGTCCTCAGAGCTGCTGGCACAGTGTGGGACTGGCTGCTACATCCATCTCCCATCAGCTCCAACTCTTCCTATGACTCCTTGTTTGGGCCAGCAGCACATTTTTTATGTATACAAGATGTAGCAAAGCTCTTAACTCCTCATACAGGTCCATCTTTGTTTTGCCTAAACCGCTGTCCGGTCTGCTTGTGCTTTTCTTTTTATTCCCCCCTCCAAACCCTGGCACACTAAGTTGTGGCTAAGACCCCACTGCAAATGGAGCACACAATACACAGGGTTCCTTGGAAAAAAAACATCACATATTTATAAAGATTGTGGAATGCAATGCGAAATAGAAGGGATTTAATTATTTTGCAGATGCATAGGGAGAAAAATCTTACAAGGGAAAAAGTTCTCTGTAATTTAGCCAGAGGTTAGATACAGCAAGTCAGAGTACAAACTGCAGACTGTTTGTTTCTGCCAATGGGTCTCAGCATCCTGCTGTGCAGATAACCTTTTCCTGGAAGAGAAAGAGCTGTTCTTTTGCATCTACCATCCAATTATAGAACATGCTATCAGTTGTTAGCGTTATCCTTTGTTTCTTGAGATTTCATGCTGACTATAGGAGAGTTACAAAGGATGGACTTTACAAACACTTGAAGTTGGGTTCCAAAGAAAATGACAATCTTTGCAGCTGCTAATGAGGGATATGTGTTCATGGGTGTGTATGTGTGTGTGGGTGTGTGACTGAGTGGTAATATGCAACATAAAGCCAAAAAGAAATATATTCTTTGCATTTCCTGAATCTGCTCAACAGCTAGACTGAAAGCCAATATAAAAATAAGGAAAAAATTATCCCTATATTATATATTGCAAACTGCTTTCTAAAAATTGCAGACTTTTATTTATTTATTTATTTTTCTGTGATGGCTCTTTTGCCAAGAAAATAAATTTCGGAAAAATAATCACACGATCCTCCAGATACCTTTCTGAGAAACAATTTAATTGTGACAAGCAAGAGATGACTCTTTGGACAGCTGGTTTTATTTTGGTGACATTCCATCTGTAAGCTGACTTCAGTACTTATGGGTATGGTTGATAAACTTTTTCATGCCAAATTATTATTTTACATAAATAAACACATTAAACCTAATCTGGTTTCTAAATCTATTCAGTATAAAAAGTTATTTTCTTGGGCACATCTCAGTTGTTTCAGTTTTTCATTATGACTTTCCTTCTTTCTTTTCTTCTTTCATTCTTTCTTTTTCTTTCTTTTTTTTTTTCTTTCCTTCCTTTCTCTTTCTCCCTTGGTTCCTTGCTTGCTTATTTTTCTTCCTCTCTTTCTTTATTGCTTCTTTTCTTTCTCTCTTTCTGTCTCTCTTTCTATCTTTCCTTTCTATTCTTTCCTTCCTTCCAAATGACTTCTCATTTGGAAAAGATGTTCACTTTTTGCATTCTAGACAGGAAATTGGAGATTTCTGATACTGAAACATGCATAAGGAGAAGTCTATTTTGAAATGAAAGCAAGTTGAAACTAAGTTAAAAGTAAGTTAAAATTATGAGTATTAATTCACATTATCTAATTGACTCTTCTAGACTTGATTTAAGAGAGAAAACTGTCTTGAGTGAATTTGTTTAAAAAACTGCTTTCTAACTATTCTCATAGATATCAATTATTTCATGACCAGTAAATGATTTTGATATCAACATTCACCATTTATTTATTTTCAGTTTTTACAGTGACCATACTTTTATGTATTAAATTACAGTTAGCATATCATATCTGAAACCATCTTGTGACACCCATTTTCAAGTTTGTTTTCTCTTAGTGAAGTTGGTATATTTACAGTATTATACTGGGGCCTGTATCAATACACAGTTGACCCTTGATACTTTATATCATTTGAAAAGCATTACCCTGAAGATACACTGTTGAATTTAATTCAAAATATTTCACAAATCGTATTTTATAGACATGCTGAAGACCTCACCACATGCTGAGAACTACTGTTTTATACTCAATGATTTTTTACTTTTATACAGGGTTTGCCAAGAGCACATCTATGAATATAATTAAGCTTTATCTTTTACTTTTGTATTACATTTTCACTATTTACACTGAGATAAGATTTAGATTTGCTATCTCTTTCAAAAAAAAAAAAAGATACTGAGATACTACATCATTTTGCATAATTGTCTTTGTACACATTATCAAGTTATAAAATTTGCTTGTATTTTTCTTCCCCTCCTTCAGATAGTTATGAATATATTTTCTTGAGGATACTGTTGTTTTGTTTTGTTTTTTTAAGTATAGTGTTTCTTGTTAAAAATATTGGAGATATTTACAGTATTGAACTGTTCTACCTTTTATTTCAGATGAAGTTAAGCTTCTTATGCCTTTTTCCTGAAGGTCTTTTACATGATGCATGGTGATCACATATGAGAGACCTCATCAGGTCTGATGAGAGAGATGAGGTCTCTCATATGTTTGTGGCGTCCAGGGGATCAGGCCCAGCCAGCATGGGTTCATGAAAGGCAGGTCGTGCTTGAGCCAACTCATCTTCTTCTATGGCTGGGTGACCAGACTGGTAGATGAGGGAAAAGCTGTTGACTTAATCTACCTAGACTTCAGCAAAACCTATGATATTCTCTTTCACAGTATTCTCCTGAGGAAACTGGCTGCCCGTGGCCTGGACAGGTATACCCTTCTTTGGGTAAGGAACTGGCTAGAGGGCTTTGCCGAGTGGGTAGTGCTTAATGGAGTTAAGTCCATCTGGTGACCCATTACAAGTGGTGTCCCTCAGGGGTCAGTACTGGGGCCCATCTTGCTTAATATCTTCACTGATGACCTAGATGAGGGAACTGAGTGTACCCTCAGTAAGTTTGCAGATGACACCAAGGTGGGAGGTAGTGTTGATCTGCCTGAGGGTAGGGAGGCCCTTCAGAGTGATCTAGATAGGCTGGATCGCTGGGCTGATGTGAATGGGATGAGGTTAAGAAGGCCAAGTGCCAGGTCCTGCACTTTTGCCACAATAACCACATGCAGCGCTATAGGCTTGGGGCTGAGTGGCTGGATGACTGTGAAGAGGAAAGGGACCTGGAGGTGTTAGTTGATGCTCAGCTGAACATGAGTCCAGTGTGCCTGGATGACATGGAGGGCCAATGGCATCCTGACCTGTATAAGAAATAGTGTGACCAGCAGGTGGAGAAAGGTAATCATCCCCCTGAATTCAGCACTGGTGAGGCTGCATCTTGAGTATTGGGTTCAGTTTTGGGCTCCTCTCTACAAGAAAGACATCGAAGCCCTGGAATGTGTCCAGAGAATGGCAATGAAACTGGTGAGGGGTCTGGAGCACAAGTCTTATGAGGAGTGTCTGAGGGAGCTGGGATTGTTTAGTCTGGAGAAGAGGAGGCTCAGGGGAGACCTCATTGCACTCTGCAATTTCCTGAAGGGAGTTTGTGATGAGGAAGGGCTTGGCCTCTTCTCCCAGGCAACAAACAGGACCTGAGAAAATAGATGCAAGTTGTACCAGAAGAGGTTTAGATTGGACTTACTAAAGAACTTTTCCTCTCAGAGGTTGGTCAGGCACTGGAATGGCTGCCCAGGGAGGTGATGGAGTCACTGTCCTTAGCAGTGTTCAAGAGGCATCTGGGTGAGGAGCTATGAGATCTGTTTTAGTGGCTTGTGGTAACAACAGTAATGGGAGGATGTGGACTAGATGATCTTGTAGGTCCTTTCTAACCTTGTGATTCTATGATTCTACGATGGTAAATTTCTGATTTCTGCCTCTGCCCCATGTTCAACAGCATCTCCCCTTCACAAATTTCATGTAAAATTCAATACTCATATTTCTATCTTTTTTTTTCCTAGTTTGATGGAAAAAGTTCTGTTTACTTTTGCTTGCAATGATGATTGTTCTTTAAAAAAAAAAAACAAAAACAAAACAAAAAAAACAAAACAAAAAAACTAATTTAACTCAATTATCTGTTGTTAAAAATAATTGAATATCTTAATTATCTTTTAATTACGCAAGGTCATTTCATTACAAATATGATACGGAAATAATGAACATCACTTTAAAATAGCTGCTGATACTACAGAAAAAATTATATATCTTCTATATTTCTGAAACAACACTTTATAATTGTTTCACTCAAATACATTTCAAATCTTAAATCTCTCTCAGTTTTATGCACAGTATATGGAAAAATAACCTCTTTTCAATTTTTCTCCCCATTGTTGTCGTATTTTGCATTTTGTTGTACTATTTGGGAGGATTGCAATTTATTCCTTAAATTTAGACATTAAGGTATCCTCCTTTTCTTGATTCTTCTTTTCCTCAAAGATCTAGTTTGTTTCTGACATCCAACAAACATCCAACATGAATAATGACTAGTGGTACTGCTATGGGGCTGTTATTTTCTTCGTAACTAAAAATTGTAAACATCTTTTTCTATCTACCAAATGAAGATTTTCATCCAACTTACTTACATCAGTAGCTATCATAATAGAAGAAACATCTTTCATTATCCTAGTCGGTTGAAAGTTTAACACAACAAAACAAATAACCACTTGGGAAGTGGCTGAAGTTCTGAAAGATATAATCCAGCTCTACAAGTGGTCAAGAAAAATAAGGAAATAAAACTCCTTACAAAAACAAGATTTCATTAAGGATCTTGATTCAAATGTAAACCTTGAATTTAAATTTATTTATCTTCTAATTTAGAAAATTTGGTCTTGAGGCATTATGTGTTTGTTCTAGTTAGTGAAGTGGGATGCAAAAGTAGAAAGAAAGGAATGAGACGTCTCACATTATTACAAGTCTCCATGATGTGGTTCTTTAATAAAACACTAACTATTGCATACATTGGAGTGAGCCTTGGAACCCTGAAAACTGACATGTTGAATGAATCACTAGACTTGATTAATAAAAGCTTTGTGTAGTCTATGACATGTCCACAAAAATGAAGATTTTTCAAGGGAGACAGGAGAATGTTCCAGTGCTTTGTAAGACTATAACTCCTAAGCCTAAATACACAAGTACATTTTAAAAAGTTGGACTGGTGGAGGAAGGAGAAAGCAATTACCAATGAAGTGGACAATATCAGAGAATTTAACAGTAAAATTTTCCTGTAGACAATACAAGTAGTATTTTGATCTCAATATAATGTGCAAAAGTAATCTTTAGGCCTTTTGATATCCTGTATGCTCTTGATTGCTACAACATTGGTATAATTTGGGTGATATTAGTTTTTTACTATGAAATAAGTGGGAAAATAAATCCTTTTTGGTCAGACTAAAACCTGAGAGTCTGAAACTTGACTTGCTAAAGTATTTGAGCTCTAAGTGGCATGCAACTAAATTCAACCTAAACTTCCTGGCTGTCTTGTAGCTTACTATCAGACTTACTGTTTTCTACTAAGTGTAATATTTTTGACTGAAGTGTGAAACTTACTGACATAGTTTCAGGATTGGGTATGGTGGTGGTATGGCGATATTTTGAATATAAATATCTTTTTGGTGTGGGAAACAGAGCCAAGAAAAGATAAAGAATATGACTCTGCTGCAATTTCCCCACCAGACCAGTCATTATGGTTAACTAGTCCAATGCATAACGGTTAAATAGGTTGTAGAATACAGGTGTGACAACCACCTAGTGAGTCTTCCAAGTATTGCTGCAAAATGATAATTTTCTTTATCACTGTTTACCTATTTGGCATAGACCAAGACCACTCCAAGAGAAGTTGTTTTTTGAAATATTTTCCCCCAGCTGTGATTAAGTTTGAGTAAACTCACTTAATACTCCATATCTCAGAAGACTATAGAAAAGGTAGTAAGAGAACCTAAGTGTTTTTTTCTTATAGCTTACAGTAACATGTCTTTCATTGTGAGAAATATTTATTTTAAAGTGAATATTTTACAGAGTTTTGGATAGTGGTAAATGCTCCAGTGGGAAAATTGTGGAGGTCCTAAATGAGTTGACAACATACTCACACACTGAAGCATCCTACTAGAGTCACTGTGGTAGTTTCCATTTCCCTATGCACTGTCTGAGCTCTGATTTTTTTCTGTCTGAAAATTCTCCATGGTTTCTATCATGTTAAGAGGAAGGAAAAGGCATTGCCCTCAACTTTTTCAGTAATACTTTGAGTCAGTTGAGGAAATATATTCAGTTAGGGGTTGTTTCTGTTGAGTTAAAAAAAAAAAAAAAAAAAAAAGAATAAAAAAATGTTGGTTTGTATTTGAGTACATTTTTTATGTTTGAATTAACTGTTATTATTTCCAAATTTAAGTGGAATGTCAGACTTCTTTACTAATATACATACAAATACAAGAAACATCAGAAGGCATGGCCCACAAATTAATGAATAATCAAAGTTTAAGAAGCTGAAATAAATGTCCATCACTAATTAGGAGAACTATATAGAGAATATTGCACAGTAGCCTTTAATGTAGAACGTTAATGGGACATTATTCTATTTGAGATATTATGAATTAAAAGACCTGGTCTGAACCAATAAAAACCATTTTTTGTTTTTGTTGTTGCTGTTAGAGCTGTAAAGTTAATGCTTTGCATTATTCAGATGGTTCTAACAGAGTTACACCATGTATTTGGCGCTTCGCCTTTTGGATTATAGGCAAAGTCATAGAATGTTGTTTGAAAGCTAAAGTAAATCAGGCTGTTATGAATTGCTAAATGCAAGATCAAACCCATAATCCTCTTTGGACAACTGCTCAGGGAAGAAAAAAAAAAAATAAAAGCTTTACTGTGAATTGTATTTTTCAAACAGAACAGAATTTCTTGATTTTTTTCTGATTGATATTCTTATTTTTGCATGCTAGCTGGTGAGTTTGAAAAGCTGTTATCATAGGGAATAAAGATAATAACACTTACCAGTAGATGGGCAATGATAGCATCAGAAACTAAAAGAAAATACTTTAATATTTCTGTACAAATTCTTACCTTCACTTGACATAAGTAAGGTCTGATAAGGTCATATACTGGCTGAGACAGTATAACAACATCTTGTAAGAAAATAGATTGAGACATTTACCACAAAAGCTTAATGGTAGACTTGTTTTTCTGTGGTTGTCTTAAAGAACAGATGCAATTCTTATTACAGCACTTTGGCTCTTTCATAGGTACATAAAAAAAAAAAAAAATAAAATAAAAAAATAATAAAAGCAAGCAGCTTCAGTGCAGACAAAATAGTTTCCAGTAACAGTACTAATACTTAAAGTCAGAGCCCTATCATAACATTTCTCTAAGCATCATGAGTCATTTGGGATATATATGTGCTGTGCAAATTCAAGGCTGAAAATGCTTACGATAACTGACATGGATCCCAGACACAGCACCAAAATTGTTAACATTTGAACTTTTCAACAAAAACTTCCTCCTGTAAAAATAATAGGTACTGAAACAGGTTGCTCAGAGAAGTTGTGGATGCCCTGTCCCTGAAGGTCAGGTTTGGATGAAGCCCGGGGCAGTCTGATCTAACAGGAGGCAACGCAGCCCATGGCAAGAGACTTGGAACTGGATGATCTTTAAATTCCCTTTTGGCCCAAGATTTTCTATGATTCTGTTATTTGGAGGGAAATTAATAATTTGTTTTCTGAAAATACTTGTGTTTGGAATTAAAATTATGATCTATTAGGTGCAGGGGAATAGCATTGCTCACCTTCAGCAGTTTTAAAAAGAGAATGGATGAGGGATTTTTTACAGATACACTGCAACAATGAAATTATTTTACTTTGATCTTCTCTTTTCACTTTCTCACTTAATAACTGAACTTTGATTGATTCTACTTTAAATTTTTGTTCTATTTTTAGGTGTCTTAGGGCTAACTCACCACTGAGAGGTACAATTTAACTTAATCCAGTAAAAATGTGATCTCTTAACAATCTGAATGGATGTTCTGTGAAAGAAACATGCTTCTTCAACAGTATGTGCAGCTGTCAGTAACTTAGAGTCATGGGGACCTCAGCTATTGGAGCATTACACTTCATGGAGTTATTCTGAAATTCTGTGCAGAGTGTACCAATGCAAATTTGCTATCTATCTATGTGCACTTTTCACCAGTATGAGAAATAACCTGTATTTTATAAGAACACTACTATGTAGGTCATTAATTAAGGAATTCATTCACTTCTTCCCCCTCTCCCCCCCACCCTCACCCCCCTACACCCCACAGACATAAACCATCTAATCTAAAAGGATATAAGAAACTCTCTCCAAAGGTACTCATCTACCTTCACTGATAATGGAGCAGCTTATAAAGGCAGACTGCTTTCTATAAGAAAAACAAAAACATACACATACATATAAAATGTATATATTTTTTTAGAATTTTTTTAGAAAATTTGTGCTTTTTTTTTTTCCCTTGTAGAGTACAAAGACTTTTCCTCTTGCACTTTAACCATACTTCTCTAGACAATCTTTTCTATTTTAAACACCTCTCCTTGGGTCTTTCAACTGAGATATAGAAACAGATCTTTTTGTAGAAATCTTTCCAAAGTGTGAACTGTTTACACACTCTAGCTTATGTCTCCCCTCCTCTTTTCTGTAGGCTAACAGTTCATTGACTTCTAAACCCAACACAAAACATTGAATCTACGCTGGAATAACAAATGGCACAAGTAACTATTTTGTGTTACTTCTAGGCTCAAAATCTGTTATTAACTTGTGATTTAAAAGTTTTCTGTTTTAAAACAGTTTATCAGGTTCATATTGTGATTCTCTGCAATATTTATATCCTTCTCATTCTGATTTTAATTCCACTATCCATCAAAGGAAGACTATTGTTTAACTTTGTCACTTCAATTTTTCATGGAAATATTTACCATAGAGTTTTCAAGATGCAAAACAGGCATATCTCAGGAGTTCTGAAAAAAAATATATATATATACTCAGATGAAAAATTTTTCTCCCACCTTTTTTGAATATCATTAAATCCTAAATTTGAAATGAATTTTTCTGTTTTTTCTTCCACACCAGCATTTAAGAATGGAGATCACCATTCTCATGTATCTACTTGTACCTTTTTTATTTGCTTCTTTCTTAGAAGGTAAAGGAAAAAGGAGAAATCCTCTTCATGACTATAAAAAAACAGGCGAGTTGATGCTCATCAAAGTAAACAAAACACTGGAAGTTAAAACCAAGCTGTTAAATACCACTGAGCAGTGTGCGAAGAGATGCAGCAGGAACAAAGGCCTTTCATTCACTTGCAAGTAAGTAATGTAGCTCTATTGCTATTACATTTTTCCTAACAGATTCTTACATAATGCTCTTTGGCAGAGCATCTTACTGTAATTTTCACCAGCTGTGGCTTGTACTGAGGACAACTTAAAGGTTGCACTTAAAAAATAAATATATATATATATATATTGGCATTGTTCTACCTGCCCAGAGGATATCAGTCCTTTCTAAAGTTGTTCTGTCCTAGCTTGTTCAATCTATAATCCTTTCCATAATATTGCTGAAAAAATGTATGGATGTTAAGTTGTGGATGTCTTGTGCTGCACTGTAGCGCTGAGTGAACGTTTCTGGGATTTTTATATCTCTTACAAAATGGATATTGTCACACATCACAGCTGCAGTACTTCAGCACCACTTCAGACCATATTCTGTCTTCATTCTTTACACATTACTCCCACTGAAGTCAATGGGAACTTCACACATGGAGCACAGATACATGTGCTGCTAAACTTTGCTGGCAAGTACTGTGAACCTGATACAATGGAATCAAACCTTCTCAGCTACATAGTCATTATAAATACACGATAGCTATTCTGCAGCATCTGCTGTCTCTTTCAAACACATAATACAGCTGATTGCTTATCTGCCTAATACATATTCTCTATTCTCTACTATTTTTTGGAACACATCATTGTTATTTTTCAGTGTATTAGACTTGAATTGTCCCCTTGGCCTCTCTTTGTCTAGACCATTACCAATAGACGAATAACATGAACACTGGAGAATCTTGGAGAGAATGAAAGGCTCCTGTACTAGTGAGCACTGGGCTAAATGTCAGCTTTATCTTAAAATATAAGAAAATGTACTCTTGCTAAAATTGAAGCTAGATCAAACCGATAATGAAAGCTCTTTGATCCTTCTTCAAGCTTTTACTTCCAATGCTGTGAGATCTATTTTGTATTATTTCAGACTCTGCCTATTTACATATGTAAAAAACAAGCAGAGTTTACAATTTTTTGTGAAAAATATTTTCCAGACGCTAATATTTTTCACATGGTACATCTGATTCTTTTCCCTATTGGCAGACCTTCCACTGACACCATTGCCAAGTGAATCAGGTTGTACTCAGTGAACAAGAGAATACAAGAAGTATTGTAAAATTAGATTACACAGTATAAAAAATTCTGAATAATGCCATGAAAACAACAATTCTCTATTCCAACATCTGCTCAAGGAAATTGTTTCAAACTTTTTCTGGTTGTAGCTGCTCTGACTAGTACATTTATTTGTTCTGAAAATAAGTAGGTTAATATATTCAGTAATTCTACTTTATATGAATAATAATGCAAAACATCTCTGCTTTTCCATTACTTTTTCATTTTTGAAGATTTTTTTTCTATTGGGACAGTCAGTCCCTGCCACTGCCTGACAGATTCATTAAGGGGCAAACTCTGCCATAATCAGTCAATAAAAGAATAAAGAGAAACCACTAGGGACCTTGGGAACAGAGCTTGGAAGAACAGTACTCAGAGATAGCTGTATCGCAATCAGTCACATAGCTCTTTTGAACTGAAGATGAAAAATAATTATAGATCTGTCTCCTCATGCTCTGAAATACACAATTTTCTCCGCACTTGTTCAGAAGCAAAGCTAGCAGCAGAGGTGTAGTTGATTACTCTGTGCTATCACTATACAGAAAGAAAGATTCTTGGGATTTCCATTTAGCACCAGATGAATCCTGTTACAGTGTGCATGATTCTTTGATGCTACTATAAACACATGTTTGACATGTGTTCTCATTTAAAAAAACTTGTAATTACTAGCTTACTGGTATCTGTGGGAATACTAAATAAATAATACTTTTTATATATTTGATTGTATATACCTGAATTTATTGGCATTTTCCTGACTTCATTCTAGTAATAGTACTGATCCAAACAGTACTTCTCTATCACTTAAATAATTGCACTTGTGTTGTCACTTCCTTACTTACAAAGCTTTGATAGTCTTATACACTGTTATCTTTTCACATTCTGTTTTGTCTTTAAATTTCATATTTAGACAGCAAGAGATTGGATTTTAGACCACAAGACTCCAGTACCTGATCAGAAATTGTACTGATTATCTCAGTATGCATAGCAATAACAAAAAATGTGATCAATAGTATCAGTAAAAGAAAGTCCGAGAATTTGTCTAAATATGTTGACTTAAAAACTGTAAAAATCTGCATGATTTGTGTCCGAGAAAACAGCGGTAGAAACTTTGATGTGCAAAAGTAGATGAAGCCAAGCTGAAAGGAAACCAAAAGGCAACTGAAAGGCAAAAAATGAAAGAAATGTTTGTAAACAGTGCATTTTGCATTCCCACTTTAAAACGGAGGAGGGAAATGGAGTATGTAGTTGGAAAGGCAGGAAAGGTCAAGGTTATTTTTGTGAAGATGGAGTTGGAGGCACTTGGATATACTCATATTTGAGAACTAGCCAGGAGAGAACAGAAGGCTGAACAAAGGCAGAAGGATGAAGGTTAGCAGGTTGGAAACATTTGGAGTCAACAGAGTAGAGAGAGCAGTTGGATGAAAAATCTGTTTGGTGATGGAAAAGATAATGAAGAGGATGTTTGAAAGAGGGGAGATTGGATAGGATCTTGTAATATTTTAAACTAAAGCCAGCAAGATCTCACACAGAAAAACTTGTGTGGCAAGAGGAGAATTAAAAGGAAATCAAGAGCTGTATGTTGGAGATTCAGTGCACAGCCAAAGTAAGGATAAGTGTAAGTGTAAGTGTAAGAATCCACATGTCTTTTGCATACTATCAGGTAGTGTTACAATGCCTTATCTGATCAGAAGAAAATAGCTGAGAATATTTGGGATTACTGATGGCTAGTACAGATTTGTTGTGGTTTATAGACAGTAGTGTCATATGAGTGATTTGTTATTTTTTTCTACTGAAAAATTAAGGGGAAAAAAAATTCTTTAGTTCTTTTACTTTTGTTGATTGGTAATTGCAATAAATGTTGTCCTCCTCCAGACAATCCATCTTCAAAAACCTTCAAAATATTTTACCTACTGTTAAGAAAATTCCTTTCAAAATACTGTTGAGAGAAGAACTCCTTATATTGGTAATTAATAATTATAGATAGATAGATAGGTAGATATACAAAAGTGGTCTTACTGTTCTAATTTCTGCTTTCTATTTTTGTTGTTGTTGCTATTTTTTGCTCCCTTCCCCCCCCCTCCTCGCCCCCCCCAACTCCCAGTTCTGCTCAGTTCAGCACACTGTGTACTCTATCCTTGAAAAAAAGCAGTTAATAATAATAATAAAATTAAAAAAAAAAAAAAAAAAGAAAAAAAAAGAAAAAATAGAAGCAAAGCAAGGACAAAGTTTTGTGCACTATCAAAGTTTAGATTATTTGTAAAAATAAAAAATAATAATCTTGTTTTCAAATAGTTCTGTTGTTCTGGGCAAGAAACAGATCTTGTGCTTGAATTTTCCTCAAGCTGTGAATGTGCTATTACTGTGAGATAACTCTTTCACAGGCATATTTTAAAGGAAAACAGGAATGTTTTAGTCTTCCATTTTTGTTTTATTGTTTTCCTTCCCAGAAAGTAATGCAACTAGGGACACAAAAACTCAGTCACATTTATCTCACTTTTAAAACAAAGATCTTTAACAACAAGGGAACTCTTAGATTAGTGTGAACAACCAAGCTAGTATTTAATGTAATGGCCACATAAATTTAATTTCTTTGTTTCTTTGTTCTTGTCAACACAGTTGTGGGTTTAAATAGTAATTTGGGCTGTTTCTCTGACTTTCCCAGTAAAAATAAATCTGATGTCATTGCAATCATTGCATGCTCCTTGGCAAGCCATGTGTCATTATTATAAACCACACAGAGATTTTTTTCTCATCCAGATTTTCTTTGCAGGGCCTTTGCTTATGACAGAGTTACAAAACGGTGCCATTGGTTATCCTTCAACAGCTTGACAAATGGTGTGAGAAAGAAGCAAGACCATGCATTTGATCTGTTTGAAAAGAAGGGTAACTGATTTATTTATTTATTTTTCCAACTAAGGATGGGGGATAAAAGCTGAGGTCAGTCAGTGACTTTTTGGGTGTAGATATTTTCTGGAAATAAGGTGGTTATATGCATTCTGAACATCTTACATCTTTATTTGCAAATATCTTTTTTTTTTTTTTTTTTTTTTTTCCCCCATTTCTTTTTTTTTTCAGTGATAATATGGTAATATTTTATTTATTTTGGTAATATTTTCAGTAATGTCCTTTGTCAAGTTAGTGTTCACAAATTTAGAAAGAAACAAGAATGCAGGTGGACAACAAAAGTATGTTTTGAATAATGATGCCTCTTAAGTTTATTAAAAATGTAGTCTTTTTATGTGAAAGCTGATGATGAGCTTTATTTTTAGATACACTGGTAAAGTGTTTAATGAAGGTCCTAATTTCCCTTCCTTTTCTTTCAATAGATTATGTCAGAAACTGTATAATTGGAAAAGGAGCTGAGTACAAAGGAACAATATCTGTTACCAAAAGCGGTATTCAGTGTCAGGCCTGGAATTCAATGATCCCCCATGAGCACAGGTAAGAGTTCAGGAGCAGAGACAGTGGGAATAATGCTCAGACAAATTCCACAAAGCACAGCTTGACTTATTAGCAGACACAGAATTTATGAGAACTATGACCTTAAACAACAAAATCTCTTAGGAGTATTCTTGCCTTTCCCTGAGAGATGCCATTCTCCAGGTTCCAGAAAAAAACAACTCAAACTTTCTCCAAAGAGTTCTCTCCAATACCAGCTTGTTTGACTGGATCCCTTCCTCTCCTGCATTGGATTTTTCAGCTGTTCATTTCCTTTTGATCTCTTAGCTCCTGGCAGTAGCAAAACAGCTGCTTTACTTCAGCCTGGAGTCTGGAAGTTTATCAGTTTTCTAATGAACTCCTAGGAAATGGGTCATTTAAAAAAATATAGCATAGGAAATGAAGAATGGTAAGAATATCAGCCCACCTATTTGATCAGTGTATAATTATTGTTACCACATTTCATATAGTTACTATTTATTCTGTTCTATTTGTAGAATATATTAAACTCTATAAAGCACTTAGACCAGGCAATAAATACATGAAAGGACTGAACAGATTATTTAAATCCTTTCCTTCAGATTGTACGAGCAATAACTAAAGACTGATGCAGTTAAACTTTTGATTTTAAGATCCGGAATTGTGAGGAAGTGAAAACATATCTACACCCTGAGAATAGCCCCATTCCAACTACATTAGGTAAAGAAAAGGGAAGAAAACAAAAAAACCTGGTGCCAGGAAGAGTAATGATAAAAGCAGATGGAACCATGGCAAAAGTTTCTGGAAACTAGCAAAAAAAAACAAAAACAAAAACTGAGGCACTTGTATACTTTTTGTCTGTTTCTGTTTGACTCTTTCCATTTGGGTTTCAACCATTTCAATGATAAACCCTACAGAGGCAAAAAAAAAGATGTTTTCTCTCACCCGATAGTTTCCCATTCATACTGCTGACTTTTGATCTCTTCTCCCAACATCAGCACTTTGCCTAGCAATAGCCAAGCTGGAGACTGCTAATGAGGATCTGGGCTGTGTACTGCACAGTCCTGTCCTGACCAAATCTATCTAGAGTGCAAGACCAGAACTTGGAACAACTTTAAAGGGCAAAGGATACTTGGGATCTCTCCTCTTACAATGTGTCACAGAGTTGAGCCTCAGGCTTGAACTTGACTGGACTTGATTGCTTACAATATAGATGGTAATGTGTCTGATTTTCAGTGTTGGACCAGACCATGCTTAATTGTGAACATATGATAAATGCCATCAGCTCACACGACAATGACCTCTCGAGACTCAACACTATGAGGTATACAATATTCATCTTTTAGAAGTGAAACAATTCTCAGTAATCATGCAGGGATAAGCATTAATTTCATATAATATACTTGTGACTACATAATAAAAGAAAGAAATATGTCACTAAATTACATTTTAATACATAGCAAACATGGCTCTATATAGTACAGTTGGACAGCCACTCTTCTGTGATGAATTTTATGAGAATGACTTTTCTCCTCTCTTGTGCAATAAGTTTAATTTTTAAAAGGTCACTGGATAAATGAGGTGGCTGCTTGCTAATTTTGTTTTTCAACATCAGAAAATATGATTTCATCATCAGAGACATGAGGGAGATGGGAAGAAGCAGACAGTAGTGGTGTGTTTGGAACTTATTATTATGAAAGGCTTAGATTTTTAGGTCAGTTTTTCTCAACATCTTATTATCACAAACTGCCAGTTAGAAAATAAATATATTTTTTCATATTCGAGGGAGAAATATATTTTACTGATTTTTTTTTTCTTGATCTTTCCAGCAAAATTTGAAATAGCTTCAAGCTTTAAACTTGTGTTTAAATTTAACTAATGATACCTTTAATTATTTTTTCTTCTGGTATCACTCCTCATTGAAATCAGGATCAGATTATGTTAGTTCCTATCTTAACACAGATTTCAAAACTCTTTCTCAAAATTTTTGTTTCTTAAGCATTTATTACCTAAATGGCTAAATCCGTATAAAATTGGCTAAAGCCAGTATAAAAAGAGTCAAAGAGAAAAGGTCTGAGACTGGATTAGCACTTCACATCTTCCAGCTGCTTAAGCTGTGGTTAAATCTGCTTTTACTATTACTCTTGCTGGCCTCATCTTCTGGCTCTGTTTTCTTTTTCCTTGGCTAATATAGTTGAACTTAACAAGTATACAAATTTAAAAGTGGCTCTATTGGATAATTCTGGGTGAGCCATTAATATGTCTCATCTCTTCCTTCCTCAAGAATATTGCTTCCATATATGTTGAAACCAGTTATCCGTGTGACCCATCTTGACTTTTTAATGCTATCCTCTAACATTTGTTTTGATGTTTTAACGGTAGATATGACATAATTTGAGAGGCTTATATTTTCTTATGTTCATGATTTTTTAAGCTGAAAAATTTTCCAGAAGGAAAACGAAATATTTTTTTATTTTTTTTTCTAAACTGCATTGACATATCACATGAAAACATACACAGACTGTAACACCTCATCAAAAACAGTTGTCCAAGATTGTCTTTTCTTAATTTTTTTTGAGAGTTGGAAGAGGGAAAATAGAAGCAAAAGTTTAATAAGTAGTAGTCGTTCTCTTCCAGCATCAAAAATGATAAAAGCACTTTTAAGTACTGCTTCCACATTGCCTTGACTAGAACCACAGTGTGATTAACAGAGCTATTTTCCACCTCAGTTAATTCAAAGATTACATTAACTAGAATAAAACATGATTGAAATGTAGCTTTGGAATTTTTGGAATTTTCTGTTTGTCTGCTTTTATATATTTATTTATTCATTCATAACATGGCATTTGCCAAGGATAATAGAGACCATATATTTCTCATTTGCTTTTGTATATAAACTAAATCAGTGTTTGTGTATAAAGACTGTCCCCGGTGCTCCATTCAAATTCCTGAGCTCAAATATCTACATTTGTTCAAAGAAAGTTAGATTAATTTTTAAAGCATTTTTTTCTTTAAAAATATAGATATTCTTGCATTCCCTTGATGACTAAATATAATAAAAAGCCATAAAATAAAATAATAAAATAAAATAAAATAAAATAAAATAAAATAAAATAAAATAAAATAAAATAAAATAAAATAAAAATTGTTTGTTAAAAAAGTGCTGGATATTTTCAGAATAAAAAGTGTATTTTATTTGTAAACTTCCCACAATTTAAGTGTATTGAGGAAAAAATGGAACAAATGTTAGAAATCACAGAAATTAAACTAAATGTTAACTATTAAGATAAACTGCAAGCTTTTTTTTCTGGTCCAGAATGTGTTTTTTTAAACTGTAGAATTTAGCACTACACTGCAATAAATCTGACAGTGAAGGAACACTGGGTTTGACTGCAATGTGCAGGCTGAGCAGTGATGAGATCTTAGGTTGGGCTTCTTACCATGGTGTTAGCTTTTTTTGTCTCTAGAATACATAATGTTAGACAGTAAGAAGACAAAACCTTGATCCTGGAGACTTCATATTTGTTGGTCTGGGCATCAACAGGGAAGTATCATACTGAAAACAAGGCCAAAAATACAATAACAGCACACATTTTTGCTTAAAAAAAGCCAGAGTCCTTAAGATTGCCCTGAAAACCTCTAATGTAAAGGAATAAGGCTATTGTTATTTAATAGGGCTTTATACCAAAAGAAAATACAATGAAAGGGTGAGAAAATTTTTGTCAACGAGGTAGCTCCTAAATGACCCAGAGTGTGCAATAACACTGACTAATCGGGTCTTTATGTAGCAGATCCTATGGTGACATCAGTGGGACTTGTGTCAAAACATGCAGCAAGACACTGAAAGAGGGATCTGGGGCATTTTCTGTTTCTGGAACAAAATCCAGGCATGGCTTCAGTTAGTGAAAGCATCTTGGCATGGTGTGACACAGTGCTCAGCCATGCTCATGTGGTGCTCAATTCCAGCTGATGCCTGAGCAGGTATGGGACATATCTGAGGTCATTATGGTGCAATGGTGTATACACCAAGCCCAGCTGGGCTGAGCCTGCTACATGTGCACAAAGTGTACATGAACAGCAGGTCTTACATGCCAATGAATCGTTCTTCCATTCTCATAATAAATTTACCGTCCTTATCCTGGGGTCTTCTAGAGCCAAATAAATGGCTAAAAATACCTGAAGAATAGGAATAAAACTTGCTAGAGTAAGCTTTATTTATTATTAAGAGAAATTGTCCCAGGCGTAGGCCACTGGTTGAGTAATCCTGACCAAAGATGTGTATTCGTGTATGGACACATATTTGGATGTGTGCATTCGTGTAGGCAGGGTGGAGGGAAAAGGAAGCAGAAATCCAATTGTTTCTAACTGTTTATAAAAATAGTATGATTAACACTGAAATTTGCATGCTCTGATGCTGTAATGATTGTCATTTTAAAACTAGCTTTTTGCCTTCGAGCTATCGGGGTAAAGACCTGCGGGAAAACTACTGCCGAAACCCCCGAGGGGAAGAGGGAGGGCCATGGTGTTTCACCACCAGCCCAGAGATGCGCCATGAAGTCTGTGACATCCCCCTCTGCTCTGAAGGTAAGGCAGGGCTCAAGCCAAAAGGTGCCTTTTTTTGTACAGAGAGCAAGTACACAGAACTTCCATTAGCTTCTGTAATACTCATCTATGGTCTTTGCAGTAAGGAAAGATAACTCTTTAGCTAGAATGAATGCTGCTACACAAAAAGCAGTTTGAAGAAAATATCTTAAACAAGCTTCTGGGATCACTAGCTCTTGCTCAGATCACAGAGAATTTAGAACTGAGCTGACTAAATTAGAATTTAGAATTGTGCTGACTGCACAAACATGTCTCTTATTTCATTGTCTAATAAAGAGTGAATCCATTAACAATTTCACTACAACAGCTGATAAACTTATCTAGTGTAAAATCAGGTTTTTGCCTTTTTGATGAAAATGTATAAGTAGTGAATTACAAGGCAAATGCGTAAAGTAAAAACATATTTTGGTTTTCAAATGAATTACATAAATAAGGAAAACATTTAAGAAAGCCAGTCACATTCAGTCAGAAAGCCAGTCAGAATCTGAAATTGAATTGATGTGCCTCATCACATCTGACTTTTATGTTCTGTTAACTTTCAAACCAAGCTCTTACATCTTGCTAATCAGACAATTCACTTCTAATCAGTCAATTCATTTAAATTCTCAAGATAGGATGCCTTCAACTTTCCTGCTAATGTGTTATGTGCAATAGATAAACAGTGGAAGGGGAATAAAAGGGAACAGAGAGTAGAGAATGATTTATAAGTAGTTTGCAAATCCATAAAGAGCTAACATTTAATGATCAATTTAAGGTATTTTCAAATGGGTTACGACCTGGAGCTCGCTGTGAGACCCAGACTTTAACAGTGAATGTTTTGACTGAAGAATGAGATCTATAGTTGCATAAATTATTTACCAAGTGCTCCTTAATTACAATTACTCTAATTAGGGTGCACTTGAGAAATGTGTGTCCTTAGTTAATTAGGGTGAATTTGTTACATTTTAAGATTTTCATTCCAAATTATAAAGCGTATTTTGTTTAATTGCAATTTCAAATCTTTCTGTAGCTTTACCCACTCTTCCTCCACCTTCCCACTTTCTTAAACCAAGATTGAAAATATATGATTGTTTACTCTACCAGAAAGAGTTAGTATTGAAAAGAAACAGTGTTATACACAGCTGAAAGTGCTGTGAATTTAAAGACTGTACTTCCTGAAATTTGTAATTCAGGCATTATTCAGCACCTAAACTAGTGCTGCTATTCTGCAGAGCTGTATGATTGATTTAGGATTGCAAATGCTACATACATTATATAATATCACCTCCAAATAATGCTCCTTCCTTGGCTGTGTCTCTCCATCATTAATCAAAACACTTTCTACAATATATGCAGGGAATTAGAAAGTAAAATCAGAACTCAAACAAATCTCTTTAATATGTAAGATTAAAAAGCAACTAGGAACACAAATGACTCTAGCAGCTCACACCTGCCTGCTTCCAAACTGCAAGATTCCTATGAAGTGGTACCAAATTTAGGCATCTGGATTAGATCTGAGAAAGAGACGCAATTCAATTTCAAACAAAATCTTCCATTCCAAGGAGTCAGCCCTGACTTAAAAGGTATCAACTTTTGCAACTCTCTAAGTTGGTTTCAATTTATAACAGCAGGGATGTAATTCATTATTATTATTATTATTATTATTTATTCTGTAATTCAACAGCATAATAAATTACTAGAAAACTATATACATTTTTTGTTTCTAGTTGAATGCATGACCTGCAATGGAGAGAGTTACAGAGGGCCAATGGATCATACTGAGACAGGCAAGGAGTGTCAACGCTGGGACCTTCAGAGACCACACAAACACAAATTTCGTCCAGAGAGGTAACATCCTCCTCGCTACCATGCAAATCTGTGTGGTTTTCATTTCAAAATTATACACATTTCAGAACTAGCTGATCAAAGTATTAGCTGGACTGAAACTCATGGAGCTGGACAGTTTCAGTTATTTGGAGATCTGGCCCATGGTGTGTGCAGGTTTGTTGTAGTCATGATGGAGATACAGGGTGAAGA
Source organism: Coturnix japonica (assembly GCF_054131305.1). NCBI lineage: Eukaryota > Metazoa > Chordata > Aves > Galliformes > Phasianidae > Coturnix > Coturnix japonica. Next base: position 9,230,688 of record NC_140663.1, read on the forward strand.
CTAATGACTGTTCTGAGTAGCAGTGACTACATCCCAGTTCTGTTGAGTGCAGTGGCTTATGCACATTGCATTACTTCATAAAAATTCCCTCCTTTGCTTCATCATCAGTAAAAAAAAAATCACCCGTGAATGCTTCTGGATATATGGTTACACAGCTTCAGTCAGCTTAACATACCTTAAAAAAATTAGGAGTAAATAACAGTTAGATTTTTATTATCATTATTTATTAATGTAAGAGTTATTAACATGCTTTATGAATTTAAATTACAACATTATCCAAAGATCAAGACCTTGAAATATAGAATGGTTTTGAAGCTTTAGTTTGTCTGTTCTAATCAAGTTTAAGTATCTGCCAAAAAGGATTTGGGAATATTGGAAGATGGCAAACTGAACATGAGCGAGTAATATGCCCTCTCCATCCTGGGCTGCATCAAAAGAAGCATGGTAAACAGGGCAAAGTAAATGATCCTGCCCTTCTACTCTGTTCTGGTAATACCTCACCCAGAGTAATGCATCCATCTGTAGAGTTCTGTAGTGACAGCCAATGGCCGAAGCCGAAGCCAACGAGATGAGGTTCAACAAGACCAAATGTCGGGTTCTGCACTTTGGCCACAACAACCCCAGGCAGTGCTATAGGCTTGGGGCGGAGTGGCTAGAGGACTGTGTTGAGGAAACAGACCTGGGGGTACTGATTGATGCTCGGCTGAACATGAGCCGACAGTGTGCCCGGGTGGCCAAGAAGGCCAGTGGCATACTGGGTTGCATCAAAAACAGTGTTACTAGCAGGAACAGGGAGGTAATTGTCCCCCTGTACTCGGCATTGGTGCGGCCGCACCTTGAGTACTGTGTTCAGTTTTGGGCCCCTCACTGCAAGAAAGACGTTAATGGTTTTAAGTTGAAGGAGGGAAGATTTAGGTTGGATGTTAGGGGAAAGTTCTTTACTAGAAGAGTGGTTAGGTCCTGGAACAGGCTGCCCAGTGAGGTTGTGGATGCCCCGTCCTTGGAGGTGTTCAAGACCAGGTTGGACGGGGCCCTGGGCAACCTGATCTAGTAAAGGCATATGTTTGGTGGCCCTGCTAGGCAGGGGGGTTGGAACTACATGATCCTTGAGGTCCCTTCCAACCCGGGTCATTCTGTAATTCTGTGATTCTGTTATTGCGGCCCTGGAATGTGTTCAGAGGAGGGTTACAAAGCTGGTGAGGGGTCTGGAGCACAGGCCTTACGAGGAGCGGCTGAGGGAGCTAGGATTGTTCAGCCTGGAGAAGAGGAGGCTCGGGGGAGACCTTATAGCTCTCTATAACTTCCTGTAGGGGGGTTGTAGTGAGCTGGGAGTTGGCCTCCTCTCTCGTGTAATCAGTGATAGAACTAGAGGGAATGGTTTTAAGCTGCATCAGGGGAGAACCAGGCTGGACATTAGGAAATATTACTTTTCGGAAAGACTAGTCAGGCATTGGAATGCACTGCCCAGGGAGGTGATGGAGTCACCGACCATGGGAGTGTTCAAGAAACGCTTGGATGTGGCAATGAGGAATATGATTTAGCCTGGAAGTATTGGTAATGGTTGGACTAGATGATCTTCTAGGTCTTTTCCAACCTTGATAATTCTGTGATTCTGTGACAGGACAAGGGGAAAGGGTTTCAAATAAAAGAAGGGAGATTTACTTAGGGTATATGGAAGAAGGTTTTCACAGTAAAGGTGGTGAGGCACTGGAACAGGCTGCCCAGAGAGGTGGTAGATGCCCCATCCTTGGAGACATTCAAGATCACACCGTACAGGGCTCTGAGCAACACCATCTATCTGTAGGTGTTGAAGGGGAGGTGGACTAGATGACTTTTTGGGGTCCCCTCCAACTCACACAATTTTATGATGACTCTATGAACCATCTTATTTGACCAAAGTATTTCCCTACTGCATGTGTCCTACCTGGAGAAACAGTTCACCATTCAACATGGATTTATGTTTTCAACTTCTCTATATATAATGTTTTTATGAATACATGTGTATATATGCATATATGTATATGCACAGATATATGTATAATGCTAGATAAGTCAGTAAGAGCAAGAAAAATTCCCTTCCATTTTTAGCAGTTGTCCTAGAGTGTAGAATTCACCCAACTGCTAAATATCATCAATAACACTTGCTTATGAAAGAATTTTGTAACAAGTTTTAGGTCATGCAGAAGAACCTTTGTGTCTCTCTTAAACTGGACTGTTTAATTTTACTCTAGAGTTTGGATTAGCTACACATTTAAAATGAATTAAATAACCTCCAACTGCCAGCAAGTCTACAAAAATCAACAGACTCAGAATATTTGAGATCTTCCACTAACAGAAATCTTTATATAGAAAAAAATACATATTTTCCTATACTTTGAAGTGTTCCACTGCATTTATTCTGATTTTTATACTCAGAAATACAGTAGTGTAGATGGTTGAAAGTCTTATTTTTCAGCAAAAAAGTAAGGACCTGCAGTTCCAGAGTTTCTGAGACATAAACTCTTTTTCCTCTTGGCTAAAATGATCAGTTTTATGAATAATTAGCAGAGTCTCCTGTAGTTCTGCTACAATCAATATTTGGTATTAGCAGTCTGGGACTGAAGATAATCTGTTTCTGAGTTTTGCTCTGTACTTGCTTTATACTCTAGAATAAGTCACAAAAGGAATTTTGTTCCTTGGGCACAAAACATCTATAGAACTTCTGGGTACAAACAATAATAACTTTACTGCCTGAAGGATTTTTTTCTTGTTCTACTAATTTTGGTTTGTTCACAAAATAACTTTTCAGACTAGCTGCAGCATCAGTCATGATCACCTTTCTAATTATAATTCCTATAGTAAACACATTCTCGATTATTTTCAAACTGTAGTTTTATTATTATTATTTTAAATAAATAATTAAAAACAACAACAACAACAACAACAAAAAACAACCACAACAATAATACATATTAACTGAACCACCAATATATGCTTTCACAACTGTAACCAGCATCCAGGACATTTCTAGTACACTGATGTTAATTAATTTTAGGAAATGTTTACTAAAGGTAGTGCCAATTACACTTGGATAGTGGTAGCTTTTAAAATAAGAGAGGAGTTTTGAAGCAAATGATATATCAGTCTCCAGAGAGGCTTACAATGTATTATCTAGGAGTAATTAGAAGAAATTGGAAATCAGAAAGGACTAGTGTAGTTGGGTAGATTTTAACTTACTTGTATTTATGAAGGCATCAATTAAAATACTTAAAAAAGAGAGGTAAAACTAATGATGTTTTCAAGTGCACCATAATTAGCATGCTTTCAGCTCAGAGTGAAACACACTTTTCTGTCACCTAAGTGAATTGCTCTAGATTTTTTCCTGGCAGAGTTTAGAGAACAGAAGAGAACTGATAATATCTGTTAGAAGTGATTGAAGCTAGCAGTAGGAATACCCTGAAACAACTCAGGGATGACCCAGTTTTAACCTTTAGTGGATGCAGAATTGTCTGAGGTTCCAGGTCCCTCATGTGAGGCAGGTTTATGCCTCAGTGTGAAAGAAAGACCATTGAGGATAGAGACACTGAGGGGTACTGAGAAGCAGCATTTCTTCTTACACTCATATTTTCTGCTCAAAAACAATTATGTTGTGGCAGTAAATATTATTGTTGTAGGAAAGTAGGATTGAAGTGTAATATAAGAGTTTAAGTTTTAAAGTAGGTGTTCTCTTGTTAAAAGAGAACTCTAATTTGTATCTTTGGTATAAAAACTTCATTATAGAAAAAAATCAAATTTTTAGTCCTGTGTGTCTTAGTGACAAAAATTTAAGTGAAAAGAAATTTTGATAAAGTAAGAGTTTCAGACACTCAGTTTTACTTAAGTAACAGCAGAGCTAGACACTGTCATCTGTCTGCTGTATAGAATAAACATATCTTCACCTAACTTCCTTTTCTTTTTCTGAGAAAATGAGAAAAAGCCATGATTTTGACACCAGATGTGTATCTTCATGCTTCATTTCAATTTGAGCAGTAAAGTACAGATACTACTGTTTCAAGGGTTCTGAAAGATGTTGGAAACCTTGGACTCTGTGCCCAAACGTTTTGTAAAGTTGAAGAATCTGCAGAACAAATGGAAAAGCTCTCTGAGAATTCTTCACTGTGAAATTGCATGGAATAGTCTGAAACCTCTTTGTTTATCTTACATTTTATGTATCAGAAAGGCAGGCCTGAAAATGTGAGAAGAAACAGACTGAGAAGGTTGCTGTTCACACAGAAAAACACATAGATACATAGATTGAAAGATCTGGACGTTGCTGTCTAGCAAAAATTGTCAAAGATTTATCCTTGAAGAATTATTACATCTATACTTAAGTTCTGAATACTAAATAACATTTTTGACATACTTTACAATATTAGGAATAATATTTGTCTTCTAGAAAGTGGATGCTTTACATAGACTGTTGTTCTGAATGGCTTTAGGGAGCTATGATTGCAGGGACATTGCCAATCCTGGACTTACGTTGGTTCTGAGGACATTACAGAGAGCATACAATGTCAACATCAAAATTAATCCCTGAACATAGCAGGTGTCCAAAGGCATTGTGTTTTTATCTATACCTTTTTTTAGTTTGTTTGTTTGTGGTTTTTTTTGTTGTTTTCTTTGTCTATTTGAATCCTGTTCCCATCCCTTGCATAGATGAAGGAGCCTGTTTCAACTGAAAGAATAGGAGGTCGTGTTGCAGATATATGAGTTGATAATAGGATAATTTTTTGATAGAAAAAACATCTTAGCAAAAACATATGCTTGTAAATCATATCTTCCAATGCTTGTGTGAAACACATCTGCTTGCAGTTGTAAATGGGTTCAGGTTCCCAGGTAGTTACGTTCTTTGTTTGCTTACAGACTTTTTATGTTTTCCTCAGGGGAAAATCTACTTTTTGTTTCTTTTACAAACATGTTTCCTTAAAATGGAAAACCAAGAAAATTTGTATACACTGGGGAAAATAATAGTAATAAAATTATACATTAATCTCCTTCAGTTTATAGATGTCTGTATGGTACTTTTATTGAAAAAGAACCTCCTTATCTCGAATCCCTTCCTGACAGTTCAGTGATGGCAGTAGGAACATGGAAATAATTAAATGGCAGAATGGTTTCAAATCTTAATGAGATAAAGTGAGACGGAAGTTAATTTCTTATTTTTCTCCTTTTTCCCCCAATGCATGAAATAAGGGCATGACCTAGAACAAGCTCTGTTACAAAAATGGAGCTATCATTAGTAACAGAGCTATTCAAAATAGCTTCCAGTCTGAACCCAGGGCTGTTGCACTGAAGAACCTGCTTTCTTAATGAGTCCGGCCTGCCAGGCAGTGTTTATATAATCCACACTTAATTGGGCTGTTTCAAAAAAAAATGAGTGGCTTTAGAGTCTGGTCATCGATTGACAGACAAAGAGCAAGAGTTTAGCAATTAGCAGAGTTACCCCATCCGGTGGCCTGTGCATTAGCTCAGCAGGGAATCCCCTCTGTGGAAGCTTGATTTTGCTGCACACTTAGAAAGAGATTTTATGTTATTAACCTACTAATAGCGTTAAAGACTATTTGCATCCATCTCACAGGATCAGACCAGAGTTTAATAGGAACTGGCTCTTATTTTTCTCTGCTAGAGCCAGTCCTTTATGTACCTTGTACAAACCTGTGTACTACTGCCAGGAAGGCTTGCCTGACACATTTCGTGTTGTGGTTTGCAGATATCCTGACAAGGGCTTTGATGATAATTACTGCCGCAATCCTGATGGCAAGCTGAGACCATGGTGCTACACTCTTGACCCTAACACCCCCTGGGAGTTCTGTGCGATTAAAACCTGTGGTAAGTTAAAGCAGAATTTATTACTTCCTTTTCCCTTTCAAAATTTGGACACAGACCACAGACAGTTCAAGCAATATAGGACCATAGCTATATCATTATTTGCACTTTGGTGGCACTTTTCAAAGAGCGCTTCCTACAATGACATTATTTTTATTTTGAATGAGAAATAAAAGAGGTGTGAGTTACTTAGCACATGAATATGTATATGTGTGTATCATAGATGCAGGAAATTGTTTAAAAATGTAGAAAAAATCAAGAACTAACAAAGTCAAGCAAGTTAAGCATGATGATCTAATATACAATAATAGTTTGGCCATGTTGGGTCTCTGCATATCAGTTTGGGTGTAGATTCATACATAATGCTTTGGAGCAGACCTTCTTCCCTGCTCTATCAACATATCATTGCTTTACATATTGCGTGGTTCTAGGTCTGGGTTCCTGCATGCTATTCAACCTTGTGTTGAAGACAAAAATATTAATTTATTCATGTGTTCCTCTGTGATGTTCATCCTTTCAATATCAGTGGCCCACAGTCAATTGATATATTTCCATACTATAACAACAAGATGGTGGCTTTTGTTATTTTCACTTCACATACAGAGGATTGAAGTGATACTAAATGATATTAAGATATGCATAGATGCCTACTCTGAGATGCATTAGTTCACAATTTGTAAAGATTTTACCTCTGAGGAGCACATGCTATGTTCAAAGTCCAGATTCTGCTGATTTTTGTGGTACATCTGCCAGCTCTATTCTACTGACAATTAGATGTTTTAATTGAGAAATACAAGGACAATGAGGAAGGTAAAATTATTGGACTCCTCTTGAAAACTGTGGTGAAGTAATTTTATGGGAATGTTGGGGCAGAGGAAGCTTCTAAAATTATGTTTTGTAGTGGCTTTTTTTTTTTTAATTAGGAAATCAGGATTTGCATCCTTACTTTGTTTGCAGAGTGTAACTTGTGCAACAAATGAAATGCAGGATCTACAGGTGGTAATCTCCTCTCTTATCTCCTATAATTTTCAGTGCCAGATCTGGGATACAAATTTTGCTCTATAGAGCTACCATCCTACAAAATAATCAGCATGTAAGCATAATATTAAAGACCATTTAACAGTACTCATAACAGTTTTCTTTATTTGATTTACACAAAGTACTGTGTTGAAAACATTTTGGGAGTAGAGGCAAAGTCTGAAAACAAGACATGACATGTCAGAATCCCCACTACTTCATTATCGCTGAGCTGGGAGGAACACAGACAGGAAAGGAAAACAGTCTTGGGATTTTTTGTGGAGTGAAGGGGAAGCTTCTGAGTGAAGATCTCAGTGCCCTGTTAGCTCATGAGAAAGTCAGTTTCTCTGAGATCTGCAAAGTTTGGGAAATTACAAATTCCTTTGTAGTTCTGCTTCATTTTAACCAAAATTAAGTGTTAAAAAGAAGTCTTAAAAAACAGACTTTCTGGTTTTCATCTAGCTCATCTAGCTCTAAGTGTCACTTCAGAAGGCGTGTATCATTGTAAAATTCATTTAGCTCTCCTAGGTGGAGGACAGAAGACTAGATTCTATTAAAAACAACATTTTAAGCTCACCTAGAACTGAATTTACATGAGAATTCAAAAATGGAAAAAAAATAAAAACCATTACAGGAGTAAGTTTCATTGATTTACATTCTTCAATTCTCAAAGTTCTCTGTATTTATTTATTTATTTATTAAGAACAAGACAAACAACTACTAGTATATCTCAAATCTAGTCAAAATAGAGACAGTAATGGATATTTTAAAAAGTATGTTTTAATAATGTAACTCTGCTTTCTTTTTTGCCCTTAACGTTGGATAAATATGTATGTCACAGAATCACAGTCTGACTGAGGTTGGCAGGAACTGCTGTATACATCTAGCACAACCCATGGCTCAAGTAGGAACACCCAAGTCAGAGGGACCAACACTATGTTCATGCGGCTTTTGAAGACAGCTTATAGAAGAGTCCCTACAGGCTCTCTGCACCATTGTTTTGTCACCAGAGCAGTAATGAAGTGATTATTGATGTGTAGATAAAACATTTTTTTGTTCCAGTTTGTGCCCATTGCCTGTTTCCTAGTAGAGAGCACCATTGAAAAACGCTTGGCTCCATCCTCTTTGCACCCACCCTTCATGTGTTTATGGCTCTGGCATGAACCATTACATATGAGCAGCGTCGAACTTAAAGTGGAAGTATGGGATTCTCTGTTTTCACTGTGTAATTCTTAGCAAATCAAATGCTACCTTTTCTTGTTCATCCAGCATTCATAGTTCAGATTATTCTTTCCTTGCCAGTTCTTGGTTTTGGCCAGTGTGAAGTCTTGGGGTGTCAGTCTCTTCTTACCCAAAATGCTTACAGTCCAAAGGTTGAGATGAATACTCTGAATGTATTCCCTGGCAGGGAGTAAGTGAATTTATTCCAAACTATCATAAGTCATTATAAATCCACTATAAGGTAGTTAAAATTAGTAAAATTATTTCGCTGTGAAAAAGTGAAGATAATTTGCCACTTTGGATAATGTCTGTAATCAGGCTCTCCAGAGACAGAAGAAACTTCACAAAGCACTACTGATTGTTTTTTATTAGGCAGCCATTAAGACACACTCATGTTGAAGATCTTGCCTGTGAACTACAGTACTAAATCATGTAATCATATCTAGATTTTTTTATAATATGAACATTTAAGTTCAGCCTTTTCCTAGTATACACACAGTCTTGTTCAGCTCTGAAGCTGAATTGTCTTTCATTAAGCAATTGTTTATTTTTTAATTAAACTGAACTGAGCTTCCTTTTCTATTTATTTTTTAAATATTCAATAAAATATGAATCATACATAGCATAATAGAGCTATTCTTTTCCACTGTTAGAAGTGAGTTTATTATAAAAATAAAAATAGTTCGAAGTTACAGCTGACTGTTTCACAAATGAAACTTTTATAAACCTCTATCCTTTGGCATTTCCTGAGCTGATGTGTCAGTGTTCTGAGGATTCACATCTGGCTTTGCTGGTCACGTAAGCTTACAGTCCATGTAACTCTCAGTATAAAGTCATGTGGTGGGAGAACTTACTTCTGCAAACTACTGTAGTGTTATCTTTGTATCACTTACAGTTACACTATAATTCCGGAGAAAAAGTAATTCCCAAACCAGTATCACCAAAATAAAATAAATAAACAAACAAATAAATAAAAGTTCCAACAATATAATGATTTTAATGTGATGAAAATATTAGCCTGATTTCTAGGCAGATGCTGATAACATTAAGTGTGAATTCTTCCTTTAGTTTTTTTATATTAAGGTCAAAATATAGGAGAATTCCCTTAAGTTAATAGAAACTATATTAAGATCAGTGGAAATTTCATATGTAAAACTGCAGTTTCACAGCAGAAATCTGTAAATCTTTGGAAATAACTGAAGGAATCTATGCTAATAAGAATACAGAAGTAATGATCTTGAAAGTGCACCATGTAGCTGATATTTTCAAAGGATATTTAGCACAGGTTTATGGCCCTACCCTCTACACAAAATGCAGTGCTTTCACTGCTTTCTTTTATAAACTCAAGAGGGAATTTATTGGAGATATTACAGTTATATCATCAGCTCAGTGACTGGAATGTGAATGTAAAATGTCAGAGCCCTGTTTTGAGTTTTCTGTCATTCTTGAGGCACATAGAAAAACTGTCTTCCCACCTCCTAGCAGGGAGCCCAAAACACTAGACCATTCTGGGTTTCAGTGGCTGCTCTGTTTTCTGAAGCTCTGGCTGTGTACAATTTCGGTACACTAAAAAGAGAACATCATGTGTTATATGTCTTTATAGCTTTGTGGTTTGGATTCCCACACAGATTTTTAATTCCTATGATGAGGACTGTTTATATATTTTACAAGAAATACTAATTAGAAAAAGTGCTCTGCAAATCCAAACCCTTGGACCCCGTACAAAAACGTAGGTGTCCTCTCTTCAGGGGAGTGACCACAAGGCAGCATGCTGTTTGTGGTTTTAGCTACATGTCATGAGTGCTAGTATGCTCTATAGCCAAAATGCTGACAACAGCTCATATACAAAATTTTAAGCAAAAAAGTCACTGGAAGGAAGCATTCAGAAAATAAATATGTTTTTAAGACTGAGGAGACAGGAGGGCATTGTAACTTTATTTCCAAGCACAGAAGGCAGCATAAAACATGGTGGCTTACAGCCAAGGCTGTGAGAAAGAGATGACAGGAGCAATTAGGGATTAGAGATGGCTCAAGCTGCAAAAATTGGATCTGGATTAAGACTTCAGGGACCCCAGGATTGGTTTGAAGTTGCTCACATATGTGTCTGTGGTTTTGGCTTGAGACAATTTTTAGTTAGAAAAAAGGATAAAAGAACAACTATAAGAATGAGAATAAGAAGTGTAGGATGAAATGAAGAAATGCAAGCAATGACAGCAAATAAGCACTAAAGAAAATAGCTATTACTTTTTTATGAATGATGATATGGGCTACAGGAAGGACAGGAGTGGGAAAGTAATGCTACTTTAAAATAAAATTAAAAATTAAAAATTTATAAACAACAACATAAACAACAACAACAACTACACTACGTTTCTATGGATGAGGCCCAGAAAGGAGAAAAAAACTTACATCAGTCATTTGAGAGTTGCAGACCTGCGCACAATTAGCATGTCAAGGAAAGTGTTTGGTTGCCGCCTATGTGATTTCCAACCAGCTCAGTTGATTTTAGCATGGATCTAGCCTATGCCTTCACTGCTCGTAGGAAATAGGCAGGTGTGACTGGAGACCTCAGTGTTCTAAAATAATTCAATAACAGACTGGGTTTAATGCTAGGTTTGATGGAAGGGGTCAAGCAATAAAGTAGCAAAGTGAGAAGTCTGGATGTAAAGAAAACAACAACAACAATAAACCATTGCAGGTTTGGGAAGTCAGAGAACCACCAGAATTAGATTACTCATATTTTAAAAACAGAGATTTAAATGGACCACTTGAATGGGCCATTTGAATGTGAAATTCTTATTAAGAGTATATATATATATATATATATGGATTTAAAGCTTGGTTGTTTGTGTTGGAACAACTCAGAAAAGTCTGTTTCTTCAAGGTGTGACTTTGTGTAGGTCTGCAAGTCTTCAGTAACAATGTATTCTTCAGTACTGCCATTCTTGAGCCTGGATCTAATTTATTTCTTCACTTTCTTTTATGTTCTCAGTGAAACAGTACGAAAGTACAAAAAACCCACTTTTTTGTCAAGGCTACAAGCACAGGATTTGCTTGTTTCTTTGTTTTCCCATGTTTTGCATCCTATGAGATACTACAGTGTAGAAAGCAGGGAAAAAAGGAACTGTCACACAAGTACATTGAACTTGAGGTGGGGATGGCTGGACGCAACCTCACTAAGCGAGAGCAGCTTATTCCTTGAAAATCACTGACATGCTGAACTGTGTTGGTCAGAGGGATGTTATTGTTTTCAGTATTGTTTCTACACTGAGTTAAGCAGCTCTTTTTAAATATACCTTTTAAGTTCTTTCATTATAACTCTGGGCATATTTTGTTATGTTCGAGGAAAAATATTGCAACTAGGTAAGCTATTGTAGATATTTTTTTCCTAACAAAAGCATGCAGGACTACATTTCTTTTCCAACTAGATCTTTTCCAACTATATTTAAATAGTCTTATCATGAAAGAACAGTAATAGTCTAGCAAAATCTCTGTCTTCATTTAAGTTAGTAGGAGTTTATCCACTGAACTAACATTTGTGCAGGATTTGCTTCTGGCTGGTTGCTTCAGCTGTAGAATGACTCAAGGCCCCTGCTGATTCCCTCATGCTGGCATTAGTGTGAGAACCAGTACTGAGAAGACTGTCTGTGGCTTTACACATGAAGCTCTGGATAATGTTATGGCTCTTTCCTCAAGCTCCTATGAATATATGAGCTGTCCATTACTAATAGTTATTTAAGATACCAAAATAAGGAAGGTTTTATGGAAAAAGTGTACCTCTGATTACTGAATTTTCACTGAAGACCTCAGCCTGGACATGTCAAAGTTCAAATACGGCTGTTTGAATTGCATGTTTAATTTCAGTCTCACAGAATTTAAAAATAATTTCATCAAATTTAAAAAGTGGATAAGTGTTACTGACATTTAATAAATTATTCAGTGCATAATGTAGTTTTGTACGGGAATAAAAAGTGACAATCAATAAAGCACAGATAGCAGTCTTTCAGATGATGATTTTTATGTGATCTTCCTTTGAGAGCATTCTTCCTCACAGTTCAGAAGGTTGAACTTGAACAACAACAAAAAAAGTTTTTCTAATAGGATATAAATCTACCTGTCTGAAATTATGTATTGAAATTGTGTATTGATCACAAATTCATCTTCCAACTTCATAAATAATGATTTTCTTAATAAAACAAACAAACAAAACAAACAAACAAACAAAAAAACCACACATGGTAATCCAGGTTCTTATTTTAAAGGCATATCTAGGATGTATATGAGGTGTCTTACTGATTACTGGTGTCATTGTGTGTCTTTCTGAGAAAACTGGTGAGTGTGCTCTCAGAAGTAGGACTCATTCATCAGTGCACTCCTTGCCTTGTATCCATGCTTGGAATTACTGTATTTGGCTGTGTGTGTGACAGGAGTAATTAGCCTCAAGAGCAAGACCAGTACGAGTGAAGATGACAATTTAAGCTGTAGTCGTAGATAACTTGGACATTTCTTAAAGTTTGGCAACTGTATTATGGTCTGCAGAACACCTCTGTAATGCCTAGTAAGGCAGTCAATTTTCTACATGCTGTTGCATGTCTCTGTGTGTGTCCAGTTTACCCTTTGTTCCTGTGAACAGGGAGACAGTTCCCATAGTATCTGTGGAAATCACCAGCTGAAATTGTTGAGGCTTTTTTGATCATTTCTCAGCTTCTTCTGGGATTCAAAAGAAAGAATGGGAGAAGTTGTTTCTGAGGACCAAAGTCAAGAGAACTTCCGGTTTAAATTTCAGAATTATATTTCAGTAATATTTTTTTTTGTATCATTTTTCATATTTGAAAACTAGAAGTTTCCAGAAAATAGAGGTGGTCTCGCAAGAAACCTTGTGGAATGATAGAACTGATTTGTTAACTCAAATTAAAAATATTTTAAAGATCCTCTTCATTACTCAAATTCTCACTGAGATGTGCCACAAAATAGTGGGAGTAGATAATCCACCATGCATTATGGATCCTGAAATAATTTCTCTCATAGCCATTACAGTGACTTGGTTTTGCAAGTATTTAAGTGATAATAGGATAGACAAGGTTGTCTGGTTAGAAGGTCATTTAAAGAGAATATTTTAAAACAAATTGATGTAAAAGCTGATCTATATGAAGTTGAGATTTGTATCCTTAGATGAACAAGAAGGAAAACTCTAAAAAAAAAAAAGCTGTGACATTGCTTAAATCAGTTGGTGCATTAGCTGTTTCAATTAAGGTGTGCAATAAAAACAAACAAACAAACAAACAAATAAAAAGCTTGTTCATATAGAGCTTGTTTGGAGTAAAAAACTGCATAACATTGAATTTTCCTGCTATTAGGAAGGCTTTTTACTGGAGTTATACAGTAGTAACTTTGGAATTAGTATGCAGCCAGGATGCCATATGTATGCTGAAATACATCTTGGTGACTGACTTTCTTATTCCAAATTGTATATCTTTTTTTTTTTTTTTTTTTTTTTTTCCCTTTTTCCACTTTTTAAGAAAGAGATGCATATCTTTTTTTCAATGGAAAATAGGTATTTGAACATGGTATAGTGATATTCAATTTAATCAGTTTCAGAAGTTTTAAGAATATAATTCCAATTTTTTTTCATACCCTAGTGATAGTAGAAAACTGAAATATGCAGCTGCTTATTTCTAATAGATGTACAAATTTGTCCTTTGTTGTTTTTGCCATTGTCCAGTTGTTTATAAAATGAATACTAATGATTAAAAATCTCGCTACAAGTCCATTTGACGACTTGACTAGAAAGACTGCATTTATCAGCTTGCAGAAGTCTGCTTGTGACACCCTTTGTGATTTTATAATTGACAATCTCAATGAAACAGGTCAGCATTTGCAGACAAATCACCTTGGAAAGGAAGGACAAAAAGTTAATTTGACATTGAAACTGGATGTAAAAATATCAGACAGATGAAGAGAAAAAGGCAAAAATTCTGTATCATGTAGAAATGTATAATTCAATTCAAACAACTTGACGTTATCCTCTGACAGAGAAGTGGTCTTTAACATAGAAGATTAGACAGCAAATCAACCAAACCCATCTGTTATGACATTTGGTTTCCTGAAGAACCATATTCTCCACAAGTTCACAGAACTGGCTAAAGTTAGTAGGCATGAACTATATATGAGTAAAACACAGGAATATTTTTCTAGTTACTGGACTATTTGAAGAAAAGTAATTTGAAAAGTTTATTAACATACTTACTGCTGACAACAATACTTTAGGATAATTAATAAATTTATTCTTGTAAAAAACAGCAATTACAAAAAGATGAACAGTTACTTAAAATAAAAGTCTTATGTTGAGAGCTTTTGGGGGCACTGCAGAAGCATTATTGTAGTGTATTTAGTTTTGTATTACTTTGTATATAGCTGATGCAATATCTGTGCCATTAATTTTCAATTATGAAGATTGCATAAGAAATAGAAAGACTTTCAAGTTATGTGAATGAGTCATTTCAGAAACCACTGTTTTTCTGAATTTAGTTCAAGGCAACCCACACCAGGATGAATGCAGAGTATATCAACATCTGTAAAAGATCTTGAGTCTGATGAATTTTCTTGGTCTTTAAAACATTTGTCTCTCTTTAGAGAATAATGATCTTTGATTTCCAAAAGCAAGGCTATTTTTTTCTCCAAATATATGAGGCATACAAAGAGAAGCTTCAAGGAATATTTAGCATGTTACTTTAGAATAAGATTTATCTCTCTTTTTTTTATTTATTTTATTTTATTTTATTTTATTTTATTTATTTTATTTTATTTTATTTTATTTTATTTTATTTTATTTTATTTTATTTATTTTTTTATTTTCATCGTTTCTATGACTTGATATTCTGGGAATTCTTTGGAGAAAACCAGTTAGGTTATTCTCGTCCTGCAAACATGTTTTAATATATTTAACAGTGTGAACATGGGTCATACATGTTGTGTGTTGTATAAAGCTAAGCAAAAGAAAAAAAAAAATTGCTGAACTAATACTAACTATTAAAACTAACAATAACTAAGAATATTGCCTGACTTTCAGTGTTATAGAATGAGTGTCTAAACATTCCTAAACATTACACAGCTATTAGATTCTTGGCCTGCAAGTGGGGAAACTAGCATAAAGCCTACTACCTATTCTGATTTTACAAATGTTGTCAATGGGAAGAGGAGATCATTATTCTTTAAAAGACAGATTGACAAAGGACTTCAGTTCCACAATTTGGAATGCAGTGTAGATTTCAAACCCTACATCCTGATCCGGGATCATTTTTATGAAAACAAAACAGCATCTCTTCTCTGCATTTGCAGATGTTGGCATCCTGAACAGCACAGAGGCAGTGGCTGAGACAACAACATGCATCCAGGGGCAGGGTGAGGGCTACCGTGGCACAGTCAACACTATATGGAGTGGGATCCAGTGCCAGCGGTGGGACTCCCAATTTCCTCATCAGCACAACATCACTCCTGAGAACTTCAAGTGCAAGTGAGTAGAGACAATGAGTGTTAATGCACTTGGCTAAGAACAATTCCTGCTGTTTTTTAAAATTCACACTGCCAAAGTAGGCAGTGGGATCCCTGTCCCTCACTCTGCACATACATTTCTTTCTGGAAAATATTTGAATCTGGGAAAATAAATTACTCTTGTCTCAAAACATTAGATCTAGGTGAATTTAGGTAAAAATGTTGGTGTTTTTGTTTTTCAATAAACTTTGGCAATACTTTTAAAATATTTTTTTTCAAAAAAAATAAAAATTGACAATACTTGGTATTTACAATATTTGACAACACTTCTTTTATTTTCCATGTTTTTAATCATATTTTTTTTCACTTACTTACTAAATGTATTTACACAATTAAAACAGATTTTACCACTGGGCTTCTAAGTTTATGTAGAGTACATAAAAGGAGTGATACATTCACAGCATGTGAATCATCTACTTTTTTTTGGCAGTTAAGTTACCTTAATCATAATCTTTCAGACTTTTTTTTTTTTTTAATTTTTTTTTTTTTTTCACTGAGCATAGAAGAAACCTAGCTAATTAGCATTGAGTCAAAGTTTACACTTCAAGTCTTTATAAATACTATATATACATATATCTGTGTATATATATTTAAATAACTGTCTTTATTTCTGGCTGCCAGCAAATAGGAAATGACCCTGAAGCTCCTCTGTTAATTGTAGTGCCATCTTGAATTGACTTGTACATTTGTGCTTGAGCATGACCCCACAGCATTCCTCAAACAATCTACCATTTAAATCAGTCTGTGCTGTACCTGTGCTGCAGGTTTAGGTCCTTATGTGGTTTTAACAGTTTTCCTAACAGTATAGTGGCTAAAACATTAGGACTTTTTCTTCAGCTGATGTCTGAGTGCATTGTAGCTATTTAGGACTATAGACTGAGTAAAATTAATGGAATCAAGTATATGGATGTTCAGAACACAGAGGAAGAATTACAGCATTAGACCAATTATTTCCATAGTCTGTTATCAGTAAGTGATGCAGATGGAAAAATGCAATGAAATATGGCATTGCAGAGAACATAGCAACAAATGTCAGGAGATGAAAAATAAAACATTTAAGAGGTTTGATTATTTAATTCAAGCTGCATGATACATTTAAATATGTTCCCTTGTGGCCAACTTTAAATTTAACAGCTGTATAGGATTTCAATGTACTTTTTTTTTTTTTTTTTTTTCCCATGTTCTAAGATTCAGTTTCTTAAATGAATCACTGACAATCATAAGGACTTTGTTCCTCTAAGCTCAGCAGATCCATTGAAGCACAGGGAATTTTAAGCACTCTGGTAATGTTTGTGTTTAAAAGCACTTGTAATGGATTGCAGGTGTATCCAATGTCAGCTCGCATGCAAATTCTGATGGAGAATCCTGAATAAAAATAAGCTATATTGAAAATATTGTTAATCTTCAAATGCAATCTCATAGCTAGTCAAAACATAAGTCCACTGAAAATGAATTCCCATAATCATTTTCTCATTACAATTACTACATTTTCTGGTATATGTAATCTTACTGCTTCCTCAACTCCCTGCACTTGACACTGATCAAGTTGCACACAGACCTTTAGGAGCCTTTATTATTACTAATTCATAATAAAATCTGATAGAATGCATCAGTGGTTTTAGGTGATCCCCTCTGTGAGCTAACATATTTATTTTTATAGGGATTTGAGGGAGAACTACTGTCGAAATCCAGATGGATCTGAATCACCCTGGTGTTTTACTACTGACCCAAACATCCGGGTTGGTTATTGCTCCCAGATTCCTAAGTGCGATGTATCAAATGAACAAGGTAACAGAGGGAAAGGTGATAACATGATCTTAAGTGAATGCTGTACTGTTCCAAATGGTAGATTTGCAAGCATGAGAGCTGGAGTAGCTGATCTCAGTACATCTGCATTACACCTGTGTAGTTATGCTTTAGTGTTATTTGCATACTTGGGATTCATCATGGTGTAAATGAGATTCATTTCTCAGTTCATGTTTCAGTTCCAGCAGGGAAAGTTGCAGCAAAGATTTGCTGTTGGATCTGATTTTTAGACTAGTTTAATCTTAACTCTATTACCACTCTTAATTTGGAAGGCCTTTCCCACAGCTGAGATGATTTCTTATGATTTCTTGGTTAGCTTCTTTCTTTTTTGTGTGTATAAGGACGTGAACATTTGTTATTTTCCCCATATAGCCCCTTAACTAAAAGACTAAAAGAAATCCCACATGGGATTTCCCATATACCCTGAGAACTCATATCAACCAAGATATAACCTGAGTTTCAAACTTGTAATCTGTTACCTCGTGTGCCCCAGTGGTGCAGTGGTAGGAATGACGCTTTGCAACACCGAGGCCCGGGTTCAAATCCCCCTGTGGTGCAAGTGGTAGAAGTGCCGCTCTGCTACACAGGAGGCTCCAATCCCAGGGGTTGGACTCAATGATCTCTAAGGTCCCTTCCAACTCGCATGAGACTATGATACTATGATGATGATACCTTACTTAACCATATATTAAAGTTGGCTACTTTAGTTTTTAAATAATATATCTCTTAAGATATAAAGAACCACAACTGCAAGAATTCAGTTAGAGCAAGGGTTATGTTTTTACTTTCATTTAGTAGTGGGATTTTTTGTTTTTGTTTTTTTTTTTTTGTTTTCTTTTTTTTTAAGTATCAGTTATTAAAAAGTAAAAATACTGATGAATATGAAATGAAACGCTTAATACAGAATTCTTTAGAGTAATGCTCATTTTAAATAATCTTCTTGAAAAGTCTCAGAAAAGCTTGTGATTAAAGATTATGAATTAAACATGACTTCTACTGGAGGCAACAGGCAAGATTCTGAATTTCATTAAAATTGAAGTCGTAGATTTTTCAATTTTGCCAAAGTAGAACTTAAATCGAGAATTATGTTCTATAGCCAATATCCAGAGTTTACGTGAAGGTAGGTTGTTGAAGATAGGCAGGTGGAAAACCTGTTTTTGAGAAGGGAGGATAAAAGATAGGGTTTGCTTTGTTTTGTATAAAACGGCTCTTGACAACTTTCAGAACATTCGGTGCAACCATTATAAATTATACACAACATAACTACTTTTGAAAGAAAATGTCCCAATTTATCCATGCAAGATGACATTTAAAATGCTACTGTACTGAGAACAAAGGCCTCAAGCAAAAGATTATGTATCTAAATTTGAAAACTCTGCCATGTTCTTTCTCATTTGATTTATACTGATGCCTGATTTATATCATAAAGTGTTTGCTACATGTAAAACTTTAATTATTGGAATTAATGATGGAAAGGAAGAGTTTTCTGCTCAGTGTTGCACAGTTGCCCTCCACTTCTCTTTGTCTCAACATTTCGTATTCAGATTGTTATCGTGGCAATGGAAAGAGTTACACGGGGAATCTGTCCAAGACAAGATTTGGACTAACTTGCTCCACATGGGACAAGAATATTGAAGACTTACGTAGGTGAGTACATACAAAAGAGATTGTTCAGTGAGTCCTGAATAAATACTGACTCCAGATGGCATCTCAATTTCTTTTGCAGTGATTCTAAAATAACCCCATATGCCCCGAAACTCCTTCCTTTCCTTTCCTTCCCTTCCCTCCACTCCTCTCCCCTCCCTCCTCTTTTTTTCTTTCTTTTCATGACTTTTCATGACTTTTCATGACTTTTCCTGACTTTTCCTGTCTTTTCCTGTCTTTTCTTGTCTTTTTTTCTTGTCTTGTAGTGTCTTGTTAAAATATATTACACAACATGTCTTTTTTCAAACTAACCACTAATTGCAGGCTTTGGGATGTTTCTTAGTGTTTAGTTTACTGGTCGCATTTTCCTCTTTGGCCTTGAAAGGTTTTTTTGTTTGTTTGTTTTTGTTTTTTGTTTGGTTGGTTTTTTTTTTGTTTTTGTTTTTTCATATGAGAGAATAGCAGGAATGAAGCAGGAAATGGTCATGTTACATTTGCTCAATATTTATATTTATATTTTTCTAAGTTCTGAAAACCAGAAATTCCTGAGCAATTTGATCTCTTCTCTTAGCTCATCCTGTTTGAAGCAGGATGTTGGACTTGATACCTACTGAGTCCCCTGCAAACTGAAATTGAACTGTGAGTCTAAAATCTAATGACACTGTCATTAAGTGCCATTAAAGCAAATTACAGTTTCTACTGTTTATCACTGCTTTGGCTTCTGAATTCTAAGCAGTGGAAATAGCAAGTTTGTTTAACTTACCTGCTAAGGCAAGAATGATTCAGCAAAAATTACAAAAGACTTTCTCAATTACTCCAGGATCCTCATTGTTGTCTCTGTTCAGAAGTGTAGATTAATAAATTTCAGGAGTAATAGGATCAATGTAAGTCAGTAAGTGAACCTTCAGGAAAGCTATGTTACAAAAAACAAAAAAACAGAAAAAACCATTTTTCAGTGGCACTGTCTGGAATCACAGGCTGGACTATGTGTTATTTACCCTACCCAGGGTCAGAGACAGGATATATATTCCAGCCTACTTACTATCTAAAGGAGGAGATTTAAGACTGGGACTTCAGAGAGCTCAGATATGTTCTCAGTTACCTGTGAAGGATACAGCTTGAACCTTGTACCAACTGGATGTATGATGCAGGTGTATTCATGAATACAGATCAGCCTTTCTTCTCTTACTGCCACTAATTTTCCACCCAGGAAAGACTGGGAAATTACCTGTCTTACCTTAGCAATTACTCTGGTTTGGGAAAGTCAGAAGTAGTGCACCTGGTTGTTTATGAGCTTAGAGGGAAGCAAAGCTGTAACTTAAGTAGTCTGTATGCTACTATCTGACAAACCAAAATAAACAGCTTTCTCCACTTCAGATCATCACTCTGCACTTTCACCTTTAGTTAAATGCTTTGTGTAGGTCTGCTGCTTAGATCACTTATAACTAGAATTTGAGCCATTCCATTCATGTTTCTCCTTGCCTGTTGCTTTGTCTGCTTAACTTCCTTGCATTTTGCTTCCTTTACCTGCAGTTTAGTTTTCCTCTATACAGTATCAGTGTTCTCTTCTGCTAACCTGCAGGGAAAAGATACATAGGTTCCCAGGCAGATTTGCTGAATGCAGCATAAGCACTGTTCAAATCAGTTTAAAGATTTCTCCTGCAGGTATACATGGATTTAAGTTTGAATGAGAGGTCTAGAAATCTCCCAGCTGTCCACTGGATTCAGTGCTTAAAATACTAACCAGAGGAAAGTTGGACACAGATCCAGCAAATATTTGTCTCAGCTTCCCTTTGATTTTAACCAACTCTGAACCCTACCTGCAGGCTCAATCAGCTAATATTACAGTGCAGAGCAAAGCAATATTTAACCTCTGAAAATCTCAGTTATAGCATAAAGTTTTTCAGAACCTTGATTTATTTTTTTTTCCCCCTATAGGCATATACAAATATTCAGAGAACCAGATGTTAGTAAACTGAAGAAAAACTACTGCCGCAATCCAGATGATGATTTTCATGGTCCCTGGTGTTACACAGATGATCCTCTCATTCCCTGGGATTACTGCCCTATTTCTCGATGTGAGTACTTATGATGCCTCAGGCACTGTCAGCTGTATTCTCAGTAAAGATGTGGTATGTATATACATTTCCATTGTCGTTTGTGGCAGCAGAAATAATGTAACTCAAGAATCAAGAATCAATTGTGCATGACTGAGAAGGACTGGAGGAAGCTGCTTCTGAAATATATGAACAAGAAGTCCTTTTCCTTAACCAGCTTGGAGATTTCAAGACATATTTATAAAGTAGGAGCATAAAAGCTCTATTACAGATGGTCATTTTCCAGCAGATCTAGCTATTGAATGAGGGCTGGATGGAGACAATGAATTGTCTAGTGGTCAGAATGCTGGCTATGGCCTTAAGAAACCCAGGGACAGAAGCTATCTGTGCTGCAAAAGCTTCATAGTCTGTCTGTGTGTTCTGAATTTGTGCTTAGAGTGAGGATAGCTCACTATACATATGCTGATGTGTAAATGTCCTATATATATTAGATCCTGCTTCTGGATGCTTGTGGGATGATTTAACTCTTGGCAAAAAATTAGGAAAATCACTTCTTTAAAGTTGCATATTATAAGGCTACATAGCATAACTAAACAGAAATAAAAATCATGGGGAATTCAGTAATAAGCTGGATCTAGGTGGGGGAAAAAATATGGAATTATGCCTAAGAATGTGCAATTCACATGTAGATTCAAGATTTTTTTTCATTACTTCCTATTTCTAAATCACTTACCTATATATTATGGGAGGACATTTAAATGGTAACTTAGACTTTTGAATTGATATGTCTGTGATGTCTAGAGTTTGAGGATGATGTTAAATCTATTCTTAGCAGCAGTTTGCTGCATTTCCTCATATTCTGAACTACAGTATCTTTAAGAGATGATGTAAGAAGTTGTACGTTTCTGTGTGTGTGTGTTGTTTTGTTTTGTTTTGTAATTTAAGTGAAGAGTAAACAAATCACGTGAAAGGTTATGTGGATGAAGAACAATAACTGAAGAAATATAAATTTTATTCACTCAGTCCAAGTTTTTTATCTCAACTTATCAATTCCTAAGGAAGTGTTCACAAAAGCCACTTGTAGAGTAATGCCTGTATTGTCAGCTGTGGTATTACAATTTTTGGATTCAAATGCCAAAGCTGGAATATGTCTGTTTTAGAACTGTAAGTTGTATGGAGTAGTGTTAAACTACAAGAGCTTGCTTTCACACTAGTAACCAGTTTAACTGATACAGACAAAATGTTGGCAATTGCCAACTCTACTTGGTGACTTTAACCAGGCTGCTCAAACTTTGTCGTACGTATAGGCACAGGCATGTATAGATACATATACATGTACATCTTTATACACATGGAAAATAACTATATACATAACCATATAACTTTACATATATATACAGATGATGACGGAAATGGAGTTACATGAGGCAGCTTAACATTTGTTATTTCAAAGTTTCCGCAGCTGCACCCATACATCTAGCGCATACCACTGGGCAACAACTGTAGACTTTACTGGAGGCAAAACTTCTGAATAAAATTTAAGCAACTTTCTTGTAACTGCATTGTTACTTGGACTAGATGAAAGAACAAAGCCAGAGTTTGGGGAGCACATCTTGATAAAGATAAGTTCATGCTGAATG
Organism: Coturnix japonica; assembly: GCF_054131305.1. NCBI lineage: Eukaryota > Metazoa > Chordata > Aves > Galliformes > Phasianidae > Coturnix > Coturnix japonica. The sequence continues at coordinate 9,253,468 of NC_140663.1, forward strand.
CAACATTAACTTTTGAAGTTTCAAAGATATTTAGGGCAATTAGAAAAATTCTTCAAAACTGATCTGGATTAAATCATACTACTTCTACAGTTTCTGAAAACTTAGAGAAAAAATCCTGATTTCTTTTCTCTGCCTTGTCATGTTTAACTGAAATGTAGAAACTGAACATGACAGATAGTCTGATGTATTCAGGATTCAGCCAAGAAGAAAAATGCTTGAAACTTCTGTTGCAGAATGTTTAATTCTTACTCCTTTCTATTGGAATGAAATCCTTCCATCTTGTTAAATCTTGTCAAATTGTAATTTTTATAGAGTATTACTGAAACTACTGCTGTTTTAAACTAAATGAAATATTAAAATTAACAATATGCCATTTGCTGTTTGTATGACTATATTCAAGTATAAGATGTGTTTTAGTTTTGTATTAAGGATATCTTATTTGTCTGTCTAGGTAATGGTGACACAACTCCTACTACAACCAGTTTGGATGGTAAGTTAGTTTGCTGATTTACTGTGCATTGCATGTATTTTGTCTTCCAAGACTAGCCATTTATTTTTTAGTGAAAATGAAAAACAAACAACAACAATAACAATAACAAAATACAAAACAAAACAAAACAAAAAACAAACAAAAAAACCAGTTGAAAAATAGAAAATATACATAATGGAAAAAAATATTTTTACAAAAGACAAATGTAGAATTGCTTTATTGCATTTTTTATTCTCATCTTTCTGTCTTGCAAAGGGTGAGATATTGTAACAACTTTCATTATTTGCTTTATGAATATGGAAATGCTTGTAATAAATTTTAAAAGGTGTTTATTTCTTTTAATATTCCTGACTGAATCTATATGGACTGAACCGAACTTCTTTGAAGTAGTTTTGATGTGTTAGTAATATACTTCATTAGCTCAGTAAAGAGTACACTATCCATGATAAATATTGACCTTCTTGTGGTCCTTATGTGTAACTGTACAGGTTTCCTACCGCTGTTTTTAGTAAAATGTGATCTCTGGACCTGCTTTCAGATACTGTCATTCCTTGTGCTTCAACAAAACATTTGAGAGTTGTAAATGGAATCCCAACACAAACTAACGAAGGATGGGTGGTTAGTTTGACATACAGGTAACTATCATGTTGATAAGGACAATGCGTCTAGTAGGATGTTGTTTTTTTCAAACTGTAGAAAGCATTGATTGGAATAAGAATGCTTCTAAAATGTAGCTAAATCCTATAAAGACATTTAAAAATTAGCAATCCTGGGACATTTGGTAATTCCATCTTGTTACATATTGCTCCACCAGTGAAAAGGTTCTATGTTCATTATTGCTGAGTTATATGTATGAGCTTCTAAAGCATCCATAGCATTCTGCTCTTTAGATTGGCAACTGCATACCTTTTCACATCATTGGCTCCCCATTGAGCCTTAAACTGCTTCTTTTATAGCTTATGGTAAGAAAACTGAGTTTCATGTCAATGTTTAATTTTTAACAGCAGTGCATTTAGGAAAGGATTCGTGATATATACCCATATGTAGTTTTGCTTTCTGTTCTTATCATTTAATGCAATTAAATGGTATTTTGTATTAAAAAATAAGTGGCAACTCTAAGACCTAGCATGCACATCTGGAATTGTGTATTGCATTATGTCACATCTTAGTTTGCTACCGTGTAAAAGCCAGAACACAGAACTGTTGCCTCTTCTGTTCATAACTCATCAGCTAGAAGTGTAAATTGGTAATGAATAACAGGAAATAGATCTCGTGCATCTTTTTTTCCTTGTCTACTTGAGGAAATACAGTGCATGTTATTACTATTAGCTTATGTGTTTTGTCACTGCTTTAAAAACTGTGTTGTAAAGTAGGTATCCACAAATACTCTGGGAAAAAAGAAAACAAACAAACAAAAAAATAAATAAAATTTAAAAATCTATTTTCTGCATTACTTTACTGCTGAAGAAATCCTGTGAGTGGTTACCAGCCCTGGCAATGTTTCTAACTCCTGGGCTGAGATCAGAACTAGAACATTCTAAAAGTTTAGCAGATAGATAGTCCAGAAATAAATTCTAGAGTAACATCATTAGACTAAATAAACAGAAGGGTGGGCTGGAATGCTGAATCTCTGTGGTAAAGCTTATGATGCCATCATTTTTAAAGCAGCCTGAATGACTGGGGAGCATTTTGCCAGGAAAGGAGAATTAAAGCTCGTGCCTAAAATTTAAATAGCTAATAAGAAATAATTTTAAGCTAATAGAAAATGGATTTTGTGTGATACTACAGAATTCCATTAAGCAGATGAGTGCATAAAATACTGAAGATTATTTTATGAAAAAGAGATTCCTGAAATACTCCAGCAGAAAAATATATTTTGAAATATTACATATAAGCATAAAAATGTACTTTTATTGTGTACTGGTACCAGTGAAGCAGGCAGCCTTTTGTATGAAACAGTATCTTGAAGATTCCAAGATTTTTTTTTGTGAAGGATTTAAGAATTCCATAAAGCATGCTGTATCCTAACTTTTAGTCTGCAAAAAACTAGCTGTACATCTCAAAATGGAACTGCAATGACAAATTCTTACTTGTGTTTACAAATTACTGTTCATACTTGGCAACTGAGGTCCACTTCTGAATGTTAAATTAATTAACAATATATTTTCCTAATTATCTGATGCAGATTCTGTTATCAGGAATATTTAAATATATTTGGAGAAATTTCATTCATTTCAGGAAATCAGTTCTGGATTTGTGTTTTGTTTAAATGTGAGGCTTAACATTCTGTACTAGTCAGTCTTGCGAAGCACTAGATGCAATCTTGTGAAGTTATACTAGTGAGTAGTGAAACTAACAGGCAGGAACACATGCTTACACTCCTTCTGTATGAAATGTGTATAATAAAACTCAGAATCATGGAATCTCAGAATCGTTTGGGTTGGAAAGGACCTTTAAGATGATTTAGTTCCAACCCCTTGCAATTGGTAGGGATACTGTCCTCTACTGGAGGTTGCTTAGAGTCATGACTTTATAAAGAATCCAGTCTTTTGGATCCAGCCCCTCCCCCCCCCCCAACCCAACAACAACAAAAACCAACTGAAACCAATCCAACAACAAACAAATGAAAAAACAACACAATAAAAGCAGTCAAGCACCTCTGTTATTCTGATTTCTTTGAACTCAGTGCAGAATCTGGGCTCCTTCCAGCATTTTTTACAAAGTATTTAATCTTTGTTGATTTGAATTTATAAATTGTGAGTTTTTTTGTGTTTTTTTTTTCCACAAATCATTGAAGATTATTATTCATTTTTTTAAAGAGCTGTAGAAAATAAATGTGACTTTGGAGGCACAATGAAGGAAACTAATTAATCTGCATTCCACAGTCATTTTTATTTCTGAAAGAACTGCCAAGCTTAATTGTTGTAATTTTACTTGATATATTATGCTTCAGATTTTCTATAATTGTGTAGGATGTCATATATTGCAGATTGTTTCCAACTGAAGTATGTGCACACAGAAATCTCATAGGATTGGTAACCAAATAGTAACTCTCCACCTTGAGGTCAATGCTTTGTACAATACCTATGTGAAAAATGTTGTTTACATGTGGCAGCTGTCTGGGAACTGTTTCAGTCCAATTGGTATTAAAAAGAGGTTCACTTTTTAAGCATAAATTAAAATATCTCTCATTATAGATCCACCTCTGAAACAACTAAATGAACAGAGTAACTGAATTTCTCTTTTCTCTTGGCTCATGCAAATTGCAGCAAATCTGCAAAGCTGTGCTGCCACATGTATTCAAACTGTGGGATAAAGGGACAGCAAAATGGTTCCACAGGCTGTCATTCAGCCACCTTTCCCTTCACCAGGGGAGTATCTAAGTGAAAGCTTGCAGCAGTGATCTGTAAAGGTTTTGTTTGGGTTGGAAAAGAAGTATCCTTATTTATGTATGTATTTTTTTATTTTACAGGAATAAGCATATCTGTGGAGGCACTCTGGTAAAGGAAGAGTGGGTTCTCACAGCAAGGCAGTGTTTCCCTTCTCGGTACAGTAGTCTGTAGTTCTGCAATATTGAAATACATGCATTTTATGTAACTTAGTAGCACAACACTTGCATTTAAATGCAGGAGTTTTCACTCCTGTTTGTCTTTAACACTGCTCTTTTGATGTCAAAATTCCTGAGAGGCCTTGGTATTTTCAGTTTTTATCATTGTTAATCTAAAAGAAGTCTGGCTGTTTTACACAGAAGTACAAACATTATCCAAGTGTAGTAGTTACGCGGTTGCCTCTTTGTGGAAATAATTTTATGCTTTTTCTGAACTGGACAGAATAAAGTAGGAGTCTTGGGCAAACTTTGAAAAGTTTGAAGGTTTACACTTTCCAAAGATTTTAATGCTTGCATTCTAGTAGAAAACAAAATCACATTTTGGTCACACTTAATGATGAAATTATGCACTGGCTTCAGACCAAAAACTTATATTTGAGGATGTTGATTTTGGAGTAGAAATTGGCAGTGTTAACTGACTTCAAGTAAAGTGTTTGTTAAGATCTTGTAGTATAATCATGTTAAGCAGAGTTCTTTTGGAGTTACTTTATTATCCATGCAGCAAAATCCTAACTTACTTTGCCTAATTTAGTTACAAAGATTTGAAAGACTACAAAGCCTGGCTTGGAGTCCATAACATCAAAGGAAAGGGAGAAGAGAAGCACAGGCAAGTTCGAAATATCTCCCAGCTGGTATATGGTCCGGCAGGATCCGATCTGGTTTTACTAAAACTTAGCAGGTTAGTAGCTACTAGTGCTAATTCCAGGTTTTTCACCTATGAATGAAACTCATCCTAAATAAGAATGACAAATTCAGTTCTGTACTGTTGCAATACTGCAGATGACATTTCTATAGGATAAAATTCCAATTATAAGAAGTTCATGTCAGTTGTTTCTTGGCACAACGCATAAAGCATGAACGTATTAAGAAAATGGATGAATTTCACTTGAAATGTCCAGCAATGGTGGCTCTTTTACTCAGAAATCAGATGTTAATTTTGAAAAATCATGGCTATCTTTTTCCCAATTACCAGGTTTAGCTTATTTCTTTATTTTAATATTCATTGAAAAGTATGTGCTTTCCATTTATAGATTAAATAGCAGATAGCAACTAAGATATCTGTTTACATATAAACTTTCAAACTTTCTCAATATTAAAAAAAGCAATACCTACATATTCAAATGAAATGCCATCATTACTTACTTTTAAGATGAAAAACCAAGTTAAATAACATAAAAGTAGTGACAGTGTTTCAAGAAATCTCTTTACAGTTCACAAATGTAAGACACACACACACTCAAAAAAAAATCATACTCTTCAAAGATGGAAAATAAAGGAAAAGAATTGGCACAATTTTTTAACTTCTGTGAATATTATTTTAAGGATAGACTCTAGAAGGTAAAATAAAAACCATCATATGTACTGTTTGTTTACTCTTTTCAGACCTGCTGTATTGACAAATTTTGTAGAAATAATCCGATTGCCCATTTCTGGATGTACCATACCAGAGAAGACCAGTTGCAGTGTTTATGGATGGGGATACACTGGATGTAAGAAATTATTTTTAAAAACTAAATGAATACGTTGACAACTTACTCCCTTCCTCTTGTCATTATAGGTGAGACTGCTGGTATTGCCTGATGCCACACTTGTCCAACACTTTTCATAATGAAATGCAGTTTCACCTTTTTATTATTATATTTTTTAATTTTGTAAATCTTTATGTATTTTATCAAAGCTAAATTAATGTGAAACATTTTTTATTAATCCATTTTATTTTTTTTTTTTTTTTTTCCCCTTGAGAGAAGACAAAATGATTCAAACATTTCAAAGAACAAACTGCCAGAACAAAATTGATTTACATATTTAAAGAAAAATAAAAAATCTGGCATAATTGTTTTGAAGAGTTCTAAATCTGTTTAGAAAAATTCTGATTCATCCACATGATTATTTCTGTATCTCAAAGCAGACCACGTGGTAGAAAACCAATACAGAATAATTAACGTTAAGATAATTAATGTACACAAAGACAGTGTTAATGATTTACAAGTAGCAGTATGTCTGGCATTTCCTAACTCTTGAGTGCTTGACTTCATAGCCTTACTAACAAGTATTAAACACAGATTCTGTGCAAAGTAAATAGAAATATTTTGTTGAAAAGACATTTATTTAGTCTGGTAAATATTATATCTGGCTCATTATATGTTGATGATAAACTTAATAGCTGTCAGTTAACAATAATTACTGCAGTAATTATTGTACTCAGATGCCGTTTTGCCACAGATCCTTAGATATCCTCTGAAGAGAATGGCTGTCTAAGGGAAGTAGGGCTGGGACATAGCGCAGCGTCACAGGAAAGCTTAGATTAAGAGAATAGATACGGGAATTTACACTGTTGCAGAGTTACATAATACCATAAATACATAACATCCATCATCCAAGGGCTCTGTACCATATTTTATATTCTACTTAATGCAATCCTCATAACATCACAGTCAGGGACAGAAGAATTACTGCATTCATTTTTCTATTCAAGTAAACAGAATAACAATTCTGTGAAAGGCAAAGCTTACACTTTTTATTGATCACTGTGCAGAGAATGGTCAGGTCCAGGCCCTCTGTTTTAATTCTCAGCTTGTACAGACTTGTCCTTTGACATGCGGACAAGAACAAGCTCCATGGGGCTCCTGCTTCCTGACCTTCACACTGATGAGAATGGAGATTGCATTAAGCAGTGTCTCTGCTCTTGCAGGTACAAAGTCATTCAGCATAGCTGAGCCAGTGCAGAATAAGAAAAAAACTGTACTGCTATGATATTTTTCAAGTTAGACATCCTTTCTTAGACCATGGCAGCCACCATTACATGTTAACCCTTGTTTAAGGCAGGCAGTGAAATCCTCGCTCTGCTAACAGGAGTGACAACATTTCACACTTTTCCTGATTTCTGTGATATGCCAAAGCAAGCTGGCAGTAGAATCTACTGCTTTCTTCCAATACTGAAAAACTCTTCAGATATTCTCAGAGAACTAGAGACATGTTCATCAAGAACATTTATTGCAAATTTTGTTTGGAACAAATATAAAAAAATCCTTAAAGGAGAAATTATTGATATCAGTGAGGATGAATAAAAATATGAGTACACTGGGACAAAGTACAGTGAATTAAGTTATGAGAGTAAATTCATCCAGATTGCATCTTCAATGTCTTCAATGTCTTTTTTTTTTTTTTTTTTTTTTCTTTTAACCTAAAATAGAATAAAGTCTGTATTCTCTTTTCAATCCTAGTAGCTAACTATGATGGCCTTCTCCGGGTAGCAAACCTGTTTATTCTGGGAAATGAGAAATGCAACCAGTATCTCAAAGGGAAGATCACTGTGAATGAGTCAGAAATCTGTGCTGTGGCTGAAACCACTGGTGCTGGGCCTTGTGAGGTAAATATTACATTTTATAAGAGTGTATTAAGAACCGTCATTACTTTTTCTTCCTGTGAAATAATTTATTTTTTATTTTATTTATTTTTTTAATAATTATTCTCTCTACATCAAACTTATATACAAAAATTGTATACGAATCTTCTGCATTAGAAAATGATCTGTGTTTCTAATTATGTATTTGCTGCTAAAGTGAGGGAAGAAGTTTCTTTCTGTAAGTTACTTTCTGCTACTACTCGTGTTTAATAGACTTCAGTACCCAAACACTTTGCTAGATTGAAATAAATTTGTTGCCTGTATAATAAGGACTAAAGTAAGTTGTGTGGTAGTAACAGCAATTTATTTTGATTGAGCAGCAACTAAGGTTTCGAGCAAATTGAACTCCTTAGCTAGATGAGGATTTCCATGCAACATCCAAAACAAGCAAACAAACAAAAACAAAACAAACAACAACAATAACAAAATGTTCACTGCTTAGTGGAGTTAATAAAGTTATGAAATATACAGAAAGATCCAAAAACGTACTGAGATACAGTATTATTCAGAGGAGTGAGTAGTTTGGTCTCCCTAAGAAAACCTGAGCCATATCTTACTGAGTAGAGGAGAAAGTGATGCTTTGGTAATAATAGAGTTTAATACAGTTGGTTTTCTTGGGACTAGCATTGATGGAGAAAAGACATCTGCGGAGAAATGGTATAAATCATTAGTTATAGGAAGACATCTTTTTTTTGTGTGTTGAAAATCTGTCTGATGAGGTGATATCTAGAAGGAAGGCAGTCCTGAGTATCATAATGCATTTAATATCTGGAGAAAAATATGATTTCCTAGCACTAATGTGAATTATTCCCTACCCATGGATACTACCAACCCATAGGAGAAACAGTTCTTCATCAAGATTAAGTCTGTTCCATTTACTATTAATATATCACAGGATCCACTTTATTACTACATTTATTTTTTCCTTAAAAATTAAATATTTCATCTTAAATGGGCTCTTAGACATGTGAAGTTTTATAAATGAAACATCTGGATGGAGGCCTGTTGGGGATCCTGCATTTTGTTTTCCCTTACAATGAGAAATCGACTGATTAGTATTAGCAATCAGTCTTAATCAATGTACGGTTTTCTGCTCCCCTTTGAAGCCATTTTCCTCACTAAAGAATAAGCAGAGAAACCAAATCAGATTGGCAGATAAAACTCCACTCTTGAAAGTGTTTTATGAGTGGCTTTGATGATACTGACAATTGTTTATTGTTTATAATCTGCTGCCAGCTAGAAAAACAAAACCGAAAAAGAAATAAAGGTCAAACATCAAATCATAGAATCATAGAATGGTTTGGGTTGGAAGGAACCTCAAAGTTCATCTAGTTCAAAACCCATACTGTAGGCAGAGTTGCCAACCACTAAATAAAGCACGTTGTTGTTTGCCTGCTAAGCCAGAGAAGAGTCCTAAACATTAGCTTTTATTTTTTGAAACAGTATCTCACTATGTGATACAAATATTTACTAGTTCTGCCTAGTTTTGCAGCTAGTTTACTTGATTCAGTATAAATTTCACCTGGATTAATACTGCAGTGTCTGTGTTCAAGTCCTGGTTCTGTGTGAATGAATCTAAATTACAATTTCATAGTAAAAGCCCCACTATATGGCTTACGCCTATGACCCCAGAAGTCCATTTAGAAGTTTCCTACTGCAGTCACAATACTACTCAATACCCTACTACTCAAATTAGGCAAGTATGGTATCATACTTACTTACATTACCTTACTAATAGGACCCCTATCAGACCACCTAAATTTTCTTTTTCTAAGCCTAGACCGAAGAGGAACACTGATGACCATCTCAGTCTGTCAATACAAAGATTGCTTATTCATCTGTATGCTATGTAGGTTTGGTCATTGCTGCAAGAATAATCCAAATCTTCTGATAAGTCTCAGGGCTATAACTGTGATAATCTCCCATGGATTTTGTATTTTGTACTATTTTGCCAAGTCAACACAAACTACAAATGCACAGAGCAAAAACCTGATCTTTACATGGCCACAACCACTACAACCACTGCTATTCCTCATGAGGTAGCTACCTCATGATTGCTATCAAATTGTTTGTTTGTTAAAACAAATAAAGGTCAAGCACTGTCATTTCTTTAGTGAAATGAATGAAAAAAAGATATTAGAGGCTGGGTTTTGTCCTGTGGCAAAGATAATTTTACTGCCTGTTCACTGAGCTTTGTCCAGCCCAAGAGAAAGCAAGCAAGCAAGCAGTAGGGGGTAGATAGGCACTGTGGGCACTGTGTCTTGAAGCATTTTAGGTGATGTTCTTTTTTTTTTTTTTTTCTTTTTCAAATTAATTTTTGTTTTCTTTCTCTTCCCTAGCGTGATTATGGTGGTCCCCTGGTTTGTGAACAAAACAGGCTAAAAATAGTAGTGGGTGTCATCGTTCCTGGCCGTGGATGTGCCATTCGCAATCGTCCTGGGATTTTTGATCGAGTCTCTTATTACTCCCGGTGGATACACAAGATTATGATGACCTACAGAAAACCCTGAAGAACTCAACAGCTTCCATTTACAGAGAGATTTTGGACAGCATAGAATTAAGGTGTAATGTAAAGATCAACCATTTTTAAACTACTTGATAGTCAAGTTTGTTGAACTTCTTTTAATATTTATGGGTGTTATTGGTGTTTTGTCTATCAGTGTTGTTTTATAAATATTGAAGTAACTTACAGTATATGCAAGTATGGTGACATATCTCCTGAAGATACTTGAATGGGTAAAAAATTTTGCAAAGATATTATTACTGGATGATTAATGGTTTTGTACAAAAAGATCACATGACCTTTTTTTTTTTTTTTTTTTTTTTTTTTTTGCTGCTCTTCAGATTATCTTAGAAGGAGTAACATATTATAGCTTTATTTAACACAACTTCTTTTTATGAGCCATACACTTCTCTTCAGATATGACAATAGTTCTACTGGGAGATGTATAAATCTATCAAAGACAGCATACATGATCCTATTTCTCATACCCCCTTAAGAGAGGTCAAAAAATGGCAATATTCCATTACAAAAATCATCCCTTTTGACATTAATCTTTTCATTGTTAACAAACTTTGACAAGACTTCAATCAGTGGAGTTCTCACAGAAGTCAGTATCACTTCCTGTTACACAGTGCTTATAGGCTCTATTTCTGTACTTGGTCCCTTTCGTGTGAAGGTGGTCCTCTAAGAGAAATCTCAAAAAACTCTCTGGATGTGCAAAGAGATGTTGAAATGAACTCGTTAGCAAACTGTTGATTAGTTGTTCAAAGTCACAGAACTAACTGTGAATTTACTGTGTAAGAACGTGTATCTGATCGGATTTGAAAAATTAGTCTTGATTTGCCACTGATGGACTTTTGCCACTAAAAGGTATTTAAAATAAATATGTCCAAATCCTTCTCAAGAGGTGTTGAAAGGATTCTACATATTTATTTAAAAGTAACTTTGATGACAGGAGGGAAAAAAAAAAAAAAAAAAAAGTTGATTCTGGCACCTGGATGAAAGACAGTAGGAGGAAAATTAGGTATATATTGAAAAACTTTTCAAGGACTTCAGATATGTAATAAGATTTTACCTAAATCTAGTCAAAAAAGTGTCCTTGGTATAGTCCCTTTCAGGGCAATAAAATTATTGCAGGGAGATGATCTTGTATAAAATAGGGAAAACATCTAGTAGTTAAGCACCTTGTGTTTCTTGCCTGCATGTAGATCTATCATTTCCCTTTATGTTGATTTGGAAAAGGGACAAATAATCAGCATCTGTGAAAAGTGCATGTTCTGTTTTAGATGTGTAACTGTATGTCTGGAATTATTATACAGTTAGCAGATGGCAATACAATAAAAATTGTGCCCTGGTGGCGCAGTGGTAGGAATACCTCTTTGCAACACCGGGGCCCAGGTTCGAATCCCCCCTGTGGCACATGTGGTAGAAGTGCCGCGCTGCTACACAGGAGGCTCGAATCCCGGCATTTGGACTCGATGATCTCTAAGGTCCCTTCCAACCCACACAAGACTATGATACTATGATACTATGAGTATGTTATAGGTGGCACCGACAACCCTGTAAATTCTAGGAAGCGGATACAACACATATCCAGTTATTTTTACTACTGTACATGCAATTGCGTAAGTAACTGCACTATTACTTCACTTGTGACAGTGTAATTGTATATGTTTCCAGCAGCAAGTTATAAGGTATATAGATCATATCTAACTGCATAGCCTCTAAGCTGACATGATGATGTAGACATATAAAAGAACATTTTATTTCACTCAAAAGACGCAGGGCTGAATTCTGCCCTGGCAGAAAGAAACCATGTAATGGGAAGCCATTCTCATATTAACTCACCAAATTATTTTCTTCATCAGTGCACTTTGGCTACAGTGAGACTCAAATATGCTTACATCTCCTAGTCAACTAGGATGAATTTCAACCCAAGCTTAAATGTCCTGGCTTGCTGAGATTTGTGTCAAGCATCCAGCAACATCTACTGGTGCATAGGAAGAAATATTTTAGGAAGTAGAGCATCTGCAATTCCTCTTGATGTAAATAGTTTCTTTGGAACAGAAGCAACTTCCCTGTACTGGAGACCTGAAGGTGTGAATGCTACATGGACAGTCTATTTATCCTGGCTGGTTCTGAACCCTTCATATTCCTTTTTGTCTCTCTTACTCACTGGCTTAAAGAGGGCAGGATTTAGCCTTTGTATTTACAATTAATTATTGCCATTTATGTAAAGACTGTATTCTTACTAAGTATATACTGAACACAGCATATTGAAACAATTAACTTTTTGAGAGAGACTTTTGAAAAACTCCAAGTGAGTTTTGTTTTCAGTCAGTAGAATGTGGATAAAATACATAATTCCATGTTCACTCTTTGTACCCTAGGAATTGTTATGTGCTCCCTGTATTACATGTGCTGGTGTTTTGTTATGTCTATCTGAAAAATTAAATCTTAAAATATTTTAGTTATAATCTTCTGCTGTGCAGAAGACTGTGATTTTTATATATATATACACACACGCATATATATATATGATTAAAAAAATACTGTTTTTTGTTAGACAATGTGTAAGGATTTTTACCTGTTTGCTCTGGGCATCACCTCAGTAAAATAAGTTGGGCAGAGTTGATGCTCCAGAACTTAACATGTTTGTATGCACTTGCTTATCAGGTGCTCTTGCTCTCCCTATCTATATGGAGAGCACACGAGACTCTGAAAAGCAAGGAAGAGAAGAATAATGATACGTGGTAATGAATTTGTACTTCATTTATTCCTGTGAATATTTCTTGTTGGTACCAATGGTACCGTGCCAGGCAACTGTTATAACAACAGGATTCTCTTAAGAAAGGACACTCTACAGATATTCATTCATTGTTCTAACATTTCTCTATATAATAACAGGTGGGCGTACTTTGGTACCCATCTAAATTTCTGAAAAGCCTCTTATTAACTTTTGTGGGATCTGGACTTTACTTTGCAGATGTGATTTTGTTCATATTATAATTAAGGGATACAGAACCTAAACTCTTATCTAGGGACGTTCTAAAATTCCTTTGAATTTCATCTTCCTTTTCCTAGCTGCAACATAGATTTATGGACTCTGAAAAGGGTAATAACTGGATACAAAATTTTCAAACCTAAGACCTGAGTTTTAGCTGCTGAAGTAAGTTTGACTCAATGACTGATTTTCTTTGGGCACTGAAACTGGCTGACACTTCTTTGTCTCCTTAATGAAAACATTTCTTCCTTTAAAATATATATATATATATATTTTATTTTTATTTTATTTTATTTTTTTCCCCTCTCTTTTCCCCTCCTAAATCTAATGATCCTCAGAGAAACTATAGCTCTCACTGGTAATATACTGGTCCAAATCTTTGCTGCTACGGCCAAAATCTTCTGTAATTTGAAAATAAAATTCTCCCAGGCATTCTGCAGACCTTTGCTGTGTGTAATGCCAGTGTACTTGACAGAGCTACTCACTTGAGTTAGGGTTTTTCAGACAAGGGCCCAAATATACTTCTGACGGTCAAAATCTACTCAGGCAAAATGTCCCTTGAAATCAATGAATGTGATTATCAAAGTAGGGGCTGAAATTTGCTCAATGCTTTTCCCTACAGCTGTGCACTGAACTACATGCTTGCTTTACAACGAAAAGCACACCGGTTCTGGACTACACAGCAACTGCAACAGCAGGTGAGGCTTTATTGCCAACTTTATGGAAGGCTGGTTGTAAACCAGTTCACTCCCACGAAACCTATATAAAACCAATAGTATTGATTGTTCAGTCTTCTTTCCTTATCAGTTATTTTCTTCCTCCTTCACATGCACTGGTATATTATTGTTTTATGAATGTTAGGTCTGCTGGCAGGAACTGACATGGCTTTTCATCCTAAAATTTTGCGGTGATCCTTTTTAGATATACTCTTGGGCATTTGTGTATGGTGTTTCCTTGTGTGGGATCAATTCAGGGAGCTGCCTGTGGAATTCAGTGTATGATAAGAGTATTTTTTCATATTTAAGTGGGAAAAATAATGCTTCCATTAATGATAACTGACCAAATGCCTAACAAAAAGGGAACACTGTGGTTATAACCTGTATAATGATCTTCTGTAATTAATGGCATCTTCACTAGTTAATAAAGTTGGTATTTTTGTAACCTTGTTTACTCTTATTATTCTTAATAAAATATTTTATAAAAAATATCAACCTAATTAGCACTATATTTCTTATTTAAAGAAGAATCTTTGGAACTGCATTATTAGGAAAAAGCCTTAGTAAAATGAATGTCTGCCACTCCTAATTTCAGTAAAGGATTTTACTGTGCCAAATAAAGAGGACTGATATTTTAAAGATCTTCATGCATAAAATGAAGGATAAAATAAATAAATAAAAAGATGTGATCCTGTTGAGCCTCTCCAAGAGATTCATACTGGACTTCTGCATAGACAATGACTAAAGCGTACTGTGGGAAGAATAATTTGGACTGAAAAGCTCGTGCTTAATCTAAACATGAACATTTGACACAAAGCTTGCAGTTTCTTACAATTCCACTGTGATAGGTTTGGCATTTAAAATATGTCTCTTAATATGATCTCTATGATCATCTCAGGAAAAAGCCTCCATTACTATGTCATTTAGTATTACCAGCAGTACATAAGTTGATCCAAAGAGAACAAATCTAGATGCTATACTAGATGTACCTAATATCAAGAAAAGTCAACAGAAATTGCTAGGGGAAAAATAAATAAATAAATAAATAAGTAAACAATTGTGAACCTTACTAGCATCATTGGGTGAGTATCTCTGTATCTCTGTCCACTTGAGTATTGTCAAGGTCCTTTAGCATCATGGCATTCTCATTCAGCAAGTTCAAGTAAGGGTCAGTAAGTTCATGGCTTGTTTTTCATTATCAAAATGAAATTTCTAAGTTCTGTGCATTTCTGGTTATGCTGAAATTTTGGTACTTTAAATACATATTTTCCACAACTCCACCTATATAAATAATAAATAATTCTTCAAATGATTTAATGTACAGAGTGTTTGAAGTTGGATTATGAATCTTCCATTGCAAATATTTCATTATTTTTATTTGTAGTCCAAAAAGGGGATTTTCTAATTGGTTCATACAATCAGTGGATGTTATGAAGAACTCCTTAAACCAATGGGAAGCTTGCCAGTAACTTCAACCATGAAGGCAAGCTTCCAAATCATAAAAATTTAGATGCAGTCTGTATGTCAAAACTTGTTTTTGCTATAGTTTTACAAAGTGTTAAGAATGTTTGTGTCACCTGTCTACTTCCTGGGAGCCACGAGAATTAACTGCTTGCACAACAAAGATCTACAAAGGGATACTGCCTTTCTATTACAGTCTCCTGTTAAGGTTTTATCTCCTGCAGTTGCAAGAACACTGTACTCTGAAGATGATAAATGATGAAAACCACACAGATGATCAGTACTTGATTTCTGCTCTTTGTTATTTAGCAAGCCTCATGTAAACAGAGCAGGCAGTTTAGGAGAGTTCAGTTGTGTATCAACTCTGCCTTCAAAAGCACCGACTTCTGGACAACTATGTGCCAATAAAAACCACTTACAATAAATAGGAAAGAAAACAGCTGGGAGGAAAAAAGCAAATCATAAAAAGGTCAAGACCAAAGTAAGCCCTAAAATGAACAGACAAATTTTTCAGTCTCAATTTTTATACCATAGGGTATGTGGTGTGAAAAGTTGCAACAGAAGAACTTAAGAGCTGGTTCAGCCTGGTTCAGGATACTTGAGAAAGTGCAGTGACACCATATGGTCACAGAAGATGTTATACATGTTGTGTTTCTATTTCTGAAGATCTAATCCTACTTGCACTGAAATTAATGTCAGCCCATTATCTAGGGCTAGTGGGCAGACCCTAAATCCTCTTCCTGAACCTTTTGGCCATCCTCACAAATGCTCAGATTCTTTTTCAAACACTCAAGACATGTTCCAAACTGATCCTGTGTGGCAGAGAAGAAAGGTATATGCTTTCATTCAAACATGGTCATTGAAGTTCCACTGAAGCTTTACTTAGAGCAACTTGCTTCCAATTAAAATATTTTTTCATTAAAATGATGACGATGACAAAAATAATAACAGCAATATTATGTATGGAGTTAGTTTTAATGCATTTTTTTTTAGAGTAAAAGCAATAAAGGAAAAACCTGTAAAACTGCAAAACCTAAGAAATGTTAGAGAAGTCTCAATATATATATATATGAGTGCTGCCTCCAGTTTGGTTAACGTGAAATATCTTACTGGAAGAGAAGTTATACAAGAGAGTGCAATTCACAACATTTTATTTAAAACAAGGCAGAAAACATGGCATTAGAAGAACAGATTGGATTAGAGGAGGCTAGCTGAACAATGAGTGGTATAGTCCTTTTCTCAGATTAAGAGAATTTTTACCTTAAGTAACATGAGTTTATGGTGTTTAATTCAGTTCAGATTATATTAACTGAAAATTTTCCAGATGGTTTTCTTTCCTTGTGTATTAATGTCATCATGATACACAATCTGAGGAAACAAGCATTTACATCAACATTACTGCTGCAAACCATGTCAACAATTGTCTCACGTCTTGGGCATAAATATACCATCTGCTGCTTAGCATTGAGTTTAAGAGTACTGGAACTCCATGTAGTAGTTACAAAACTACCATCACCACATAATTTCTTCTCTCAGTCTCTTTCTTAAATCAAAACTGAGAAAAGCAGCTGCTTCACCACAAGACAGATGAGTACCCATGTCCGCCTGATTCCATCATTTTTTGAAGTTTCTGTTGGAAAAGTCCCCACAGAACATTACTTTTTTTTTCTGCATTTCAGCATCTTCAGTATATGTCTCCAAGAATACCTATAGGATGTGAAAAACACTTGCTACCAGGACATCCACACAGATGTTCCTAAATTGTGATCAAGTGTATTAACACAAGGGAAATGTAGATGCTAGGGGCTTCTACATATTCCACATCAGTGAGGCTCAGTTATCTGTGGGGAGATGCTCTGCAGCCATCTATTCCAAACTGTTCATAATAGCCAGAAACTTGCACAAACTGATACAGACTACATGTGGGCAAATGACCATATGTGCACCATACTCATTCAAATGCATGCAGCTGCCTTTGCAATGTTATCTAGCTGATAATTCAGAAGTCCTTGGTCCACACAGACACTTTAGGAGAAAAGTTACAACCTGGGATTTCTCTGTACTCCAAAATGCCAACTGGAATGCCTTGATTTAGGAATAGGACAATCTGAGGACTGTTTATTTTTTGTCCAATGATCAAGAATAACAAGAGTAAGATTAATGGTGACACTTAGTGATATGAATTTTTCACATCCTGATTTTGTGCTCTTGTGATGGCAGAATTCTGTAGTAGAAACCAGAACTGTGAGTGAGGGACTTGTGTGCTGCACTTGCCTTCAACTGGTTTTCTTCATTTCCTGCTGAATCTTTTCAGTCCTAACACACAGAATACTTTGTCCAGTGCCATGGCTGGGAGAAGAGCAGTGTGACTACCTGGATAAAATGCACTGAAATTAGTTCCTACAAACACAATACATAACAGCTGGTTCAAGCCAATCCATTCGGTTCTGCCCTGGCAGCCTGTTTACATATGTATTTGTGCATGCATTTTTCTCTTGGTGTGCAAGCACAAGTATCTGTTTTGCCTAAAGCAGTATATAGGCCCTCTGGTGCTTATTGTCCTGGAAGCAGATGAATAGACTCGATTAGTGTTCAACCAGCTGTGTTCAAGTTTGGACTCAACAGTGCAACTGTAGGCTGCACATCAAGGCCCTAAACGAACAAGCTCAGCCCTGCTTCTGAAGGTGTCCAAACAGTCTAGTGAATCAATACTAAACATGTGCACACACGGTGTTTATTGAAATGGTGAACAGGCCCTTAGAGACCCCTCCAGATGCTTTTTCCCTTTTATTGCACTTTAATTGTGTTAGTTATCAGTAAGGGCAGGGCTTAGTGCTAAGTCTGTTTTTAAAGCAAAATGTTTTCCTGTAGAAACCTGCTTCCTTACTAGAGCACTTTCCGGGCTGCTATCCTAATCAGTTTGGTTATGAATCTCCTCTACAGTGCTGGATGAGTTTTCCAGGCTGACATCCTACTTTATCTTAGCAAAAAGACTGTAAACATGGTATTCTATATCTCTGGTTCTACTTAGTGTTATTAACTTTCTAGTCTATGCAACTCCATAACGCTAATTGTTGAGTTTAAAATTCTTCTGAAGTTTTCATTTAGCTGTACCTTTCTTTCTTGTTTACACACATGCTTAACATATATATATATATATATTTTCTTTAGATAGCCTTTGCATTAAATCTACCTCCAAATGTTCTTATCAGCAAGTTTTTCATCATGACATACTGATCTTACCAACTCTGTCTGCAGGAGTATGTCAGTTTTACTACCATGTTTGATGGAGACCAGGCTGTTTTCCAACTGAAATCTATTTGTTTTCTTTCCAGCCTGCCTCCCAGGGATCCCTTTCTGTGTAGTTTCCTCTGGAGAGGTAATTCCCTGCCTATTTGGTTATGGATTGTGCATTCCCTTTTCAAAGCAGCATCAGGGTTTTGTACTCTTCCACCCCGTAAGTGTTAGGGCAGACTTCTGAGAGGCTAGTGGCCATGGCAATTCCAGACTCCACACTGAGTACAGAAATTGTTTCCCATTTCACTGACAAATTCTTCACTTCACAAAATATTCCTTACCTGTAAAGCAGTTTCTAACTAAATACAGGAAGGAGTCTGTGAAGCTCGTGTGAGCTCAAGTAAAGAAGATTTACTGGAAGACACCTCATCTGGGTACCAAACAAAAATTCTGGATGTGCTTCTCTCTGAAACATTTAAATGCATCTTTGTCATTCTCCTATTCCTCTGAATGTTTATTTAAGACACTTAGCGCAAGACTTCCCCTCCTGGAGTGGAGGCAGATGAGCTACTGGCATTTGCATAGGCACAGTGTGGCCCAGGAGATTCCTCAACACTGCTAGCAAACAACTCAAATTCTTTTTCTTCTCAGATGGGTTTTGTTGCTCATATTTGTTTGCTTGCTGCTTTATTATTCTATTTAAATGCTGACCAGGAGAAAATAAACAGGGAAGAGTAAGACTGGTACAAGTGATGTGCTTGAACATTGAGTAAGACATGACCTGCTAAAGGCAGCATTTTGGAAAGCTTTTCTACTCTCTCCCCTCTTGGCAGTTTTATTGCCCTACTTAGTTGCCTGAAGACATTTCACTTTCTCTGTTTCAAATACGTCTTCTGCACTATATTCTTAGTAAGATCAGATGTGATTAAGTCCTTTTTTTAATTATTATTTTTTCCCCCACTCTGCATTGCTCTCTGTGACCCTCAGCACAGATTTAGCAACAGTACTTCTATGGCAGGACATTTTTATTCTCCAAACTACAGAGCAAATAATTCCTTGAGCATGATGAAGAATGAAGAGCTGTGATCACACCATGCTGCACTTGTGCATTTGCCTTCCTCTCTTCAAAGACCATGCCTGTAAACACTAAGCTCTGTGGTGTGTGTGAGAGAAGAAAAATAATACTCGCTCTAGAAAAGACAGTGACTTTTAGAAGAGGTTGCTCCTTATGCAGTTTTTTTATTTCTCTTCAAGATGGGCTGCCACTTGCACATGACTAGAGAATTAAAGTCTGACTTGAAATAGAAAAGTTCTGTAGGGACAGAGCTGAAAGAATATTTTCAGGGCTACACTCAGGGAGATTTATGAATAAGAAAGTAGGACAGTAAATTTAGTTCTCAGGGCACCAAGCTGTAAGAAAGTAGCTTAGGAATCATGCAGGTTTTGATCACAGCTTATGAAACCTGTTGCTGTTAGGTCTCTTTCTCTGGAAGATCCACATACTAAAAGCAATGCAGAAAGGAAAAATTACAGTATGGCACTGACTTCCCTGAGGCAAGCCCTTAGTACATGAGGTTTAAAAACCTTTTGATTTGGTTTGATTTGTTTTCTACCTGCAATGGGAAGATGATTGAAAAAGCAGCTTGAACCAATTTATGTCTGTGTGTGCATTTATTTAGGCTTTTGAACCCAATTTAGGAGATGAAAATCAAGGCAAGAGAACATTAAAAAGCAATGTTTTCTTTCAAGCCACATCCTTTCTTTACCACTTTCCCAGTTTCACACATTCATTAAAAGTGGAGATATACTGCAGAGATAAAACAAACCAACCCATCCAAGTTAGAACGTATTGCTATTTGACTTAGAAACACTCCTTTTAGGGCTTAGAGTCTATAAAAATCACATCAAGAGAATACTGTACTCTGTGGTTGTTTCAGTAAAGCTGACAGGAAATCAAAACTGAAAGGATTCTTCTGTAAAGCCAACTTGCAGTAATTGAAGCCAGGGGAAATATATTTATCTGTTTACTTAACTAAGAAGAAAGAAACAAAAACATATTTTCCTCCAATAGTACAGGGGGATTAGATTGTTATTAGTCACTTGTGTGCTGGATTTCCCTCCAGAATCTTTCCTAATATTTTGTCTTAAGTTCAAAACAAACACAATATCAGCTCTAAGGAAATTAAAATATTTCATAGAATATAAAGACCAGGAAGATCTTCAAGTACCTAACATTTCACTTTTGAAGCCCAAGGAATATTGCCTACTATTTCACATTATTGAGGATGGCCCTTGAGTAGATTTTTTCATAATAAAACACTGCCTGACTGCAATCGGGAACAAAACTGCAGCTGCAGAGATGGACAGTCTGTGTAGTGGTATATTAAGACATGACTAAATGGGCTAGAGTTTCCCAAAAAAATTTGAAAGTTTATTCCAGTAAAGAGATAGCATGAGGTAGAATTGATCCGATCACAGGAGATTCTGTCACCTTAGTAGTTATTGTAATAGGTGGAAGAGGGTCTGTCAGCTCTGTCACATAGGATTAATATTACTATTCATGCAGGTGATCTCTGGAGTTCTATCTCTAGAGTTCTAGAATCAGTTAAATGATGATGTGAAGTATAAAAATATTCTGAAATATGCCAAGGTCAGGCTCAGCAGCAGATTTTGTCTTTGCTATGTGTCTCTGACGATACAGAGCTGCCATAAATTTCTTCAACTGCTGTACAGTTTCAAGCTGCCACATAGCAGTCAAAAGCAGCTGGCAAATCTCATCAGAGATATTTCATTTGATTAATTCTTGTGTATGGGCAAATGTAGTGCAGTCTGTCAAACCATGAAATTATATATATATATAGGATACAGGGACTGTATCCTAGGGACTCTGCTGCTAGCTGTGTGAGGCTTTGGTAGCTGGAAGAGTACAAGAATCAACAGTGGATATTTCTCCTTACAGGATATCTTTGATGTGAATCCTAACATAACTGTTTTTGGACATACTGCATGACAGAAAGCGGTCAGTTTATCATGTACAAGATAGCTGAGCAAGATAACTAATACATTAGGTTTCATCCAATTTAAACATTTCACAGCAGGAAACATCATATGTCTAGCAAGACAAGAATCTGTACATTTTATCACCATCCTGTATGTTTCTAAGCTATTCAATTCTGTCATAATGTTCAAAGTGTTGAGAGAGAATCTCATGTAGACTTTGTGATATTCATTCTGTATACTGAATATGCCTACAGAGATTCAGTCAAAATCAGTAGATTACTCATCTCCTGACACATTTAGCACCATAATAACAACATGAATGGATAACACAGCCCCTTAATATCTGATGTGTCCCTTTATAAACAAACATACATTTAGTTTCAAGCATAAACTTAAGTTCCATTGAAAAGTGCCTCCCTTCGAAGACACAATTAAGCCAGTTACATTTATAAAGTACTGTAACTTTGGGTGAATGTGGGTAACGATTGCAGAAGGGACTTGTTTATACAGTACCTAAGTCAGAAACACCACAAACATAAGTAAGAGTTCCAAAACTTACATTAAAAATATTAATGGCTCCCACACATTCCTTATATCTTTTTAAGAATACAGCATAGTCTGACACTGAAAGTCTCAAAAAATGGAACTGTATGGATGAGGGTACACATTCAAATTTTCTTTTGGGTTAATCTCAGTTTGCATAACTCTATGTCCAGGTAGACACCAGTGAAAAGTGGTGTGCCCAAAAAGCCTGACTTGGGACCAGTACTATTTGATATCTGTATCAGTGACACAGATGATAGGACCAAGTGCACCCTCAGGAACACTACAGTGTCCAGGCCTGGGGTCCCCAACTCAAAAGAGCTTTTGGACTCCAGAGGAGAGTTGTGAAGATGATCAGAGGGCTGGAGCATCTCTCCTGCAGAGACAGACTGAGTTGGGAGTTCAGCCTAGAGAAGAGAAGGATCCAGAGAGAATTTATTATGACCTTCTAGTATTTAAAGGGAGATTATAAACAGGAGGGTAATCCAGTTTTTAGATGAGTAGATAATGATAGGATATTTTTTATGTTAAATATGTTTTAAATAAAAGAGGAGAGATTTAGATTAGATGTTGGGGAGGTTTTTTACTCACAGGTGCTGGCACAAGATGCCCAGAAAGGCTGTGGATGCCACATCCCTGGAAGTGTTCAAGACCAGGTTGGATGAGCCCTGGGCAATCTTATGCATGATTTACTGGCATAAGATTTTACATATTTACATATTTACATTAAGTCCAGTTATTTCAGAGTCTATGGGGAACACCTATAACTGGCCTCTGCTCTGGAGCAGAATTTGGAGTATATATCTTTCCAGCATCTATATTACTTGTCTAGACACATCTCTTAGGATTCAGAATTACAAATGACAGATTGTATACCAGACCTGACATTTATTTGATAGAATATAGAGATATATTTATAACATGACGATAGCTGTACCTGATACGTGCTTCATCTAAGATCAGAATATAGTCCAAAACATTCACATGTGGCAGGGTCAAAACCTTTTTATGATTACATTATAGAATACAAGTTTACATGTGCATGTGTAAAAGTCCCAAATCTTGGTATTCCTAACTTGAATTAAACTGTAGTCTGCTTAAAGTATATTAGAAATGAAGGAAAAATGTGGAACAAATGCTGAAATTAAACAAATTGCTTGATCAAGACAACCAAATAATATTACAAAAAACCAACATTCTAAGTCAAATAAAGCTTGATTCCACAGCTCTACAAACAGGGAAAAATCTTTAAGGTTAGCTTGAAGGATTTATGGACTGAAAGTAAATGTTGATGACAAGGGGAGGATTCATGGGGAAGAACCTGGAAATTATGCTACTCCATAGAGGTTGCTGAGTTGAATGGTTCTTAAATAGCCCTTTGCAATCCATCTATTTATCTTTTTTTTTTTAATGGTTAAACTTTTTCTTTTCTCTCTCTCTCTCTCTCTCTCTCTTTTTTTTTTTTTTTTTTTTTTTTTTTTTTTTTGAGACAGTACAAACCATAAAACTCTTTTTGGTTGTTGTTGTTGTTGTTGTTTGTTTTTGTGTGGTTTTTTTTGTTTGTTTTTTTGTTTGTTTTTTGTTTGTTTTTTTTTACTGTTGTTGGTTTGTTTTTGTTTTCTGAATTTCTTCCCTATGAAGATTACTCATGGGCCCTAATGTCCCTGCCCAACCACTAGGCTTTCCTGACCCCCACCCATGGCCCTGGACTCAGGAATCTCTCTCAAGTCTCCAGGACCATTGGTCCCTACTCTAGCAAGTTTACAGGATACTGTCTCCAGCTCTACCACAGATCCTCCCTGTTCTGTTCAGGCCTCAGCCCACCCTGGCCCCAGGGAGGTACCCAGTTCTCCATGTCTGGGACAGTCCCGGCTGCCTCCAGCTTACCTTGCTGCTGGCAGAGGGTGGTGGGCTTTGGTTGTCAGGCCATGCCCTTAGGCCCAGGGAGGTCCTAGAGCCCTTTGGGCTTCCATTCTTTATTTGTAAATAATGATAATGCAGTTTTCTTTTGTTTATTGGAAATATAAAATCAAAGGTTCTGATACATCTTCTGGCTGTCAACGTTTTGAGCCCATGAGAAGGAATATCCACCTGAGATTTGTTTGACGTGAAACATACTTCACAATCTGTGAAACATACTTCACAATCCTTCCAACTTCCCAATAATTTAAATCTTAAAATTCCCATTAAAAATAAATAAATAAATAAATAAATAAATAAATAAATAAATAAATAGAATCGTTAAGAGACTTTTTTTGTCTTCTTTACTAGGAAAGTGGTGAGGTCCTGGAACAGGCTTCCCAGGGAGGTTGTGGATGCCCCATCCCTGGAGGTGTTCAAGGCCAGGTTGGATGGTGGGACCGTGGGCAACCTGATCTTGTAAACGTGGAAGTTTGGTGGCCCTGCCCAGCAGGGGGGTTGGAGCTTCATGATCCTTGAGGTACCTTCCAACCTGGGCCATTCTGTGATTCTGTGATTGATTCTGTGATTGATTCTGTGATTGATTCTGTGATTCTGTGATTCTGTGATTCTGTGATTCTGTGATTCTGTGATTTGTTTCAGAATGAAAACAATACACTCACCATTAGAAACTGTAGAAATAAAATTGCTTGGAGCTTCCTAAATAATACTTTTCATCTTAGAAATCCTCCCTTTTAATAAACATCTTTCATCCTAATTCAGCTGCAATTCATCTAGTTCAAATACAAACATTTCCTTCTTTGAGTGTGAGCTTTGAGCTCACATGAGAAGTCTGCATTATATTTAACTTTACAGAGTGCTCTACATTACCTTGTTCTCACTAAACCATAGGAAGGTAATAAGCTGATATTGCCTTAGAAGATATAACTGAAATCCGAACCTCTAAGTCTTCTGAGTTTTAGCTATTAATTGCTATACACAGCAAAAATTGTGAATTGGAAATGAAAAAATTGCCAAAATCTTTGAAAATTTATAGATAAGCACCAGAAGATTGCTAAATCCCTTAGATGCATTTATAAAAAAACAGCCAACTAACAAACAGTAAATGCTGTCTTTGTGTTTATCTTGATCTCCTGCAGAATATTTTACAGACTTAGGAACTGTTAAATAGCAGTGAATTTTTTGTATTTGACTAATTAACCAAGCAGAGATATTGATGTAAATACATGAACAACAAAACAGAGGCATCCATTTGTCCAGCTTAGTGATTATTGGGCATGATACTAATTTTAAATATCTATCAGAGAAAAACAATTTCTTTTTATTTATTTATTTATTTATTTATTTATTTATTTATTTATTTATTTATTAATTCTTTTTTCTTAAAATTAATTATATTTCCACCTACTCAACACTTTTTTAAAAACACTGAAAAATATTTCAGGATACTGTCGGATTTTCTCCTCACCTCAGACTATTCTTACAGAAGACTTTTCAAAATAACTTTTATACTGACAAACAAACTAAATAAATGATGATATCCACCATATTTTGTACAGCAGCTAAGTGCAAAAGTGTAGCACATAAAATAAATTATCTGTGTTACACTGAAAGTGCTAGGGAAATTCTAAGGAGGTAGAATGTAACTAAAATTGAAAGTTGGCAAAGACATTGCACAGTTTAACACAAGCTGTTCCTCTCTAATATCATAGTGACAGTTTCATAAAAATGACATTTTCTGAGTAATAAAATGAAAAATACATCATTAAAATTAGAGACAGATTGCTAAATAGATTAGACTGCATGCATCTTGCTTTTTCCTTTTTTCCTGTACATGCATATTTCATCTTGCTGAAAAATTATATGCCAGTGTTTTTCAGATTGCCAGATTTTAAAATGAGTTTTAAAATTCTTTCAGTTCTACCACACAGCAGTTCTTTGAAGAAAGGAAATTCAGAACTAATTCTATTTTAGTATTTTTGAACAACCACTGCAGACTGTATTCTGCAAATTCTTCAATGTGAGACGGGCCAGTCACTTATAGGAGTCTGGTACAGAACCACAGAATCACATGATCATAGGAATTGAAAGGGACCTGTGAAGATTATCTGGTCCCACCCCATGCTAAATCAGTACATTGCACGGGAAAGTATTCAGGTGGGTTTTGAATATCTCCAGAGAAGGAGACTCACAGATTCTCTGGGCAGGTTCTTCCTGTTTTCTATCACCCTTTAAGTAAACAATTTTCCCCTCATGTTCACATCGAATTTCTTGTGTTCCAGTTTGTGCTTGTTATGTCTTCTCTTGTTTCTGGGCACCAATGAAAAGAGCCTGGCGCTATCCACTTGATTCTCTCCATTTAGATCACTGATATGATCCCCCATCAGCCTTCTCTTTTCCAGGCTGAGCAGCCCCAAGCTCTCAGTCTTTGCTCAAAAAGGAGATGCTCCAGGCATCTATCTTTGTGACCCTCTGATCGAAATCTCTCCAGCAATTCCCTGTATTTCTTGATCTAGTGAGCCCAGAACTGGACATGATATCCCACATATGGCCCCACTAGGGCGGAGTAGAAGGGGAAGATCTCCTCCCTCAACCTGTTGGGCACAACCTTTTTCATGCACCATGGAATACCATTGGTCTTCTTGGCCACAAGGGTGCAGTGCTGCCTCATGGCCAACCTGTTGTCCACCAAACAACTAGGTCATTCTCCTCAGAGCTCCTTTCCAGCAGGTGAGCTGCTAACCTGTACTGATTGATGCCTGTGATTATTCCTCCCCAGGTGTAGGACTCTGACTTGCTTTTTTTGATCCTCGTAGTGTTCCTCCCACCCAACTCACCAGTCTGTCCAGGTCTTGCTGAATGGAAGCAAAACCTTCCATTGTGTCAGTCATTCCTCGCAGCTTTGTATCATCAGCAGATTTGCTGAGAAACCACTCTATCCCTTCATCCCAGCCATTGATTAATATGTTAAACAAGACCAGATCCAGTCATCCTGGGCAACCTGCTCTTGGTGACTCTGGTTTGAGTAGGGCTTCCTGGATCAGACATCCCCTAGAGGTCCTTTCTAACCTCAGACATTCTACAATTCTATAAATCTGCAAGATTTCTTCCTTAGGAAACTCACCTCTAGGTGTATGTATAAAATCTCTGCAGCTATTTTTTATTCACTCACTCTCACGGAGCAAGTAATTTTGCTTACTGGAAGTTATTCACAAATTCTACAAAACCCACAATTTTTAAAATATTTAGAGACAGATTATGAATGGGGGAAAAAAAAAAAAGAAAAAAAGAAAAAAGAAAAAAGAAAGAAGAAAAAAGAAAAAAGAAAAAAATTGTCAGAAACCGTCAGATTTTTTAGCAGTATCATAAGTTTATCTGCCAGTGCTGTGCTAACCCAAATTGTCATCTGTGGCAACAAAATGTGAAATGTAAGTTATATTTTCCTAGAGAAACCAACGATCATCTTATGAGGCAACATTTTTATTTTTTTTTTTCATTTTCATTCCATTGGAAACAAATGGAGATTCATTTTAGAATTATTGACTACAGGGGAAAGGAAATGAAAAATTATATTTGAACTTGTTCTCTGTCAAAACCGTACTTCTGCTGTGGATATTATGTATTCCGTTGATAAAGGCATCCTGCATGCGTAAGATTAACTCACTTTGAATGTGTTTCTATCTTTGTTGAATTTGCAAGCTATTAAAAAGGCAGACTTCATAAAATTAACCATAAAGGAGTATGAACATCATGTACAAACTAAAGCTATTTTGTTGCTAGGTAGATTCCACCTTTTGTTAGAGGCCTCTACAGATAGGTGCATAGTTATCAATGCCTTGGCACTGTGTTTGAAATCATCTTCAGGATAGCATAAGTTTTGAACATTGTATAAAACTGTCTTTATAACAAGACACAAGAGAGAGAAACTGAAATCTTTTCTCTGAAAAGAATTGTATAACCTAAGCGTGACAAGTACCAAATCCATCTGGTGAAGAACTAAGGGCTCTTGGCTTCATCTAAAACAAAGAACTGTGCTGTATGAGGTCCTCATTTTGTAAACTAGTCTTCTAACTATGCCTGTTCTATTTTCCCTTCTTCTGAAATGTGTGAGCACATCAGCATCTGTAAATGTCAGACAAGTGATCTGCAGTATTGAACAGTCTCAGCTTAAATCTGTCTAATGCATGCCTTGTCTTAGTGAAGATACAGATGCTTTCTGTAGTCCTATAAAAATGTGCAGTTTAATGACGAATGGGAGAGTTTATAGCTCCAATTACTCTTGTCTCCTTTGAAGCAGGAAAACTGGCAACCCCTTATCTAGACTTTAACAGGTTGAGATAAACCTTGATAGCAAGAAGTATCTGGATTGTCAGAGCTTTTAGCAACAGTAAACTGCTTAAACTAAAAGCAGCTGTTGGACCAAAAAATAAATAAAATAAAATAAAATAAAAAACCACAAAAAAACACAACAACAACAACAAAAAAAAGACCACCAAAACAACAACAACAAAACCGCAACAATACAAAATCATTTGTAAGATATTCTGTACTGGCTAGCATAGTATTTAATGACTTTTTTTCTTTTAGACTCACATGCATAAACATGCACACACAGTAATTTAAAGCTTCATTTTTGAAGAAATGTTGTTTAATTAATACACAGAAGTCATCTGGAGGAAACAAACCATGGAGATCAGTGTGTTCAGAGAACTATAGTTTAGTTCCAACAGTGTAACAGTGAGATTACACTCATCGTTATGAAAATATTTTGGTTCTATCTACAGAAGTATTATTCCCATGTGGTGTCTGGAATTGCAGAAATGTCCTGAGCGAGAAGAAATATTCTGTCTGCTTCTTTTTTGTTCTTAAATATATTGAAATTACATGGACAGTTCAGACTTCTGTCATGACTTTTGAATCATCACCAGAGTATTTTATTGTATTACATAAGACAATAATTTTGATTCCCTGTGGGTTCTGTACTTGGTTCCTGCCAAGTTTTTATAAAGCTTTCTGGTGTAAATTTAAGCCTCTGTCTTAGTTAGTATGTCAAAGTGAAGAAGGAAAGGAACTAGTCCAGTTCGTAATACATCTTTGGTGTGCTCACTTTATGGATGAAACACTGTTCAGCAATTTAAAAATGCTAGATGGACCTGTTTGGTTGACTGTGAAGCCTTCTGTGTTTATGAAATATCTTCATTAGGACTCTGAAAAAAATTATATTATGCACACTGTTGCCCTAGTATCCTCTTTTCTTACTGTAAGAGATGCAGTTCTACTTGACATTAACATTGGTTTCTGTGCACTGTTCTGCACTCACAGATCATCCAGCTTTGCTTGGATTACAGCCCTGTTTCCCTTTAAAATCAATTTGGTTACTTGTGAAACTCAGTTCCTTCTCAAATAGTGCTTTGTACAACCTATCCTGACCCTCTTCTTTCTGCTGAATAATGCCAGCTCTTTCAGCCTTTTTTAATTGTTGAACTGCTCCAGCCCCTTTATCACCCTAGTGGCCTTCTGTCAGGCTTTTTCTAATATGTCTGTGTCTTTATCATATAATAGGCAGTGGAACTGGACACTGTACCCCAGTAGAACTAAAAGACATTTTCCTTTTTATCCATTTCTGTGAAAGGTGTTGATTCATTTCTGAGAAGTCTGGATCTCTCCATTAGACTCCTATTCTCAATCCTAAATAAATAATTTATTTATTTGTATGTATATTTTTTTTCTAACAGAGAGAGGAAACTGCTGTAAGTTGAGTTTTAACCTCACCCTTTTCCTCATATTTAATGATAAAAGAAGAGCACCCCAATTTTCCAGATAGATTTTTGTATTTTCTTAGGCAATTTCTTATTCTTGACACGGCAGGTTGATTCGCAGTTATGGTCTTCCATTTCAGACAGGTACTTTTATGCTTATCATGTAAACCAAAGACTAGCATTCCTTCTTTCAAAATTTAGTGCTACAATGTGTTGGAGTCCAGTATATCAAGCTTAGGCACTGGTCATTTCCAGTTTGAAGTACCAGGCCCCAGAAATGGGAAGAAGCAAAATCTGACACTATTTAATGTAACTTTCTGCATCCTATGAACAGTTTAATTAAAGAAATAAGCATTTATGAATGCTTCTGGTGTTGCTTGTGAACACTTAGACAGCTTTCTAGTGTGGTCACCTCTAAAATGTACTGTAGCAGAGCATTTGCTTGTTTTTGAAAAACTGTCATCTATCTCATCAGAAAAAGTACTTG
Organism: Coturnix japonica; assembly: GCF_054131305.1. NCBI lineage: Eukaryota > Metazoa > Chordata > Aves > Galliformes > Phasianidae > Coturnix > Coturnix japonica. The sequence continues at coordinate 9,283,601 of NC_140663.1, forward strand.
TGATGAAGCTGAAGTGAGCTCCTTGCCTGTCAAGGAAGATTACAAAAACAGGATTAGGTTGTCCCAGAAAATAGAACTACTAATTTCAACATGGTAGCCTGTGGAGGACTAAGTCACATCAAATCTGAGATTTATGACATCCTCTTCTGTTCAGTATTTTGTATTTCCTGCACTGCATCTCATTCTGTCCACCAGATACCTACTGCTGGTCGATGCAACGCATCTTGTTAGATAGGCACTAATGAAGTGCGTAGTATCATACTCATGAACAAAATCTGAATTTTATACTCTTGATAACTTCAATTGTGCATTCCACCCATGCAACAGTTCTCCATTTTCCAGTGAAATAAGGCATATATGAAAATAGCTGCAAGAGTGAAATCTAATTTTTAAAATATGGGTTAAAAAAATAAAAAGAGAGAGAAAAGACAGACAAATGTTGCTTTTAATAGAAATGTAGATAAAAATACTGTATTATCTTCTGTGTTTTTATTACTGTGATGCCAGAGTTGCTGATCCTGCCCAAGCCAATCAGATTAGATGGAAATATTATCCTGGTTTGCAGCCAAGAATTAGGTATAAAATCAGAACTGTTTAGATCTTCCTGAAATGTATTGAAATTGTGGGTTATATTATGCAATATATAATTAGACTGCTATAGTAATTATTCCAATTTATTTCACATCAAAACTTTTGCACTGTATCCTTCCATGCTCCTTTGCTTCAAGGCAGAACAAAACAATATTTGTTATGTCCTATCCTTCTAGAGAACAATTATTTGTATCTGTCCTCTGCTAACAGCCAACTCCTGATGCCTCAAATGATGACAGCATTTCAGAAGAGCCCAGAATGTTTGTAGATGGTGTCTGAACATGGGAAAGGGAGAACCTGACTTTTCTGAAGGGTCATTTAAAACAGTCATCATCCATTCATTTCTAAATTACTTTTTTGACTGAGTACATCTTGAAGTGTCATTTAAGTATGTCTGTGAAAAAATGATTCTACAAAACTGAGTAATTAATATTATGTTTTGGAGGTTTTTTTGAGTGTATGTGTGTGTTTTTGTGGAGTTTTTGTTTGTTTGTTTGTTTTCTGACTGTAGCAGAAACCTTTTCCTATCTGCCAGCCTTGCATTCATGGCCTTCCTTCAAGACCTAGTTCTGAGAGACCTAAGTTGACTCAATGTGTCTATTTAGTTGAGCTGCACAGAACAGGACACAGAATGTACAAACAGCATCTGAGCTTGGAAGCTATTGAATAAAAATATATATATAGTAAAAATACTGTTTTCCAAATGAAATGAGATAAGCTGTGGGAAGGCATATATATGTTGATAAAGGAGATACATTATGTATGGTGTTTGTTGTGTATCTGTTTCTTCAATGAATTCTAGACAAATGCTGTTTCCTTCCAGCTGTTGTGAACCTTAGCAAATCTTGAAGGTAATTTGCCCCTAAATGTCACAATACTCTTTTCTTGTGGTCATCCAAAACACTTCACCCTGGCAGTACTGGCAGTATTTCTATATTTTGGGGCTACTAGATGTTATAACAGGCTTTAATACTTTGATTTTTGAAATAACATTCTTAAAAAGCTGATCACGATTCTGCAATGCTTGGAATATTATTTTATTGTTATAGTCCCTACATTTTATTCATTCTGGACATCCATGGTGTACTATAGCGCAAGTCGTGCCTCTGCAACTTACTGCAAGATAATTTATTTTTTCCCCTGGAAATGCTAAAATGGGATATGCATGATACCTCATCTCAGTTCATAGTAAGACTACTCTCTTGAACATGGGCTGTCTATTTTTAGTTCATATAGTACTAAAGCTGTTTGTAAAATAAAATACCATATATTTTATTGGCACTTTTCTATCATTTCGGGAGCATTGGTTATATGCTCATCTTCACATAATCGATATATAAAGTTTACCTCTAAAATACTGGAGACTATTTCAGACTGGGAGGAAGGCATGATTTTTGAGAATGTAGTGATTAGAGAAAAGAATGAAGTATAAATTCAGTAATATTTGATTTGAATTATCTATGATTATTTTGTATGGTCATTCACTGTGATTATGTGTTAATACTTGTTTGCCATTAGATAAACTGCTCAGTGCTACTGAGGCTGTAAGTGCTATAAGGATGAAAGTATACGATTTATCTATTTACGTAGTGAGATGCTGAGGTCACATCCTAGCTCTTAAAGTCTTAACTACAGAACTTTTAAACTCATAAATTAAGTTCATCTTCATGGCGTGTTATGTGATTATTCTGTTGAAATATCCCATCAAAATAACATTTGTGTTTTGGGTCATAAGTCTTGTCAAGAAATATTCTTAATAAATCACAGTTGTACTATTACTATGGAAAGGGACAGAAGATGGGATACCAAAGCTATTTTTTCACTGACGTGATTCTGAGAAGACGAATCCATGAAATTTATACACTAGAAATAAACCTTATTGCTCAGTAAAAGATTGTCTAGCACAGAAATTAGTACTCGAATGCAACTAAAACATACTTGATATTGTCAAAAAAAAAGGTGAAAAAGGAAGATTAGGCAAAAAATGAATATACAAGTAGAAAGAGGAATACACATCACTGAACGTTACAGTGATGTTGTTGTGTTGTAGTACAGACTATACTTAACAGCTAGAACATTCTGTCTCTTACCAGTAGAACAGTATACTTGTGAATATAATGATAGGCACTGTGGGGCCATGTGTGCCCTCACAGAATACTGTTTTCCTCTGTTCCCTTTTGTTCTGCCAACACAACACCAGGAGATGCTCATTTTTGCCTTATTCATTGATCTAGTTATTTTGTCTTGCATTTTTAATTAATTAATTTTTTTTTATAAGGAGACACAACCTGTCTTCAGAGCATCTCTTGTTCCTAGAAACCTAACAAATGCATCACACAGCCTCCCCCATCAACCTTTTACTGCCTAGGCAACACCTTCTCAAAGAAAGTATAAGGCAGAGAGAAGAATTTAGAGTAACAGATAAGAAAGAAGAATAACCCCAGATTTCATAAGGATGAGATCTGCAGGAATGTGAAGAAGCAGAGTAGGAGGAATCAGAAAAGCTCCATCTTCAAGGGAGAACACATCACTGGAAATGGAAATGTGCTGTGGAAATGAGGGGAAGGTATGGAAAAATAATTCTCATAATGATAACTTATAATGCTTTTTAATCTATCAAAACCCTTGAGAACAATAATATCAGTGCTTTTTGATTACAGCCCTAGTTGCCAAATCAAACAATAAGTCACAAGCATTGTCCTTATCAAGATATGCTCGCATAGCCTTTTGCTTTTGACTAAATATAGTTAGAATGGAATCTGTGCTGGCTTGAATGACTAAGCATTTCTTCAGAAACTAGAAAAAAAGACACGCAAACTTAGATTGTGAAAGTACCATTGCTGCGGTTTATCTCTTGTATAAACAAAATTCTTAGTCCCAGTGTTCTCTGATTATCAGAGGATGACACGATCTTTGTTCAGTGAAGTTCCCCAATGACTCCAGCAGGAAAGCAAATAACTGATTGAGCCATTTGTCATTATTTCTGGATACCAAAGACACAAGGTTTTATTTTGAACAAAATTCCTGATTTCAAAATCCATATTTTAATTCCACTCATTTTCATGGAAACTCTGAGAATCCAAAGAAACCTATATACTGTTTAATATTTCCTTTTACTTATCTATTGACAATGTAAGTCTACTAATAGATCTGCAAAGAGAGATAACATTTATCACAATGACAACTGAGGTAATGTGTAAACCTGCTTCCAAAAGATGCACTCAGTACCCACACTTGTGTCCAATTTGTGTTAGCAATACTAATGTACTAATGTAATGTTGTCATCTCTGTAAAAGTAACTTACTCCTGTATTAAAATCTTACTAGACTGATAATGTATTTTAATCACGATTTCAGACATTGTTTCCAAGGCTGTCAGGGCAAAACAACCTTACCTACTTCATGACATAGTTTCATTTAATTTTGTAAATTTAACACCAGCTTCAATAAATAAATAATTTTTTAAAAAAATTAAAAAAAAAAAAAAAGTGAGGAAATGTGCTCTCATCTCCATTTATGCCCTCTGTCCAAAGACTTTAATAGATAGCATATTAATTCTTAGTCCTACTCTAATGTGAAGGGCATGAGTTAAAGTTGCATCATGTGGCAGTGGAGTAAAAAGCTGAATACTCCATCATCTGAATGATCAAGTACAGAAAATAAATTGGAGCAGCTTAAAAGCTGCATGTCATCCACCTGATTTGCATGTACTCTGAACTTGCTTGTTAGCTGACATCAGAGGGTCAAATACTGCTTTTCTATGAGTCAGGAGAAAAGTGCAAATTTAAAGTGTTTTACTCAAACTGTTCACATCTAAATTCTAATAGAGTTCCAAACACTTCAAAACTGGAACAGAAAAATCTTGTGTGACTTGAAAATCTTGTGTGGCACTTGTGTGGGGATTATGGAAAGTGAATAGTTAGTCTAAAACATTGTATCTAAACTGGTTAAAGCTAACTGAGGTGAACAGAAACCACCAACAGTTTTTAGTAGAAACTGGATTTACATCTTAGACTGCTTTGTGAGTCAGGCCAAAGTGCCTGTTGCAACTAAGGAAGTTATTTGAGACCTTCTAGGGACTAGATCTATGGAGACGTACTCAAATAGCTGACTCCTCACATTCTAACTAATGTCAAAGGCACTTTGGAGAAAGGTCAAAATCTTGACCAACTCTTTTCAGTTTATCAGGTCCACGACATTTTCCTGTTATCATAGTAGCAGAGGATGAGGATTCCTCATTAGTTAAATGGGCTGTCTTAGATTAAAGGTTAGTTTTGACAGGGAGGTCCATCATCAGCTAATTTGTTTGTCTGCTTGGCAGACTGTTATTTGCTGTGGAAAAACCTAAAGCCCGCAATACACAGGCATTACTGTCTGGTATTCGTAATTCTAGCCACACAGTCCTCTTTCTCCAAAATTCATCTGCTCATTATTTGTTGAAGCCAAATTTATTTTTTCTTCAAGATGCAACAATAAGTAAACAACATATGTTGTTAATTCAAAGAATTAACAAAAGAGTGGGTTTTTTTCATACTAAAAATTCCTCTCTGTTGAGTGTGTGCAATGTACTTTCTGCATTCACTGTTTTATCCTGTTTCTAAGTATTTGCATTCAGAAGCTGAAAAGGGCTTAGATGTTAATTACATGTATGTTTTGAGTCATTAATTGTCCTTCTAAATATACTCTGTATACACTCATACAAAATTTTTTCTTAATCTTTCAGTCACTGTAGAAATAATACAAGACTTGATCTTTAAGAAACTGTTGTGTATTGTTGGGTAAACTGAAGTTCCTGTTTTCTCCATTGGAGTATGATTTCATTTCTGGATTAGTAACACCATGTTTAATGTACATGTAACTTAGTAGCCAGCAACTTGAGCCTGCTCTTTCTGACATTTTTTTCAGTAGAGCAGAATTGTACCCAAATGCCATCACATTTTCCGCTTTAAGATTCCAGGTATATTATAAATGCAGTAGTAGAAAAATAATTTTTTGTATTATACACAAAATCATACTGAAGATAATAGCATTAAAATCAGTAACATTTCACTAAAATATATAAATGGAATAACCCAAGTGATTTTTGGATGATTGTTTTCAGCAAGCAAAAGTAGAGATGTAGCTTTATTGTATGCTCAGTTCTTTCCATTAATCTTACCCACCTACACAGTTTGCAGGAAAGCATCTGATTCATATATTTATTAATATTCTCCAGTTCTTACTTTGTCCAAATTGTTCTTTGGCTTGGAAGAACATTTCTTTTAATTCCGTTTGTGTATGTGTTCATCTAAATCTCAATTCATGGAATTCTTTACATATAGAATTATAATTAAATATCAGTAAGCATCATTTTTGTATTAAATAGTGAGCTAGACATGAGATAGAACCTCATGAGAATTTCTCGGCCAATCAAAAGTTCTGAGTAATCTATAACGAATCATATGAATTTTCAGAAAGAGAAGATGGCATACTGTCTGAAAATCACATAATGAAAAGTTAAAAAGTACTCAGTATTGAAGTATTATAAATTAAGACTCATTTAGTAAAATTAACCTACACCCTGGCATAATAACTTTGTTAAAATCTTTTATTTATCTGAATGTCAAATCTGTAGTAAAACATCCAGAAGAAAAGAAAGAAACTGATGTAATGTAAGAAGTTCAAAAGCTTTTTTTTTTTTTTCTTTTTTTTTTCTTTTTTTTTTTTACTGGTACTCCATCTAAAAGAATGCGTATAACTATTTTCTTGCAAATTTTCACAAAATATTAGTACATGATGTGCACATTGAGTATTACTCAGTTACACAACCATCAGTTAGAAAGTCCATTTTTTATTTTTTTTTAAATGTGTATGTATTCTCTGTGGACGCTGTGCTCTTAAATTGTGCTTACCCATTTGTATAGAATGCTGTCAATTGTTTGTACTATGATGTAGTCTGCATTTCATTGTCTCCATCTACTCAGTTAATTCTAAATTTTCTTGACAACTTGTCCACAAAGACCTTTCTGAAATCAGGCATCTGCTTTTGATTAGAATCAGTTGTGATTTACACGTATCAACTTCTAATCTTGCATTAGACACTGGACCTTCGTGTGGTCACTTGTCCCTACTGGCTGAATGATTTCTAATTTGATTATCCTGCATTAGTCACCATCTACCAGATGTAGACATGAAAAATTTCCCAGTGGGTTTATAAAGTCATTTATGACAGGAAGCAATTTCTCAGTGCATTCATCACTTCAGTCTCTATCATGCCATTTCTTTCAACAAAGTGTTTTTGAAACATAATACAGAAAAAGGTGAAATGATACAGCTCCATCTATAATTGTAATGGTGATGTCTGCAAGTTCTTTATATAGCTAAAACTCAGCTGGACTGTTCACTGAAAAGTTAGTTTTCTATTTCCTAAACCATTAATACTAACTATTTTTATTTGTCATTTTCAGTGCTTGTTATATCTGTGAATGCATTTAATTTCAGTGATGAGGTATAATTCTTTTAAACAGGCAAGAATCACAGAGCCTCTTGAGCCTCTTGCTCGCTCCCCCTGCAGTGGAATGGGGAAGAAAATCAGAAGGGTAAAACACGAAGTGTATTGAGAAAAGGACAGTTTGCTATAACTTAAATAAATAAATGAAAGCAAAGCAATAAATAAATAAATAAATAAATAAATATCCACTTCCCAACAGCAGGCAGAGGTACAGTTACATCCAGATAAAGAGGTCTCAGAATTCTGTCTCTACAAACAGACTCCTCCATCTTCCTTTCATTCATCTTTTATCACTGAACACAATGTCATATGGTATGGAACATCCCTTTGCTCAGTTGAGGTCAGCTGTCCTGTGTTCCCTCTCAGTGTGCATGCCCAGCCTTCTTGTTGGCAAGGCAGTGTGAAAAAAACAGAGATTATGGTGGCACTATGTAGCACTAGATAAATCATCACTGTGCTCTCAAAGTCACAAAATGATCACGTGGCCCAATCTTTCCTGAAGCAGGGACACCCAGAGCAGGGTGCCAGGACCATCCAGGTGGCTTCTGAAGATCTCCAAGGAGGTAACACCACATTTTCCGGACAACTTATGCCAGTGCTCCATCACCCACACAGTGAAGTTCTTCCTGATGTTCAGATGGAACCTCCCATTTTAAAGTTTGTGCCTATTGCCTCTTTTTCTGTCACTTGGCCCCACTGAGAAGAGCCTGGCTCTGTCCTCTTTGCACTCCCTCATCTGGTGTTTATAGACCTTGATTAGAAGTTGCTGAACCTCCTTTTCTCTAGGCTGTGTTATCAACTAGATCTTTAGGGAGAAAGGATACTACCTGTGAAACAAAGAGGAGGGAAGAGGTATTTACATGGGAAGGAGCACTAAGTTATCTATACTATATGGGAGAGAAAAAGGAGGCAGATGACTTATTTCCTGTGGGACGGGGAAAAGGAAGAAATATAATGTGTCATGATATTCTTGAGAAATGTTAGTTTTCCAAGTGCTTCTTAGAGGTAAAAATAAACAAAACTGCCTCATGACTGGGTCTTGGATTGAGTGAAATGTATATTTAAAAAAAAATATATATTAATCTTGACTTTTCATCCAAGAAGAACAAGATGTACTTTGCATTTAAATATCAGGCCTGAAATCTTGTCAGCCATTCAAGACTTCTTTTTCTCACATCAGGAAAGTTAGTTCACCTGTTTTTTCTGGAAGACTTTATTCCCCCATGTCTATCTAAAAGATTACACAAAAGCAGACTGACTTGAAAACACTGTGTAGATTTTGATGAATATCTGAGGCAAGACAAAATTAGATTTTACAAAGTTGAGAATGGGGTAATGAAAGAAAGATAGAGGAGGTAGAAGCAGAGATGTAATTCCTGTTTTGAATTTTCTTCCTGGTAGATATCGTCAAAACTTACTTTGCTAATACATGCACTTTCAAAAAATCTTTCCCTTTTCATACACTAATTCAGTAATAATAATACTAATAAAAAATCCTTTTTGCTTAAATATTTTTGTGTGGTGTGGAGTTGGAGAGTCCAAAGGGAATAGCCTAAATGTTAACCACATAGCTTATCTCCCTTATCTGCCGAGTAAAAGGACGAAAAAAGGTAATCACTTGTAACAAGGAGAATTTTGTTTTTTGTTTTGTTTCCTTTCTTTCTTCCCCTCCTCCTTCATTCCTTTCTTTCTTCCTTTTATACTTTCCTCCTTTTATCCTTTCTTCCTTCCTTTCTTTCTTTTTTTTCCCAATACTTAATTCAGTGCTATAAACTATTTTCATTTTTTCCTAATTGCATGAATATAAGTCTAAGAAATGTCTTTAGCCCTGGAAAAATAAATTTATAATATTTTCCTGGACCTTGTGGGAAGCTTCAGTTCTTCATGGCTGCTATATCCAGCCACAGGAGAATACCTTGAGCAGAATGAGATCCAGCATTCATTGAATATATTTGGCCTTGAATTCTACAGTTTATTTTAATATAAGATAATTAAGTGTTGCCTAGGGCAAGGAGATATGTGCATCCTTTTGTTTCAGGGGTACACTGGTAATAGTATGAGTTGGCCTGCTCCTGGAAGGCTTTTCTGTTTATACTCATATTCAGCGCTAGCTCATATTTCTGTTTGTTTCTCCATGGGCCACTTTGAGTAAAGCAGATATGTATTTACTTTGTGATCTACAGTCTTACAGAAATAAGGCACATTTCCTTGCTTGAGATCTGGCTGAATCTGAGCTGAAATCTGACATGTGGTTTATTTTAATGGGAAATTTCTTTTGTTTCACCATGGTATTTGTCATCTCAAAGTAACTGCAAGTTTTACTTGTACATCCTCTCTCATGTGTGGGATTTCCCCTGTGATGGGAAAAATAGCAGTGTGTCATGAAATTTGAGTACTGAAAGGGAACACCTTTTCTCAATCTTCCACAATTTGAAACACAAAGTGATAGGATCTCAGCAACAAAATAGGAAGGGTAATACTGCCGCTTCTTTCTTTTCTTTTCTTTTCTTTTCTTTTCTTTTCTTTTCTTTTCTTTTCTTTTCTTTTCTTTTCTTTTCTTTTCTTTTCTTTTCTTTTCTTTTCTTTTCTTTTCTTTTCTTTTCTTTTCTTTTCTTTTCTTCTTCTTTTCTTTTCTTTTCTTTTCTTTTCTTTTCTTTTCTTTTCTTTTCTTTTCTTTTCTTTTCTTTTCTTTTCTTTTCTTTTTTCTTTTCATCTTTTCATCTCTTTCTTTCCTTTCCTTTCCTTTCCTTTCCTTTCCTTTCCTTTCCTTTCCTTTCCTTTCCTTTCCTTTCCTTTCCTTTCCTTTCCTTTCCTTTCCTTTCCTTTCCTTTCCTTTCCTTTCCTTTCCTTTCCTTTCCTTTCCTTTCCTTTCCTTTCCTTTCCTTTCCTTTCCTTTCCTTTCCTTTCCTTTCCTTTCCTTTCCTTTCCTTTCCTTTCCTTTTCTTTTCTTTTCTTTTCTTTTCTTTTCTTTTCTTTTCTTTTTTCTTTTTTTCCATTCTACATTGACATAGTACAAGCAGAATGTCTTGTACAGGTGCTGCTGTGATATAAAAATACAGTTCATAGAATCATAGAATGGCCTGGGTTGAAAAGGACCACAATGATCATCTAGTTTCAACCCCCCTGGTCACCAACCACAAGACCAGGCTGCCCAGAGACACATCAAGCTTCCCAAGCCCTCCAAAAGAAAAGATATGCTAACGTTTTCAAACATATGTAATGTTCTACTTTTATCAAGAGAATCTCAGTAAAAGGCTGTTTATGCTTTACCTATGAAAATCAGGGCACTTTTCCATAAGATAACATTGTTCCACCGAAGTTTAGAACTATAGTTAAGGACATGAAGTCATTGAAACTATTATCTGGATTATGCATGGCAGATTTTGAGAACTGGCTTTGGAGACCTAAAAGAGACAATTGTAAGTCCTTGACCTATGTAAAGTGATCAGTTGATTTGAAAATTCAAAGTCTATAATAGCAACTTAAACCCTTTCTGATTTTTTCATATGAGGATGGACTTGCCCATGAAGTAAGCTGGAGAGCAATCTGCAGAAGCATATACCCCTGTTATATCAAAACATGAGTATCAGTCTCTTAGTGAAAAATGACGTTCTGATATAAGATATAAGTTAGCATAGCATTTTGGTCACAAAAACCCCAGGCAACCCTACAGGCTTGGGAAGGTGTGGCTGGAAATCTGCCAGACAGAAAGGGACCTTGGTGTGCTGATGGACAGTCAGCTGAATATGAGCCAGCAGTGTGCCCAGGCAGCCAAGAGGGCCAATGAATCCTAGCTTGAATGGTGTGGTGAGCAGGACTAGGGAAGTCATTCTGCCCCTGTACTTGGCATTGGTGAGGCCTCACCTCGAGTACTGTGTTCAGTTTTGGACACCTCAGCACAGGAAAGATATGGAGGTACTGGAGCAGGTCCAGAAAAGGGCGATGAGGCTCATGAAGGGCTGGGAAAATCAACCCTGTGAGGAGAGGCTAAGGCTGTTTAGTCTGGGGAAAAGTAGGCTGAGGGGAGACCTTATCACTCTCTTCCAGTACCTGAAAGGTGCTTACAGTGAGAGTGGGGCAAGTCTCTTCTCACTGGTGACAAGTGAGAGGATGAGGGGAAATGGCCTCAAGTTGCGCCAGGGAAAGCTTAGGTTTCATATTAGGAAACACTTCTTTACAGAAAGTGTAGTTAAGTACTGGAATAAGCTCCACAGGGAGGTGGTTGAATCGCCATCCCTGGATGTGTTTAAGAGCCATTTGGATGTGGTGCTCAGGGTTATGATTTAGCAGAAGGTTGTTAGAGTTAAGGTTCTATGGTTAGGCTGCAGTTGGGCTTGATGATCTTCAAGGTCTTTTCCAACCTGGGTAATTCTATGATTCTATGATTCTACAGTAGTGAGGAAAAAAATAAAAAAAATTAAAAAAAAATTAAAAAAAATTAAAAATTGTTTGGCTGAATCTCTTCATCTATATGCCCCTTCCAACCCAGACCATTCTGTGATTCAGACAGATGCTTGATGCTTTACTTAGGTGACTTTTGTTCATTTTACGCTCATTATATTACCAAAACACATCTCCATCCCAAAAGCTACCTGCCTCCAAGGTACAACCACTTCTCACTGATCATACATTCTGTAATTTTTAACCTATACCTTTAATGACTGGAGTCACTCAAGTCACTCACCCAATAGATTCCTATTGTGATGCCTAGGGATCCATAATCATAATTCATGCACTGAACACTACCCAACTTAGTGTCAGATTAAGCCTCGCTCAGTGTGTTGCCTCTAACACAATACAGTCATTAATGATGATTTCAACTTCTTTTATAACTTACCACTCACAATTTCCCCAGTTGTTTCTAAATTTCTTTTCACCTTTTTCTCACCACCTCCTATTTTATTTTATTTTATTTTATTTTATTTTATTTTATTTTATTTTATTTTATTTTATTTTATTTTATTTTATTTTATTTTATTTTATTTTTATTATTATTTTTAAACAAAATCAAAGCAATCTAAACCTATTTTACTTTCCAGATCTGCCCTACTCAACTGTCAACAAGGAACCGAGAGATCTAATTTAAAAACTTCAGTGGGTCAAGGAAAAAGACAAATACCTCTAGAGGGAAAAAATATATATATAAAAAATCATGCTCAGATTGATATCATTTGAACTAAATCATCATCACTTTCATAGGCATAATTCAAAAGGATGAAGACAATGAAGAATATACATATGCAACATATAATATAAATAATAATATAATAAAATAATAAATCAAACTGAACGAAGATTATTACCAGTGACTGAATATAAGGGGAGTGATCCTCAGGATTTTTTCTTGGGGTGAAGGGAATTTGCTAGAAATTGTAACAAAATGTATTTATGAATATGACTGTATGAATACAAGAATATCTGTTTAGAGCCTCAGACTCAGCTGTGCCTACATCACAGTGTTGATGGTGGTCAGCAAATGCTTCAATAACTGTTCAGCCATGAAACTTCCAGTTATCTCTGACTGGAGATTTCTCAAACTGAAGATTGGCACCACCTCATCAGGTTTATTAGATTCTGATGGATATTCCATTCCTAAATTTGTTTAATGTGTTTTCAAGCCTATTTACAGTTTTGCAATGAAAGAAATCTGTAAGACTGAGTTCCAAAGTATAATGAGGTGTTATGTGAAAAAGTACTCCTTTTATTCCCTTTAGACCTAGCGCGTGGTAATTCCACTTGGTGGTTTCTTATCCTCATTTTATAAGATAGAGTGAATGATTATTCCCTTGTCACCTTTTCTACCCCCTTCATGATTTTTCTGCCTATCAGATCACCCTCAGTTGTCTCTTTTCATGGGAAGAGTTCTAGTCTATTTAAAATCTTTTCATACAGAAAGTATTTTTTGCCTCTTACCGTTCTTACAGTTCTATGCCTTTCCAACATTCACTGTATATTTTTGGAGAAGAGTATGAAGATTATTTTACCTAGAACAGAAGGCCTGTGTTTGCTGCAGATTTTACAGTAGTGCAAGTCTTATTCTGTCTTTACTGACATTCTACTTTTCTCTGAATGCTGATGATCTGATCTGATGGTTACAGAGAAACAACAATGAACACCCGTTCTCACTGAGAGCAGTTTATTAGACTGCATCATGATGTATATAAGTAAATACAATTTCTTTCAATCATTTTGTATTTCCAATTGAATTTTCATTTGACTTCTTAATATTCAGTCATCCCATACCCTAAAATTAGTCTTCAACTACTTTGCATTTCTTCCTTGAAATGTATATCTGTCTACAATGTTTTTGTTTTTCTCTTCACTCCAAGCCATTTCGTGTTTAGCCAGATGTGTAGATTCTCATGAACTACCACTAGATTAATTATTTGTTTTTGATACTGATTTCCCAACTTTTAACTAAGCACTGATCTCTGAGGGGACTTATCCTGCTAAGAACTTTGATTGGGAACATTTGAAAAATCTTTGAAAATTCAGGTGTAGGATATTAATTAGCTAACCTGTAATTTTTATCTTTCTTAGACAATCTGCATCTTCCATAATCTCATACTGACTGTTACTTACTTTTTAATGTTGTCCAAGGGCATCATTTAGGAAGGAGGATCTTACTGCTGTGTGCTTTCCTGTATTTCTTCTGACCTATTCCTTATAAACTCACTATCTCATTCAGTATCTTCATTCTTACAGAATCCAGGATGATTTGAAAAATTCTGACAATCTCAAACATAACCTGGTTTTGAAATTTCAAGGAAAAAAATATTTTTATGTTAACAATGATAAAAAGTTCATCAGAACTCCAAAAGTCACCTAAGTGTGCTTCAGTATGAGTTATTTACTTGAATTTGTGTGCCTTCAAGAAAGGCTCAGCATTTGTTCTTACTTGTGCGCCTCTATACTGAACACCAAGGCAAATAATTCTCTTACCATTTCTTCTATGGCTGTATCTTGTTGGAGTCATTCTATGATGTCATTTATATTATTCATCAGCCCTGAAGAGAGACTGGCAAGCATCCTAGTTTTTATATGTTTAAAGTTTTATTAGTAGCTTTTATCCCTTATGCAATTATTCAGCAAGGAGATTTTTTGCCTCTCTTATTCCAGACTTGCCAGAGTTTACAGTTTGTTTGACTTCCCTTGCTTGAAAGCGTTTTCTTCTTCTTGATGAATATTGTTCCATTTCTAAAACCTTGTGCATATTTTCTGTGATGAATTTTTTGTATCTCTTAAAGTCTCTTTGGACAGGAGGCTCATATTTACTAGAGGTCTTACGTTGTTTTAAAACAGTTTCCTTGCCACCTGTAAGCAGTTGTTTGCAGAGAGTGTGGGAGACACACATCTATTAAGAACAGATTTGAAGAAAAGAAAGATTTTGTATTACAGAAGCTCAAATGTTTCATTGTATCTGAGACTAGGATTCACAGCTTTGAAAACAATTTTATGCTACTAATTAGAAAAAAAGGAAAAAAAAAAATGCATCAGTAGAAGCATTGTTTCAGGTCATATGAAATGCTCAGTGTTCCTCCTCCTAACAAAAGATCAATGTATTTTCTTAATTTTTCAAAAGGTATCTTCATTAGTTTGTTGAATGTGAAGAAAGGATTGAAATGACTGCAAAATATATTTTGATAAGGGTTCCAATTTTTAGTTCCTTCTTCAAAGTTCCCTATATAGGGAGGAATTGTGTAAAACTTTAAGAGTTAACCCTAGATGGTAGCTAAGCATCAAACATCCATTTGCTCACTCTCCCGAAGTAGTATGGGGAAGAAATTCAGAAGGGTAAAGCTGAGAAAAAAAAAGACTTAAGTGTGGTGTAAGAGATGAAGCAAAAGTTGTACATGTGATAGTATGCATACACTGATCAGAAACAGCTGTAACAACAGTGTTTATTATTTTGTTCGCAGATCCAAAACATAGCACCACTGGAGCAACTGTAAAGAAAGTTAACTCTGTCCCAGCCAAAAAGCAATGCAAAACATCAGAAACATTAGGGGGAACAGAGGATCTTATCAGGTGCACATTTTGCTCACAGACTGGAAGAATTAAATTTCTTTTTCTCCAACTCCAGACAGAAGTTGTTTCAGAAACTTGGGATGAGCAGGCAACATCTTACACTAGTAGTTCCTCCTCTTGAAAGAGGAATATGTTTAATAGAGTTCACTTTTGAGGAACTTTGCATCCAAGTTTCTTGCTTCAGTATATTATCTGGCACTGAGGAAAACATCAAGAAAAGAACATCGTTTTTTTTTTCCCCTGGCAGCCGTTTTTCTGAATATATCATTTATGTCTTCAAGAGAAATCAGCACTTCTAAGTAGAATTAAACATTTTCTGAACTGCAGAACCAGTACCTCCAGGATAAAATCTTTTACAAGATATGTGGAATGTTTGACATGAGATATTTTATTTCAGTTGACAATCAAAGGTGTCAATCAAAACAATGTAATAAATACTCTATGTTTAGGTTGAGGAATAGCCTGCAGTTTGCAGAGATATTTCCATTTCTTAACTTGATAATGAGTAGAACATCTTATGTTGGCATCAGGCTCTGAAAATGGTGCTAAGGTTGTTAATTGGAAATGCCAAATGGTATGTTTAATTGATATCCTCGCCTCAATTTTTTTTTTTTTTTTTTTTTTTTTTTTTTGGTTATACAACTTAATGCCGAGGTTCAGAACATTTATGAAACTGCAGTTTAGTGTTTGAAGTGCTTTTCCAGTTTTAAGTGTTAGTTGTTTATTTTCTTAATATACATAGCTGCTAGTGGAATTCTTTTCTTATTTTCACTTAATTCTTCCGAGTATTTCCTAGGAAGCTGCTAACCACTTTTACTGAATCTCCATCTTGTTATGATACAAGCTTTCAGAGTTACTCTTCAGTGATATATTACTTTCTCCATTATCTGTTTTCAGTAAGTCTGGGTCAGAAAGCTGGTTGAATCTTTGAAGCACTTGATCTAATTCTTCATCACTTAAAACTGTTAGTAGAGCCCAAGCTCTCTGTGCTATCATTTCCTAAAAGAAGAGTGAAAGTGTGAATAAATAACATATTTCATACTAGCCATGGGTGATTCTGCCATCTAACAGTTCCACATCTGGAAAGTCTCTCTAGATCTCTCTCTCTCAAAATAAATAAATAAATAAATAAATAATGCTGAACAGATGTGCAGGACTTGTTTGTCATCACTGTCTAATGCCATTTCCACTGCTGTATGCATCCCACTTGCTCCACAGCTTCTGTTTCAGGAAAGCAGAGGTCCCACAGGTCCTGTGGCACTGGGTTGCTAAGACACCATCCATCATATCTGAGAAGTGATTGCAGTCTGGTGTAGTTCACAGTGACTAAAAAAGAGAAAATGTAATCCCAATTTTTAGAAAGTAATAAATAAATAAATAAATAATAACAGGGAAATTACAGGCCAGTTAATTTCACCTTTGTGCCAATCAATATCACGAAGCAGATTCTCCTGCAAATTATACTAAGGAAAATGGAGAACAGAGAAGTGATTTGTGATAACTAACATGGCTTCAGTAAGGGAAAATAATGCTTTTATCATAAGTTCACAGCATTAGTGAGTAAGGGAAGAACAACTGATGTAATCTGCCTGGACTTGTGTGAAGCATTTGACACTATCTTGTATGTCGTTCCTTTCTCCAAATTGGAGAGGCATGGATTTGACAGATGGACCACTTGATGCATGAGGAACTGGCTGTATGGTCATACCAAAGAGCTGTGGCCAATGACTTGATGATGTCTAGATGAGGACTGGTGTTGTTCTTCAGGGATTAGTATTGGGGCTGATAATATTTAACATTTTTATCAGAGACATGGAAAGTGGAACTGAGCTTATCTCCAGCAAGTTTCTGGATGATATGAAGCTGTGTGATGCAGATGACGTGCTGGAGGGAAGCAGTGTCATCCAGAGGAACCTTGAAAACTTTGAGAATTGGGGATGTGCAAACAGTGTGAAGTTTAATAAGGCAAAGCACAATAAGGTCCTGCATATGTGCGGAAGAAATCCCTAATGTGAATACAGGCTGGATGATGAATGGATTGAGGGCAGTCGTGAGAATACTGGTGGATGAAAATCTCAACATGAACGAACAGTGCATGCTTTCAGCTCAGAAAGCCAATCATAATGTGGGCTATATCAAAATAAGTGTAGCTGATATGGTGAAGAAAGGTTGAAAGAACTGGGGTTGTTCATACAAAGAGAAGGCTCCAGGGAGACTTTTTAGCAAACTTCCAGTACCTAAAAGGGACCTAGAGGGAAGATGGAGTAGGATTCTTTATCAAGGAGTGTAGTGTTAGGACAAGGGTAACTGTTTTAAAGTAAAAGAGTGTAGGTGTAGATTATATATAATGAAGAAACTATTCACTTTTAGGGTGATGAGACACTGTAACTGGTTGCCCACAGAAGTTGTGTATGTCCTGGAAGCAATTAAGTCCATCTTGAGCTGGGCTTTGGGCAGGCTGGTGTAGTAGAATGTGTCCTTGCTAATGGCCGGGCAGTTGGAACTAGACGATCTTCAAGGTCTTTTCCAACCCCAGTCATTCTAAGAACTGATGATTTTCAAGTATTGATTTCTTACCAACAATCTCAAGCAACATATCTAGAAGTAGAAATGGTTCCACTTTTGAAAAATATAGCTGGTCCTTTACTGGGGGGGGGGGGGGGGGGAAGAAAAAGAAAAAAGAAATGTCTGTGTTTGGAACTCAGACTTTTTATCAGACTTTTTATTTAATTCATTGAAGAAGGCAATTTGTAACTCTTCCCCGTTGCCTCTTTGGTACAGTAATTTTAGAAAGTACCAGCTGAAAAACACCATAAGTGACAATGCAGTGTATAAGTCAGTACAAAAATGTATTTGCTGTTCCTTGTGTGTTAGGATGTTTAGAATCCATGTTCAAACCCCAAAAAGCATCCCTTTATTTATTTATTTCTTCATAGAAACTCTTTTCACCTGTACATGTAGGAAGGAAATCACTGAAGGAACTCTTTATAAATTAAATGCATTTCTTATGTGAAACATTTAATTCACTGGGTGGTTTACTTATCCTTTGAAGTCTGTAAGCTTATGTTTTTGTATATGTTTTACTTTATTGTGCATGGTCTTAAAGTTTTATCACGCAAGAAAAAGAACACTGTTAGTAGGCAGAGCACTGATACAAATCAATTTTCCCTGAAATCTCCTGTACACAGAGGATAATTAATTTCACAGCTGTGAATAAGATCTGGCCTTATTTAGTATATACAGTCTATAAACAATGTATGTACAAATTTATATGTAATGAAACAAATAAAATAGCATAGAATTTACTTGGCTAAGAACAAATGTTGCATCAGTCTAATATCCAAAATTCTCTAGAGATAGGATGTAGTTCCCAGCTTTTCAATATGATAATTTGATGGTCTAATAGTTTTTCATATAGCTGTTATAATACTAGGCAGATGTTTAATTCCCATGTAGTCCATGGTATAGAAATCATGTGTTTTCATGTAATACAACTATCACCAGGTTGCAGTAGATGCATTTGGTTTTAATCAGGAAGTTTTGTTTCCAAACAATGTACTATTTCAAAAATAATCTGGAGGATAAGAACACAATGTTTCTTAAGTTCTCTCAGTCCATTCTCTTTGACTGAGAGAAGTGATAAAAAATGGGATTACATTTTTTACATAATTTTTATAAAAATTCAGAAAGTAAATATAGAAAAGAAAATAAAAGGACTGTGGGAAATATGTATTTTAGAATATAACAGACCATTGGATGCCAAATATGACATATCATAATAATGCATCCTGTATACACTGAAATAACATCCTTTACATTTATTTATCACATTTTTCTTTTTTCTTTCTTTATTTTTTTTTTTTTTTTTTGAGAATTGACTAAAGCATATCTCATGTGTTGTATCTTTTCCATTATTTTCCTTCTGATTCTCTTCCAAGGCAATGAGAAAGACATTAGTAACGTGACAGAATCATAGAATCATGGAATCATCAGGTTTGTGTTGGAAGAGACCTGAAAGATCATCTTGCCATGGGCCTGGAAGTGGGTGATCCATATTGTCCAATGGCAGAGACAGAATGAGCTTCTAAATGTCCAGAATCCCCAGCAATGGATGTATAAGGTATATATGTTTTATGTTCAGCATTTAATTTCATCTTGCTCTTAATTAATTATTAACTATTATTATTAATCACTTTAATTACTTTTTTTTCTTTTTTTATTTTTTTTTTTTTGCATATTCCCAGTTAATTTATTCAATATCTTGATAGATTAATATCTGGTTAGCACTGAAATATGTGGATTTAATGAATGCAATAACTATCTCATGCTTGGATCATCGGGAGAAAAAACAAACAAACAAACAAAAACTTACTGTTCTCCTTGGACTAAGTTATCAGTTAAGTTATCAGTTCAGAAGATCTCCAGTTGTTCACGAAATGTTTGAACTTTTGCTGTGAGGGAAAGACAACAGAATGATTCACTGCCTGAGTCAGATCTCCCTTTCCTTTCTCTCTCTTTCCCTTTCCCTCCCCATTACTCTCTTCATGCACTCCTGGCACTCTTAAAATATTTCTTTCCTTTTGAAAGCTGAAAAGAAATGATTGATAGCAGCAAGCTACTTGGCTACTCTGCCTCAGTCCTATGTTCTTAGTAACTGAATCAATCCTGTTTTCAGCTGTTCTGGGGAAGTCTGAGACTTGCATGTGATGGTGAGTGCTGTCTGGAGTAGTAACTCTGCATCTGTATGTAATAATCCTGGAAAAGCACAGCTAGCCTGAGGTTAGATTGTTTTTATGTGCTGAAAAACAGCAACACCAATTCAAGCCACTGAGTACCTGACTGTACAGCGTTATGTGATTTTAATGCAAGGGTTTTATTTTGATGACAATATTGTATATAAAAACATATGGGAATCTACTGACCTCATTTGAAGGTGTGCCTGATAGCTTTTCAACAAGGCCTGAAGAGAAACTTCCCACCTCTTAAGCAAGCATTTAAAGCTTTATTCACATCTGATTTCACCTGTCTCTTTGAATGGCTCCAGTGATATTATTGCTATCTACTGTGAATAAAGGAGACAGAATTTGAACCTAAGTAACTCTGTGTGTGTAAGAGAGAGAAAGAGAGGTTGAAATAATTTTTCTGAAACTAGAGTCTCAGCTGATTATGTTGAATGTTCCTGTCTGTGGTACAAATTCTTCTGCCTCAGTCAATTCAAAGTTTGTCCAAATCAATGGGTTTTGGGTCTCTGTCATCTGCAGCTATGACAGACAAACAAAACAAACTGATATCAACTGTAATATGACCTAAGAATTTGCAGACCCCTAGAAAAGAAAAAAAGAAAAAAGAGAGAAAAAATATAAAGCTGTAAAGCTTACTGAACTGTTTGTTTTGGTTGTGTTTTGTTTCTAAGCAATTTCCTATAAAGAGAGCAGGAGAAAATATAAATTCACATTCAGTTTTTCAGAGCATGTAGGAGCAGGTTTGTACACAGTTTTAAAACAATATTGTTTCCTGATCTTCTAATATTCTTAAGCAATTTTAGCAGTACTTTGAGGACAGAAAGTCACCAGATGTCCAAACAAACAAGAAGAGAAAAAGTAAAATTTGCTTGAAAATATCCAAAGGAAGTATTACGTGTTGAGTTGGCCTGAGCTATTGTTGCTTCCTTGAAACACTGGTTAGAACCCAGCTCTGTGTATTTCATTTCATCTAAGTGCTTGAGATCCATGGCAACAAGGCCCTGAGCATATCATCAGTAGTTTTTATGAAAGTGTAGATATTCTGAATATGAAATAACAAAGCTTGAGACAGAGTAAGCATCTGAAAACCTTCAGTTTGTTCTCTTTCCTCTGCAAACTATTGGGGTACCTCCTCATTTTTTAACTGAAAGTGACTATGTAGTCATTTGCTCTTTGAAAAATAATTTCTTGGTAGTCAAAAGAGAGAAAAAATAGAAGATATTACATACACTATTTAGTCTCTGGTTGGCATAATGTGACCAATGACTGTACAAGTATACTATAATGAGATACAAAACAAAAAGTGTAACACTGAAAAATATTTTATTTAAAGTGATCAAAATAAGCTACTAAACCCCACAGGACTGACAGTTCTAATTAATTTTTACCTGATTGCTTTGCTGGACAGTCTGGAAATGAGAAGCAGAAGAAACAAATATGTTTGCAACTCTGAAAGTAGAATTGATGGAGTTGCACAAAAAAAAAAAAAAATAAAAGCAGAAACATGAGGGGCTTATGCCATAAACTGACCTTAAACTGATGCAGCTGCTTGGTTTGCTGCAGGGGTGTCAGAGCTTGAATAAGAAGTTCAACTGGGAGACTAAGCATAGGACTTAAGGAAGAACTTAGTTCAAGTGCTAAGTTGCACCAGTCAACCAAACCGGCACAAAGATGTTATTGTTTTCTTCTTCCTTTAGAAGTGTTCTGACTTGCTCCAGTCTTTATTTATCATGATCCCTAATGTTACAGCTGATCTCACTATTTATCACTGGCTCAGTGAGCCTCAGAAAGATGAAGTCTATAGAACTAAGCCAAACTTCTGATCCTGTTGCTGTTGGAAGGAAAAAAAATCTTACCAAATTGTTGGCAGCATACAAGAATTCAACACTGACTGGAGTGAGTTCTGGATTTTCTTCATACTCAATCACTTAAGAACACTGGACAAAGTCAAATTTGGAGTCTGTGTTCATTCCACGAACACAGCTTCCAAAATATTTTGCTTTATAAAAGACATTCCACAGGCATGATCAAGTGGAACACACTCCTGTTCTACTACAAGCTCCTTCATTAAAGGAAACTTTATAAGTTTATGCAGAAGCTTCAGAAGAAATAGGCAGAAGTCCCTTTAATAAGCCACAGTTCTACAAGGCCGCAAGCCCCTGAGGGATTTCTACTGTTTTAAAACAGAAGGTGTAAAGGTAGGTTTAAAATCGTAGTTTATAAATGGAAGCTACCTGTGCCACTGATGCATGAACCCAAATCAAGGTGTGAGAGTATTTAACTAACAAAAGATGTAGTTTTGGAACCTTACCTCCTCCGTGTCTTCTTTGCTTGCTAAAGTCTTCTGCTTGAATTATGATTGAATTGAAATTCTCTTTATAAATGTGAGCTTTCAAATTATCTGGGAAGCATGTGAAATCCTTTTAAATACCATAATAAAAGAAAATACTTCATCTTTCAGGAAAAGTACACACATTTTCTAAATGTGCTTATTTACATCTTTTTACTCAGGTGCTAGTGTCATTACAAATAATTGCATAATTGTTCTGATATAAAAAGTTGTGAACTGACAATCTAAAACAGTTCTTTTTATATATTTTTATTTATTCCCCACTTCCCTAAACTCCCCTCCCAGTGGGAAAGAAAGCACTTCAGAATAAATATCTTTTTAGTTTCTTAGTAAACAAACACACAACTAATTGTAAATTTACTGAAAGAACATGTGAATGGCGATGTTGCTTTTTGCTATCAAAACTTTCCTTTGTACGTGGTGAAATATGAATGACAAGAGCTTTCTGAGAGGAAAGAGCCCTGCCTGCCTTATGTCAGAGACATACATCAGGGCCTTTCAAGAAATGATCCAGGAACTCTCCTAGGATAGTACCTTAGGGGGAAGTTCCTAGGCAAGCATCCTGTCTGGCCAGTTTTAAGGCAGTCACAGGACAATATCATTGTAGCTTTTAGTAGCAAGTACAGCTGTGTTTCCCCTGGAGCATGAAACGTGGCCAGGAGTGTGCTACTGAAGGTATATCAGGTATAAGTGAAAATGTGGTGATTATTTTTGACTGGCAGACAATTCTGCAGTTATGCTAACTCTCATGCAGAAGTAATACATAATGAAAGTCTTGAAATATCCCAGTTCTTTTTTGCAACATAATTCTTGGAGGCTTATTTCCCATATAGGAGAAAAATTCAGACCTCATATTTTGATTTGTCTTTGAGAATACTCAGAGAATATTGTGAATTAGGTAGAGTTCATTGCAACATTGTACTTCTTCAGGCACTGACATTAGTGGGGAACTAAGAGCTCTTAGTGAGGAATTCATTATTTTTACTGATTGCTAATTCAATTTAAATGGCTACAGATTTTTCACATTATAGACTGAGCTCATCATTACAACAAAACCACATTGATAACTCCCCTCTGGTATTATTATCATAAAAATAATTCAAGATAAAATCTGATTAATGAAAATCAGTTAAACCAAATAGAAATGTATTCACTTACTGGGGATGTGGAAAACAAATAAGAAAACTTTAGAGTTAGGCTTTAGCTGGATTTCCAACTCTGTCCAGAATAGTTTTCATGTGATTTCCAGTGCAAAAAAAAGATAAAATAAGTACCAGAACTTTTGGAAAACTCATTCCACTTGGACTGAAGTTCTGAAAAATTTTTCTAAACAGTTTTGAAACTCATGTTTTATGAAACAGTAGACATATGAAATTGTATCTCTAGTGGTTATATTTTATATTATTTAATATTTTATCTTAGTGCCTATGAATATATTTACTTCTTTAATTTAGAGAAAAATATATATTAATGAGAATTATACAATCTTAAGGATTTACTTTGCAGATGAGAAGTTTGAAAATATTGACAAATAAGGAGGGGAACAGGGTACAGAGAATGAAGTATCTCTTCATACTGTGTTGTGATTGAAAGAAAATTTTGGAAGCAGAGAGCAAATGGGAGTTTCCGGTAAGGGTGACAAAATATTTCACGTTACTCAGAGAAGCATGCACGTGTAGATATACATTAAATGTATAGTCAAATGAGAGACTAGTGTTTTATTACTTATAACAGTTATTCCTTCAGGAAAGTAATTCTTCCCAACTTGATGTCCTTTACTATGAGAAGATGATGTTGAAAACTGTGACTAAGAAAGGCAATGGATGCAGAACAAGCTTTTATTTAATATTCAAACACATTTCATTTACCTGGTAAAAATGTTGTTCACGTCAGTTTGTATGTAAAAGTCTGGCTTGGGAGTAAAAGACGCCAGAGCCTTCTCTAGATTAAATAAGCTTTTGATGTAGGTTGTTTCTTGTGCATTCTATTAATTTGATAAAAAATAGACCTGCTGGAATGAATCTAAGAAGACTGAAAGGAACTGACAGAGTTGTAAATAGTCTTATCACCTGTTCATTTTCTGTTTAACAGTGTTTGTCTTGGATCTTAGAAAGTCCAGTATTTTTTTATTTCTACATATGAATGATAAGATTTTGGTTTCTACAGAATTTTTAGATTCATAAGGTTAAAGTTAATTTAGCATTTAAGAGACAAAGGAATTCAGTATTAATATAGCAAAGGTTTTTCATTATAAAAATTTACTTACTGGCCGGTTCAGAAGTTGAAAATACCATGAAGAATGCAGGAGACACTAATCTCATTTGTGACAGTGACAACTCCCAGAGTTGTTTAGTACCAGTAAATATTCTCATGTATTTGAAATAGAACAGTATTTAATATGGATAGAGTCCAAAATACTACAGTTCTTCAAATTTAAAAGCATTTTATTGGGTTTGTTCTTCTAACTCAGATGGTAATCTTATATTTTGAGACCAAAAATAGATTGCAGGATGATTTTCGTAGATACTTGTTGTTACTGCAAGTCAGCAGAACTAGAACAATCTACCCTGAGAAGTTACAGCTGAGGAACCACCCTAAAGAGTTGTCAAAATATCTTCTCTACTGAACAAGTTTCATACTTTTCTTATTTCTGCAGCAAAGTTCTTTGAAGCCCAGATGTCTTTTCCTGTTTCTAAAGCAGCATTATAAGCTGCTCTTTATCTCTTTATTCTGCAGTGTTTCAGTGCACTTACTCATGCTTCTACATAATCTCTCACATTATTTATGTTCTGTACAACTTTTGATCTTATTTTATTTTAATATTTTCCAAATAAATGATCTTTTTTTTTCCTGCTTCTAAAATATTTCAGCTTTTGAATCAACAGAATTTTAGCCTTAATTCAATATTTTCTTGATTTCAGTTCAATTTTACAACTAATATATTTTTCAAATGTGGAATTTCTAGAGTTCCAAGCATTCTTCATGGTTTTGATAAAATGCATTTCAGCTAAGAATTTCAGTACCAAAATAAATTTGTTAGCAAAGCAAGAATTAATACCAATATTCCCACCTTTTCATCATTATTGTACTTAACCACACTCAAGTTAACACAAATTTCAATGAAAAACACATTGATAATAATAATGAGAATACTGATGGTTATATTAATACTCACAAATATATTTTAAATAATTAAATAAATAAATCCCTAACTGGAAACTTTGATGTCTGTTCAGCTTTAAGTCTGTAGATGGCATAAAGCAGCTATGCTGACTGTAGACTATCTGGAAATTTCTCTACTGTGAAAGAATTTTAGTTGGGCAGTACAGAGATCTGCTATAATGATTATCAATATTTGAAGCACCTCTTTCTATAAGCTTATAAATGATACATTTTCTTTTACCTAAACTGCTGCTAATATATATATGTACATATATTATATATATGTGAATTGATTTCTGCGTTTAACATGTCCTATTGACAAGAACTGATTTAAACTGATTTTCCCACTA
Organism: Coturnix japonica; assembly: GCF_054131305.1. Classification (NCBI taxonomy): domain Eukaryota; kingdom Metazoa; phylum Chordata; class Aves; order Galliformes; family Phasianidae; genus Coturnix; species Coturnix japonica. The sequence continues at coordinate 9,309,313 of NC_140663.1, forward strand.
AGCATGCTAAGCCATTTTAAAAATTATTAACTACTTTACTTTAAAATAAGAATTAAATGATGGGCAGTCATTCTCAGATACTAGTAACAGTTAAAGCAGCTACCATCACAGCAGTAACCGCTGGTGTGATCTTACTTATTTCCCCTCCTAAATAAGAAAATAAGTATCTGGTAAGTAGCATGGTACATCATCTGTCTGTTTGACAATAACGAGAATCCCAGTGTTCACCCAGTGCCTCTGAAGTTCGGAGATACCAGAATTTCTAAGTTCCATTCTATGCACTAATGAATAATGTGAACATAAACCATGTGTTGTTTTTTTTCTACATGAGTGGGCAAGTTAGCATTGAACATCAAAGTTTATTCAATTGTACAGTGTGATTTAAACATAAATTAGCTTACAGAGAAGGCCTTTATAAGCTACTGTCTTTCATAAATGTTATACTGCCTTTGTTGTATACAGTAAAACTGAAATGACAGCAAATATAAGGTTGTTAATATGACAAGGAGAAAACAAATCCTACAACATGCTACACAAGAACTAAAGATTAACAATACAAGACCACACCACTATACCTAATGAAGCATTTCATTATGTCTGTTCAGATAGCTCCTTGAGAAAACTTAGGTCTAGTCACCGACTTCAAGTAAATTCAGTCTATTTAGGTGGAGTGCAATGGAACTGAGGGTCTGGAAATCATCCCTGTCAAGATGACAGTAAGAATACATGCCTTTTGCATAACCCCTCACTTCAGAGCCACTTTTCAAAACATTGCCTGGTTATATCCACTTTTTGCTAGCTCTGCTAAGAGCACGTGGTACAGGATCTGTTTGAACAAGTGCCCTGGATTCTCTTTTGAGGTATTAAGCCAACCTTCTGTAGCAGCCAATGTAGATTTGGCTTGAAAAAATTTTCCAGGGTACAAAAAACAAGTATGCTGTGCAAATTCTTACTATACCCTCTGTTTTATTTGCATGATATGTATAATCTTTGCAATTTGGTAAATGCAATATTTTAGGCACATCTGATAATTCTTTTGCTGTCCTGAGGAAAAGTATCTAGGCAGACATAACGTATATTTAACAATGTGAAGCATATCAATGCCTTACACAAAGTAGCACCTTGTTCAGTGGACCAGAACCTTAGCATGACAGCTGTCCAAGGGTACAAATTAATTTCTGAGCTGTAGAATGCAGTTTGAGACAAGAAATATGCTACAGAAACATGATAAATTGGAGAGACACATTATAATGAAACTGTTCACAATTGTAGTCAGCTGGCAAATTTTCTGGAGCAGTTTTTAGCTAAAGGGAAAAATTTAAGGAACAGAATAAAGGAACATCATGAGATAGTAAAGCAAATGTTTGTGATAAGTCCTTTCTAACCAAGGCAGATAAGTAAATATCTGAACAAGATGGTTATGTGGAATAACACTCTAAATATGATGGATTAAAGAGCAAATATTCTGAGGTTAAATGAGAAATAACAGGAACAGTATGTAATAGTTGTTTAAAGTGAATATATTTTCATCTTCCCTGAAGGGGATAAGCAAAAGACTCTTCCATCATGGATCATAGAGTCACAAAGTGATTTATTTTAGAAGTGACCACAAAAATCATCTACTGCCACCCCACTGCCACAAACAGGAACACCATCCACTTGAAGATAGGCATCTGGAAAGTCCACAGTAGCTTCTAATTCTTCTGTGTTCTGAGAAGTGTTAAGGTAAAATAGTTCTAGTGAATTGTATCTGAGGCATGAATTAAAATGCATCAGTAGCTTCAGCCTTCAAATTCTGAACTGACTTTTAATTGAAAGACTGTCATCTTATGTCACATATTGCCTTTGTTGGACAAGGAGATTTAACTATACTTGGATGTTTATTCATTTTTCCTCTTTGAGTTAATTTAATCTATTTTATTATTAATTTAATTGAAATCCATTATTACTTTGCTAGCTTTTGTCTCATGACCTGAAATATTCAGTGCTGACAGTATTTCTGCAATGTATATTTAGATGTTAATAAAATCAGACCTTTCAAAAATTAGCAATTCACTGACACTTTGAAAACTTGTTTCAGTCAATGTAGTTTGTCCCAAATGCTATTTTATTGCTTAGACATTTCAGTATCAAGTTCTAAAATGTATGTCTTCAGTAGTTGTCTACAGTTGCTTCATGAGATCCATATCATAAAGAAACCATTGAGGTAGATTATAAGACACATTGAAAGAATTTCCTACATATTCTGCTGCGCACTTTTAGTCAGACTTCTCATTGGCTATGCCTGGATAGAGACCTTCCATAGCGAGACAGCTAAAATGAGGTGGTATGAGTTGGTATAAGTCAGCACATAGGAATGTCTATGCAGTGCCTCCACTTGAACCATAGGTATGCCATTTTGAACAATTTACCCTCTGAAAAGACAAAGATAAGCGTAGGTCCATCTAAATTCTCTCACACGAAAAAAAATGAGGGAAGTAGCCCTGCTAAGATGCTGAAGCCTGTTAAGTCTGTCAAACTAAGCTTGAGTGCCCTTGGTTGAAACAGCACTTGAACAGATGGATATTTGAGCATAAATGCTATTTAAGTGTAAGCATTAGGGCACTCATTTATCAGCATAGAACACATATGTTGTAAGAGAGAATCGTTGCTTAAAGAATGGATTTTTGGTTAATTTTACACATGGCTGAATGAAAATGTCAATTATTTTAATTTCTGCTTTATTAAATATTCATACTTTTTTTTTTTTTTTTTGTTCCCTCCCATAATTCATGTACATTGCAGGGAAAATTGGGCAGAATACAACTCTTTCATTTCAGCGTGAATTGTGTAGATACATGAGACTGTCTGATGGAATACATTGTAGGATCAAGGACATGTAAATCCTGCTAATATTCCTAGTTTGCATTAGTTTTTTCAATACCTTAAAATAGAACAAAATGCCTCTTTTGAGATTTTATGGTTTTAATATCATCTTTTTTTTTTTTTTTTTTTTTTTTTTTGTCTTTATAGTCAGTCCAGAGTTGAATTGTGAAGCTCATGGTGCTCTTGTGAAATTGCTGCAGCTCACAGCAATAAGGTTGTTGACCATTACTGTTTCGGAAACTGTACCCAGAGAGTGGCAGTCAGTAGCTCAATGTCTGGATGGAGATCAGTGACAAATGGTGTCCCTCTGGGGTCAGTTCTAGAATGGATACTTTTTATCTTCATCAGTGACATTGGGGGTGGGATAGAGCACACCCTCACTAAGTTTGCAGATGACACCAGGCTGTGTGGAGTGATTGATACACCCAAGATCCAGGCAGTCTGGAGAAATGTATCCTGGAGAAATGTATCCATCCTCATGAGTTTCAACAAAGTGAAGTGCAAGGTCTTTTGTCTGGGTCATAGCAACCCCCACTATCAGTACAAGCTGTGGGATGTAAGGATAGAGCACAGCCTTGTTAAAAAACCCTGAGAGTGCTAATGAATAGCAAGCTGGATGTGTGCTACCAATATTCCCTCACAGCTCAGAAAGCCAACCATATTCTGTGCTGCATCAAAAGAAGTGTGGCCAGCCAGACGAGGGAGGTGATCCTGCCCCTCTACTCCACGCAGCTGAGACCTCACCTGGAGTACTCCATCCAGATGTGGATTCCTCAGCACAGGAGAGACATGGACCTGTTGGAGGACATCCTGAGAAGGGAGATTTAAATTAAATATAAGGAAAAAGTTTGTCACAAGATTGATAAGGCACTGGAACAGGTTGCCAGAGAGTTGTTGGATGTCCCATCCCTGGAGACTTTCAGGGCTCTGAGCAACCTGATATAGCTGTAGATGTCCCTGTTCATTGTAGTGGAGTTGGGTGATGGCCTTTATGGATCGTTTTCAACTCAAACAATTCTCTGTTTGGTTCTCTGGAGTCTGTGTAAATTGCACACATTTTCTTCCAAATTATTTAAATGTTTAAATGTATTTTAAACAAAAAAAAACCTTTTATTAATTTAGTCCTATTGATAGATGGAAGTTTTTTATGCTTATGTGGGGAAAGCAGATTTATTTCGTGTTTCTATGTTGTATTTGAAACAAAGCAAGATCCTTTGCGTGCAATGATGAGTCTGAGAATTTGTTGATGGAAATGATTATTTTTATTATGATAATAGTTTGTGTTGGAAAAATAAATAAATAAATAAATAAATAAATAAATAATGAAAATAAAAATTACTCCAGTCCACAATAGAACTTTGAGCTGAACAACAGCAATAGAAAAACAATTTAACAACCAAAGAGAATTAATGACCAGACTAAGAACTAACTGTGAATAAAGTTCATACACAGTCGTGTAAAACTAGGAACACTTGATCCCCTTCCTACGAGTCTTACAGTAAATTGCATTTACAAAACAGAAACAGAATGGAGTATATGACTCAAAGAGATTATAATATCAATCCTCTTTTTTTCTGAACCAAGAACTTTATTTATTGTTCAAAGTTTGAGTAAAATAACAGACCAGATCTTCCCAATCGAGATTGACTAGTCATATCTAAGCAAGGGCAACTTCATATACTCTTTTGTTATCACATTTGTATAAGGAAAGATTTTCTTCTGCTAGCATGTAATTCCAAACAGTAGAGCATACAAATATGAAACAGATTTTCTTCTGCATTCATAAATCCTAAGACTCAAAGGTTGTAAAATAAAATGATTTATAGCTCTGAGCATTATCAAAAATAAATGTTACAGTATAAAAATGGTTTGAAAGCATGGAAATGAAAATTTAACAGGATTCACAGTCCTTCTGAAGTTTCTGAACTGGATCACTAGCCTTTTTTTTTTTATTTATTTTTTAACTAGATCTGTCTTCATATGATTAATATCAATTCACAGAATGTTATTTTCAAGAGTACTTTTTAAAAAAGACATGAGGAAAAAAAATCATGTTGTTCATTTAACCATTTTGTTTTTCATTTTTCTTTGCTTCATTCTTTAGCTAAAACAGCTACATTCTTTTTAGTGGATCCAGATAGTGAATGATTTATAAAAGCTCTGAACCAGCTCTGGATTATGAAACTGACTCTAAAGTAAGACTACAAAATGATCTATAAACAATGTTTATTCCCTCATTTTTTTTCTTTGTTAAACTATTTCTTTCTATTGATTTCAAAGAAGAATTTTGCTTTAAGATATATTTTGCAATAAAAGTCCTATGAAAAGGGTAAGAATGCTAGACAATAGGAGTGGCAAGGTTTCAGACAAAATTTACTCTGGGTGTTTCCTTTATCTCTTATTATATATGACAATTACCTTGTAGTTTACCAGTTAACATATGACTGAACTTAAAATTTATAAAACAATTTTCTCAGTTCAGAATTATATCCTAACGTACATTTTCACTACAAGCTCCTCAGATCTGAAGTTGAGGAGAGATGCTTTGGAAACCCATACCTCACAAAAACAAAGGTGAGACACAACTCCAGTGCACATACTTGGGAGACTATCTGTTGCTCTCAAACTGAATCATAACATATTTAATGCTAATTCTAAACGGATTCTGTCAAAAAACATGAGAGTATCAGAATCTCCTCACTGTGGTAAATATAAGATAATCCAGTGTAATCTGTGGAATGCACACTATTACAGCCTACAAAAAGGCAGACATTGAGAGAAAGACACATACAGGGAAATGTTTAATTGAATTTTTTAGATTATTAGATGACTAGCTTTGAATTAAATAGTACTTATTTATATTTAGTGCAATCTATTTCATTAATCACCTCCTTGGAGCACCTAATTTTTCACATTAACCACAATGAAGCTTTTTATTTTATTTTATTTTATTTTATTTTATTTTATTTTATTTTATTTTATTTTATTTTATTTTATTTTATTATTTTTAATTTTACTTGGTAATAAATATCAGTCTCCCTGAAGGTATGCTGTATCTATCACACGTGTCATGTCATGTGTCTCTGGAGGTCTGAAGGCAAAGCCGACAGTGCCATCTTTCCTTGATCTCACTGGGCACAAGAAAGAATGCAAGAACTCTACAGCTTCTCAGAGAAGATGGGAAAATTAAAATAATTTTAGAAAAGCTGTATAAATTATAATATGACTTTGCTGTTCTAGTTTATACGGCTTCTTATATTAATTTCTCTGGTGGCTTTACATATTTTAGTCCTGTTTAAACTGAATTGGCTAGAATATTCATTTCTGTATTTTCTTCTGAGGAAAGCAGGTTATACAGATGAATATTTTAAACAGCTATTCACATATATATCTAATAAGAACACAAGATGAAGGGGAATAACTATCCAGTGGGAATTTAAAGTTTGTCTTAACTGAGACCTGAAGTATGTATTTTTTCAGTGTAGCCATCTTTTTAAAGAAAACGGTAACTTTCATATTTTCACAACAGGATCAGCTTATGAGCAATTTTAATGGTGGTCAATATGCACAAACTCCTACCTGTGCAGCTCCCTCAGTAATATCACACTGTGATAACCAGAAACACTTCTTGTAGAGCCAATATTCTGGAAAGATGGCATCAAGTCTTTCTTAGAAAAATCCCAGCTGTTGAGTCCAAGTGAAAAAAAAAAAATGAAATCATTAAAAATATCAGATGAATGCATTTCCTGTTCTGTCTAGTGTCTTCTAGCAACTCTAGAAACACATTAATGTGCAATGTGTAACATATCTAGTCTGCCTCCTTATAGCGTCTCATCTTCTTCTAGCATGAATGGTTTCTTCTGCGCTTCCTACAGTGATAAAGTCCCATTCCCCACCTTTCCGTAGTGTTGGTTCAACCAGTCCAGCTTTGGGAATTTCCTATGGTGTTAGTGCTCTTCAATATCTTCATCAATGACACAGATGATGGTATCAAGTGCACCCTCAACAAGTTTGCTGATGACACCAAGTTAAATGGTGCAGTCGATATACTGGAAGGAAGGGAAGCCATCCAGAGGGACTTGGACAGGCTGGAGAAGTGGACCCATCTTGTAGGGTGATGCACTTGGGCTGAGACAATCCCAGGTATTTGTACAAACCGGGAGAAGAACCCCTTGAGAGCAGCTCTGCGGAGGACTTGGGGGTCTGGTGGACAAGAAGCTGGACATGAGCCATCAATGTGCACTGGCAGACAGGAAGGCCAAGTATATCCTGGGCTGTATTAAAAGAGGGGTGGCCAGCAGGGAGAGGGAGGAGATTGTCCCCCTCCCCCTCTATCCAGCTCTTGTGAGGCCCCATCTGAAGTACTGTGTCCAGGACTCCAGTATAAGAAGGATGTGGAGCTTTTGGAGTGGGTGCAAAGAAGAGCCACTAAGATGATCAGAGGGCTGGAGCACCTCTGCTCTGAGCAAAGGTTGAGGGAACTGCGCTTGTGTACCTTGGAGGAGGCTCAGAGGAGACCTCATCGTGGCCTCCCAGTATTTGAAAGGAGTGTGTAAACAGGAGAGAGGACAGTGATAGAAAAAGGGGGTATGGTCTTAAACTAAGGCAGGGGAGGTTTAGGTTAGATATTAGGAGGAAGTTCGTCACACAGAGGGTGGTGATGCACTGGAACAGGTTGCCCAAGGAGGTTGTGGATGCCCCACCCCTGAAAGCATTCAAGGCCAGTCTGGATGTGGCATTGAGCAGCCTGGTCTGGTGGTTGATAACTTTGTGCATAGCAGGGGGGTTGAAACTTAAGATGATCATTGTGGTCATTTTCATCCCAGGCCATTCTATAATTCTATGATTCTATTAATTATCAACCTCACCATACAACCGTAACTCTAACAACCAGATACTAAATCATGTCCCTGAGCACCACATTGGTCATCTAGTAGACTGTAAAGGCAGTAGGGACAGAATTATATACTTAATTCTTACAGAGATGAAACATTACAAAAACAAAAATCAATTGACAATTGAGAAGTGCAACTGACGTACAAAAGAACAGCCCCAAATGAAGAAAGTCTGAAGAAGAATCATACTGTTTCTGGGTATATATCATTATTCTTTTATGCATTTTAGCATTTCCAGATTGACAAAAACTATAGAAACACAAATCAACAAATAAAAGTACTAAATCATACACTGATTCACAATGAGGACCAAAGCTGTAAATGATGAGGATGTATTTTTTTGTGTAGATAATTACTTCTGTTATCATCCTTCTGGGATTACTGCTCTGAAACACATTCAACCACATAGTAAACAGACAGCTAAGAGACCTTTATGTCTTTTTCTTATTTTTCCTCTTCATTAGTATTTTAACAAACACAATTTTTTAGTGCTTTATAAAAATATATTTTTCAAATATGGTAAAAGCCACAGTTTGATTACCACTTCCTCATAATTTAATCAATAGTTTCTTGTCCTAATTACAGATGTTAAACATTTCTGAATGGCTTATGATATGAAAATCTGATAAATAAGTTAATTACACTACACTGAGTATACAGACGTCAGATTACATAAAACCAAATGGTGTTTGGCCTTAAACTATTGTGTGCATTTCGTGCACAGATTTCTATGGAAGGCATACTGAAAATGAGAAAGGTTAAAAAAAAAAATAATGGAAGGTAAAACTGAGAAATATAGTAAGATATTAAAAATGTGATAAAGCAGGAAAGAATGAGAAGCAGTACTACAAAAAGGAAGAGAACTGTAGAGAAACAGGTTGATGATAAGGCTGAGATGATGGCATGTGTTTAATATTTTTAGAAGAAGCATATTTCCAGGAAACAAACAAACAAACAAACAAAACAAAAATAACTACGTATCTGCTTGTATTGATTATTTTGGAACATAGTTCCTTTGTTCCACTGTTCAAATTTCTGGAACTTCTCGAATATATCTTTCTACAAAATTAGTTTCCAAGACGTCATTACATGTTTTTTTCTAACTTGAAGATTTTTCATATTTCTACAGCTTCCATTTAGAATCAAAATTGCAATAAGAATTTTACTTTATAGGGAAGAAAAAAATCTTGCACAAATTCTGGCCAGGACAAATGGATGTAGGAACAATCCCAAAGCATATGGGTTAAATTAGCGACTGCTGAGTTGCAGTGCCAGCATTTGTCTGCTTAATGACATGATTTTAAATAATTGGAGGGGGGTCTTGAGCATCCTCCATGTGATTTTCTGATGGATTAATTTTAAACAGAGGGCCAGGGAACATTTGGGACCACTAGTATGAATGTGTTTCTGTTGGTTAACAGCTAATAATTGGCCTAGTTTCTTGTCCCATTTCTTCTTCAGGAAAACATAATTAATTCAAATGTAAAGGCCACTGATATGCATAGCATGTGCTAATGTAAAAAACTGTAAAAAAGGGGGAACCTCTGGAGTAAAAAAAAGCAGGTCATATGGTCAGGAGTGGGATAGACAGCAAGACTGAATTAAAAAATAACAATTTGATCAAGCTCGTCTATCACTTTTTCTCAGGCCATGAATTTTTAAAAATATTAAGAGTTTGCAGTTAAATACTAATAATAAAATAAAGTAATACTAGAGGTGAAAATTTAGATACCAATCATTCTTCTGAAGTTCAAGAGTGAAAACAAAAAGAGGAATTTGTCTATTCCCAGTGGCTGAAGAGTTCTTCCTAATAGAGAAAAGAAATAACCTCAATGTTATTTTCAATTAGTGCTTCAAAACTGTTCTTTTAATTCAGCCTTAAGAAAAGAAATCTCTTCTGCTTCTTGGTGTTAAATATTATCTGTTTTTAAATTATTACAATTGATAAAATGCTGTAATTATTATTTTGCTGGCATACGGAAGCAGCTATAAATCTGAAGTTTCAGTCATGTAATTGAAGTCAGAATCTGAACAAAAAGTTGTTTTATGGAAATCTTTGAATGGATTATAAGTTTATGCATTGAACACAGACCTTTAGGAAGGAAAAATGAATAATCTAACCATACTAAGTCATAATCATACACATTAAATCACCCAAATATTTGGAAATTGTATTGGCTAGTAATAGAGATCTTAGATTAACAGTATTTGTTAGAGATGCAGGATCCAAACCTAACTATGAATTTATGAACATGTATAGAATGCTTTTTGCATACAAAGATAATGAAATAGATTCCTTCATATTTTATAAACTACTATAACACAAAAGAAAAAACGTAGATTTATTACGTTGTGCTACATCTTTATTAATTTTGTGGGCGGGGGGAGGAGGGTGGGGGAGGTATGGAAATCTGAGACCATGAAAATCAGCACATTCACTGAAAGTCCAAAATTGAACATGCAGTGTGACTTACAATGCATTGATAAGAATGATTATAGTTTGTCTTAATATTTAGCTCACTTTAAAATCCTTTGGTTTTTTGCACAGTGATGCTATGTTTCAGATAAAAATATGGATTATTAGAGTCCAGAAATAAAAACTAGAGGGGTGGAAGACTGGGTGCTTACTCATTTAAACATTTACCTCACAGGCTGAGTATATTTTTGAAGCTTGAATAATATATATATATAATTTCTATTGTGCAGAATTTTAACTTTGCCTGAATAGGATTAGATTTACTGACAGGAAATATAATTGCGGCTTATTCAGTAAAGGACTACAGCTTTTTACTTTTGAAAGTAATTACAGACTATATGAAATTTCCCATGTTCATGGTTATAAAATAATTTGCCCTGTATTTCTGTCTGATTAGTTAAACAATGTAATGCAAGAAAATAAAACAAACGGAAATTTCCCTTTTTCCAAGTGGAATCACTTTAATTTCACAAATATTTTTTTAGAAAAATTGAACTTTTAGGAGTATTGTGGTTTTGTAATTTTTGCTATTGATATTCCATATCACAACATCATGTGGAGCACAGGGAAGAAGAACTACACATCCCAGAGGACCTCACGGTCAGAGAGGAAATACATCACAGAAGTGACACTTGCTCTCTCTCTCACTGCCTGGCAGCAGGTATGGTTGTGCTTCCAAACCATGCCCCTTCAATTTCAAAGTAGGCTTCTTGGTCCTCAGAAAACTCTCTCTCTCTTATTTTACTTGATTTATTAGCCTCGGTTTCAATTATATTTTATTATAGTGTGTTATCTTGCATTCTGATATCATGGTAAAATAAGTTTTCCTCCTTAGATCGTTGCCGCTGCTGTGTTTGTTTCCTTGAGCCTGTTTTACTCCAATTTATAGGAGGGAGTCAAGGTTCTTTTGATATAAAATACCCAGCATGAGATTGAGAAATAACGGTTTGACCAGTTTATTACAAATAATAATTAAATGAGAAGATGGGGAAGGGAGAGTGGTGACTACTGAGAATTAGTGTAATGGGGAGGGGAAAGAGGGCAATAGGAAAGGTAGGAAGAAAGTAAGAATTGCGTAAAGTGGGGATAGTCACCACCTGGATGCATCAGCGTCCACAAGTCGTTCCATTGGTCGGAGGCAAAAATGCAGGGACGAGCAGCAGCAGAAGGGAGCAGCAGCGGAGTGACTGGCCACAAGCAGCAAGCTGGTGAAACGCAGAGCAGGTGGTGGAAGAAGCAGCAGGGTCTAACAGAGCAAGGTCCCACGAAGCAGGTACAGGAGAGTCCATTGGCAGCAGTAGGGCAGCAGTAGGGCAGCAGTAGAGCAGCAGCAAGGGATCTGAAGCCAGACACATTTCTTGTTCTTCAGCATGCAGGTGTCAGGTTGTGAGGAATCTGATGCCAGAAAACCTTCTTCTTCATGTTGTGAGGAATCTGATGTCAGAAAACTGAACTTAATGCTGATCCCTCTTTTTATCCTCCTATCACCTGTCTACGTGACATTCCTGGGTGCTTGGCTAAGAGTCATGTGCAGCACCCCCTGAAATGGCCATCTTCATTGAGATAAGCCCACACAAAAGACCACTTCACAGCCATTCATCTGCACTTTATCTCTCTCTTGTGGCTCCTGGCCTTGTCCATCTGCGACCCTCAGACAAAGGATTTCTAAGCTCTTGCCCAGGACTTGCTTGGACTTGTCCATCCTCAGCAAACTTTGAGGCAATAGTAAAAACTGTGGCCTCTTACAGAGCTCAGCTCCCATCTCCCTATCCCTTCCCCTTTTCCCTTCCCATTTTTTGGTGCCAGGGGGCCCAAGGGCCTACTGTCATGGACCTAGATTGATCCAGATAACTCCATGACACAGAGCAAACAAGATAATCTTCATTCACTTACAGATGTGTCAGTAAAACAAATCTAACCATTTATGGCCAGTAGTAATGGCCTCATTATGACCTCTTACATAAATATAATTTACAGAAAATTAGAGAAGGTAAATCTGACTGTTAAGATCAAAAGTTGACGTTGCCTCTTTAAATTATTATTACTGTACACTACCTACACCTGGAAAAAGTAACTGTGTTGCTGTATTTTGAAAAGAAAGGACTACAAATTGTTAGCAGTAAATAAGTTTGCAAGTATTTTCCTCATCAACTACTCTGCGTTTTTTCTTAACACAGTCCAAACAAGGATGGTAGGGAACTGATAGTAGTCTATATTCTGACCTTGACTTCTGAAATTGATAATTAAGAGTAATATATCATTATATAATTACATAATTATAATTTAATGGCTTGACCTACATTATTTTAAGATAGAATATACCATATATTTTATTTACTTATTTTGGAATACAAAACCATGAAGCTTAAGCTGAAGTTTTACACATTTCAGATAGTAGTATTCATATTACCATTCACGGTATAATGTTATAGACTTAAAAGGAAAACACTGTCCAATATCCATGGTTGACCTAAGGGGGCTGTGACAGAGTCAAAACGTGTTTTTAAAACCTTACTGAACTGTTTCACATTGCTCATCTTCCCACTCTGTGAAAGTTTGTTAGCTATATAAAATACACGCATAGAGGAAACTGAAAAAAAAAAAGAAAGAAAAAAAATCACCAAAATTTTGATGAAGATTATGATGCCTTCCATAAGATTTATTCTTCATGTTCTCTGTTCTCTCTCAGTGCTTAATGATCACAGTAAGAATGAGCTTAAAATAGCTCTGTTCTGGCCATGTGCAGAACAGTGACTCAAATCAACCATTTCCCTGTTATCCATTTTGTTTCAGCTATCACATGGGAGAGCTCCTAGAAGTGTTGGGCCATGGAAGGGTGAAGTCATGCTATTCTTAATTTTCCTGTGATGTAAAATTTCTTCCAGTGATTTATTTATTTATTTATTTATTCATTTCAAACACTGAACGCTAGTTTGCATGGATCCATTGCATTCCTAATTAGTCCCAGGATCAGATCCCAGATTAAAATCTTATTTTTTTTTTTTATTTTTTTTTTTTTCATTCTAAACATGCAGTTTGAGGAATTCAATAGCAGTAAACACAAATTCTGAAAACAAAAAGCTTTTCAGAATGAGTCCTATATTAAAGCCCAGAGCACAGACAAGATTATTCACATAGTACAGTAAACAATGGAGACCAGCTTCATTTCAGTAGGTTTTTAGATATTAACTGCAGATATAGCAGATAAAGCCACATGATTTTTGTTAAGATGTTGTAAGAGGCCTTTTCCACTTCAGTGGTTCCTTGAGTATTATGTTCTACTTCTTTATGGCTCTATACAGCATACTTCAAAAGAAATTTCAATACCCATCTGATTTATCTACACATGTAGTTATTCCTTCCTAATACTTCTCATTCAGATATTATTTGTTTATAATTTCTTCATGTTATGAAGACTTTGCTGCTTCTCATGAGAGTGCTTCAGTAAGGGCAGTGATAGCAACAGAAAACCTTTTACAGCTGCAAAAGTAACCACTATTTCAAATAAAGTAGATGATAAGCCCTTCTTTTCAGCATTTTTCTGTGTTCTGTCACCTCACAACCATCTTGAATGTCAGGCTAACATCAACAATGCATTTTGCATTAAGTATACTTGTGAAAACTGGAAAAATAACAAGAAAAACACATGGCTTCTCTGCGTAAGACACATAGACTATATTTACTTCCAACTCATTGAGAGTCAGTTGAAGCAGATGGAGTTCATAATTCACTAGGTCTGGGGCTTCCATTAACTTGGAGTGAAAGTCTCAAGCCAAATCCTAATATGTATGTCTTTAATTTTTTAGTTAACTCTTCTAGTAAAACATACTACAATGAAGACTGTCCCTTCTCAGTACTGCTGTTTGCTTCTCCAAGTCAGTGCTGATACTCAGTCAGGGTAGAACTCAGCTTATCATGGTTATTTGGAATAGAAAACTGTTTTTTGGTTTTTTTATCCCTCCAGTTCTCACAGCTCAGATGTGCCATGGATGTTCAGTGCTGTTTCAACAGAAGAAAGTGTTTATAGCCTTTTTAATGAAGCTTTATTATCTATTCTTTGCCTTGTGTTTGTTTGTTTGTTTGTTTTCTTCCCTGATGTTAACTTCTATCATTTGGCTTTTCATTTTTCATCAAGTCACAAGTTTCTTTAAGATATTCATAATATCACAAGTTCAAAAACAGTTGGGGATTCCCAGGGTTGCTTTCCTCAGCCAGGTAGGCAGTATCTGGTTAGATCAATAATCCGTTTTCATAGAAAGTGGAGATTTTGGGACAGCTGCAACTAAATACCTTTTTAATTACAACACATGGTTGGGAGATAAACTGTGATTGCATGTGTAGTCACATAATATTTATGTAAATAAAGTTTGTGGTCTCCTGAGAGCCTGCTCAAATTAAATAGCTACCTTATTTTTCTATCTCAGTTAAACTGGTGACACCATATTAATTTTAATTATTATTTCCCAGGAAGACAACATGTCAAAAGTTGTATTACCCTACTGCCTGTATGTTTATAGGAAAGACCAAACCCCTGCTCATGCTAGCTTTCTGAATGTATTCCTCAAGTATATAGTTTTGATCTTCCCAAAACAGGTTACCTTCAAGTTCTCCTAGTTACCTTCCTTAGTGAGGCTAGAGGTAGAACAGACTCCAGGAACATTCTCCCCATGGATTTAATGCTTTAGAGAGTTTTCTGATTTAAAAAGTACTCTATCTACTAATGAAATTATAATAAGTATTTCAGTCATATTGCCTGATTTATGATGACACTTTCACATAAATAAATAAAGTCTGCACTGCTTATCTTTCACTCATGAGAGCAACTTGTGACTCCTCTTGGGATGCTGTTCAATGTGATGAGAGAAGGGCTGGAAATACTCCATATAATGGAAAAGGTTTGTTTGAATGCTGGATGGGCATGCTGAGCTCCTTTAACCTTTTCAGCAATCTCATGATTTCTCAAAGGAATGAGCAAGCACTTTCCTTTCAAAGGATTCATTGGCAGAGAGCATGCATGTATTTGTCTTGTCTATCACCTCCACAGTCCACAACAATCAGTTGAGCAGCATAGCTGTGAACCTTCCTTTAAAAAAGTTTCAACAGTCTCACTCTTTGTTTTTCATTAAGCTCTAAGCTTAAATATTAACACATTTTAGACTGGTAGTAATGTGAGATTTATTTATTTATTTATTTGTGTCTTTGGAGACTGCTATAAAAATTGATTTTTTCTTATTTAGAATTAAATTCAAACCAAATTGACATCTTAAAATGATTCTACACAACGACATACCAGATAGCATGGTGAGCACATGCTGGAATGGAAACATCTTGGATCACTCTGTCTCTTTGTATTATACTAAGACTAGGTCTATACTGGCAAATAAAACAGACATCTATTTGACACCTATAAATGAATAGAAAATCATGTGGGAGTGTTCTCAGCATAGTTTATGTATGAGGTATCACTTCCCCCAAATGTCCAAGATGGCATAACTGCATGCAAACCATTCTGGGATTGTGAAATTCCTCAAGGTGCCCCTGAACACTGGGAAAGCTCCAACTGTCATGGTCCAAAACCATGCCATAGTAATGTATTAACTGGTTTGCTTGATTGTAGGACAGTGATCTAGCTCATGCCTTAGATCTGCCTAAATATTTTTGGAGCCTAATTATCTGCAAGGTACCAAACTGAAGTACAGAGCTATTTTGTACGTGTGGGAGGAATATAAAAAACAGATAATGTTCTTTAACCCCTTTGTCATGGATGAAAAACACAGGAATATAGTCTGATTCCAATTACATTTATAAGAAACAAAACTTCACTCCTGGGCAGGAAACTCACAGCCCATTTCCAGCTTTAAGCAAAATGTCATAGCCAACTTATGAACTGCTTAAAAATGGCTTTATGTAATGAAAGTGCTGACAGACCTTTAATTATATCCGTGAGTGTGACTATATAGCAGAATAATTTTGAATTCTTCTTTGATTCTTGAGGTCTGAAGCAATTTTAATTCACTGTGAAGTGACATCGACCAGAGTACCAGTGTGAGACACTTTATTTTAATATTTAGCATATGGAATTACAAGCTGATCATTTCCTAATGTCCCTAACTTCTGACCTGGCTCCAAATTTATCAATTAAATTAAATGTATTACCATTAATAACAAATGGATTCTTTTGTCTGTGGAAAAGAGGGGATAAGATATTAATAATCTTACTGAGTTTTACATAATATATTCTACATAATAATTACAACTATAGCAGCAGGAAAATTCATATAGCATTACCTATTGCTTGAAGATATATGACCTTTTATAAGCATATTGTAATTTTGCCAGAATTTGACAGTTTGTTGCAAACTTGCCTCTGCCAAGCATCTACATAAGTGTGAAGGATTTTCTCTTTTTCCTTCACATTCTGTCTCTTTTTGTAATTTGAGTATTACAAACTACTGAATTAAAGGAAGTACAACTTTATAAGGCTGTGATAAACTGGGGATTCGTGTACAGTTAAGTTTCAGCCCAGCAAAGAATTATATGTTTATCTAATGTTATGCCCTGTAAATAAACCCAATTATTCTAACTATATACACTTATGCCATGTAAAATAATGATTGTCTATATCTATGTTTATAGAAAGAAAAAAAAAAAAGGAAAAAAAAAGTATTTTACACATTAGCAATGTAACGATTTCAGCATAATTAAACATAAATGCAAATAAAAGATGTATAAGTTATGTATCTGATGGAAGGATGCTGTCACAAACAGAAGTTCAAAGAGAATGGAGATAGGTGTTTCTCAGTGGTACCCAGTGCCAGGACAAGAGGCAATGGACCCAAAAGGAGACACAGGAGGGTTTTTACTGTGAGGGTGATGAAGCACTGGCATAGGTTGCCCAGAGGGGCTGTGGAGATAATCAAAAGCCACCTGGAGGTGGTCCTGGACACCCAGCTCTAGGCATTCCTGCTTGGGCAGTGGGTGGAGCGGATGGACTCAGATGTCTCTGCCAACATCAGCCAGTCTGTGATTCTGTGTGTTGTACCAATGACAAAAACATTAAATTCATGCAGTCATTTTCTTTGACTTAGTAGTCACTGGATCAAACCACTAGCATGTCTTCTTTTAGACACTTTCCAAGACATTTGTCCACAAATAATAGACTACACTCCCATGTAGTTTAGCTTAGGTATGTAGATATATTTTTAGTGAGGGAGCAGGGGCGCAAAACTATAAGGCAATAAAACTCTAAAACAAGGCACTTCTCAGCAAATGAGGCAAGGACAGAGAATCATGATACTAAATCAATAACATTACTTCTGCCTTTTTATCATACCCCAGCTCAAATGGTCATCTAGTGAACATGTAAATGCCAGATATATTTTACAGATTATTAATACTGGGTTTATACTTCTATATATAAACAAGAACAAATCATTAGTTCAAAGCAGCATACTTCTGTGTGGGGATTGCTTTGATTTAGGCTGGCTAAATGGATCTGAGCGCAACACAATAGCTGGAGAATTTAGGGCACATTGGGGTCCTTTTTGATGAGGAGCACAGGCAGAGAGGTCATAGTGTTAAGGTCAGCTGCCAAAACTCTGGCAACTTCAGACTCATTAGAACAGCACGGTGCTCAGCCTTGGGCTGAGGCTGAGCAGGCTCAGCAGCTGTCACACAGCATCTCTCCCCAGAGAGACCCACAGGCTTTTGCTGCTCCAGGAGGTGCAGCACTGCACTGCCAGCACAGGAGTTGGGATGTATTTGGAAAAACACATAAATATACACATGGGAGAAAAACAGGAATTTTCCTTTCAGGGCTTCTTAGAAGCTACAAAGATTATTTATTTATTTACCCATCCTCTTATTTACTTTTGTCAGATTTCTTCTGTGATTTGTGTTGTCCTGTCTCCCAGTATGTTTAATCATGATGATAATCACAATTTGGCTTGTATTTATGTCACAGTTACTGTAAAAGTGATTTGTATGAATGTGCATGCTTCCACTGCCTGCGCAAAGTTGTTTAATGCTTTTGATAACAGCCGCCCAAACTCCCTGTGCAGCAGAGCTGCATTTGTCAATCAGGCCTGGCCAGCTTTAGTAAGTTCAAAGTGCTATTTCTGGAGGCAGTTTGGGAAACTCTTGAGCTTTACTTGGAACCATACATAGAGTCTACCCTTTCTTAAAAATCTGTACAGCTTAATCTAACAGAGTAAACCTATTATAAAATCTTTGCTTTTTTTCTTTAATCTTTCAATTGTATATCTACAGTAATAAATGATGGTCTAAAATGATACAAAGTTTTATATTCAAATAAAATTTAGTTAAATCATGTACCTAGATCTTTTGTGTCCTATTCCATGCTTAACGAATCACTACAGATTTGTAGTTATTTACTCTGCCAAATACAAGATTTTAGTCACACCAATAACTGAAAATAAATCTGAAAAAATCAGAATCAATATTCTGTCATAGATAAAACTTGAATATCAGGCCTGATCTCATCAGACACAAAACTGCTTTTGCCATCATTACAATGTAATTATTTGTATGTTTTCAACTCTAGTAAAATAAAGTCTCATTTTACCAAGGAGACAGAAAGCAATACTAAAACTAAGGAAGTAAAGTTAGTAATAGCACATGTAATTATACTTTCTTTTCCACTTCTTGAGCATGCAGAGAATATAACTTCATGTATGTGCCTATGGTCATATGTAGATACCTTCTGTTTTCTAAGATAGAGATGGCACATGTGTACATAGTAAAGACTGAACAGGTACACCATGAATATAAAATGAACTGAATATTCAAGTTCTAACTAAAATATAAATATTTTACTTATAGTCCATGACAACATGATATTTTTCTAACGTATGCACACATGCATACACACACACATGAATCACTGAATCATACAATGGCCTGGGTTGAAAAAAACCATAATGTTAATCTGATTTCAACCCCCCGCTATGTGCAGGATCACCAACCATTTGACAAGGCTGCCCAGAGCCACATCCAGCCTGGACTCAAATGCCTTCAGGAATGAGGCATCCACACTCTCCTTGGGTAACCTTTTCCAGTGCGTCACCATCCTCTGAGTAAAAAGCTTCCTCCTAATATCTAACCTAAACCTCCCCTGTCTTAGTTTCCCCCTTGTCCTATCACTGTCTACCCTCATAAACAGTCATTAAATGCAAAATGAGAACACGTTTTCAATATTTATTTTCTGTTTAGCAAGACATAATCATGTATCCTGTATCACCTCATATTATTTCTTTTATACATCAGCGTATGGGTTCTTATTCCAAACTATTTTGTAAAATACACTCTAAGTGCACTTTGCATTGCATGTCATGAAGCAGAGAGTTTTATTCACTGTAAGTTATGATTGGTTAAACATGAGAGAATGAATGATCTCTAGAGAAATTACAAGAAGAGAATATATACAGAGCAGAAGCAGGGAATGTACACCCAGAAGAAAAGGGTGAAGGACTGCACAAATACTTTTGGAATTAAGAGGGGTAAACCATGAGTTGGCTTGATTTGGAACTAATGAAGGGTGTTAATAGCAGTCTATTATTATTGCTTACCACCAGCTGCAGATGTACCATCACAAGACCATGTGAGTCCATGTCCATAAGATGTAGAAGGCATGCTTTTGAAGAACTGTCAAAGAAAGAAAATGTAATGGTCAACTTCAGGAAGGAAAACAGTATATTGGAAACCACTGGCTTACAAGTCTCACCTTGGTGCCTTGGAAAATTATGGTGCATGTCCTTATGAATGCCAGCATTGAGAACTTGTAGGGCAGGAAAATGACTTGTTCAGCAGGAAGCTACCTGGTGGTTCCCACAACCCACAATTGCTTTTTATGATGAAATAATTAATTAAGATGTGTTGGTTACTTTAACTTCAGTAAGGTTTTTAGTTTCATATCTCACAGTTTTCTTGTATCCAAACTGAGGAAATACAGTCTGCTGGACTATATTAGGTGTGTGAAAAACTGTCAGGACTGCTGGTCTCAAAGTGTTGGTCAATTTTTTGGCTTCTGACTGATGGCCTTTCTCAGGAGTCAGCACTAGGGACAACTCTGTTTAAAACCTTCAGAAGTGATATGAATGTGGAAGTAAAACACCATTGTGATTTAACCCTGGCAGGCAGCTCAGCACCACCCAATCACTTTCTGCAGCTTGGAAGGAGGAAAGAAATTATAGAGTAAAATTGAGAAAACTCATGGGTTGAAACAATGATTTTTCACTATCATTTACAAATCTGCACAAGCAATCAAAGCAAAACAAGGAATTAATTTGCTGCTTCCCATTGGCAGGTAGTTGTTCAACGACTTCCAGGAAAGCAAGGCTCATCACACAAAACGGTTTCCTGGAAAACAAACTCTATCATTGCAAACATCTGTCCCCCTCACCATTCTTTACCATAGTTTTATTGCTGAGCATGACCCCACATAGTATGGAAAATTGCTTTGGTCAGTATGGGTTAGCTGTCAATGCTGAATGTCCTCTTAGATCCTTGTAAATCCCCAGTCACCTTGCTGACAGGACAGCATAAGAATCAGAAAAGTGCTGGCTCTATTGATCAGCATTGATCAGTAACAACTAAAAATACATTTATATTATTACAACTGTTTTCATCAAAAATCCAAAACACAGCATCGTAAGAGCCTCTACAAAGAAAATAAACTATCCCTGTCAAAACCAAGTTTGTACTTCAGAAAAAGATTGAAGAGAGCATTAGTTATGGGAAAAGGGCAGAGCTGTTCCTCAGAGACCTAAGAGATTTGGAGGACTGGGATAATAGATAATTTAGAGCAAAGGCAAATGCAAAGCCTTGCACATTGGATGGGTCAATGCAGATTGCTATATAGCAGCCTTGCTGAAAATGACTTAAAGTGTTAGATGGTAAGTTAAGCACAACTTAGCAGAGTACCTTTGTGTCAGTAAAGGCTAATTGCATGCCTGACTTCATCAGGAAGAGCATAGCCAATGGAAGCAATATATATACATTTATATATTTCCACTAAGAACTCATGTTTTCAGCTTTAATGTGGTGCCCTGCTTTGTGTTGTCATGTGAGGGACAGATTGAAAAGCTGGAGAGAGTTCTGTGGAAGGCCACTTACTTTAAGTGACTGACACAAAAAAAGAAGCTAAGAGATCTACATTTGTTCAGTCTAAGAATGAGGACTAACAGGTGACCTATTTGAAGTCTCCAACCAAGAGGGATGCAAATCAAGAAGACAAAAAGCAGCAGTCATAGATTTCAACAACATGAATTCTGACTAGTTACAGAGAATGACAAATACGCCATACACCAAGTAAAAGCATGGACAGCAGGCTCCTTAGTGAAGCTGGAGAGCTTCCATCCTTAGAGATCTGTGCAAGCAGACCTACTCTTATCCTGGGCCTGGAATAGATTACATGGAGTCTGTTTTTTGGTGTGTTTTTTTTGGTTTTTTTTTTTGTTTGTTTGTTGTTTGTCTGTTTGTTTGTTTTTCCTGTGATTTCCAATGATTGTTCAGATAAAACAGTTTTTTGTTGTTGTTTTTTTTAGTTGTTTGTTTTTTTTTTTGTTTTGTTTTTGTTTTTTTTTAAATAAATGAAAACATCGACCCATAGGATGAGACATAAATATTATTTTATCTGATGTACCAGAAAGTAAGCTGTATTTCATGCTTAAATAGTCATGACTTTTCTTACTTTTGTTTACTGCTTGGTTTACCATTTGTTAAGTTACAGACTTTTAAATGACATTTTCTGTTGCTATGACTCACCCTTTTTAAACAATACAATACCATGTAAGTTGAGAACACTTAATATAAAATGCTCAATCACACTCTATGTTTTTCTTAAAATAAACATTTTCATTTATTTTTTCTGTCTTGGTGCAATCTATCTTGCTTAACTCCACCAAAAGCTGTGCTTGGAATGTGTTAGTAATTATTGACTATGCATGGAGGCACTGATCCTGGAAGCACTGAAATGTTGTCAGTACTAAAGACACGAGTAGTTATTAACTCAAATAAGCTTACAGAATCTTCTTCCTTTTCTGCCCTTTCTCTCCTTTGTGGTAAAGTGAGTACAGTGACATAAAGATTAAATGATTTAGCAATTTTGTAGCCTTCCAAATCCTCTTCTCACTGTCTTTTCTCTAGATCAATGTTTTAGTATGTCATCATGCTATAGTCTTATACAACATGTCTCAGCTGTCCAAGAATGCTTTGAACAAACTGCAACAAAACTTCAAAAGAGAGGTAGTTCACAGATGGAGAGAGACAAATTGCTTTAGAGGTCTCTACTGAGAAGCTTGAATTCCGCAACAATCCTGTCCCTGGACTGAAGAACTGGCAAGAATGATGCATTTCTGAAGTTCTCCAAAAAGAAAAAAGCCCTGAGCAAGCAACTGCCTGGAGGTAGGAAGCAACTTGGATACAAGGAGTTATCTAGAAGAGAGGTAAATCATCTTGGTGTGCCCTCCCTGACAAATTTTCACATCAAAAAGTAGAAGGACATTTTGAATGATAAATATTCAAATATATTTTTTCAGGTTTTGTTCTAAATTAAAATATTTAGTGTTGGGCTGGAAGCCAGTTTCCTCTTACAGATGTCACACTGCGTACCCAAGGAAATTTATATCAGTAGTAATTTTTTTCATTCAGGCTTCACATATACAGTTGGAATGTCACCACTGAATTTCAGTGACAGTCTAGAACTCTGCACTTGAGCTATTCCGCTTAGCCTGAGGGAGAAAAATAAATCAAAAGACCTTAGACAGCTTCACTATGTCAGATCTGACTACTTGCATTGCTCTTAATCAAAAATGATTATTATGGAACCTGAAGAATCAGCTCACACATAGATATCTACCATTACTCTGGTATGCAAAGTTAGCTACGGATCTGAAGATGTTGAATTCAATTATTAGGAAGAAAAAATGTCCTTTCTGAAACTATTTTTTGCCACTCTCTGACCATTTAAAGCCAGATGGATATTTCTGTACTCTATCAAAGTTTGAGACAGTGAATAACTTTTTTTTTCAAACCTTTAGAATGTCCTACCCATAATTACAGCCTCATGACACTGAAATCTATTTTGGTGTGTGTGTGTGTTTTCTTTGTTAGAGTGACACAGATTAACAGGAGGAAAAAAAAAAAAAAAAAAAGGAAAAAAGGATGGGGGCTTATTGGCCTACATGCTTCAGCATTAGATCATTCTCTAACTAGATCCAGTGGTTGTTTAGATCATCATGTTATAGAAATGATTGTGTCACCACTTTAGGAAAATAGTAGACTTGTCTGAGAAAAAAAAAAAAAAAAAGGAAATAAAAAACAATTTAAAAAAAAAGGAAAAGGCTGTGATAAAGAGAAACATGACTGATAATGTGACTCTGTAACAATGATGATATGTATTTACAAAAATCATTGAGAGTGAGATGAGTGGGACTCTGGGTTCCCTAATGGTGCTAGTAAGGTCCACAATTTAAAGATGTTTATATATTCCTAACTTTCAGATCTTGTTATAAGTCTCTGATCTTCCCATCTTAACTCTAAGTTTACTCTAAAAATAACGATGACAGTATGAAGACTCTAATTTGTTTCATATTTTTCTTTGGTTGCTGGATTATGATTCACAATCATAAATATTTGCTTTAGTTTGGGCATTCCAATTGTTTACTTCCCTCTAGTGAACACTGCAAAACAGACTGGTGAAGGGAAGATTTTGTGATACGTGAATAGGGTTGGCCACGTGCAGTTTTATAATTATATGGTTACAGTTTATTTTAAGGTTCAATTTAAGAAGGATTTATATACTTTAAATAAATACTTATAGCATGGCATTGTTCAAATTTATGGACTAACACTAACACTGGATTTTAGTTAAGTCTTTACTGAGGCACTCAGAGTGTATTTTTACATATATAGTGTCCTTTATTTTTAGGCCTAAGAGAAGTATTTTACATGAAGACTTTAAAATCCAGCATTGTAAGATTTTGGGAAGCTGTACTTTCTTGGTAGGGAGTGCCTCTTGAGATCACAGTAGTTATGTTTTAATTCTTGTATAGCCATATGACCAGATTCCATTATTCCTCTCCTGTTTATTAAACAAGTATGTTCTTAATACAGACAAATAGTTTTAATTTGTAATTTCTGATTTTATTCAACAGATACAATTTAAAAATATGAGTTTGATACTCATTTTAACTCACATCAAAAAATGAGATTTATACACCTACTAGAAATGAAGGTACTGAAAGCTTTGTTACCGGGATCAAATTATTTGAAGTTCAGTAAGTGTACATGCAAATAAAGTTAAATGGCTGAAATTTAACCAAGAGCAGGAGGCAATCGAACAGTTTTGTTACATTTAGACTTATTTTCACTTATTTTCACTTATTTATGTGTGTTTTATACATAATAGAATATGATGTGTTTTTTAAGGCTGGTTTTTATTAGATTTGAGCAAATATCGTTAAATGCGCTGTATTATTCACAACTATAAGTAAGGGTAGGAAAAATAAAACAAAACAAAATGAAACTATACAACAAAAGCAACAACAACGAAACAGAAACAACAACAACAAAAAAAACTCCTCTCCAAAAGATACTGTCTTTCCGTTAACAGGTTTAAGTGCAGTTTATTGGTTTTTATCTGGTAGACATTGTATGATCTTGTGATGGGAAAAGCATATTTACAAGCATAATTTTTCTTCCATTATTTATTTAATCAATTTGCCACCCAGAAAAATCAAAAGCTATCATGATGATGGAAACATCTTTAGTGCAGACTAAGTAGGATTCAGATATGAAAATACAATTGCTATAAAGGAAAATTACACAATATGCCCACCCACTATTGAGGAATCTTTTAACCTCAAAGTGTTTAAAGTCTCATCCCAATCATGCAAACAGAAGTTGTAGCCAAGTCATGTGTTAAACACAAAACTGACACCGAAGCAGTCTGCCAAGAGTCCTTTGAGACAAGTGAAATATTGTAGACTTCCAGGAAGGCAAGTACATGTATATTTTAAAAATGGGGAAAGCCAAATTAAAACTTTCCATTTAGCAATGAAGTGCTCTCTGGAAGGCTGGATCTGAACGAAACAAAAGAGGTGAAATTGTGGAGGTCTGTACAGACTATTCTACGGCACGCGGGAAAGACTAGTCTTGAAACATATGTGAAGACAAACAAAAGTAATGCTCCAGCCAACACAACATGCTGACACCAGTTTAACCTGGAGTGGAGGGTTATTTATGTTTCAGATGACTAATGATCACTGAAGGAGGAGTACTTAAGTTGTACAGAGGTAGCCAAGTTTAAAAAATGACACATTAAACTAAGAAAGTGATCTGCAAAAACTTGAAAGTAATAAATCTATGAACAGAAGTACCAGGGAATACTTTGATGAGAAATACCAAAGCACAAAGACAGTTACAGCTACCTCTGACATAAGTACCAAGCAGTGATATTGATGAGCTCATAATCACTTTTAGAAGACAAAGCGTGAAGAAGGTAAATTTTTTTGTTAATTTACTTGTCTGTAAGACTCTACAGAAAATAGACTGATGACACAAAAGAAAAAACTGAAGTAGTTAGAAGAATTTCAGGAAAATACAGCTAAAAATCATAGAATTATAGAATCACTCAGGTTGGAAAAGATCTTATAGATCACTAAGGCCAACCACAACCTAAGTACCCTAACATCCCTCCAATAAATCATGTCTCTGAGCACCACATCCAAACGGTTTTTAAACACACCCGGGGTGATGACTCAACCACCTCCCTGGGTAGCCTATTGCAGTGCTTAACAACCCTTTCTGTAAAGGAGTTATTCCTCATATCCAACCTAAACTTCCCCTGGAACAACTTGAGGCCATTTGCCCTTGTTCCTGTCACCTGTCACCAGTGAGAAGAGACCAGTCCTACTCTCGCTGTAAGCACCTTTCAGTTACTGGAAGAGAGCAATAAGGTCTCCCCTCAGCCTTCTTTACCCCAGACTAAACAGACCCAGTTCCCTCAGCCTCTCCTCATAGGCCACAATTTCTAAGCCCTTCATAAGCCTTGTTGCCCTTCTTTGGACCTGCTACAGCACCTCAGTGTCCTTTCTGTCCTGAGGTGCCCAAAACTGAACATTTGCTCAAGGTGAGGCCTCACCAGTGCTGAGTTCAGGGGCGGGATTACTTCCCAAGTCCTGCTTACCACACCATTCCTGATACAAGTCAGGAAGCCATTGGCTTTCTTGGCCACCTGGGTGCACTGCTGGCTCATATTCAGTGCCCCAAGGTCCCTTTCCATCAGGAGTCTTTCCAGACACAAAATAAAAGACCTCAGTCATACTTCTCACAGGTAGTATGCAATATATCATACTGGTAAATGATTATGGAGTTTTGTTTGTTTGTATTTATGTATGTAACTTAAACTGCTTTAGTATACCTATACCAGACAGCGATTTGAATAATTCACTAATGAAAGCACACAGACGTCTTTCAAATACATAACTAAATTCTTCACACTTATATGAAAGAAAAGTACTCCACACATCCATCTTGAAAAAGCAGTATGAAGTGTTGATCTGCTGTCACTTATGCTTTTGATTCTTATGAAGAGTCTTGTGAGTTATTCACTGGGTGACAAATAATGCAATTGGACAGTTAAAACAGAATATTCAGGTCACTTACATGTGAGTATAATAGAACAAATATATTTGTAAAACCTAAAAGCTACTAATACCTCAGCATTTTTCTGGAGAATGTTAACTCCTTCCACCTGGCAGATCATTGATCCCCAAACTGAAGGAAGGATTTTTTTATTTTTTTTTCTACTTTCTTGATCCTCCATCTGAAAGAATGGAAATAGATGATAGATGGAAAGAGGAGATTCAGTAGATGTAGATTCAGTCTCTACTTGACTTGGGATATAAATGCAATACTAAGTAGACAAAAATTTGTTATATAGGCACCAGACTAATTGAAAGCAAGAGAACATCCTGAAAATACTGATTTTAGGATGGTATGAATGAGTCTCAGAATTTTATTTTTTTTTTCTTTTTTTTTTTTTCTTTTTTTTTTTTTCCTCCTTATTCTGGGCGTAGAGGTATGCTGCCCAGCTAGTTCAGCTCAGCACTTTTCAGCTCTACTTAAATAAGCTGTTGTTTATTATTCTCACATTATAACATATTGCCATCTCTCATAAAGTTATTAAGTTAGATAGCCAAGAACAATTCAGTGAGTGCTATGTACCCAGTTATAGGTGTAGAAAAATCTACAGTTGCAAGCAACTGAATTAGTTATATATGTACTTTAAATGAAAAACAGCTGTTCAGAAAAGCTGGCAATATGGCAACATGTACACATTGGGTGAGCTATTCACTTTTTAGCCCAAAGAGATGTCCATTATTATTACAGCTGTCTTAAAAACTACTTTAAAAAATACTTACCTAGCATGCAATGTGAATCATGCATAGTTTGAAATGCATTTCAAAGTATGTAGGATAAAGGAGGATAGAGAGAGTAATTTTCATTCTTCTAACCTGTGTTGGCAGCTGCAAAACTCAGGGCAGATTTTGATGTCTTGTTAATAGATTTTATCACAGTCATCTCTTTATGACAGACTCTTTATCAAGGAGTGTAGTGATAGAACAAGGAGTAGCAGCATGAAAATAAAGAGGGTAGATGTAGACTAGATATTACAGAGGAAATTCTTTATTCAGAGGGTGGTAAAGCACTGGAAAAGGCTGACCACACATTTGTGGATGTCCCATCCCTGCAAGTGTTTAAGTGTTTTTCAGGCAAAGTGGACTGGCAGAAGATGACTGTCCATGGAGGAGACTGGAATAAGATCATTTTTAAGGCCCTTCTCAACCCAAAATGTTCTATGGTTCTTTGATTTACAGCTTCACGGTCTACTTGCTGTTATTTATCCTGTCACAAAACTGGATCAATCTTTGTGTAAATATGGGTTGATCATACTACATTTTCTTTTTGAAAGTAAGAGTTAATCACAGAGAATAACAGGCATTTTTACTTAACTTACTAAATCTTTTAATGGGACATTTAATAAGTATTTGAAACAACTTTCCTGTTTACATCATGACAAGGAAAGATTAGCTGAGTGGTCATGATTTGATTCATTTCTTTTAATTTGGAACAGATTATAAGGATGTATAGATTCCCAGCATTATTGGCTGACAGGTTATTTCTTCAGACACCATCACAGTCTGTATAAAATTAGCTTTCTGCTAAGCATTAAAACAGTGGCTGGCAGTGCACCTCCTGGAGCAAATCACTGGCGGTTGCCTTTGAAAATTAATCTGGAGTGACACATAGTAATAGACAAGTAGTAATTTACACTTTCATCACAGGTTGATTTTATATAAATAACATTTTAGTTCTGTGCAATTAGAGACAATTAAAAGCAGAATTCAGCTTTTCCTTTTTAGCCATTGACAAATACTTATTAAGATATACTCCAGAATTAGGCGATATGTACTATCTAATACAGACCACACATGAGCTGTGTTTAGCCAAATTAGTGCATTATTCTACATGGTAATAGGAAACTCATTGACCTGTGGTAAAACATAGAATCCGCCAAGCATAATTTGGCTCACAGCCCTGGAATATTATGTACAAATGTAGATAATTGGAAAAACATCATAGAAGGGAAGAGGAAAATAATAGATTATGACCAAGTGCTCTTAAATCTTAAAACAACGCTTTAACTATTATCAATGATTGGCAATTCTGCCAGAGAACGTTTTAGCCATCCAGAGGGTGTATAGCAAAAACAAAGTAATTAATATCCTCTATTAGCTTTCTGTTGTGGTTTAATCTAGCAGGTGGCTAAGAGCCACACAGAATTGTCTTAGATGACAATTTGTGTTTGGATGGAGTCAGAATTTTCACCTTAACTGTGATCTGAAATTTCAGAAATAGATGTAATAGAAGATGTCTACATCTAATTATTTTATTTAGCTGGACTATGTGAAAAATGAGCAAATCATTGCTTAAAATAGCAATAGAATTTGTACATGAATTTGCAAGGTCTGAGAAACAGAGATTTGTAATATTTTCTTGTCTAAACTTCCCTTTCAGTGATTGAGCTCTGTTTTTAAGTAGTTTAGCTGCAACGGGATATATATTTTTTTCTTCTTCTTTTCTTACATCTTACTTAACAATGTATCGTACAACCCCAGTTTTAGAAAGGGGATGTGACAAGTAATTATTTTGCTCAGAACTGAATATATTCAATGTCAACATAACAATGTCATGTAGAGACACTGAGCTACTTGGGCTAGTAGCAGAGACAAGATGCAGTTCAGAGAAGTGCAGGGCTGGTGTTAGAAAAGATTGGGTACAGGTTATTATCCCATGACCCCATGACTGTAAACTCCTTGTAAGTTGTCACTTAAAGAAATTCAAATCTATTGCTATCTAAACAAGTTTTATTTGTAACAACATCATATGCAAAATTTAGCAGGTAAATTAAGATTTACAAATACAGAATGAGAAAAGGTATTAAAACTCTGTTAGCAAACACAGCCCAAGTAGATCATAAAGCAAGAAGAAAAAAAATAAAAAAAAATAAAAATAAAAATAAAAATACAAAGCTATTGATAGAAACATCATCTTTCTTCCAGAGAAGACTCCAAACAATTCAACATAACACTCCCCAGCAGAAGACTGGGATCTGGATGAGCAGGAGACAAGTGGGTCTAATATCAGGAAAAGGGGAAGAATCTAAGATGTTTCTGCATAACAATTTTAATTGCATAATTATCATTATAATTAATGATACTGTTTCTTTATAGAATTATTCTTTTTAACTTTATATTTCTTCTGTTTTTCTATTAAAAATGACTTTGTCTTGTAGCACATCTTTATTGGGCACTTAATATTTCAATTATGCTAGCAAGAAATTGTGTGTTTAATGCATTTCTTGTGATTCCTCTTTTCCAAAATACTAGATTTGGGCATAACAGTAGGAATAAAATATCTTAGACTAATAAACTATGTTTTTAAAATTACAGATGTTTACCATTACCAGATTAGAACACACAAGGAAAAGAGACCAAATAATATGTAGAATCATAGAATCATTGTGTCCAGATGTGAAGTCTTCAGTACAGGAGAACTGTGGACCTGTTGGAGTGTATCCGGAGCAGGGCCACAAAAATGATCCAAATGTTGGAACACCTCTCCTACATGGACAGGATGAGAGACCTGGGGCTGTTTAGCCTGGAGAAGAGAAGGCTGTGAGGTGACCTGAGAGTGGTCTGCCAGTATCTAAAGGGGAGCTACAGGAAAGAAGGGGACACAGACTGTAGCAACAGACTCTATCTGCTGTGATAGGATAAGGGAAAATGGTTTCAAGCTCAAAGAGAGTAGATTTAGGTTGGATATAAGGAAAAAGTATTTTATGGTGAGAGTGGTGAGGCACTAAAACAGGCTGCCTAGAGGTATGACTTGTGCCCCCTTCTCTGGACACCTTCAAGTAGAGGATGGATAGGGCCCTGGGCAACCTAATCTGATCATGCATGTCCCTGTTCATTGCAGGGGAGTAGGACTATATGACCTTTACAGGTCCCTTCCAACTCTAAGGATTCTATGATTTTCTCTATTTGGAATGTGTGGATAAGTATTTGCTTAACTACTTTAGATTCTATTGTAAGAAATAGTAAAAGAAATAGTAACACACAGTAATAACCTAGCTCTCTATTACTGCAAAAATTTAAAACAAAAACAAAACCCCCAAACATTGCAACATTCTATACACATAAAACTAGGAGTAAGCATGATAAAAATAAAAAACCTTGGCATTTAACCTTCTACTTTTTGCCTTTAGTCTACAACCTCATTATTTCCAGGGAACACAAATAATTGGAGCACAGTTTTTCTCTGTTAACTGCTTAGAGTTTGCAGCAGGATGTATTTTGAACAAATAATAATACATTGGCAGCCACTGACTGAACTGTATGTTGAATCAGATGGAAACAAAGCTATCCAGCTGACCTCAAGAGTAATTGTGTTA
Organism: Coturnix japonica; assembly: GCF_054131305.1. Lineage (NCBI taxonomy): Eukaryota > Metazoa > Chordata > Aves > Galliformes > Phasianidae > Coturnix > Coturnix japonica. Next base: position 9,340,586 of record NC_140663.1, read on the forward strand.
GTACATTTGATTCCAAAAATGACTGTTCAGATTGCTATTGGCATCAGTATGATTGTTCTCGCAACAGGTGCAACCTCTAGTGTTTGTTTTTTTCTTTTGAGTGATGTCAGATATTTTTCATCCCAGTCACTAAGCATGTGAAAATTTCAGTGCCTTGATGATCTAAAAGAAACTATACATTTTATTTTATTTTATTTTATTTTATTTTATTTTATTTTATTTTATTTTATTTTATTTTATTTTATTTTATTTTATTTTATTTTTTCTCCAATTTGTCATGAAAAATCAGATTATTAATTTTTTGTGTTTAACACTTTTTTTTCTTTTTCTTTTTCTTTTCTTTTTCCTTTCTTTTCTTTTCTTTTCTTTTCTTTTCTTTTCTTTTCTTTTCTTTTCTTTTCTTTTCTTTTCTTTTCTTTTCTTTTCTTTTCTTTTCTTTTCTTTTCTTTTCTTTTCTTTTCTTTTCTTTCTTTTTTGAGTCCTCATCAGTTCTATTCAGCATTTCAGAAGTGATCAGCAGCTGAAATTTTTGTTTGAATTTAACCAGATGGGCTCAAATTTCTGATAATAGTCCGTCTGTTATATGAGAGTTTGGTTATCACTGAATAAAATAAGAATAAATGTCTTTCAAAACGTGAGACCTACTTCAATGAGTTATAGTTCTAAGAATCACACACAAGAGGAGGAAGACTTTCAAAGAAACATGGAACTGTGTTCCTATCAACTGAATCTTTCTATGTGGAAACTAATTCCACACTAAGTATATAGAACTCTAAGGCAACTGCACTCCTAATTTAAATGCAAAATTTCTTACCTAAAATTAAGAAGAAGCTAGAGTATGTTCTCTGTATTGCTGTAACTGTGTTGGAAGAAAATGTGACAGTTCAACACTGTGCTTCCTTTTCTATAGCATGAAACTTAGCCAGTAAGAGTAAGGTAATAGTATATTGGAGCGTTCTTTGTCTCAGATAAGATATAAACCAGGGACAGTTTTTTGTTTAATTACGATGCACCAATTTTTGCATGAATTGGTAACTTTGCCAATTTTTTCTTGGTATAGATATCTATATTCTATCTGCATGTATTTTCCTACAAGTTCTGTTTGATATCATACTCGCTTTCTTGTCATTGCTTGCACTACTATGTCATGGAATACTAATGCCATGTTTATAACTAGATTTGAAATTGTTTTTGAATCCTTTCTTCAGCTGCCTTTCTACTTAAGAATTGGGGGATAACAATAGATTCCTTCTCTGGCAGTAAAGCATTTTAATGGAACACCCCAAATGTCTCTTTCTGGTGTGTATGTGAAAGGACATAAATACTGCTAGTAAGCTACAGTCATTTTACCTTGCTCTTTATGTCAGTGTCTCCTGGGTTTTCTTTGCTTTTGTAGATTGTTTATTTTGTCTTTGTATATGGATCATTTCCATCATTCTTAGAGATAAACTTTTTGATCACTTATTCCAAAAGCATCAATGGTGCTTTGATGCAGTAATACTGGAATGGGTACAGAGGAGAAACAGTACAATGATCAGAGGGCTCGAGTACCTCCTCTATGGGGACAGACTGAGAGATTTGTGGCTCTTCAGCCAGGAGAAGAGAAGACTATGAGGGAACTTGCAGTGGCCTTTCAGTTTCCAAAGAGAACCTGAAGGAAAGCTGGGGAAGGACTTTTTATAAGGGCATGTAGTGGCAGGACAAGGAGAAATGGCTTTAAACTGGAAGAGGATAGATTTTCATTAGATATTAGGAAGAAATGCTTTACTGTGAGGGTGGTGGGACACTGGAACAGGTTTCCCTAAGAAGCTATGAATTCCCCCTCCCTGCAGGCATTCAAGGCCAATCTGGATGAGACTGTGAGCAACCTGGTCTAGAGGGAGATGTCTCTCCCTGTAAGAAGCGGTTTGGAACCAGACAATCTCTGAGGTCCCTTCCAGCCCAAACCATTCTATGATTGTGTGGTATTAGTGCTATGATTTAGCCAGTGTACAAGTAGAATCTGTCTCATGCAAAACATGGTAAGCACCATCTGTGGTTATTCAGCTGTCAGATTACTTTCATGAAAAAATAAAGTAAAAAATGGAAATTGGAAGACAGTGAGGAATCAGAATTTGTGGCTATATGGAAAATGGAAAAACAGAGCCTAAATATCTTCAAGGTAACCAGTGTCTTGAACCAGAATCAGAAAAACATGCACATCTCACAGCAAGCAACAGAGCTGTGTTACAGCAATTGCTAAATATAGAATTATATGTTATCCTGTGTTTTGCCACAGGTTATGCAATAATTGATATACCTCCATGTTCAGGCCTGAGTTTCCATACCTGTTCTTTGAAAGAGCAGAAGTAGGTTTGCTTTCCTTTAACCAAGATAACCTAAAGCTACAAGCTCTTACATATTTAAAAATAATACATCAAGAATGAAGATTAATAAAAAGCCTGGGTATTTTGACCCATGAGATTTATAGTCTCTTCAGAACTCTGTGTTTGGCTCTGGGATGATGGTTGGAGTTGGTTTTGAAGAAATGTTTTGGAGGAGTGGTGTGGTCTTAAGAAATTATTTAAAAAATTAGGAAATTCTATCTCTTTCACTTTTAACATCCCTGATTCTTGAACCTAGTCACTCAGGGAACTTTGATGATATTTTCCAACTGGAGCTCAGCCCTAAGCAGCTCAGAACAGGGATATCTGTGATAGCCTAGGGAGTCTGAAGGCCAACTGGTGAAGTGTCTGGGAACTGTCAGAGTTCACTGCCCAGCACCTGTATACATGAATCACAACTTTGGATCTGTTTCATTCAGTTCCACTAAACAGATTTTTTAAATGTTCATTTTCAGGAGCAAGGCAGAAATGTTTTTACTCATCCACTGAGTTAAGTAATAGGCTCACAGACAGATCAGTGGAACTGGATAAAGCTCAGCCTCATATTAAATCATCAGGTTTATTCTTTGTGTATATTATTTATTTCTGGTTATTTTCTTAAGATACACTGTTCCCAAGCAGAACTTTACTTTGTTATGACCTGTTCAAATTTCAAAAAATAACACAATTCTGAGAGAGATAGCCAGCTAAGCAATTAAGGCAGTAAGACAGAAAATGGAATTAAGAAGCCGCAGTCATAAGAGCCTTGGAGCGTCAAGACAATTACAGACCAGACATAACAGATGGTAACAGTCTAAATCCCTTAATTTCATTGTTCAGTGACATAATATTGAAATAAATCTCTTTCTTTTTTTCTCACATATACTTACATAGTTTCAGGCATCTCCAGTAAGTATTCAAAGTTTGCTAATTCAGCCTTCTGTTCAGCTCTAATCAATTTTTTCAATACTGATTACTAATGAATTGTTACTTAAAAACTCTCTGAACTAGTCTGTGACTATATGACAATTATAGGCTTCGTCTGGTACCTCCTGTCCTGCTTGCTCACCCCACCAGCATAGAATTGGGATACTAATCCATGGTGCAGACTTCACAGCACACATTAGCGCTGTGGAGGTGGGATAGTAATTTTAGGAACCTGCTCCGTGAGAATAAAAATAAAATATCCCAAAACCTCACTGAAAAGAATGGCATGGAAATGGAATAGTGGATCTGAGATAATTAGTCACTGAAGAAGGTGGTATACGCATGGCACGGAGAGAAGAGGGAAAAAAAAATGAAACAGCTTTGCAATCACATAGAAAATAGGAAACAATTGTTTGCATTTTGTAACACAAATAGTATGGAAGGGAGGGCAGGGGAGAGGAAGGGAGGGTAAGGGGCAAAGAGAGAAGAAGGGAGAGGAGAGGAGAGAGGTGAATCTGGGTGGCTCAACTGCCTGACCACTTCAGGGCTAAATGAATTTAAACCATATTATTAAGAGCGTTATTGAAATGACTCTTAATCAGTGACAGGTTTAGTGCATTAACCATTTTACTATGAAAGTTTGTTCTGGTGTTTGACTACAATCACAATACAGATTTTTTTTCTAATTTATGGTGAGAGAGGGGGAAAAAAAAAGGAAAAAAAAATAAGGAAAAGGAAAAAAAAGAGAAATTTTTTAAAAAAAAAGAAAAAAAGAAAAAATCTAGCACATACTGAAAGAAAATAATTATTTCTAAAGGATTTTAGTAATACTAAAGTGTTGAGCAACTATAAAGACCTCTTATTGAATGAAGATGGCAGTGATCATGAGAATTGAATATATCATCTTCTATAACTATTTCTGTTCTTCATTTGGAAAGAAGTATGATGACGTAATTATGAAAAAAGTATAGTGCTTTCCAGTTAAACCCCACACACAGGAAATTAACATTCTAAAAGCAAGGGTTTAGAGCATTCATTGACACTACTAGGGATACAGATGACAAATTAGGGGCCATGTTTAGTTTGCACATATATTTTGCAACCTTCATAGACATTTAGTTAGAAGACTAAATTAAAAGAATACAAATATTTTGTCACATATAGAAAAATAATCAGAAATTCAAACTGTACTGACACACAGGGTCACTCTAACCAAACATCACTGCCTGTGTGTTCGCATGTTGTAATTAAGATTTGGTTTGAAAGATAGATGGTTCATTTTTGTGATTTTTGGAGTAGAAGTAAAAAAGACTCTTCTGGCCTTGGTTGCAGCAAGACTCTTCTACGTGTTCACTGTGACTATCTCAAACTACAACTACCTGTGACAAATGGAAAAAGGTGGTGAAAGTACAGCAGTATTATTGATAAAATCTGACTGGTTTGAATGGAAGACTCCATTTTGTCTTTGGAGAAGGTCATGGTTGCAATTTTTTACTCTAGTTCTAATACTTACTATTACAGGGAGCTGAGGACTTCAGTGGCTTAGGTATGCTAACACTTGTGAATCAATATTTAAATGCCCTTTTGTATGATTGGCTGGTTCTCTTATTGTTAGGGACAAGGATATCACAAGCCAGAAACCCTTTCAACCCTATGATGTGTGGAACTGCAATATTGCCATTAAAATATCTGACAGATGATCATAGCAGAATGCATAGGTTTAAGAACTATCTGTCAGAGTCTAGAGAGAAGTTGTCTATGTGATATCACTTAAATAAACTCAAGTTTCTAAAAGCGTTTCAGATCAATCTCTTTTCCAGAAAGACAGGACTTTAGATGACCATTACAGAAAGTTAACTTAACTTACAATACCTACATACCTTCAGGGAAAAATATTCAGCTCTTCTTATGACTTAGAAATAGATGTAAATCCCCATATAGTTTGAAATTGAAATTAGGACTTTTGATTTAGAGAGCTTTACTGTTATTTAATAGACATGAAAAGTACCAAGAAAAAAAATTCTCAAATTCTTTGATACTACATGATTTTCTAGTTGATAAATTTTAATTAAATCTAACTTAGCTGATTCAGTAACTGATTAATTTGGTCCCATATATGGAACCCAAAAATATATTATTTGAAAATAATATCTGAAGCAATTCTGGTGGGTTTGTTTGTTTCACAAGGAGTTTAAATACCTCTATAGATAAGGCAAAAAATGATCTAAAATTTGCAGGTTTAGTTTGTATTACCAAGATTCTTGAGGGCTTAAACTCATAAATCAAGTAAATATTACAACTTCTGACATGGTATTTGCCTAATTACATATGTTGCTCTGAAAATAATGACTCCTATTTTTTTCCCATGGAAACTACAATGAGTACAAAAACAAAATAGCACTATTTAAGAGAGAAAATGCTTAGCACAAAGCAGTATGTTTCAACATAGCAACTACCTTTAGCCACTTTGCATGGATGAGCTAAATGAGACACTCTTCATTTTGTGGTGTGGCAGCCATGCATGACCATCCAGAACATGACTTGTCTTTTACATCGCTGTCTCCACTTCTGAGACACTCTTCATTTTGTGGTGTGGCAGCCATGCATGACCATCCAAAACATGACTTGTCTTTTACATCGCTGTCTCCACTTCTGAGACTCACCACCCATCATCTCACTGTGCTCACATGCACTGGTTGGTCCCCACAGAAAGTTCAACAAGTGTCAAGGATGTCAGTGGGTGCAATTGCTTCCACATGGAGGAATTCAACAACACTTTTTACTTCACATGCTCTTCCATTTCAGATGCCATTCTGTCAGACTGCCCCTCTGCTGCCATTTGTCACATGGAAACAAGATGTAATGGAATACGGGGAGAAAAGTTCAGCCTCTACTGCCATACCATGAACATTCTCCACTAATGTTGTGGGCTGACATAATATAATAGGAAGCATTACTTTTGGAGCAGCCATCATACTTTCATATTTTGAAATACATATTTGATATAGTAACATTTTCTGGTTTTATATCCCATTTTACTGTTTACTTGTATTAAATATAGATTTAGATCTTTCCTGTGTTCTGAAATACCTAAAAACTTTTCAGAGGAGCATAAGCATTAGCTGTAATAATAAGCACTAGCTGTGCTTACTTTCCACAGGGGAACTCATTCTGGATTTACGTAAAGGTTCTTTTCCTCAAGCATATTAAGATAATCTCCAGAATCCAAAATGTATTCTTTCAAAGTTATCCTGTGGTCTATTCCTTTATTAATATCTTGATGTCAGTTAATATCATGTCTAAATTTCAAATTAAAGAAATGGATGAAAATGACTCTGCATTTTAAATTTTCTCATTGCAACTTTTTAAGGTATTTTATTCTAAATTACTTTCTTTTTAATTTTAATTATTAACACAGTGAATACCGCACTGCAAAACTGGATAATCTTTGCTAGAGTCTGTAACAGTATGCCACACTACCATCTTCTGGAAAGACATGAAAATAGAGCATTTGACTGTTTACACTCTAATTTTGTTTTCCCTCAGTATTTTCCTCATCATCTGTAAACCATATACTGATAGTTTCCAAGGAGTTTTGTCTGAACAGGAAAAACACCAAAATATCAATATTTTTACTTTACATTTTTAAATAAATCTCTCCTTCAGGAGAGTTTTTCTTTCCTCCCTTTAAATTATACTTCATATCATAATTCTTAATGCTCCAAGGCTCACTAACAGTTTACTTGCACAGCATGATATCTTTTTAGATTGAGATGAATCTTGCTGTTTGCTGTTAAGACCCTAATTTCCTCGGTTGCAATTCCGAATTTAGCTCTTTTATGTTGTCATCAAAATCAGCCTAGAAAGCAAGTTCATGCTGAAACCAAAGTTGCAAAAAATTTCCAGTAAATGTATCCAAGCTTGTGGGTTGGCTTGTTACAGAGATAAGGCTGTTTATGAAGGTCAGTCCTTGGAAGCCAAGGGTCTGAATTTCAGTAGAGCAAGCCAGAAAGCGAATGAGTTTTGGATCAAATTAAGCAATGTAATGACTGCAACTGAAACCGCAACATATTTCTAATGAAATGTAAAGTTCTATTTTAAACAAACAAACAAGAAGGCATGAAGCAGTACAGTCCTGATATTAAAGTTTCTCTTATTTCACATCAGATGTACTGAATATTTTATAGAACATTGGATTTAGAAAAATGCTCAGATAATTGTAAAAACTATGTTTGAGTGCATTTCTACAGGCAAAGATGTTGTTTGGACTTGTTAGTTTTTTTCTTTTTCTGTTTTTGAAGCATGAAGAAACTATGAACAGATAAATTGTTTTGCCTGATATTTTAGTAGTATATTTTAGCCTGTGTTCATGATTTTTGTAAAAGAATCACTGCTGAATAGGAAGCCAGTGAGACGACTGCACAGTTGAGGATCATCAGGATCTTGGGAGAAAAGACTATTGTAATGATAACAAGAAGTCTGTGAAAGATAAGCTGTTGAGGAGGCATTGATAGCAATGTTTTGAAGTGTATTAATCCAAATTTGAGTCTTTGTAGGTAAAAATGTGGGGTTTTACTTAAAACTTTTCTTCCTGTAAGAACCAGAAGTAAATTTTATTTGAAATTATGACATATTTAAACATAAATCTGAATGCTGACATTCAGAGACTGAAACTACAAAAAGTACTGAACAAGTAGGATTATGTTTTTTATTTAATTTAAATAAAGTGGACAATTCTAATTTCAGTGGATAAATGGTGGATATTTTTAAATTTCTATTTTATTATTATTATTATTTTGCAGTGTGTATTTATTGTTACTTCTGTCCTCTGTTTTCTTGCATCTAAATCCTAAAACACTTAAGAAGAACACATATTCTGCAACAGAATTTTACCTCTAAGCTGATTTCATAGGTTTAGTTGAACTGATGTTTGGCTTAATTGAACACACAGTGATCATGAACATAATCAGATAAAAATTACTACTTGGATTCACTTGAGTACCAGCAGAAAAATGATTCTCTTTGTAACCCCAGATGTAGTGGCATTTGTCCAGGACACTTGGCGTAACAAACTTAGTCTTGCAAAAGCATCAAGGGAATTTCCACTATCACATCATGAAGATTGTTTTGTGATCTGAGGTAAGATGATTACTTCTAGATCATGCTTCTATATATGTTTTTCTTGAATTTTACTACTGATGTGCCAGAAATGAAAAAAAAACAATAACAACAACAACAACAACAAAACATACTAACATGCTATTTTTTAATTTTAATTTTTATTTTTTGCTTAACAAAGTAAACAATTCTTTGTTAGTTTGAGTCCCATTTTACCAGGCCATCCATCATTGATTTCATACACTATTAAATGTAATGGCAGTCCTGACTTTATGTCTGTATATTCTGTAATAATTTTGGTTTTTGTAGCAGGTGGTTCTTTTGTTTCTTTGTATTTTGTTTTCATGTTTGCTTTCATTTTTGTTTACCCAAATAAACAACATTTTTGCTTACATTTTATGTATTTAAATTTCTAATTATTTCAGTTCCTATAATTATGAATAACCATGTAGGAAGAAACAAAAATTGGAAGACATAAAAATTGAGATGCTGGTTCTGTAAGATTAAAAAATTTCTTACCTGCACATAAAAAAATGAGCATATTAACTGCACTAGAACTATTTACTTGTTAAGTCCTATAAGATTGTTAATTAATCCTTTAAAAAGAAAATATATTATATACCAGGCATCACTATACTTTCCATATGCGAATGTGACATGAACTTAATCATAACTTTTTGCATTGTTCATTGAAAACTCTGTATTCAAGCGCAATTTTTCTTGATCCATCCTTAAAAAAACAAGGTGCTATTGAATGCATTCAAATTTGAATCTCTAAATACTGAGATTATAAAGGCTACAGAAATTCTTCAGTGAGATGTAGTCTCTGGGGGAAGTTAGTCAAGGCTCTGTCTCATGAAAGTTATGCAGGAAAATAGGTACAGAAAAAAAGTGGTAAAAGCAAGACAAGAACTACTTTTCATTTGTTTTCAAATATTTGTATCACATTTCATTAGCAAGTGTATTTTGTGTTGTGTTTTTTGTGTTTTCTTTTCTAATAGTGTTGTGTGTTCAGCATCAATTTTCTATACATACCATTTTTGAAGTGTAAACGCTCACAGAAGTTGGATTTAAAATTTGGGCAGAATACTTTAGTATTTTATAGCCTTTGAAGAGAGGGAGGACTAGAATTTAAGAGTATAGCACTCCAAACATTTTGTACCAGGAGAGTTTGTAGGTAGAAAACTGGCCTAGTAAAATTCACAGTTGTTATGACAATGCATTGCATGAATCAATCTAAGCATTCACATGAGAATAAAGTGATTCCTTTTTACATCATTATTTTGATTATAATTGGAACTTATGTATTTCAAAATATTTAATTTTACAGATTTTGACTTCTTGTCTTGTTTGGGACAAAACTGAACTTCAGTACTACTAGGGTCTCACAGTTTACATAATAATAATGAGTGTGGTGAAACTATTGTGTAACCCTTTATTTTGTGAAGTACTGTAACAGAAAGCCTCAGGATTTGCTAAACAAACTTCTTTATTCCTTTTTAGATATTTACTGTGTAGCTTTTTAAAAGCAGATTATATAAATAACTAAAGTAAATATGATTTATAGACACATATTTACAGTACTGTTGTTCCCTGAAGGATGGAATACAAAACTTAGATGTTTAAAAAAGCCTGGCTTATTATTGTCCAACAAACACAATTGGTGTGGGGAAACCAGAGGGGAGTATCCACTATGGGAGTTACTGTTTACTGTGTGGGAAAAAATATTAGAAATAGATTTCATGAAGTTTGGTGACAGTGATTTATCTTTCTACAGCCTTCAGTGATACATGATGAAAACGTTTGTTGTCAAGGTAAAATGCAATATTAATGTATGAACTGTTTATATAGTTATTTTCTTTTTAAACCAGCTTCATCATACAGTTGCTGTAATTAAGAAACTATCTATCTTCTATTCCTATGAAATGTATGTACATATATGTGGAAATTTGGCAATGCTGCCGGTCATACAAAGAAATCAATTTCTATTTAAACGTTTCTCACATTCAGTTTACAAGCATAGCTGGTCTCTCTGGTTTTCTCAACCTTTCTTTGTTTTGCATTCCCATGAATAAGAATGAACCATTATTTGTTCTTAGCTTTACTAAGAATGAAGGAGCAACTTGACTTCTGCCCTTCAGTGTCTCCTCCTTCTCTAAGTGCAGATATCAGAGGCATGTACTAGCTTTCAGCCATCCCTTTTATATCTTAATCATGATCATCTCTGAGCTTACTAATTCCCAAGAGTCAACAAAGAGTAGCTGAGCTGAAGGAGCAGTTATGGGAAAGAAGAATAAATAGCACAGATGTCAGGAATTAAATCTAGACCATATTTAAATTCTCTCCTGCTTCTCATGGAGCTCAAATCTCAGTTGCTCTCTTCACAGTCACAACCCAATGGTTTTATTTTTCTTACATCAGCCTTAAGTGCAGCTCAGAGAGTAAGACAACCAGGAGAATTGCACATTTGTGGGAATGCCCTACATACCTCAGAGCAGACTTCCCTCATTGATAGGATCTGACAAATTTTCATAAGCAATGGATCACTGTTTTCCTCTACGGACAAGGACTGGAATCTGTGCTTAGATGCGGGTGGGTGATCAACTGAACTGAAAAACACAGAGAGAAAAAATTTAATTCTCTGGTGAGGCTGACTACAGGACACAGATCTCATCAGCCAGCTTTTAACTATGGGTGGAAAAACATCTTTCAAAAAAATGGGGTTTGTTTTCAAGGTGGCCACCAGATGACAGTAGTGAACTATGAATGATTTTTATTTTAACCTTTTTTTTTTTTTTTCCCCCCAAGAATGAATAAACAGCTCTGGGAACTGCTTTGCACAGTTGGCAGGCCCCTTCTGTGAAGGCAGCAATGGGATCCATTTTCAGATGGCTTGAAATTCAAAAGCTTGGATTAAAAAGACCAGTACCACTGCTCTGCACAAATTGCAGGCATAGCTGCCTCATCAATGTGTTGAATTGTACTGACATTAAAATATCATCACTTTAGCTATCACATCTCTCTATGTAAAAACAGGCTAGGCAACATTGTCTGAACACTGAGCACTTATTTGTTCACATTTATTTGCATTCCCACCAACTGTGTAATTCAATTGACTCCTCTCCATTATATCAATGATGTTTGGAAATAGGGGACAAAGAGGGTTTTCTTCAATTTTATTTATGTATGTGTGTATAGTATCATAATGAAATCTCAATTAAGAGATTTGAATTTAAGAATTAAAAGAAACTGTCATGTCTTTTGTATTTCAGAAATAGGCCTGCAATACCTCCTTAATGGTAAATTATGAAATACAGGCATTGGACTATATAACACAATGATCATCAGAGAATATTCAATGTTAGATAGAGTCAGCATCGATAGCACTCACCTCTTCAGTTCTCTTCAGTGTGAAAATAAATTATATCAATAAAAATCACATATAAGCTGTGTCTTATAGACAGTAGAAGGATGCCATAATTTAAACGCACTCAACTGCTTTCCAATAGGCTTTGAATGTAATTTCCATTTTAAATAATGTATTAGTTCTAATGTTATAAGTTGTTGATATGCACATACTTCTTTGGTTTCTTAAAACGATTGGCAAAATGCCCAAAGCAGATCAACAGCAGTGCTAACTGAATTGCCTGCCTAATTGTGTCTCTGTCGTCTTAATTAAACAAACAGATGCTTGATAAATTATTCTGCATTAACATTTGACACAGTCCCTTCAGTGAACATTTGAACAAGATTTCCATTTTATTTTTCATTGCCTTACGTTGAACAATTGCAGGTTGTGGCTCTGCTAACATGGGATAGGTTTAAAAAGAGATGGTTGACCTTGGAATAAAACTGCACAAAGTTCTTGCTTGTTGTTTTCCACCAAAGCTATTTTTCCAACAGGATATTGAGTTTGCTTTAGAAGGAAAGTTTTTCAAATGTGCTTGTTTTCTTCAGACAATTTAATCTTTTATTTTTGTTGGAAAGAGAGAACACCTGACAGCTGAAAAGCCTTAGGCTGAAAACAAAACATAACAGGAAGATTTGGAAATGCCCTCCAGCTCCTAACATCACAATCTGGGTCAGCCCTCATCCTCACACCACACTACAACCACATGACTCTCTCAATGTTCCCCAACCATCAGCAGGGCAGAGCTTTTCATTCTGGAGGCATTCTGGGGCAAAAACAACTTTTGTAAGCCTTTGAAGGAATATTTTCAAGCAAGTGTTTTGGACTGCAGTTGAGGTTTGTGATGAATGCTTTCAGATGGAATTATTTCTCCTGTTTTTGCAGAGAAAAATCACATGTTGCATGATCTATCTATTAGTCTGTAGTTTATATTTCTGTGCCCTCTTTGCACAGAAAAATTCAACAAGAGCCAGGCTGGAATGTCCACTCATGGGGACAGGAAATTGGTGTGAGGGGCTCAGGATTAGATCTGGTGAGGGGAACAAGGCCAGCCAGCCTGGGATTGCCAGAACACAATGAGGCCTAGCCAGAAAGTCAGGTCAGTGAGCCAGATTCACATGAGCAGAGTGAACATATAGGGTCAAGCAAGAGCTCTCTAGCATCAAAGCATCTCCGAAGGGGAGAGCTCCTGCATGGTGACTCACAGCAGAGCTGCTCCTGATTTATGCATGGTGTTTGACAGCATCCCACTTTACATCCTTGTCACCAAACTGAATAAAAGTTGATTGGATGGATGGACCACTAACTGAATACTGCACTCAGAGAGTTGTGGGCAATATTTCAGGGTCCAAATGGAGACAAGTGATGAGTAGCGTTCCTCAGGGGACTGGTGTCATTCAACGTCTTTATAGGTAACATGGACAGTGTGGATTGACTACGCTCAGCAAGTTTGCAGGTGACACCAAGCTGAGTTGTGCAGCTGACATGCTAGAGGGAAGGGGTACTATCCAAAGGGACCTGGACAGGCTTGAGAAGTGGTCCCATGCCAACTTCATGAAGTTCAACAAGGCCAAGAGCAAGGACCTATACCTGGGTCAGGGCAATCCCATGTATAGATACAGGTTGGGTGGAGAGTGGCTTGAGAGCAGCCCTGAGTAGGATTTGGAAGTATCAGTTGATGAAAGTCTCAATATAAGCCAGCAATGTGCACTTGCAGACCAGAAGACCAATTGTATCTTGGGTAGCATCAAGAGAAGTGTGACCAGAAGGTTGAGGAAGGTGATTCTGCCCCTCAGCTCTGCTCTTGTGACACCCCATCTGGAGTACTGTGTTCAGTTCTGGAAGGACATGGAGTGGTTGGAATGAACCCAGAGTAGGGCTAAAAGATGATCAGAGGGCTGTAGCAACTGCCCTGCAGGGGACAGGCTGCAACTCTTCAGCCTGGAGAAGGCTCCGAGGAGACGTTATAGTAGTCTTCCAGTCCCTGAAGGAGGCCTACAGAAAAGCTGGGGAGGGGCTTTTCATTATTATTATTATTATTTGCTTGAGGAGGCAAAAGCAACAAACAATGGTTTTAGAAATTAGTTAAAGTTTATGTTTTTATTTTATTACTTATGTATTTATTATGTCCAAAACCAGACAAAAATATGTTATCAGTTATATATGCAGGAATATGCAGAAGATGCACTAAGAGGAACATTTGGCTCACTGCTGGAAGTGAGTAAACCCAGATATGCTAATATCTGCATGTGTAAGAAAGCTGTTCATGCGCCTGCAATGCTTCTTGCACTACTGATCCTTGGGAGATGGTTGGTGGAGCCCACAAAGCTTCAGCAACCAGGATGAGATCACTGGACCACAGGTGCAGAGGTGTTGCTAGATGGAAGAATTGGTTCTGAGACCTTACAGTGTAGCCAGGAAAGTGAAACCTTGCCAGGAGTTCTGCTGTAGGATTAGCTGTGTTTACCTGTTCCTTAAGATCTGTGATCCTTTTATCCAGTTTTAATGTTACCTTTTTTCTTTCATAAATAACAGTACTGTTCACTTGAAATACTGCATATGACAGATGTTAGGAGGAAAATCTTTTCCCTTTAGTCCTCTATTAGTCTGACTTAATTCATTTATAGCTAACAAATGCCATCTAGTGGATCTTTTTGTGATTGGTTTAAATCTAGTATCTGTAATAAATCTAGTAAAATATAGTAGCTCAGCTTGGAATGGCATTTATAAAAGTCTAAAATAGTAAAGAAAGGCAAACTATATACTTTGGACATACTGTCATTATCTCCACTGCTTTGGTGGACTCAGAGGTAAATGCGTATTGATCTGGTTGTGTCCGAGTGTGGTATCTTCTTACCAGCCAACCATTACATAATCACTGGTCCAAATCAAGTTAGAGAAACCACACTGTACTTACTACGTATTTCATACCAATATTAACTCCTGCAAGCAAAATCTTAGACATTGCTTCCATTGAAAGCAATAGAGTCAGGCATTTGGTTACTGAAAATTCCTGAAATTAGAAGTTTTCAAAAGCACAGATTTGCAGACCCTATGAACAGCTTATATAAGCATTACAGTCTATGCATAGGCACATAAGTACATACACACTGGGAAACCAATTAACTGTGGAAGAATTTGCAGGGGTGTAGAGTCATAAACAGAACTGGGAATACACAGAAGTTATTGTTACTTTTGGGGACACAGAAATAACCAAGTTGAAAGTTTTAAAGCAGTACAGTTTTGCTATGAAGAAAATTAAACTGCAGGATCCACTGTTACGGGATTCTGATCTCAAGCTTAAATGAATTTAAAATGCAGTTTACAAAAATTCAGCTGAGATAGATCCATCCTATGATGGATAGGTATAAATATGTATCATGCCTAAATTTAATGTTTAGCTCAAGATTTCTTACCTGAAGTTGGCAAAGTTGCCTATATAATGAAAAATTACCCCTCAGTTTTTCTCACTTTATATATATATATATTTTATTGAGAGATAAGTTACTGTGGGACTTGATTCAGTACTTTCTGTCTACTCTGATGGTCTTACTGAGCTCAGAGACGTTTTCAAGGCTTGTTAATTTAAAAACTAGCTTTTCCATATCTGGATTTCCTATAATAAATATGTATAATGCTTTACCAGATGTTACTAAATATTCACTGCTTTTATAAAATATATACACTGTATATCCACTCATTCTTTAAAATTCTACCCTCTTTTACACTTTTTACTAATTTCTTATTCTTTTTTCTTTTCTTCATCCATCTCCTTTCTAGCCTGGCTAAAAAAAAAAAAAAAAAAAAAAATTGGCCCTTGTGTTGAGATTAACATCTCATTTGAAGAACTACAGTGTATGAATAAGATGATAGAATAAATTGAGCTTACCTTTTGCTACTTGTTAAACATGTAAAATTACTTTGAAGTTTCCCCTTTGAGATCAGACTAATGAATCACTTTTTGTGTACTGTGATGAGTATTTACCAGGTGAATGGGCATGAAGACTGAGTATCATGAACTGGTTAATTGCAATTCACATGTTAATTCTAAAGAGAAACAGATTTTGAGGAACTCTTACTCTCAGTTTATCCTAAAATATTTCACATTCTTACATAATGAAATAAATTTTTAAAACACATCTAAATTGCTTGGTGGGGAAGTACAGTGCAACCATATCACTCACAAGCCCAGTCTGTACTAGCGAGGGCGCTCAGCAGCACTGTAACTGGTCATACAGACTTGTAAAGAGACACCTAGCAGTTTAAAGGCTAGAATACAAGAAGAATAGTAAGTTTAAAGGTTTAAACTTTCATCTTCTGTCCCCTAAGAAAATTCATTACTGTGGTGATGAGCTGCACACAGCATTTATTTTTTTAGGGCTGGGTCACCAGACAGACACATTGTCAGAAAAGGGGTAACACATTGGTGCAGAAGAGTTATCAACCTTTCTTTGACAACTTCATGGGAAGTTGCTTGGGTTTTTCTGAAGTTTTGTCTTCTTCCCCCTCACAACAAAGTGTTTTAAACACATTGGCTTCCAGGTATCCGGGTCATCCATCTATTGCCACTGTGCACCTGTACCAACTAGATTACTATTTCTTTGTCTGTAATTTAATTACCTTCTAAACTCCATCACACTTTCTCAGTACTGTTGAGCTTGTCTAAATGTGGAAGCAATGGCTCAATAGTACGCTGGCCAGTGTCTTCATGCCAATAAAGAAAGAGTTAAAGACAATGCTGATGCAGTCTGTGAGTCTATGTTGTAGGACAACACTGACTTACTTTCCCAGAGCATACTAGAAAAAGAGTGAAATTCCTTTTGTCCATCACTTTTTGATATATTAACCATGTTCTTTCTTTATTTTTAGTATTGTTATGAGATTTCTAGGAATGTAAAGTTTTTACACTAAGTGTTGTCTAGAAAAGAGTGATTAATGCAGTTCTACATTAAATATACTAAACAGTTCATGAGGTTGAAAGGGTAGCATAATAAACACATTTCACAAACTTGCACTTGCTCAACTGTTTACATTTAGATTTGCCAGAGAAACAAAATCTGATTAATGGAGCTACCCTGGTAGTTTTCATATGAACTGATCAAGTCTCTTTTTGTAGACATGAATGTCATAACACAACTTAAATGTATATTTACAATGTTTTCATGAATTTTATAGCAGAATTGGGGTTACTAATGAGCTGAATTAGAGCTTCTATTCCACTTGGCACACATAAATCTAGAAACATCATTTTAAAAATACATGCTCTGTGCTTGTCTTGATCTTCAGTGTGATTGAATTAGTAAAATTGAAATAACAATTAAAAATCACTGATCAGGAAAGAAAAACAAAGAAGCAACAAACAAAGAAATGACAGTAGGACCAAAATAATAATAGCTTGGAATGCTATATTTTCAGTAACTGATTTTCCATATATTCAGATGTATGCACAAACCAAACAAGGGATTTCAGGAATACTGAAAAACAAATCAGTTTTCAGAATGTGGTTCAAAAGGACAAACAGTTATGTTTCTGGCCATATCTGCTGCTTTTGTTGAAGTACATACACTTCCATACTGTTTTTTAAGTAATGAAATAAGACAGATGAGTCAGTGCATCTGGTGAGAGGAATGAATATAATGTGATTCTTAGCATTACGGTTAAGATGTTATTTGAATGTGAAAATTATAACAGTCACAGAACACTTTTAAAAATTGAATGGTGATTTGAAACATTTCAGTGAATTGAGAATGAAAAATGTGAGAGTTTCTGGAAATGAGCCCTAAGGTATGTTCTTATTAAATTTATTTTTATCTGACTGATTTATCAGAGAGGAGATCAACAGTTGAGATTTGAGGTAGAAGGGTATGACCAGCAATTTTAAAAGCATCCTTAAAAATTTCTGAAGGGAGAAGAGAAACTTTTGTCAAGTAGCAGGTACCATTTAAACCTCTACAGGATAGTGGCTGGACAAATACATTTTAGACACCAATTTTCTGTATCTTCAGTGATCAGATGAAGTGCTTTAATCACATACCAAATTAGTGTTTTCATTCACCAAGCACATAAAACCACTACTAATTTATTTATTTATTTATTTCATATATCCAGTGGTGGGTAATTGTTACAGAATAGTTTTATGTATTCTTGAAAGTGAGGCTTTAACAAACCACTGCTTGGACTGATCAAATTGATATAAATCTTGATCAAATTGCATGATGGATATGAAGATAGACAGACTTGAAACCATACATGAAGGCATGCCACATGTACCTACTGAATAAAGGCAGCAGTCCTACATGAGGAAGAGTATGGGATCATACATCATCTTAGCTGTGAGTGATGCAAATATAATCTTTTCCTAAAGAGGATCTTTCAGTAGAAAACAATATAGAGATGGATGACTTTCATTGTTAGAGATTCTCTCTTTGGTCTTAAATTTAAACCCAAATCTTTTCTCAAAGATGGTGGATACACATGTAAAAAAAATATGTTAATGATGAGGTGCGGGCATATCGTTTTAAACATGATATAAAGCTATAGTACTCTAGATACAAATAAAAAGAGAGAGATCACATTTAAATATTAAAAAAAAAAAAAAAAAAGTACATTGCACTGGGTGCTTCCTGATTTGAATGAGATCTGTTTTCACCTCTAGAGATGAGCTCATCAACCACAAATGGAAGTTCTAATTCAGATTTTGAGTGTTTCTTTCAGCGTGCACACATATAAGCTGTACCACGTGAATCTTTGAGACACTGAGAGAGCATCTCAGCTCCTGCCTTCAGAGCTCCATCCTTACCAACATCTCCCATGCTTAGGAGCATGGCACCAGCATAGCCTGCTGAAGAAGGGAAGAGGTCTTGTAAGACCAGAGAATGGGATGGGATGTCGGTCCAGTAGCCATCCTCTGGTTGATAATGAAAACTGCCCCTATCCCTTCAGGCTAGATAAGGCCATAGCTATGCCTCTGTCACTCCCCTCTTCTTATCTATGCCTAACTATATACATCCTAGTACTCATGTCAAGGGCCAGAACAAGGGCCTTCCCCAAAATTTGTATAACATTACTAACCTTATTTACCCTTTCCTACTCTAATTTACCTCTGAAATACTGATTAGTCATACACAAATGCATTGCTTGTTTAGCTTATTGAAGCTATTTCTTTTCCACTACCGTTTTGATGTATTTCTCTGTGGTCTATTAGTCTATATAGTCTATTAGTCTATAATGACACATACATTTTCACTGGGAAAATGAGCAGTTTAAGAGAATTTGTCCCTGTCTGCTCATCCCTGATTGTGATTAATTACATTCCTCAGCATGACAGGAGACTGAAATAAACTAATCTGACAACAGACTGAAAACATAAACTGAAAACGATTTTGTTAACCCCATGTTGCTGCCTTCTCTCCAACATGGATGAAAAGAAGAGAAACTTCACACACTCTGCAGTAACATAGGTATTGCTGGAAACTCAGTGTGATTCTGTATTATTAAATCATTCAGAAACTGCCTCATTGACTCTTAAACTTTACTTCCAGAAGCTGTTGCCTTCTGTGCCTCATCTGCAGTCTTTAAATGTTTCTATGAGTTTCTAGGAGTACTGCTACTAAAAAGATCTTGCAGCTCTGTTCCTTTGACAGCAATCCCAAAAACCATTGTGCCAAGGATTCCTGTATATGTCTTATTCATTTATGTATGTCTGCTGATTTTTCTAGAAATTTTAATAGTAATCACAACAGAAAATTACCACACAAAGCCACTTTTTCATATTTCTCTTTGAGTAACTTGAGTTTTGCAGCTCTATTTTACTTAAAATGCAGGGAGGTGGGGGGAAGCTATCCTATCTCTCTTCTTCTGCTTCTAAAATAACAAATCTCTGAAAAGTAGAACACAGACCTCAGTGTATATGGTTAACTATGTTTTATGTCTTTAGGTTTTTCTGCAGAAAATCTATAGGTCTTGTGGTTGGTAGAATTTATAAGGGTACAATCAATTGTGTTCTGCATGCAACTTGAACTGCTTTCAGTGCTCATCAAACTGGTATCCAAAAATTTATTTGGGCTTGTAGGTATATGGGAATCATTGATTCACTTTTTAGACCACCAAAAAGACAAGCCAAATTCTCTAATGTTAATAGCTAAGAAGAGGAATGGTGCAAATTAACTCATGTTTTCCACAATTACTAAGTTTACCAAATACTGAGGTAAAAGAAAATAATCCATAATGGAACTTTTACATATATTGTTTGAATTTCATTGCAAACCACAGTGAAAAAAACAAGTTAAACAGAATATTTAAGCCACCAACACTTTAAAATCACTCATTCAGTTAATTATGTGTTTTTTTTCATTTCCATATTAAGGGTGGATACAAAGACACCATTAACCACATACATACAGTTTAAACAAACTTTTTTTTTTAATTGTTACACTATAGTACTCAGCCCCCTAAAAATATATTCATATTGATTTAAAATTAAATCATTTCTTTAGTTTACAGATATATGAAACACAATGGAAAATATTTCTAAAAAGAGAAACTAAATAAAACAGTACAGAGTGTTTTTTATTAAAAAATAATAAAAAATACTTAGTATAGTATGCTTTTACAGACTTGGAGCTGAGTCTGCTATTATTCAAAAGGAAGGTAGGATTATGTTAGCAAATGTGTTTGAGAGGTTTAATAGAGATATCAACATCTACATATATAACTATACAGTCAGTACTGCCTCAGAATGTTTTCTTCTCCCCGGATAGGATTATCATGGACTTCAGGCAAGTTTGTATACCTATTATATCTCCCCTCAACTAAGCCATTTATTTTGGGATGCTTGTCTATATACCACTCTACTATGGGTCTTTCCCCACTTTATATGTTGATTTATCTCATCTTCAGACTATTCAGTCTCACTGGGATCCATATCTGCACTGGCCCTTCCAGCACCCACACAGAGCCATAGATTTTTGCATTTAGCTCCTATGTATTTATGAAATGACTGTGTATCTCATTTTTTCATAGTTGAAACAAGTATAAACTTCTAGGAGCATTTTTTACAATGACTTTGAGAATAGAAGTACAGGCCACTCATTAGAAACAGTCTTACTTGTAGTTTATAATATTTCACAATCAGGCAAAATCCCGGATATGGGAGATGTGCCAAACATCATGTTTCTTATACCTGTAAACAGAAGCATCAAAACTTCCTCTTGTCATAACTCTGCTTTCCACACTTATAAAAGAGCTTCAGAAAAACTATTATGCAAAAAAATCTTGTAAACAGAAGGATCAGATCATAGTGACTGCACGCTATTTTATGATGGCTGCTCTGAAAGTAATACCTTTTATTTTATTATGTTGGATCAGGACATCAGAGGCAAATGTTGGAGGTATGGAAGTGGAGGATGAATGTTTCCACTAATATTCTGTTATATTTTGTTGCTGTGCAATAGATGTCAGCAGAGGGGCAGTATGACAGAATTACGTCCAATTTGGAATTGCATATGAAGCAAAAATGTGTCACTGAATTACTCTCTGCTGAAAAATTAGCATCCCTTGACATTCACTGATGCTTTCTGAACATTTATGGAGACCAAATAGTGGATATGAACACAGTGAGGTCAATATACCATTCAGTTTTTCAGGTAGATGGAAATAGTGTGGTCTATCTTATCACCATGTTTATCTCATGCTGGGTAAAGCACAACATACTCTGCAAGCAAGAGATAAATGTTTAAACAAACAACGATCACAACCATTAACGAAGGCAAAAGGAAGGACTCAGACACATAGGCAACCATGTAGAATTTTGCTTCCAAATAGCTTCAAAAAAGGAATATTAAGATCTACCCACAGCAGACTCTACCTGCAACAACAAGTAATAAATATGCTCCTAGTATTTCATTTTATTTTTAAGACAAAGCAGGTTCAGATGAGCTGAAGCAACAGCCTGTCTTATGAGAACAGGGATCTACCTTTCCTCCTTCCCCAAAATCCCTATGTGTATTTTCACAGGTAATGTGTCAAGCAATTAAGCATGAAAGCCATTGCAGTTTAGAACAGGAAAACTTAAACATTTACCTTCCAAGAGTGGAAATTCACCATTATTCAAAGGACAAAAAGAAAAAAATCGCTGTGACTGACCACGCTTGCAGTTTATTTCTTTTTTTTTCTTTTCTTTTTCTTTTTCTTTTTCTTTTTCTTTTTTTTTTTTGAAGGTATAAAAATAAATTAGAAAGTGTAAGCTTCTGTTTACCTTTTTAAAAGAAAATGTAAGTTTGTGGAAATTTATGAAGTTGGAATTTAGAAAGCATTTTGTTTTGTTCCCCAAAAATATTTCCTATATATATTTTTTTCAAGTATGTAGACGAAAGATATAGGAAGAGAAAGTTAAAATAAATTTAGCCCAGCTGAGTTGAGTGTGGCCTCTGACATGTGGAGGAATTTGAACTTGTCTCTTTTACATCCCACTCTGGTTTATCTATTGAACACTTCTATTGTTATTTCTCTAGACCAATGAACAAGTAATTATTCTCATACACAATCACCTCCAGCTGACAACTTTGATGTATACTGTTAACTTAGTCTGGGGCAGCTTTAATGTTTGTTCTGTCTGTTCAAGACCACTTGCTGAACAATATCTCTTACCCACAGGGCGTTTGCACTTTGTCACTTTCTCTAGTTCATTTTCATCAGCTAAGGTGATAGATTAATGATGTATCAACACTCCCTCTGTAGGGTCCTGACTGTGGATTTTATCTATTTTGATCCGCTGCAGGAGAAGAGAGGGGGGAAGAAATGAGAGAAGGCAAAAGAAAGAAGCCAGATTTACTTTGAAGTAGAACATTTAAAAGCCTGAAAAATTCTGAAAATGAAAGACATATTTTCTGCTTAGAATTAGTCCAGAAAATTAGCTGTGCAGTGATTAGGCCAGAAAATTAGCTGTGCAGTGAATTGCACAAATAGAATTTCATGGAATCTTTTTCATTTATCAGTATTATTTTATAATACATCTGTATTTAAATGGGACATAGTAGACTAATAATAATCTTTTTAATGACATATATTGAAAGATAGCATTATTTCATTCTACTTAGTACTTTAGTACTTCCTTTAATGCATAAGAATCTACTACTTACTGTCTGATTATACATGAAGTGATGAATACACTTTGTGTTTCACCATAGCCAAAAGTTACTTGGTCTCTGAGTTTTCCCATACAGCAACCCCTCCTGTAGACTCCTGGTTTCTCAGCTCAGTATGTAGAAGATCCATAGCACTGTGTGAGGTGCAGCTAGCACAGATTTCCTCAGCAAGTAAGTTCTATAGTTTAACTTGTATCATATCTCATGAATATTTCTCATCATATTTGTAAAATTTATAGGGGAAGTATACAATATGGAAATTACTTATGTGCCAGCTAGTCCAAAGATGACATATTAGAATATAGGTATATAACAATTAAGATTTACATTGTTTGAATATTTAATTTGAATAAAAAAATTTTGTACATTTATACCCATTGGAGAAAATTCACTGTAAGCATTTGCCTTCATTCTCCCAAGTAATTGCAGCCATTGCTGTGATGTCACCTCTAAGGCAAGATAACTTAATTAGTAGTGTGGAGTTCCCTTCCAACTCAGTCCATTTTATGGTTCTGTGATAATTGTACATACTAAGAATTTCAGGATATTTAGCCCACATATTCCCAAGAACTGGTGATGTGATCAGTATATGTTAGCTTTCTTCCTGAGAATAAAATATAAAAGGTATAATTAAAGCCTAGTTTAACTCTTCTACATCCATCACCTCATTAAAATGAATTAATCAAAGCTGTAGCACATTTTTAAAAATCTCAGTTCTCCCTAAAAAAAAAATAAAATCCTATTTGTTCCATGAAGCATTAGATATAAAATATTTTAAAAATATTAAAATAAAAATAATAAATAAAATAAATAAAATAAAATATTAAAAATATTAAAATATAAAAATAAAACATATCAAACCGTATTTAATTGTAGTGTTACTAATTTTATCCTATTATGAGAGAGGAATTACATTGAAAAGTCAGGAAGAGATTGAAGACAAAAGCTAGTGTTGATATGAATATTTTAAGTAGGCTTTTTAATGAGCTGATATTTTGGGCATTTCTTGCAGTTTGTAAAATATTAATAGGTAATGTTCTGATATTTATTTTCTCATATTTATTTCTTTTTACTTACTAATAAAGCTGAATTGCATGGGAACTAGTAAAGTGTGTATACTGCATTTTACACTATTTCCTTCATGGGTTGAAGCTTCGTGGTTGGAACTCAGTGAATAATGCATGACAGCCTGGAAAGGAGATATATTCAAACCCATAGTTATTAATCATGTACAAAGGAAGCATGTTTAGTGTTAATAAATTCTGTTAATTTCAGTCAGCTTTCTCTGAGCCCCATGGCCTTGTAAATAAGGTGGAAGTCAAGCAGTAGCACTTGCCTTTCACAGACCTGCAGAGTCAATTTAAGAAAATTAAGATTTGTCTCTCTATTCCTTTATGCAACATTGCTGTCTCATTTATTAAGCTGCTGAGCTGAGCATCTGGTCTAGCCCATTTATTTTTGAATTCTGAAAGCCTGTCTATAGTGCAGTGTTCTCTAGCCTGAAGCTTGGAGGTAACACTAAGCATAGTGATACATATTTTAAAGGACATGACTCAAGCACTTCTTAATGCATGCTTGAAATACAGGATACAACTCTTGAGCAAATGTATACAGACAAAATGAAGATTTTTGTGATCCTGGAGAAGTGCATATTTCAGATATTCCGTATACAGTGGGCTGGTTGCTGTGCTCCAAAATATTAAGTAAATAGTTGGAGTTGTTAAGGGGAAAAAAAAAAAAAAAAAGAAAAAAAAGAAAGAAAAAAAAGGAAAAAAAAAAAAAAAACAAAGCAAGCTGAAAATGTGATACTAGTTGAAAGCAGCCATTTTTGTATGAGTTTTCCTTAAATAGTCAATTGGAAGAAAACTAAGTCTGAGCAAAACCGTAAGGTTATCCTGTACAGACATGGGGGACTGGGGGGGGGAGATAAATAGGTTAAAAATAAGAGTACACATGGCTAAAAACCTCTCTAAACTCCTTCAAACCAAAACAGCTTAACACATTAGACAGTGGATCTCTTATAGAGAAAACAAAGGGGCAAAGCAAGTACAGTCACACAGCACAGCATTGAAAGAAAACCAAAATGCATCAGCTTAAAAAGTTGGAAGCTTTTAGTTACCATATCTTCTAGCGGAAACTTCACTTACATTTTAGACTTTTTTGGACAAAACTTT
Organism: Coturnix japonica; assembly: GCF_054131305.1. Taxonomy (NCBI): domain Eukaryota; kingdom Metazoa; phylum Chordata; class Aves; order Galliformes; family Phasianidae; genus Coturnix; species Coturnix japonica. The sequence continues at coordinate 9,365,721 of NC_140663.1, forward strand.
TAAGTGCAAGAATAAGCTTTTTTCTCTTGCCTGGGATCAGGCTTCCAACTATTCAAATGGTACTTTAGAAAGCAAGCAGCCATCATCAGGAGCTGTACTAAGGCTACACAGAAATAAAACCGTGTCTGAGCTTTTAAGAAAAGAAGAAAGGCTGAACTATAGCAATAGGCCCAGGTAATCAGTCTAATATGGCTGAAAAAATAAAAATTAAACAGTGGTTTTTTTTTTTGAGAAAGAATAAGATACTGTTCAGTTTTCAAAAATGGAAACATCTTATTTTTCAATGACTTTTTTTTTTTTTTTTTTTTTTTTACCAGGTTCTGAAGCTTCCAGGAACTATAAAGAGCAGATAAAAACACACAAAAAAATAAAACTTCTGTACAGGACTGACAGTGTCCAACAAGAGATGGACTACAACGCATAAGAGAAAAGCAGTGCTCTCTTCCAGTAACCAGTTTTTTAGTGAGGAAAAAAACAGACATGTTGAAAGAGAGACAAGGAATTCACAGTAGGAAAAATTCTTTCCAGTATAATTTTCTTTTAATATTTCACATAAGAGACTGATTTAAACTTGAAATACAGAGGTCTCAAAACTCTGTCAGCACCATTTTTAGCATTAATTTTAGCAGCTATATACCTTCTTGTGTTATGTATAAATGACAAAGTCTCAGAATTCTGCTAGAGTGACAGATAAATCCAAGATTTCTACTAATACATATTGTTGGTAAGCCAAGAAGTTACTGTTTATTTGGAAAAGAATTGAAATAAGTTGCACACCAAGGAAAAATATTAATTAAATATATCAAAGCCTATTCATACTAATTTATAAGAACTTAGACATTGAAAAGCGAGAATGGAAATAGCAAACTACAAACTAAATCTTAATTATATAATGATCTGAATCACTAAGACATTCAGTTACAACTCACTGAATCATCTAGAGTCTTTATCGTGAAGAAGTTTCAAAATGCTCACTTTTGAAACACAGCTTTTAAAGGCTGGCTTTAAAACTTTATTACACTTTTTGTGATCACTAATAGCTAAGCAAAATGTAGTGAAAAATAAAAGCTCACTACTATTAAGGGGTGTTTTCAAAATCATACATTTATTAGCAATCACTGTGAAGGATGCCACTTAAAGACTAAGACCAAACAAACAAAAAGCAGTTTTTCATTTTGCTCTGTATTAATTTTGTTAGTCACCTATACACAGACAAATATCATCTTCCTTCTCATACAAGTAAACAGATTTAGCTATTGAGAGGTTATTAATATAAGCAATGAAAAACGGACAAATTTAACCATTAAATATAGCTAATGAACAGGTTTGTGATAATATTACATTTTAATCAAAATTGAAGAATGAAGTTGTTTAATTTTATTTTTATTGTGTTCTCTTTCTAAACAGGAGAAAAAGTTGTAAAAATGTTTGGTTCTTCCTGAAATTAAATATTTCATGAAGCAAGAAGAGCTGTTTTTCCTCTTCTCTCTTTCAGATCTCAATTCTCAGTAGATACTTCACTATACAGCACAGTTTTACTGTGTGTATTGGTTTGCTAACAAAGGGTTCAGGGAAGGATTTGGGATGGGAAGAAGGGAGCTATGAGATATTTTACCAGACTTCCAAGTGTCACAAATATTCACATATAATGTCATGCCCTTACCTTTAGTCTGGGAAAAAATAAAATGAAATAATGTTTCTAAGTTCAACTGCATGCTCAAATCACACTGAAGTCGACAAGGCCAGACAATAAATTGGAAGCTGGATGGTGAAAGACAGTTCTGGAGGCAATTGAGTAGTTGCTGCAATATGGAAAAGCAGTTGGGTTTCTCCTCACAGTGTCTGTCTCCTGTCATTCTTCTAACATCCACAGGGCCCAGAGGCTGAAAGTTGAGCATCTCCTGCAAAGGGCAATCCTGGCTGGCTTCTCTTGACAGGTTTTTGATACAGAACAGCAGCTGCGAGCCAGGCTGGGGAGATCTTCTACATCTGTTCTGAGCAATTAATCCCCTAGAGGCAACATCACTCACATGCAACTAATTTTGCAGTTTTAGCATGAATGTGATTGAGCAAGCGCACTATAAAGAAACAGTATTTTGTGAAAACAAATGAAGAGGCCATTAACCTCCTAATAGAACCAATTACAGTGCGTGTTTCAAAATATTATTTTCTTGGCTTTGCCCAGGCTTGAGATCTCTGCAACAGCTTTGGTGACAATCAAAATGATGCTACATGCCAGTGCTAAGCCAAGAAACATTATTGTGATGCGAGAATTACAATTCTCCAAACATAAACATGAAACCTTACCCTGCTAACTCCTATAGTCTCTCTCAGGATCACTCAGATGTGGGTTACATTCTCTATTTCAGAGCAGAAAGTAATCAAGGTTTATTTTGGATTGCATTAAGATAATTTCCTATACCTTGATGAAAATAAATGTAACTCCCTCAGAAGTGAGTGGCTGCTGAGATTTGAGTAAAGATTATCAAGATACTTCAATTGTCCCTAGAATACCTGTGGTTATTCTTTGGCTGTATTTTCATGTTTGCTTACATTCGTCAAGTTTTATGTCCATTTATTTTATAATTACATTGCCAGTATACAGGCACGAATTAAGTGTATTATAAACTATCAGAAGCAACAGTTTACTTCTAGGTTTGTGTTTTTGTCTAAAGATAAGTATATTTGTCAGCTCAGAATTTCTTTGATATGATAGCGAAGTAGGTATCAAAACCTCTTTGCTCTGTACTGTTATGAAATCCATGTTAAAAGTCCCTGGTGACTAGAAAAAGGAAAGTATTACTCCTATTTATAAGAAATGGAGGAAGGATACCTGGGGAGCTACAGGCCAGTGAGTCCCACCTCTGTGACTGGGAAGATCGTGGAACAGATCATCCTGGAAGACATGTTAAGGCATGTGAGGGGTTAGCAGGTGATACAAGACAGCCAGAATGGCTTCACCAAGGGAAGGTCATGCCTGACCAATCTGATGGCCTTCTATGATGGACTGACAGCATCAGTGGACAAAGAGAAAGCAACTAATGTCATCTACCTGGACTTCTGCAAGACTTTTGGCATGGTCCCCCATCACATCCTTGTCTTTAAATTGAAGAGATATCGATTTGAACGGTGGAATTGTTTAGAAGGTTGCAGCCAGAGAACTGTGGTCAGTGGCTCTACATCCAGGCATAGACCAGTGACAAGCAGGGTCAGAACATAGATGCGAAAGAACTACATGAATGTCATGAGAATCCAGGCTTGATAAATTCTTCTGCTCCTGTAACTGTCTGTCTTAATTCTTGGCGGCATTCATGGAAACTGCCAGGGAAAGCACTGCTTAGCCAAAACTCCCTCTTAGTACCTCACTCGTTATTTCTATGGTGAGACAGTTATGGCAGTGTTCTTTTCCTCTATATTAGAAAGTCAAATTTAAATTCAGTCTGCTTCTTGTGTCCACTCACAACAGGACTTCAGAATGTACATTAAAGAATGTACTTTATTCACACATTTGGAGGAGCTTTAGAGCAATGGCTACAAACAAGCCTACTGCAAATAGGTGCTCTACAAACTTTCTAACAAGCTGCCTTGTGAGTATGTACAGCTCTTCACCTTCAATTTTCCTTCTCTTTGTTATGGAAAGTCAGTTTTCTGTTTTAAAGAGTTACCTGAAGAAATGTAAATTTTATCAGCCAAGTTTATATTTAACTTGAAAAAATAATTAAATAAATAAATAGAAACTGCTTTCAAAACACAGGTTAATTTCAAGGAAATTAGCTAGGTAAGGAAATTATTCTAGGTAGCTGCTTAAAATTGAAATGATATTTTGAGAACTGAGAATCTCTTCTAATCATTGTTTCTCTACTATGGATGAAGTCATTTGAAAGGACAAAATATATAAATACTTGCTGCTGCTTTTTAAAATTTGTACCTACCAAAAGATTGGTGTGAGCTCAATTTCTTCTAATTGAAATACTCTGGGATTGCAAATCATCGAATCTTAGAAATAATAGCACCTCTTGTTGTAAGTGTATATGTGTCTTGTGCTCTCTTTCCCTGTGGAGATTTTTTATGGCCAAATCTAATAGCTCACTGATTCCATGTTTATCTTTAAAACACATCATATTTTCTTTCCACTTCATCCAGGAGGATTTTACCTCCCCTAACCTTGTTGAAAGAGAATTACTTTAAATTCTTCATTTGGAAATCAAGGATCATCTGTCTGCCTTATTGATGAATTAATTTTCCACATAGTTGTACATTTTTTTAGAAATATCTTGAGTGTAATTTTCATGACAGTTTATGTTCTCTGTGAGTCAGAAGTGAATTAGTAGTAGGTTAACAACAGGCTAATGGTAAGAAAGAGCAGAGCAGTCTCAAATATTTCCATAGGTTGCTGGCCCCTACCCCTTAAAGCTGAAAGTAGAGGAAGTCTGTCTAAGTTGGTCTGCTCTATGAGAGTTTTTGGACTGCTACAGACATTGCTCAACTGCTTAGCCTGAAGCAAGTACAACCATGCTGATTTCTATACAATATTTAGTCATACATAGAAAGTTGTCTTGAAAACTTGCTTTCCCTTAAGAACATCATTGGAAATTTTCCATTAAGAAAAGTCTATCCTTGGAAGAAGAAAGTGTGAAGAAATGAAGGGACCTAGCAAAAACACAGAACTGAGAAATACCTAATAAATGTGAAACAATGGTAAGTAGACTACTATGCTATCTAAATAATTATTTCCATGTTGTGTAGTTTTCTTCACTTGGAATATGTCATTGCACTGCATGCTAGATTGCACCAATGACTACCATGCAATTAACTCAGTGTTTCTTAATGTATCAATTGATTTTAAGTTACCATAAGAGTTGAAGCATGCAGAGCTCTTAAAAAAAACAAAGTAAAATGAAAAGAAGAACATACTTTATGATCCCTCTGTGTACCACAGTTCTTAAACTTATGAATTTTAACGAGTGTATGAAACCATACAGATTTCAATAATATTTACTAAGAACATATACTTCAAATAATCATTTACACACAGAAATAACAAAAAATATTTCTTTACTAGTTCCTTCTCACCCTTAATTTTCCCTTTAAATCCAATAAATATGACAGAAGAAGCTCAAAAGATGTCACAAGCTTGAACTGCTTTCCTAACATCTTTTCAGTAAGATCTTATGTATTTTCAGACAGTTTTATGATTTACTATTCTCACATTCCAGTCTGGTTCTGACTATAACAAGGTTCCAGTGACTGTCACATTGTCACATCCATGAGTAATATCATTAATCCACTGCCAGACACTGTTTGAACTGATACTCTTGTAAAGGAGCCAGCACAAATCTCTTGTTCTCTTGTCAGTTTTCTTTTTTTCTCTTTTCTTTTCTTTTTTTCTCTTTTCTTTTCTTTTCTTTTCTTTTCTTTTCTTTTCTTTTCTTTTCTTTTCTTTTCTTTTCTTTTCTTTTCTTTTCTTTTCTTTTCTTTTCTTTTCTTTTCTTTTCTTTTCTTTTCTCTTCTCTCCTCTCCTCTCCTCTCCTCTCCTCTCCTCTCCTCTCCTCTCCTCTCCTCTCCTCTCCTCTCCTCTCCTCTCCTCTCCTCTCCTCTCCTCTCCTCTCCTCTCCTCTCCTCTCCTCTCCTCTCCTCTCCTCTCCTCTCCTCTCCTCTCCTCTCCTCTCCTCTCCTCTCCTCTCCTTTCTCCTCTCCTTTCTCCTCTCCTCTCCTCTCCTCTCCTCTCCTCTCCTCTCCTCTCCTCTCCTCTCCTCTCCTCTCCTCTCCTCTCCTCTCCTCTCCTCTCCTCTCCTCTCCTCTCCTCTCCTCTCCTCTCCTCTCCTCTCCTCTCCTCTCCTCTCCTCTCCTCTCCTCTCCTCTCCTCTCCTCTCCTCTCCTCTCCTCTCCTCTCTTCTCTCAATGCTTACTTCAACTCCTATTGACTTATTGGGACACTTTTCTAGTGTACTGACTCACAGAAATATATCAGAAAGATTAATACATTTAGTAATACATTTGACAGCAAGTATGCAAACATGCAAATAGCACAATTATATAAATATTTCACAACTTGGACTGCTCTTATTAATAGATCACTGAAATCTGACCAAATCCTTTTGCAAGACATGTCATTGAGAAATATTAAAAAAATATATTGTTCTTTATCAGGGGAATTTGCATTACAAGAAACAATAAATATAGTCAGACAAAGCTAAGACTGTAAGAAAGTCATAAGATAAAATTAACAGCAGCATATCACCAACACTCCAATGGTCAGCTTCCTTCTCTGTGAGGGAAGGAAAGTTTAAGGAGGGATTTCAAGGTAAATAGCACAACACCTGTATGACTGTTACATGAAATAAGAGAGACACAAATCAAAGAAAACAAATCAAAGACTCTTGCCTTAAAATTCAGAACGTTTGAAAAATTGGCATAGAAAGCTAGTAGTAAGGCTGGAGGCAGTGCTATTATTTCAGTTGATAGAAGTGTGCTTAAAATGAAGGCAAGCTGCTGCAATAGTGCATATAGCAAAATGGATGAAAACTGAAGTAGCTTTCATATTTGGTTTTATATATAAGACTACAGTTGTCAAAGTCCAAGAAAGAGGTTTTTATAACAGAAGTAAAAGATGGTGAAAAACTGGACAAGAAATTTGGCTGAAGATGATTTGCAAGGGATGTATCATAGGCATGATATCTGGAAGAAGTTATACATAGTATGTATGGCATATATGGCCACATGGACATTTAGATGTAGAAATCTGGTGTTTAAGTGATCAAGGCTATCATCGGACAAGTTCACAGTACTTTCTGTCAATATGCATGAGGAAAGGTAGCAGTGAATCTAGGAAATTTACAAATACAGGGATAAACAAATGGAGGGGAACAATTACAAGTTGTTCAGTTAGAGCATGTAGTTTAATTTGTATTTGCAGAGTTACATACAAAAATTACAGTGAGAATAAAATGGAACAAAGGAATATGGCAAATTGTTCACAGATATTGGAAAGGAAAAAAGGAGAAAAATCCTCTGAGACACATAGAGAAAAATTAAAGGGAGAAATCTGCCAAAAAGTTTAGATTCCCACCATCTATGCGGACAAACTATCAAGAAAAAAAGAGATGATAAAGTATTGGGGGAATGCTGAAGAGGAGGATACAATATTACTCAAAAGACTCCTGAGTTGTTGTGGAGTCTCTATCCTCAGAGAAGCTCAAAAGTAATCTTGGCATGGTCCTGGGCAACGAGTCCTGATTAAATAGGGGTTGGAACAGATGACATTCAGAGTGATCCTCCAACCTCAGCTAGTCTGTGACTTTGTCAAATTTTGCATAAAAATATTTAAGAAAGATATGTAAGTGGTCTCCAGGAAGTTAAAAACAATTGTTTTACCTGATTGTCTATAGAATGGATTTAGAGGATGCAACTCTAACAAGGATAACATCAAAGCTCTGTTTTTCCATAAAATGACTCAAAAGACATTTAAATGGTGAATCAAAGATCACGTAGAAAAAAGAGCAGTGAAGGAAATGAACAGTCAGCTCAGGTTAGAAGAGTAAGGTCAAAGATAGTGGATGAGAAGTAGCTACATGTACAAAGGAAGAGAAATGGAAGAGAAGAGCTAAGTTTATGTCTGTGTGGCAAAGTCTTCCTATATCTTTTGTGCTTTCTGTTGAAGACAATCAATGTCAGGGGTGAGAGGCTTACACAGAGATATCTAAAACTGACACTATATTTTGGAAGTCGTACATAGATTTTTGAATAATGAGTAAAATAAAAATACTCAAAAGTCCAGTGCAAGTTAACTGAAGATATTTGCAATGAAGTGTAATTCTTAGTAGCTGATTTGCGTTTTCAGCAGAGTAGATATATTCACAATATGCTCCTTTTATTGGTAGTAAAGAGAAATAGGTGTTTCTTTGGAAAAAAATAAGATGACCTCTGACTCCCCACATTTGAATCAGTCTATTGTATTTCTTTTCAGTGACTGCTAAGTAGATCTTGCCTGTACCAACGTCAGAGTCTATCACAGACGTCTATATGTTCTGCTTTTGAGCAGCAGAATCGGCCCTTATTTTTGATGTTTTAATCATATCAAAAATAATGAGCATTTCTTTGGTTCAAAAAAAAAACCTCTAAAATACTTCTAGAATTGTCTGAAATATCTGAAAAAGTCTTACACATTGAAATTGTAAGAATTTATATATGAATTATATTTCTTTACTGCTACAATTCTACTGTATCTTTACAGGGACCCTGAGTTAGGTTCAGATACTCAGTCTAGCTTTAATAGTTACCTTTGCATATGCTCACATTCTTTGTGAAGAGTCGGAGAACTAGGAAATGTTTGTCACCATGCCAGATGTAAACAAGTAAACAAATCTTATCAAAAAAGAAAGCAGGCTGTTTGCTTTATCTTTTGCTTACATTTTCTTTCTATTACTGAAGCTCACAGTTCTAATTCTGTGTCCTTTTGTAAATACGAATATATGGTAACTACATTAAACTTGATATTCCAGCAATGGTAGGAAAACCAAAATCTCCTCAATCATATCTCCACAAACATGTTTGTTTTTTTCATACTTTTTCATATGTACATATTTGGGACATAGCTTTTTTTGTTCTGTTTGGTTTCATTTAGTTGTTTATTTTTTTAAACTCATTCATCTTTCTGACAAAACAGCCTGACTAGGGGTGATCTCAAATAAAAATAAATGATGACAGTTATAAAAATAGGGATGTAATTCACCATTTCTCTAGAGCATGAATTTGTCATTATCTCCCATGGGTGGATCAAAATTTTGGTAACTAAGTTTAGCAAAATGCTCATACTGATGCTGTCATGAAGTCATTCTGTACTTGTGAGACAATTTACATACTGGGGAGGATGGCTCATCATGCCTTTTCACATTGGTACATCAAATTTGTTTCCCTTTTTCTGAAATGGCTCAAAAAGTGTTTTAGCTCATAACCTAATCGAAAACTGAAACTACTGCAGCAGCTATTGATTGTCAGACAAGGAGGCTATGGACATGCATCCTTAATTCTGCTCTCTGAATATAGGCTTTACTTTGCTTTTAGGAGAGTCATTTCTGCCTTACTTTCTTTCACAGAAGAAGCAGTCTAACCTCCACTTTCAGACATTTTTGCAGTTTTGTTTTCTGTTTAGGGGTGAGGGAGAGAGTAGGAAGCTTAGGCTGGCATTCTTCATCCTGACATTGTTTAAAAGCACTTAGCCTAGTGTATGCTAACTGGCATGCTGTAAAGGAATCCTACTTACTTCTAAATATACCAAAGAAAGAACAAGGAAAAAAAGAAACATATATTTGACACAAAATAAAGGAATTTTAGTCTGCATTCCAATGTGATTCCACAAAGCTAAGAACTTTCTCATTTATCTCAAACAAAGAAATGTTAGAAATTATAAAAGTATAAGCTGCATCACAGTTCTGATGTGAACAGGATAAATATAACAATTATAGATGCAGAATTGCTAGAGTGAGGTTTGTATTACAATGCTATTTAACTCCAGACCAATAGTAAAATAGCAAAATATACAAATTTGTCATCAGAAGTCATTGAAGATATTTTCATCAGAATGGAGTTAGATGCAACTCTAAGATCATCCAACAGTCCTCATTGGTGTAATCAAGGGGAAAACATTCACCTGGATCCTGAGTCTTAGAGTCATTTAATCCAGAATGCATCAAGAAGGCATAATGACATGATAGTTTGATTTACCAGAAAAACAAGGATACACTCCACTCATATACTATTTGTTACTGACTGCTATTGCTATGATTATCATTTTTCATACTTCATATTTCCTTTTCCTATGAAGCAATTATTATAATCACAGAAACAAAACATTTGAAGGGAAAGGACTATGGAAGCCTTCAATCCAGCCTTCTACCAACTTGATGTCTTGATCAAAAAACTCAGGGTTTCACCAGGTGTTTTGAAAGTGTCTGAGGATGGAGCTTCTACAAGGTCACTAGGCAATTTGGTCCAACATCTAAGCCTTTGTATTGGATAAAGAAAATTACTATAGTTACAATTTCTGCTATTGCAAATTGTGACCTTCAAGTCACATTATGGTGCTGTAGCTTGCTGAGTAGAATTTGACTCTATCTTCTACTCTTCCTTCAGGTACATACGTTAGACGAGTAGTGTCCCTGACACAGTCCACTAATGTTCCGATTCACAGCTCAAACAAATCAGTTCCCACAGCCTTTTATTATATACCGCTTCTCTCAACTATCTTAGCCATCCTCCACAAGGTTCTTGTACTGGGGAAGGGGTGAGCGTGTGTGAAATCAGATGTAGTATTTCAGAGCTGTTCTTAGAAACATCAAGTCAAAGAAAACAAGCACTTCCCCTGCCCTGCTGGCTGTGCTCTTCATGAAATAGCCCCATATGCAGTAAGACTATACACTGCAAGGACTCATTGCTAACATATTTAGCTTGTTGATCAACTGTCATTTCCCTACCTGTATGAATGTTGAGATTTAGTCTGTCCTGGACACAGAGCCTCACATCTGTCTTTGTTGAAACACACAGTGCTTCTCCTGGCACCCCTCTACCTTAATAAAATCTCTTTTCTCTGAAATGTAGCCCTGCACTGCTGTATATTGATCCTATCCAGATACAGTGCCAGCTGTGAATCAGGTAAAGCTGTGTTCCTGTCCCATTCTCCAAATTTTCAATGTAAACAGGAGACATGATGTAATAAAAACAAATTTTAATCTCTACAAATATTATGTCTAGTTACTGACACAGCAAGTCCTCTGAACTACAGGCCAATGGTGTGACATGAAGAAAGCTAATGTAGTGGACAGATGAGAAATGATGGCAGGACATCCCTTTGTGCATTAGGAGAGCATAGAAAGGTAGTTCTTTTTCTTAGCCGATGTGAGAAACATGTGTTTTGAATGCACTTTGTATGGAAGCAATGAATGCTCAGCGGAACTCTGAATTCTCTCAGCCAGAGCCTAGACATTCTGAAATAAAAAAGCAGACATTGGTCTGGATGCAAGTGTTGGAACTAAGCAGAAAACTCTTGTGATTACTTGTATAAGTGACAAGAGAAACTGGAATATAAAGTATTCTAGACAGCCAATAAACCTGTCTTACAAACTTCCCCTTATCCTCAGTCAAGAAAAAACCTCAGGCATAGCAGAACAAAAAATCTGAGTGTTTTAGAAAAAAATAATTAAGGTAGCTATTCTCCAGGAAAAAAAAAAAAAAAAAAAGAGAGAGAGAGAAAAAAAAAAGAAAAAGCCATGTTCAAAATGCACAGAGAATATTCTCTGCTCTGTAATCTAATTGTGAATTGTGTGTCCTATTTATTCCTGTGAAAGTCAGGATATTAAAGATTTTTTTGTGCACCATTAACATGTATTTTGTGAATTATGCTGAGGGTTTGGGTGACCAGTGACGGCTGGGAACAGCATGCATGAGTTTGTAAGGCACAAAAAGCAGAATTATCTTTATCACCATAAACTTCCCAACATCAGCTACAAATGATTAGTTTTGTAAATTCTGGCTTTTGATGTTAACAGTAATTTATATATTCAGTTCAAGTGCAAAAGAAAAATGCCAAATATTGACCTAGACAAAGCATTGTGTACTGTGTAACAGCCAGCTCTATATGGTATTAACTGTGAAAGCAGTATGAAGCATCTTCCCCAATCTGACTTGCAAGACTGAAAAACTGAAAGGCTGTCCTGCTTTTAGGTCTATTGCAAGTACTGTTTCTCAGCTCCTACTGGTATTCCAGGAAAAACAAACTGAAAATTGAAAGAATGAGAAGGAATTAAAACTACTGAAGAGTATTCAGAGTCCCCTAGCATAACAATTTAATCCAGACTGTCAGAATGAGTGACTTGTGCTTGGTTTTTGCATTACTGCTCTGAGCTGGAATGGCAGCCTGCATATAACTTCTCTTTTGATTCTTGCACTTTCAGCTATGTAACATATGAATCTTAAAGGCTCTTCAGTCCTCATAGAAATTAATTTGTTTAAATCAGCTGAAAGGTTTGGGGTGCTCTCTGGACTAATAACTCAGGGGTAGCACTGTACTTGCTCCTTTCTGCAATGGCAGCAGCAGGATGGCATGGCTGGCTACAGCCAGCTCATGGAGGTCTGTAGGGAGTGGGAGGGCTGAAACAAACTGGAGAGCTGATGTTGCTGAAGGAGTGCCAAAAATGATGGAGTGTTTGCTATTTGATGAGGGAAAAACTTCATCTCCAATTTTTGTTGATGACTAAATTACATAATCACCTCCAAACAGAGGAAGTTTAATAGCAGCAGATAACAGCTTTTTCAGATGTACCCAAACTCTACTTTCACAATACAGAGAAATGTCTCAGTTGGTCTGAGAGTTTGTCTCTTGAGAGACTGCCTGCAATACAGACACAACCTTAGATAAGCAAGATAAGTCCTACTTCTCAACAAGATTTAATTAATGTGCTTTACTGGAAAATTGGTCAAGCCAACCATGCATCAGTTAACCTTCAAAGGAGTTCATAGGGCTTTCTACCACATCCAAGCAGAGACTGCACATATTAATGTACATATAACAGCTAAACCCTTGTATGGAATACAAGCTCCTACCACATTACACATTGTATAGTGCAAAGTGTTAGGTATTTACATATGCTGTTTACAACACGAGAAAATTGCTGGCAAAATCATCTGCCCATGAAAAATCTTCCAATGGAAGGCCACCCAGGCTTGGAAAATGTTAGCTGCTCTCTGTATCTTTTTTTTTTTCTTTCTTTTCCTTTTATTTTTCTTCCAGAATGACCTCGTTTTCTCCCAAACACAGACTATTAAATCCATTTAAGCTGCTGATCTCCATAATATGTCCACACTCTTCAGTCTGGATTTTTGTGATGAGGTCATGGTAACAATACATTCAGCATGAGGAAATAAGGATGAATATATAAAATATGCTTTTGAATATAAGTAACTTGCTGTACACCAAAGCCTGATTCAAATGTCCTTTACGGTCAAGAGCAGCGTTAAGCAGCTGGGTAACAGAGGGTGTATTCAAGGGAAAGAAAACAGCTGCAAGAAGCAGAGTTTATTGAAGATCCTTTAGTAAGATTTGGACATAGGTCCATGGGTACTTGGCCTGGTCCCAGGCCATTCTATGATTCTGTGAAAGAGAAGACACTCATTTTTATAACAGCTTGCTGCTTCTGCTAAATTAAACAAGTTTCTATATATTTGCTTATTACTATTATGATAGCTTTAAATTACTGTTCTTTTGTTGTTGTTGTTGTTGTTTTTCAAATCAGGCAGCAAAAGTAAAAATGATAAGAGCTATAAATGAAGTTAAGTTTCCAGATGGAAACTGAACCAAAAATCATGAAACACTGCTAGAGAAGTACAAGGATCCGGATAAATTGCTACATTCAAATGTAACAGGTTCCAAACAGTTTCAAGTATTGCTGCTTAAATGTTCTGGCAATCAGAGAGCTATTACTAAGGACAACAAAGTACAGCTGAAAGAGACAGAAATAGGAATCCATTCACGATCATGGTATCTTCACAAAGTCTGTATTTACAGTTTTGCAGATAGTATGCTAGATTTTTCTCCCAGTTGTTAAAAGCTGCAGAGAACTCAAAGAATGATTTTTGCAGCTAAGAAAATATTGGAGAATTTCAACTGACCTGAGGCTCTGTGTTGATATAATACAGCTTGCAGTTAACTGTCAATTTCCTTGGGGACTTGTGTATATTTTAAAATATGTGTTTTATAGCATAAGAGGCTAAATATACAGACTTTTATAGAAGCACTTGTGTTTGTAGACTGGTAAGTCTATATTAGAATATTCTCATGTAAAATTCTATGCTTTTATATTGGCTTAGAAATACATTCAAATTTATACTCAACTATTACCTCCTCTAGATGTTACTTTCTATGACATTTGCAAATAAATTTAAAAGCCACCTCTGAATCCCTTAATACAGTACATTAGTTTGTTGTTGTTTTTTTTTTGTTTTTTGGGGGTTTTTTGTTTTGTTTTGTTTTGTTTTGTTTCTTTTTTGGTTTTGTTTTTGTTTTCCTTAATACAGGAAGGAAATAAGTCCTATCAATTTAATTTTAAATAAATTCTTTTTGGAAAATTTTTGTCTTCTGCATTATGATGTAAGTTGTAGAAATCCTGTTTGAAAGAAATTTAAGGGTTGTGTGAAATCAAAGTGAGCTTCTAAAACAGTGTATTGAGAGGAGTTTAGATACAATCTACTTTTGCTATAATTCCTCCATATTTTCTTGAGATCTAAAAGATCTTTAGGATTGTTATGTTCACTAGGAACATTAAAGAACTGTAAAACCCCATCCTACTTCCTGTAATGTAAATCTACAGATCTCCAGACAGAAATTTTAATGTTTTTCTACTAAATTGTTGTAGATTTTCAGTTTTTATGGTCCAGAAGAAACAGACAGCTTGGAATAATGAACACTTAAGTAATTAATACTGTCCTGTTCATTATTATTATTCTGAAAGTATAATGTATGTGTTAGTATTAGAACAGATAGAGGAAGAGGAGATAAGCAGAGTGGCGCCAGCCAGAGCCAGGCATAATGAAAGCAGCACACAATGTTTTGGGCCCACAAGGAGGGCCATGAGGATGGACAGAGGTCAGGTGAGTACTTAGGTACTTAAAGGGGATCTCATCCAGATATCTAAGAGATGTTCACACAATTCTGTTTGCTTTTAAGGCCACAACATGAAATACCATTACTATCTTCAGTCACCTCTACAACCTTTTCAGATGTTGTAGACCCCTGTAAAACTCAGTTTATCTCCATTGATTGGAAAGGAAAATTAAATGTCTGAAAGGCTTTTGGGAGTTGGAAAGATGAGGTGTCATCAAATAGTAAGTGGTAAGATTAAAGCATGTCTTTGGTATATTTTGACACACATTCTTGACCTTCTACATTTTAAAAACTGCATTTTGAATTATTAGCTCAAGAGTGTCTGTTGTTGATCTCTGCAAAGCACTTCTCCTACACCTAGCCATAAACCTTACCAAATTCTTTCTGTGACCTGAAAAACATTATATAATATTTCAGAAAGAAAACTTTTAAAAAGTAACTCTCAGTGTTCAGACCTGTCATAGAGGCAGCTGTGTTTACCAGTTGACATTAAGTTATATTTTCTGTGCAGATGGATCACAGCAGGTAGAGAAGGTAAAAAAGAGTGCAAATGAATACAAATGGCTCAGGTAACCAAAAAGTGGAGAAGTAAGGGTTTTGGGGGATTTATAGCTCATCTAGACGGTTTTAGATTTTAGTTGGCTTAAAAGGTTCAGAAATAGCAAACTTTCCTATTGAGAGGTTTTGGATTTATTTATGTATTTTTTTTAATGTGTATGACTGTCTTGTCAACTTAGAATTGGGGAACCAGATGCAAGCAGACTTTTAAGCAAAATCTGATTCTTATTTTAAATTGAAACATGTCAGCCACATATTTACTTTTTTTTACTTCCAGAATGTATCTTATTCAAGAATTAACTTTTTGCCAGTGTCAGTAGCCTAAACCGCAGCACAACATGAAAGTCTTATCTGGCAGAGTAATTCTGAACAGAAGGCTGCCTTTAAGCATCACTTCTCCGTATATGCCACTGCTTCCTGATGTTTCATTCAGATCTTTTCTGAAAATATTAGCCTCTCTCAGTCCTTTAAAGGGATGATCTGTTTTCCACTGACTTGTACACAGCCTTTAAAAAAACTCTTTTTGGGAAGGAGCAGGTCTGTTGAGTAATCCCAGCTCATAGTAAAAGATATGCAGTGTTCATATTAACTTAGAATATATATATATATAATTAACTGTCAAATGCATCTGCTAATCAGCTAAGTTTCATATCTGCACTTCACCTGTTTAAATAAAGGCAATATCAGTTGACTCATCCACTGTTAATATTTCTCAGTGAAACCAAATATTACAAGTGGTACACTAGAGAAAACTAAAGCCAACTAGAGAAACCTCTAGGAAAAAAAGGAAAGAGAACAAAGATAAGCAAGGTGAGGTGTAGGTTGCACAGAAAGTGTCTTTCCTCCCCCTGCCAAACATTTGTGTTATGCAAAAAAGGTGTGAGTTACAGTTAGAAACTTGAAATTATTATTTTATATAATAATACATGTAGTATGCAGAAATGTAATACCACAATTCAGCATAATGTTTATGATGAACAGCTAATAAATGTTAAAGGTGACAATGACAAGCTGTTACTCAGGCTCTGGTCATGTTTTGAGAGCCATCTCAGACACTAAGTGCTTGTATGCCATCCTTGCTCTCATGGTTCAGTAATGGTGCTTCCCCATTGTTAACTCAGGTTTGTGAAAATCACAAGAAATTAAATCTGGCTCTTATTTGCAAAGTCGCATGGAAGCCACATTTGTTGTATTTTTCTAATTTCTCTGCTGGATATAATGAACATCTATTCATTCTAAATCTCAGTATGAATACTCTCTACCTAACAGTTATTTTTGTAAATTTGAATTCCTTAATTACTTTAAATATATCAGATCAGCCTGTGCTCAAAACCTATTAAAGGAGGCATGCGCTATGATAACATAAACTTTCTTTACTTAGAAAACTGAACTAAACACCTATATGAAGACAAATGAAGGTTTAATCTTTAAGTAATAGCATTTATTTAAAAAAAAAAAGTTTCCTAAAGGTGACCCTTCCAAATTTAATGTCATTTTATTACTACTATTCAAACATACAACAATAAATAAACTATATCCTTCAGAATAATTTTTAATCCCTCCTCCAAATCTCCATGAAACAACAACAACAACAACAACAACAAAAAAAAAACCAAAAAAACTCAAAAAACAACACAAGTGATCATTCCAATGCTACAGAGAAACTTTCTACAACTCAGGAGAGAATACTTACCCTCTAGAGATCCTCAACAGAACATGGCAAAAATGCAGCTTAAAACTGCTCCTTCTTTGAATCCTTATCCACTGAGGCAGGAGAGAGAACTTCATCTAAATTGCTTCTTGTGCCAGAAGACCACAAGATGCAAGTCAGTTAGTGGCTGGTGTCCTGTCGTCTTGTTCCCTGTACTCATAGGGGTTGGCAAGGAGTTGGTTTGTGACATCATAAAGCCATGGAGGATGTGACCCTAAGGATGTCCCATGACAACCAAAAGATGGCTGTGCTGTGCCATGCTGCTATCATCTGACAATTCCCTACTTGCCACCGATGGGATTCTGCACAGCTCTGCTTTCAAAGAGATTTTCTGAAAGCTATATTACTTATGGATGATACTAAACTAGGAGGAGTGTTGACTCCCTTGATGATAGAGAGGTGCTGAACCAAAATCTTGATAAATTCAAGGGAGGTTTCCACCTGCATGAAGAAGAGGGAGTGCTGGAGTCTGCACCAGGGTTGGGACAGCTCTTTCTCTGTGTAAAGACTGAGGGATGAGGGGCTGGAGAACAGACCTCGGAGTGGGATCTGTGGGTTCTGATTGTCTATAACTTGAATCTAAGCCAGCAGTTTATCCCACAGCCAAAAAGGACAACAGAGCCCTGGGGTGCATGAGGGCCAGCATTGCTATTGGGTGAGGGAAGGAGTAGTCCTGCTCTGCTCTGTAGGTTGCTACTTGTTTAAGAATTACTTTTTCAGGGAGTGGTAGTGAAAACCATAGTGATGCCATAAATCTGCAGAGATCTGCTGAGAACATCTGAGATTCAGCTAAAAATCCAAAGAACACACAACAGATTGCTGTCACCATTTTCTTCACATTCAGAATAATAGATTTTGCCAATTTCAAGTAGGATTAATTTATGAAATAGAGTACATTGAGCACTGCTCAGCCTAAGATACACAACAAGCATAAGGGATAGGGTTATATTTTCTTTTTTCCCTTTCTTTGACCTTAGCCTGATTTTATTTTGTGTGTGGTCTCGTCACTCACAGCAATCAAGGAATGCACAAACATTTCCAGTAGAATAAGGCAGTGGGTAATTGAGGCATCAGATTAAATTCCTGTTGATTAAGAAGGGTAACTGAAATTGCAAGTGTTGCCAATATCTCAGTGGGCATGAAAAATACTACCGTACTGCAATGAAGGAGGAGAAACTTAATCCATTCATTAAGGGAAAAGAAAACTACACATATAATCATTTGCATATTTTTTGTATCGATTTCCTGGATTTAATGACTTCAGAAATGTTGGAATAAAATATTTTATAATTTCAAACAAACAATTTTGGAAAAGCTACAAGAGAGACTGTTCTAGTTTGAGCAACTTTGTTTCCCTTCTTCACCTAATTCTGCTAGAAGGCAGAGACAATCTGATGGAAAAACAGCACTCAGGCTTTTAAGCATAATTTCCCACAGTTGAACAGCTTTTGAATCACATGGTATCTTATCAAGAACTGTTATGTGTTATGTTATGACCATAGATCAGTTTCAAGTTTAAGCACAGAAGACATTCTTCTCAGAAGCTGTACTGTGCTTGATTGAGCCAGAGCTTTTCAGATTTTTATTTGTATCTAACTTTGTTCTTGCTGGGGGTGAAAAAAATTAAAAATAAATGAATAAATAAAAGTAAAAATTGATATATATATATAGATATAAGATTTCAGGCTGAATGATATTTTTGAATATATATATATATATTATATATACGATATATATATATATATATATGATATATATAATATATATATTATGATATATAAGAATCTCATCTGAAGAATTTACTATTTCTTTGTTTGTGTCTACTAAAAATCCAAAAGAAATAAACCATATGTATATGTGAACACAAAGCACTTCGTCATAAACATGATATGTGTACATCCTGGAAAATTGTTGTGACTTTTTTTCTTTTATTTTTAATACAGTGATGGGTTAAACACTCAGTGAAAGCCTAGACTGAAGTCAAACAGAAAAATAGCTGCTTAGTACCAGTGTTTCAATCAAATTTTATCTGCGTTTTGAGGGAAAGCTTTGAATTCATTTCTAATTTAACTTCACTGTTTTCTTTGGATCTATAGCATACTTAAGCCACTAATTTAATTTACTAATTGGCCCTTCTTGTTACCCTGTTGCTAGATCCTGAAAACATTCTACAATCTCATTTTGGATTATACGGAGGCATACATTCATTTTGAGACTGGCACTGACACTTCCTGGCTTGGTTCTAACATGTGGTTGGTGGTAGAAATAAATGATTCAAAGGAGATTCAATATTCAGGCTTTTTTATTGTGTTAGTCTCCAGTGTTATAAATTCCCTCCATCCCTCCACCAGGAGAATACACAAGATATCCTTCCACATATTAAACAATTCTCCTTTTCTTTTATTATTTGCTGAATATTAAGGACAAAGTGGAAAATGAGTGTGTGTGTATGTGTTGTTTTTTTTTTTTTTCCCCCACATATTTAAAAAAATATTTCCTAATAGTTTAGGATTATATGGGAAATAATTTTCATTTTTAATAAATGCGTCCCTCTACATTCTTCAAATTGTTGTTGCCAACAGTGATATTGTAATTTGAGATTGGAGCAATTCACTATAAAATTTGAAGATAATTGAGAGAACATCTTTAGAAAGATAGCTTAAGTGTCTCTGCATAATGAAATATGACTGACTTGCGGAATCAAACTCCATAACCACAAAGGCTATCAAGGTAATGCAATATGAACAGCTGAGGGAAAAGCTAAGATTATGAAAGCAATGTTATAGCTTAAGGAATGTAAAATTTTATGTTGCAGGAATTGTTAAGTAAGTCTGGTGTGTTGTAAAAATACCTAACTAAAGAAATACTGGAAATGTTTACTTATGTTGAATTAAAAGTGATGTCTGTTATATACTCAAATAATCTGGATTTAAAAAAAAATGGAGTTAATGGAACAACAGATTATTAGATTTGGAGCAAACTGGAGCACAACTGCATCTTTCTTTTCTTCATTATGTCCTACAAATGTCACATGGAGGATGGTTCTGTGCTTCCTTCATTTCTGGTGTAGAAGCTACTTTTTTCTAGGTATCAGAATGTGTTTGTTATCATAGAATCAGCAAAGTGAAAAAGTTTGGGGAAAATATTATTCTCTGAGAATGAGAGAAGATGAAGATATTTAACTTGGAGATGCTTCATTCATTCAATTCTTGCACCATGCATCACAGGCTGTAGACAAAGATTTAGATCAAAGACTTTGTAAAACAAAATATCCTCTAATACAGATCTAATAAAACTAGTTCTTCTCATTCTCCCTATCACCTTTACAAACTAGTGTGTGTCTATAAGCACCCAGTTCTGAGACAAAAGATATATAGCAACATACCCATGCAGAAGATCATTTTGCTTGATGGGAAGAAATGGAAAGAAAGTTGAAGAAGAGTATGAAAGGATTCAGAGATAAAGGAGAGAAGGGGAGAGGAGTTCCGAGAAGAAAACAGGCATTGATGTTTAGCTGGAAAAACTGTAAAGAAAAGAGTAAAGAACTTGGATCAGACAACTAAGAAAGGCAAAAACACGAGTAACTAAGGAATAAAAAAAAAGCCTCAAGATACCACTAACATCTATGCTCAATCAGGTTTCCTTCTACCATTTACTTATTTATTTATTCTGGCTGATGTTAATAACCCCAGAAATCCAAAGGGAAACCTAGCCACAAATGGGGCCAGAGAATCAGCAGATTTCCATCTGAAGACAATGAAGACTTCATTCCCAGATTCTTTCTCACTGTTGGGACCGAGTAAAGCCTTTTGCGTTTAACTACCATTCAAAGGTCAGAATAAACACAGTTCTTTAAACTTCCTGGGAAAGGAGAACAGAGAATGAACTGATGCTGATATAGATGTGAACAAATAATGCTTTTCTGTTTCTTTGGTATTTTTTTAACTGCGTATTTATTAACTTGTACATATTTTCACTCATGAATGTGTATTATTTTTAGCACACACTCACTTTTTTATTATTATTATTTTTTATTTTTTATTTTTTTTGTTCAATTGCTTACTTTATTCCATTAGTACAGTGGAAGAAAACAAATTTCTTCAAATCAAGAAGTCATTTTCTGAAGTGAAAAATAAAATTTGGAACACTTTGGAGACCACTATTCATGAGCCAGAAAACCTCTCCAAGATATCTGCTCCAGTTGACTCCCATTTTAATCATTAAATGCTGTCCACAAATGCTATTTCAAAGTATAAATTTACAATGGTCTCCATTCATAAAACTGCCATGGTAGATCTTCTGAGAGAATTTTGCAGTAATGTCCAGCGTGCTTCCAAGCTGAGTAAAAGCTAAACGGTTCATACATATCAAAGCTTTCTCCTTTATACACAGATGGTCAGCTTGCTATTGGACCCTCAGAGAGAAGGTGGGGGGAGAAGTGTTAGCTCAGAAATGCCAGACTACAATGAAACTTTTTCATAAGGAGCTGATCTATGCTCTTTGCGGCCTGTTCAGAGCCCATTTTAAGAACATGATCTAACTCAGTAGACTTCAGTAGGAGCTGGAACACGCCATGTGTCGCAGAACTACTGCTTCTCTGGCATTAAGCAAAACTTCTTGTGAGTGGGAGTTAAGAGTGCATAGCAGAAGAAATTTCTGTCCTATTTAATTTCCTCTTTTCTGTTGTATGGAGATGTGTAACCCATTTCATGCCTTGAAAAGTAGTGGTGCTTGACTAAATTGCCACACTATGGCTATAAATTATGACTCCTCTAGAATGATGAGGAATAATTATTTATCAGTGCTGTGGTCCTTTACAAGAAGTGGAGCAGGAAATGCACTGTGTACAGATGAAGCTAAGAACATTAGATAATGGTTACTTTCTAGTTCTACTTGCATATTATGTTTCTTATTTTTATTGTGTTTTTCATTTCCTAAGCATTTTCGGACAGTTTTCTATGACTGTTTTAACAATCCTTTTGAAATTAGACTAAACTATTATTTATAACAAACAATAACTGTATAGACTGAAGCTGAAAAAAAGACATACAAATGTGCTTATTAGAACTCATACTCTTGTAATCACAGTGGAAATTCAAAATCTGTACGATGTGGCTTAACAAATATTATTGACCTAACTAAACCTTAGAAGTTTTGTTCTAGATCAAGATCATTATTTTTCAGGTCCTCCATGATCAAGGAAGAATAAAACACTCCCTTTTAACAGACTCCCCATACTTTTATTCAGAACCAGAGCCAGGAAAAAGCTTGAATTAAAAGAGTCTAATTACATTTTAATAAAACCCTGCAGCTTTATAAAATCTGTGGGTTTTATAAACTGCAAAGTCCATCATAATGGCTTTATGAGGACTTTATAAGAATGAGAACTTCCAGAAGCTATAACTATAGTACATTATACAAAAAGTATTAAAACTTCACAAAAGTACATATCTAGAAATGTGCTTAGAAGTCCATCAGGTGCTGTTCCTCTACTAGGCCAGTGACATTTGAAAAATGACACCAGGGCAAGCTATTTCAAAGGGGAATGACTGCTTATGATGAACTTTTTTGTCTTGTTGCTACTACAGTCCCCACTCCTTAAACACTTCTTGATGCTTCTTGTTGTTGTTGTTTTTTGCTTGTTTGTTTTGTAGTGTCTGTAATAAAATCTGACTTAGCATGCCATCTAGTAGAACACTGTTTCCAGTATCAACTGAGAATCTTACAGGAGCACAAACTAGATAGTGCTCATACTAGCATATATATGAGGCTCATATTTATTTCTTCCCTTCAAATTCTGATTTTGATGTTCTCATTTGAACAGTGACATTGATTATCTTAGATATTAGGGAAAGCAGGACCAGTTTTATGTTCCCAACCTAGCTTGTCCATCCTTCTCCATTCTGGTTCATTCCATTCCACTCCACAAAATAAATCTTTCTAATTGTTTGTTTATCTTCTAAGAGCTATAACTGAATACAGAAAATAAATTACCTCTTAGAATGAGAAGCATCCTTGTGATGCTCTGTCTATATGATAGACATGAGAACTGGTGAAAAGATACTCAGAGACAGGAAGAAATGTATAGGTAGGAAGAAATAACACTCAGCAATGTACATGCACTATAGAAGAAAGAAAAATACACCGACTTTCTTCTGAAATTAGTAAGCAACGGCATTTCTCATGGTCCTGAGAGAATTTTGAATCATATATTATTACCTCTGTTTACAGGTAATCACTGTTCTTACATCTAGACTCAGAAGGCCTGAAACCTATCTGTCCCTACACTTGATATTTGCGCCTTAGAGTTCTACCATTACTTTTAAAAAAGTATATTTTCCTGTTATTTATCTTGTTATATTCTATGACCTCTGTTTCTATCAAAAAATCTACTATTTGAAGTAATTGTGCAGCTTAGGCTCTAGGGTAAAACATGGTTCTGTTGTCAGGCAAGGACTTTCCAAAGCCACTGACAGACATTTCCAAAACAACATGCACAGATGTTTATTCTAAAGCTTCACTATAACCACTACTTGTCCATTTTCTCACTGATCTTTTGCAAAACCAGTCTGAACTTCTGGAGTGGTCTTGACTCAACAAAGCATGAAGACTGTTCAGTTTTAAGTAGGAGATTTAGTTGTATCATTGCATGTGCTTCAACTGAAATGTAAATGTAGACTGTAAGTTGTCTGCTAGTCCTAGAGCAGAGAGCTGAATTCTGCATCACCTTCTTCAAATAAAGGGAAAATATTCTGCTGAACAAACCTCCATATTTGTTTTTAAATGATATTTGGATTTCCCAATTGACAAATTATTTGCCAAGCAGCACTTTGCATAAATAAAATATAGTCTATTATAGTGTGCTCCATATAAGTTTTCAACCAAGAATTTCATAGCGCCAAACTGTAATTTGGAACTCAACACTACTCGTTTAATTTACTGACAGTTTCACTCAGGCAAATGCAAAACTCCAAAACTCTTCTGAGTCCAATATTCTTCTTCAATCCAGACTCTGCTATGAATGCAAATGACAGAAAAATTGGTTTCTATTTTACTCTGCAATAGACTGATTGGATGTAAATTTATGGTTAATTAGCCCCAAATTAAGCAGTATTATTTTTCTAACTTTTAATACCCTGTAAATGTGTTGATTCTTTTTTCTCTTGTCCATTAGAAAATGAATTCTGAAAATGGTGTGAGCATTCCTCTTTGTTTTGAACACTGATTTACATTCTCTCCTGGTTAAGACAGGAGTTTTTGCTCAATGGCTTTCCTCATCCATCATTAACTGCAGAAAATGTGGAAGCAAATTATAACTCAAATACCACAGTCATTAATCATGGGCAATGTTTTAATTGGACACTTATTTTGACACCTCAAGAAATAGATGGATTAGCAAAATATCGGAACTATAATTGAGAACTACAGTTCAAGTGCTCTTCAGAGCAATAATTACATGATTTCACACACTGAAATGAACTTCATTAGAATTATTTTCAATTTACATTCCTGCAAATGAAATAGAAAGGCTAATTGAAAATGACTGTACACTTAGCACAAACTTAAACAGCTGTGAGAACAAATAGTGAGAACTTCAAATATCTCTCTGTATGATATTTTTTCCTAAAGATTTCACTGACTAGCTTAAAAATATGTATTTTATTAAGACTTATTATGATGAATTCAGAGACCACATTCAATCACTGAAATGTGAAGTGAGTATTTCAACCCTGCTGTCTGTGTAAATCAAAGCGTAACCTTGACTCATTTCTGGTGCCTCAATAATTTTTAAGGATGTCAAACCCCACAGCTGTTTTCACACTGGTTCTTTGTCTTTCTTCTAAATTGAAAGGATAACTGAAGAATTGACTGTTGTCTTTGCCATCGCATAGCTTGCCCTGAACTGGCTGTGAATTGTTTTGATAAAAATGTACATCTTAAGAACAATATTTATTTTTCACTCCACTTGCTTTGTATTTTTTAATTGATTTATAGGTTTCCTAACTGGACTTATAGCAAAGATATAGGCCATTTTATAACTTCAAGGAATACTGCAAATTTTGTGCAGTAAAATATTCTAAATTGAGACAAGACTTCTGTATTTCTGTTTTACTTGGATCCTCTGTTGTCTCCTGGGAGCCTGGTAAGAAAACAAACATGGAATTGACCTATATATCAATGCTAGGCATAGGATACATTTTATTTTAACTTACTTAAGCTGTAACAAATCCCCTAGCTTACTTATTTGTGAAAACCTTGGTATTTGCCAATAAACTTCAGCTGGAAAGGGCAGACTCCCTTTCTTAACTGAGAGCCTGGAGCCGTGTCCTGAGCTTTGTGTGTTGGAGTGCACAAATCCATTAAGAGATATGGCCTACATCCAAGCAGTTTAGCCTTTAATTTAAGAGCAGTTGGCAGAAAAGATAAATAATAATAATAATAAAAATGCACAAAAGAATATTACTCAAATATCAAAGAGTGACAGATTTTTCTCGTTCAAAAAGCTAGATTAAATCCGTCTTTCTGACAGTTCTCAGGTGCTGCAGAAATGGAAGACGTTGCCTCAGTAGGTGGCACTATTTCCTCAAAATCAATGTGAAGCAATTTTTTGGGTGGGAACTTTGAGCAATTAGATACTTTTCTTCTGATGGTCTGCAAAAACCTGCATCTCACCACGTGGATCATTAAAGGTATTGTGCAATAAGGAAAATAATTCTACCTTGAGAACAATACTTCAATACTTTTTGATTTTTTGTGATCTTACCCATTCCTTTTTTTTTTTTTTTTAATTTAATTTTTATTTGTTCCTGCACATCATTGGATTCCTTTGATTAAACAGATAAATTTAGTGCAGAACGTAAAATTTCTTCATTTTTACTGAGACTGGTGCTCCATTATTTAATAAGAATAAATATATATTTTACATAAGTACCTTCAGAAGTTTGGACTCCCAAAAAATCATTTAGGATAGAAAAAATAATTTATGTAACAAACTTTCTTAAAGCATATTGATAAAAAATAATAAAAACAGATCTCCTATATTTCAAAAAATGTAACATTCTAAAACTTGATATTCACAAAGATCCTTAGTTTTCTATGTGAAGTGTTTATAACTGGTGAAAATGTTCATACTTACTTAAATGAATTGCTGACAGATACCAGTTGATTCAGTAATGCAGATGTTGCTTAGTTTAAGTTTCATCAGGTATCTGGATTCAGTATTAGGTTTTGATTTACAAACCAAACAGCTGGAAGCAGACTACTTTGCACTACTGCTGTACCATAGTTTTCTGCGGTGTGATCGATTAAACACATCTAATGTTAAGAATAACATCTTTAACTAGATCTTCAGTTTCACAGTGTGCAGTGCACTGCAGTAAAATCTTGAGATAAATGTTAGCTCTATAGTCCCTGACTTGACAGGTTCCCTCAAAGCCTACAAAGATTTCAAGAAAACAACTGTTTTAATTTGTAATAATTCTCCCAAGCAACTTCAGTACATATAGTGCAAACCCAGATGAACAGAACTATGAAAAACAATTTCTTTTGGAAAAGTAATGCATAATTTAAGTAGGAAATTAAAATAGCTTTAAATTACATTCTAAGTTGATACATGATTCAGGAATGATTTCTGAGAAAATGTTTTTATATGTTTTTACAGACAATGGGGGCTGCTCCAAAAGTAATGCTTCTTTTTTATTATGTTGGCCCAAAGCATCGCATGCTGGTGGTATGGCAGGAGAAGTTGAACTTTCCTGACAGTATTTCAGTATATTTTGTTTCTGTGTGACGGATGGTAGCAGGGGGTCAGTCTGACAAAATAGCATCTGACATGAAAGTGTGTCAAGCAAGGGTGTCTGACTGAATTCTTCCATTTGGAAAAATAACACCCGCTGACGTTCATTACATTTGCTGAACATTTTTGGAGACCAAGCAGTGAACGTGAGCACAGTGAGGCAGTGGGTGGTGCATTTCAGCAGTAGTGACAGCAACAGTGCATCACCTCTGCTGGTGCAGACTATTATGAGCATGGCATGAAGTCATCAGTGGTGAAAATGCATCACTGTGTTGAAAAACAGAGTTTTCTATCTGCGAATTTGGTATATCAAAAGGTGTTATTGTGCTCTTTGTACCTGCAGTGCTGACTGACATAAATGTGAGGCATTTCTTTTGGAGTGACTTATGAAGAATATCCATTGAATGGGATATTTTCCTGACTGGAATATCATAGATCTTCTCAGAACAGGTTAAATTTCTTAATTTGTCAGGGCATTTCTCTGAAATGCTTTTAGGAAAATATAGTCACATGACATAATAGCAACAATACTGGAATACTTGATCCCTTATTTGAAGTTGTTTATTTTTCCTTTTTGTAATTCAAGCATTCAGGCACTTTACAGCTTACATGCAGATTTTTCTTGTAATATAAACCATCACATGTGTAACCTATCACACTGAAAGTGAATGAAGCTTTATGGTAACTTTGAGGTCCTTTTATGACATAGAGAAAAGCCCACAACTACCCTGGTGTTTCAGATTGTTAACAGTTGCCATTTGAATTCTTCTTAATGGATAACACCCAATAACTGTTTTGCTTTCCACTGTGCCTGCAATCTGATATCTGTAAGAAATCTTAAATCTAAGAGTCAGCTTAAAATCTTTACTAAAATACTAAAGAGAATGAATAACAAAGGATCTAATGTTTCTAAAACCCATATGACCCTATTTTAAATGTCCTAAAGTTCAAGCTATCCCCAGTTCACGATATTATTAACTGCTTGAGCTTAGCTTTGACTAAACTGCATACAGAAAGCAAAAAAAAAAAAAAAAAAAAGTTCCCAAAGACTAACTAGGATGATGACTATTTCAACAGAGGCTTCATCTTCAAATCTGACCAAACTATGGAATGTTTTCATGTATACAGACTCTATTACATTCATGACTAATTATTTATTATTTTAAAAAGTAGAAAATTGAGTCTAAGAATGGGTAGATCTTCAGTTACGGCACATCTCCTACCCCTTCCAGACTTCATGATTGCTAAAGAAATAGAATGAAGAAATCAAACAAATACAACTGCATAACTTTAATGAATTCTTACTTTTGGTGTTTGTTTTCTGGATCTCAGCAACATTTGCTCATGTTGCAAGGGGAGATTACGCTCAGGCATAATCTTCCAAATACAGGAGAAGCTACACTTCTTATAGATTAGAAGGCCACAGTGTTCTTAGCAATGCACAGTTAATCCAAAAAAGATTGGTAAGTAATCAGCATCATACTTCAAAGGACCTGCTATGATCTCTATGATCTTTGATGTTTTTATTTTTTTAATTATTTTTAATTATTATTGTTGTTGTTTCCCAGAGGTCACTGAGAGAGTAATAAAATGTAAATATAATGCTGATGATCAAAGAATCACAGAATGGCTTAGACTGGGAGGGACCTTAAAGATAATCTAGTTTCAACCCCCTGCTTTGGTGGGATTACTATCCATCAAATATGGCTGCTCAGTGCTCCATCCAAACTGGCCCTGAATGACTCCCAGGATGGAGCATCCACAGCTTTTCTGAGCAATCTTGTTCTTGTGCTTTACCTCTCTCTGAGTGAAGAATTTCCTTCTGACAACTAACATAAACCTCCCCTCTTTTACTTTAAAGCCATTTCCCATTGCCTTGTCACTATCAGGCCACATAAAAATTTTTCCTGCTTATGCGCTGCCATCAAATAATGGAAGCCTGCAATGAAGTCTCCCTGGAGCCTTCTGTTCTCCAGACTGAACTAGTGAAGCTTCCTTTACAAAACCTTTCTTTACAAGAGAGGTGCTCCAGCCCTCTGATCATCTTCATGGCCTCCTCTAGACCCACAAAAAACAGTTTCACATCTTTCTTGTATTGGCTTGGATGCAGTATTCCAGATGGAGCCTTGCAAGGGCAGAGCAAAGTGGAACTATCATTTCCCTTGCTTTACTGGCCACTCCTCTTTTGATATGGCCCAGGATACTGTTGGCCTTCCAGGCTGCAAATGCACACTGCTGGCTCATGTCCAGTTTTTAATTCACCAGGACCCGAGTCCTCATCAGTGGGGCTGCTTTCAATGAGTCTGTGCACATATTTGTGTTTGTCCCATCCAAAGCACAACCCCTTGCATTTGGCCTTGTTGAATTTGTCATTAAATTGATGTGGGTCCGCTTTTCAAACTTGCCCAGGTCCCTCTAGATGGCATCCCTTCCTTCAGCTGGATTACCCAGCTTAGTGTCTTCAACAGATTTGCATTCAATCCCACTATCTATGTTATTGATAAAGATATTGAGAAGCACCAGTCTCAAGACTGAACCTTGGGGACACTGCTCATGACCAGCTTTGGATAGAGAGCTGAAACCTCATGCTGTGGCCAATCTAACAATATTGTATCCACCAAATAGCTTTGAAATATCACATACTATCCTTCTAGTTTGGAACCACTTTGAATTAGTAGATTCATTGATCAGAGTAATAGAGAGACAACAAAATCTAGGGGACAAGACTTGAAACTGTAATTTCTGCTTGGGAAAATATTACAAAAGTAATGTCTTTACGCAGGTAAAGACAATCAACGTTTTCTAAAAGTATTAACAATAAAGAAAAGATGCAAACCAAGCCAAAATCTGAAAGGACAAATATTTATCTCTAAGAAGATAAGCTGGATAAATAACATATCTTTTTCTTCTCTATCATGAAAAAACAACATGGAATAAAGAAATATTTTAGGAAATCATTATTAAAATTCTACTGTGTATTCAAATCCTATAGGATTTTTTTTCTCTGTGAAGGAAGGATGTTTTCTCTGAGATGGATTTTTGTTCACTTTATGTTTTAGAAATCTATACATAGACTATGTAGATTTATATAGAAAAGTACTCAACATCAATTTGAAGCATATAATATTTTCCAAACAAACCTTTTTTGCTATTGCACCCATTCTACTTCAAATTACATACAGAAATGAGTAAATTTGTAGGGAAGCTTCTTTAGCTTTTTGACTATAAAGGAGGAACAGTATCCACTCATCTCAGTCCCAGGTATTCAGCTTCTGTGACATCCCTCTCAAAATTTGCTCAGAGCCCTCTGGGAAAACAGAAAGCTTTATAAATAAAAGCTCTACTGGCACAATGGCACTTAGGAATTGAATTAACTGTTTTCTGGATTGTGCCATTGGAAGATGAGAGAATTGGATTCACTCTCATTTTCACCTTTCAAAAAGTGAATAGAATTAGAGTGCAGAATCAAAAAATAAAATTAAAAAAAAAAAAAGCATAATAAAGAACAGTTGGTTGAAACTTAGCTCTTCCTATTGCAGTTCACTCACACTGATTTTGCATGACTGAAGAAGAAACTAGCTAATATTTTAAGAAAGTATACCAAAAATGAGTTTGTTTGGTGCTTTTCATCTCATTTTGAGAATTAAAAAATGGGATCTCAGACCTTTCTAAATGCAAATATTGCTTCACCATCATATATTCCCCATGTGCTTTGCATTTTTATATATTTTACTTAATCTGAATACTTTAAAAATATTCAGAGATTTCTACATCAAATCAGTAGCAGTTTTGTTGGCATCCCTGACTGACAGGATGGAATTCCAAAATAGCTCATCTTGTACCTGGATAATCTTTTATTATTACAGATGTCTTTTCAACAAACCAACCAGGAAAGAAATATTTACTTTAAAAAACTGTTTTAATAGATTAAATCAAAAGTTTAGATATTATGATGTTTATAGCTATCATATAAACAAGAATGAAATATTTTTCTTGATAAATAATAGAAGGCATTCACATCTAATTGAAAGTACATGAGGTTACCTTGCATATTGTGAGTGCTGTCTTGAATAAAAAACAACAATTTCCACATTTGGAAACTGGGAGTTAAATTAGAGACATAATATTTTTTTTCTACTCAATGAATTAATTCATCCAGCACTGATTCTTAATCAAGATTGTTTCCATTATTTGTGAAAATTTAACATTTTTCCTGCAACGCACATTCTATTTTAAGTAAAAGGTCCTTATTTTTTCGACTTTTTATTTATGTGATATAAGAATAGGTATTCTGTCAGATTGCAAAATTTAGCTATACAACAAACTTTGTAGGAGAAAGGTCTTTGCTAAAGTATATGTAATTTATACACCAGTTGTTACAAGTAACAATTATAATTCCATATGCTGTACTTTATAAAACCTGGGCAAGTTACCCCTCTGTAGTAGACAGTGGAAACTCTGTTTGAATTAAATATACTATGAATGGAGTTCAGTGTTGGAAACCAGTTCAAAGAAATATTATCTAAGCAAAATGGAATGGGAGATTTCCTTGCAGTTTTACAGAAATTATTAGGCATGTGCCAGTCTGCTCAGGAAAATCTGTACTAACTTTGAAATGAAGTAACACAAATATCAGCCTCCTCTACTTCAGAAAGTTAAGTGGTATGAAAATATTTTTCTTGCATGCTTAACCTTTCTCTAAAACCTCTTTTCACTTTAATTACTCTTTCCCTGTAGGCAGAGACTTTGAATATTCTTAAATTCAAACACTCTGTTTAGCCTGTTAACAGTAGTAAAAAAGTCTATTATGTACCCATTATTAAACATCTTTGTGGTGATGTGGCGCTTGGTGAAGTAGTTTTTTTGGGCATGGTGGGAGTGGCTTGACAGTTGAACTTGGTGTTCTTGGAAGCATTTTCCAAAATTAATGATTCTGTGATTCTGTGGTTCTATGATCTTAATAAATTCTATGTAGTTGTGTTACATATTTTTGTGCATGAGAGCAAAACAACACAGCAGCTGGGTGAAGAGTATTAAAACTGAGCTGATCAATTTTGAATCCCAACTGAATATGTATAGGTGGGTTCTATTTATGATTTTTATACAATAATTCGTATTAAAATGTTCCATAAGAATTACTAAATCATAAAAACAGCCTTGTAAGTAATCAGCAGCAGTATCTCCATTTCTTCACTGTGGTGAAGAAAGAGAGAATGGAAATGATTTATTTAGGTCCATGCAGAGGGGAATGGCAAAGGCATATATAAAGCACTGAATTTGATTATACACCTCATCCGTATGTAGAAATCCCAGGCATTTAAGAACAACCTTAAATACAGGATTTCAGTGCTACATTTCTTGTCTAATCCAAACATTTAAGTACATTGTGAAATGTGTTTTAAAGGAGCTACTTGCTAAGCTAAGACTACAGCAACAGATAAATAGAATTCAGGAATTCATATATTTTAACTCAAAGTCAGCAAGGACCTCTAGTTGTGTGAGTGGGGAAAAAAAAAATTTAAAAAAATTGACACTTCAATACTATATAAATAAAGCTTCCTGTCTAAATAAGCGAGACTTATCTCACCTATTTGTGAATGCCCATAGTGGAACAAATGAGGTCTAAGTCTGCTTTTGTAATGTGTGATGAGATATGGGTATCTTGCAGACTCTTTCCAACACGTGAGGTTAGAATTCCCATTCTGAAGCTGTTTTCTCTCTGTTGATCACATATATATGCATAACATCTATCTCAGACTTCTAAATGCATCTAAATTCTGCATGCTCAAGATTAGGCCTTGTTAAGTGAAGCATTTCTAAGAGTGTCCATACTCTTTATTACAAGTGTTCTGCTTCTTGAAGAGAACTGTTCTGCCTCTGACAGTTACTCAGAAGCTGTTAGGAATCTTTTAAAATCACTTTAATATCTCCAATAGAACCACGAAACACTCACTAGCATCTAAAGTATTTTATAAACAGGCCTTAAGAAGCTCTTTTTCTGCAGTCTACAGATATGAGCGACATTTAAATCTGTATTTCATTGTACATGTAACATCTTTAAGTTGTTTGCTTCATATACAAGAAGCAAATGAAACTGATTTTTAAGACATTTTTAGAAAATTGTTAAAAATGTTTGGTTGAAAAAAATGGTTTGTTCAACATGTTGAGAAACAAATAGTTTTGTTCTGTTTTAAGTTATTTATATTAAAGTAATTGTAAGTAAAGAGTTTACTTTCTTAAGACATTATAGGGTTTATATTCCCTGAATGGCTCTATATGGCCCACAGAGTAAAGAGTAGGAATCACATTCCCTGCTTCTTCAACAAGATTCACAGACATTTTTAATGGCTGCAGATCTCTAGCTTAACAAACAGTCTTATGTAGCATATTATACCTTCAGAACTTCATGTTTGAGTAAAATACCTGAATTTCATCCAATACTCCAAGACAGACAAAGAAGACATACGAACACCAGGTTCCTACATCTATTAAGATCCCGAAACACCGAACAACTTGGTTATCAAGAAACTAATGGTATTTGTTACAGAGTATGTAAAGTGGTACAAGACCGTACATATAGATACATTATTATTTTTTTTCTTTTCTAATTATTTATGTTATGTAACCACTATCCACCAAAGCAATGTTTCAGCAGGAAACTCGCTTAAATCAGAGAAATTCAAGTTCAAGTCCTTGCTGTTGTGCTGTTCTCATTTTTGTACAAAGGGAAATATCTGAATTTTTGAGTCCTTTAAAATAAACAGCTTAATTAAGAGAGTCTGAACAGTTAATTACCATCATGGACTTTATTGGATAAATATACTTACTCACATGCTAAATCTTTTATAGTTTGGAAGAAGAGTGCTTTACAGTATTGATACACGTAGATAAAAACAGAATATGAATATCAGAACCATTCCTATTCTGTCAGAGTACATCAAAACTTTTTATTATTTCCTGCATAGTGCAACAAATATAATCTCATGGAGCTGGAAACATTTCAAGGTCTTGTGCACTAAAAAATAAGTGCGCAGTCAATGCTTTTTCCAGCCACAAAGTAATTTCCAGATCAGGCTGGCAAGCTTTCACTGACTGCTAACTATAGAGGAACAATGATCCTCATGTCTCTGTTCCAAAGACCTAGAGTAAACTTGCTGTAAACTACAAGTCATCCCATAGCTGTCTCTTGAAATTATAATATTTACTGGCAGTGGAAGATCCCAGGAATTCTAGTGCTTTTTGTCACTGAATATTTACAGTACAAATCAGCAGGATTGGACTCAGTGATCTCTGGAAATCCCTTCCAAACCCTATGATTCTGTGATTGATTCTGTGATTCTGTGATTCCGTGACTCCTTATTCAGCAAATGAGGAAGAAAGAAAAAAAAAAGTTCTCTTTTTCTAAAACTTTTTAACAAAACTGTTTTATTTATTCAAGATTATATTAGGTTACTGAAGTAAACTAAATTAAAGAAATATGTTTTCATTCTGTAGCATGAGGTTGAAAAATATGTTTATTTGCTCAATTCCTATTATTCTGTAATATGTTGTTCTATAAAATATTTCTTAAATCACTATAAAATTATCACAAAATGCAGTGCTGAGTATCCCAGGAATAAAGACACCGTGCAGTGACTGCAGCCTGGTTTGCAGTGCGGTCATATGGCCCTGTACAAGGTAAAACAGCATTTGAGCTGATGTACCAAGACTGTTGGCAAATACACAACTTTCTGCTGCACACAACTTAAGTATAAAATATGAAAAATGTTTAAAACTTTTAGAGAAATCTTTATTTCATTTGTCTTCATAAGCAGTCTTCTCCATATTGCAATATTTTGACTGAATTCACAGTTCTTATAGGTATTCGTTTCCCTCAATGCAATTTCATTGGTCATCTGTGAAATACACAGGCATCATCTTTTCTGACAGAAGGGTCATATGCTAGTCTGAATATATTTTTGAACTTATTTAGTATTGATAGAATTGGCAATTCATTGTTAAGAAAAAAATAAAAAGTAATTAAAAAAAAATAAAATAGCTTCCTCAAAAGGTTTTGGGTAAGGTTTTTTCTCTGAATCTTGTTTCTTCTGTTTATCTGCTCATCCAAAGTCAACTGTATTTCAGTCACAATATGGCATAGATGTTTGCAGTGTTATAAAAATAGGAAGTACATGTAGGCTAGTACTGCACAGGGAATGAAAAACTGTTTGCTTTATAGATGGGATTCAATTCATATTTTGGCAATTTATCTTTCCTATTTCCAGAATAGGCTGCAGAGTAAAAGATAGCACAACTGGGAGTGATTCAGCCTCAACATATCATACTACTTCTTTCAGAAATGTATTTTTTTCAGCAAGTAAATCTCAATGTTTTGGGTGATTTACATGTGCTTTGTATTTTCAGCAACTGTTACCCTCAAAGGATTCTCATAGAAAAACTGATATATTGAATCTATATATATGTATTAAGAATGTATCAAGGTACCTGAAATAATGTTGTTTAACTTAGGTTAGTAAATAGTTGCTAGTGATTCATCAGCTTCTTCTAAGAATAATATGTGTATCTGTCTTATTCTAAACTCTAAAAATTTACTCGGTTCTTCAGAAGCTGGAGGTCTGATACTACACAATTATGTGTGACTTTTTACACCTTTGGCTCACTATGTGTTCTTTTGCAGAATATACAAGACTTACATTGATAAGAAATGATAGACCTTTAGGTTGTATATGTAAAATCCCTGTTCTGTACGAAACAATAAACACCTATTTATTCCTATCAAGAAAAGAGGTGCTTGCCTTTTATTGTCTGAACAATAATATTGATCAGATATTAATAAGAAGTTAGACCATACTATCAATTTATGAGATTCACTCTCATCATCAGATCTGAATGTAATGGCTTCAGCCTGTCTTTCATCAGATCTAATGTGTGGGCACTACTCAGCTAATCTTTGAATAGTACTTCAGCTTTGGCAATACCAAGGCAGTCAATGCCTGCTAATGGTGTGCAGGAATGGAGCCCATACAGTACTTTAACTGATTATTCATCAATCTGCAATTATTAAATCTCATTGATTAAGTGTATAGACTATGCATTCCCTCCCTTTGTTAAGATTTGAACCATACCTTTGTCTTCAGCACTGAATTATATTCTCCTTAGGGAAGAGAAAAATGATGTTGCTTAGTAAAGTAAGAACAAGTAAATTGCTAGGTCTACTAAACTGAAAATCATTCATCATAATTATACAGAGAAAGTGGATAATGAGGTCAAGATTAGGTATTTCAGCAAAAATTCCAGTTACCTTTACAGATAGAGTATATTCTCCCCAGACACAAAGCTAGGAAAAGCAGGAAAAAACTTAATAGTTTTGCTTTGAAGTACTTTCAATCAATTTCCCATGAGCTCTTTATTCTATTGGACTTATAAGTCTGGGTTTCAATTCTTCATGACCTACAAGTATATTGGAAGTTCAAACTGTAAGCAACTGAATATTTCAGTGCTTTTGTTGTTCTGTGCTTTGTCACAGATGGAATGCAAGTGCCTCTTCTCATTTAAAAGTCTGTTGGTAGTACACAAGACTATAATAGGAATGGTAGCCTTTACTTGTATTAAATTTATTTTTATGTTGAGTTACCATAAGTGAGTATTCAGGCCTTTTTATACTCTATAATTAGAAGTGCATTCTTTACAGAACAGTCTGAGGGAGGAATACTGAAATTTTCTACCAAAGTGCTTTTAAAACAAATATTCCTTGAACTGTTATTGTAGAAAGATGTTTGTTACAATACTTGATGTTACAAATACCTGAATTTGAGTGGATGATTGATTTAATTAAGGTTGCCAGACTGGTTTAAAAACTTGTTTTTCTTTGTTCTGTTTTTCAGATCTTTAGAACAGTTGGATTCTGAATATAAAGAAAATGTCTGAGTTTCCTAATCACAAAGCATAGTTCCTGGTTAAGTCAAGGCTATCGTCAAGATTAAATGCTACATAATTTTCAGAATTTTCAATCCGGCCGCTACACTACAACTAAATGAAATGCAGTGAATAAATTATCTTTCTTCAGCCATGGAGTCATGACAGCTAAATATATATATGTGTATGTGTGTGTGTGTGTTTTATTATCTTCTGTATTCATAGTAAATTAATACTGTGCTTGCTGATGGTAATTTTGATTCTGCTAATGAGTTGTAACTTATTATCTGAGTTTTTTTGATTGTTTTTCTACTTCTGCTCATGTCCTAAATTTCTTTCCTAATGCTTTCAAAAATGCTGGCCTTGCATCACAAATCTCCTTACTCATGTTTTTATATACTTTCTAATATAAAAGTTCCCCATTGATAATAGTGGGCTTTGGATCAGCCCCACAAATAACAGGGAAAAGCTGTAATTTCTTTCATATGTTTTATCACTGGGAAGCAAAGACAATTACCTTTGTACACAGTGTGCTTGTATGGCTTGGTCTTTAGCCCTCCGTTAGATGGTATTATTCTCTGGCGTCAAAGTGGATTTCAGAAGAAGAGAAATAAAACAAAATGGAAAGCTCTTAGGAAAACATTTATTGAAGCACAAGATAATTTTACACTTGCCTTTGTTTCACTATATAGACTTGTATATACAGGAATGCATATTAACAAAGTTCTGCACTAACAAGACTTTCTAGTCTTCAACTAGACAGAGATGTCAGGAAACACCAGATACTTACAGACTTTGGTATCATTAAACAGCATTGTCTAAAATGCATAGGGATCAGAACAGTCCTCTGGTTAACCTTCCCACAACCCAGAAGGATTTTCAGGGTCTGCACCAAGCTGACTGTAGAATTTTTTCTGCCTTCAGTGAAATCTCATTTAAGCCTGTGAGAAAAAGTTTCAGCTATGTAAGATGAGCTACCACAGATTCAATACAAAAGTGCTGCAGTGTTATGGATGTGTCCTGCTGCAATTCCTTATGTGAAGTTGTAACACAGCAGACATGGAAATGCGTCTTTAATAGCAGACTGTAGATAGCAGATACCAAACTCGCCAGGGGCATATGCTGCCGTGATTTCTAACTCTATCACTTAAAAAATACATGCATACATGCACATGTACAAAAAAATGCAAATCAGTAAGAGAGAAAGATGATCATTGCATACAACAACATAATACCTATGTACCTAGAGAAGTTCTAATAAAAAAATAATAATAATGATAATAATTATTATTTCACTCAAATGCATGAAATAAAGATGCAGACAGACCTCAAACTTGTATCAAAGTTTTGCTGCTTAAAATAAATTTAGGGTTTCCTGTTCAATTCATATTAATTCAATTAAGTCAGCATTACAAAGTGTTATACTATGTTATATTATGGTTACTCATGACTATGGACTGGACTTTTTTTAAGGTTGTCATAAAGTACTTTGTGGTAATAAAAAACTATTTTTTTTCAGTTTTTTCTGAACCATAAAACACACATCACAGGCCCCCAAATTCAAGAATTACCATAACTTTATCTGCTTGAGCAGATAAAGACACTCAGAATTGCTAACTTCTGTGCCAGCAGTGAATTAATTCAGAAAGAAACTGGAAAAATATTTTCAGGTGGAAATCAATAAAGTAATAATAATAATAATAATCCAAAAATCTAATAGTAGCATGCATTGCTCTTCCTTTCAAAGAAAAGAAAAAGATCAAAACATCTTGGAACTTTTATTTGAATGAAAAATTCTCATCTAAATTCCTTTGTTTACATCAATCCATTTCAGTGGGCCTTTTCTCTCCAGCTCTAATAACTACTTGTTTGCAAATTAAGATGGTATAATGGAAAAGACTATTGAACTCTCCTGGAAGCAGTGATGCTGTCCTCTCTTCTCAAGGTGCAGAAGAAAAGGACCTCTCCAATGTAAGGCATTCCAGATTCCCAGGCCAGGTAATGTGAACACTGGATTAGAAAGCCAAACTTCTCTGCACCACGTGAGCACTGATTGCTACAGATGTAGCAATGAGCCTCCTGAGCTGTTTGCCTCAGAAAGTACCTGGGAGAGCAGGTATACGCAATTCTGCTAACAGCAAGAAAAGAAGATTAAATTTGTGTGCAAATATTCAGTTCTGGCTGTAGCACCACACTTGAGGTATTTCCCTGTCTAATGTGATTGCCCAACTGTAAGAATGGCACCACTTCAGTGAGGGCAAAGGCTTGCTGGCAGCTTGCTCCACGCAGCCTGAAATGACAGAAATTTACACACACGCAAGCTTCTATTAGAGCACACTGTAAGCACTCCATGGAGGTACATGCAGCAGAACTCAGCATATGAATATGGACAAGTTCCAGGACAAACCCTGGATGGTACTGAGCCTGACTGCTGAGACCCAGGGAAGAAACAGGTCTGGGAAAAGCCACACTTGCATGTCCAGGAGGATGATCAGTGATTGTTAATTCAGTGTTTTACTAGTTTTCACAACCCTGGTTTACCTTTAAAACAGATGTCTGAGGATATGTAATTCATACAGAATTAGTGCAGCTTTACACTTGTGTCCAACATACCATATTCAGGAGTAGGCATTCTGGGGCTTAGTGGCAATCAGATCTTTCTTTAGCCTCTTCAGGTATTTTGGATAATTATTTCCTTAAAGCTGGGCTCGGGTGAACCTAATGAGGTTCAACACGGCAAAGTGCAAGGTTTTGCACTTGGGCCGGAAGAACCCCAGGCACCTGTACAGGCTGGGAGGAGTTGTCCTTGAGAGCAGCTCGGCAGAAAAAGACCTAGGGGTCCTGATAGATGAGAAACTTAACATGAGCCAGCAGTGCGCTCTGGCAGCCCGGAAAGCAAATGGGATCCTGGGCTCCATCAGGAGAGGGGTGGTCAGCAGGGATAGGGAGGTGATCGTCCCTCTCTACTCTGCTCTTGTGATGCCCCATCTGTTGTACTGTGTCCAGGTGTGGAGCCCTCAGTACAAAAAAGATATGGAGATTTTGGAAAGGGTCCAGAGGAGGGCCACAAAGATGATCAGGGGGCTGGAGCACCTCCCCTATGAGGACAGGCTGAGGGAGTTGGGTTTGTTCAGCCTGGAGAAGAGAAGGTTGCGGGGTGACCTCATTGCAGCCTTTCAGTACCTGAAGGGAACTTACTCCCAGGAAGGGAGTAAACTCTTCGAAAGGGCTGATAATAGCAGGACTAGGGGAAATGGTTTTAAGTTGAAGGAGGGAAGATTTAGGTTGGATGTTAGGGGAAAGTTCTTTACTAGAAGAGTGGTCAGGTCCTGGAACAGGCTGCCCAGTGAGGTTGTGGATGCCCCGTCCTTGGAGGTGTTCAAGGCCAGGTTGGACGGGGCCCTGGGCAACCTGATCTAGTAAAGGTGTATGTTTGGTGGCCCTGCTAGGCAGGGGGGTTGGAACTACATGATCCTTGAGGTCCCTTCCAACCCGGGTAATTCTGTGATTCTGTGATTCTGTGATTCCTTCAATAGATGTGAGATTTTCAAGCTTAGCACTCTGGAA
The DNA here is from genome assembly GCF_054131305.1 of Coturnix japonica. Classification (NCBI taxonomy): domain Eukaryota; kingdom Metazoa; phylum Chordata; class Aves; order Galliformes; family Phasianidae; genus Coturnix; species Coturnix japonica. Next base: position 9,405,921 of record NC_140663.1, read on the forward strand.
TCTTGAAACCAGCATTGATTTGCCTTTCCCAGAGGAAGCACAACGTTCTCAGCACTTTGATCTCATTAATTTTTGGATTTTGAGCGGGACTAGGAAAGTAATCCTGCCACTATACCCAGCATTGGTGAGGCTTCACCTCTAGTACTGTGTTCAGTTTTAGGCACCTCGGTACAGAAAGGACACTGAGGTGCTGCAGCAGGTCCAAAGAAGAGCAAAAAGGCTTATGAAGGGCTTGAAGAATATGTCCTATGAGGAGAGACTGAGGGAACTGGGACTGTTTAGTCTGGGGAAAAGAAGACTGACGGGAGACCTTATTGTTCTCTTCCAATATTTGAAAGGTGCTTACAGTGAGAGTGTAGCTGGTCTCTTCTCACTGGTGACAGGTGACAGGACTAATGGAAATGGCCTCAAGTTGGACCAGGGTAAGTTTGGATAAAACTGTAAAATTTCTTTACAGAAAGGGTTGTTAAGCACTGGAATAGGCTCCCCAGGGAGGTGGCTGAGTCACCATCCCTGAATGTGTTTAAAAACCATTTGGATGTGGTGCTCAGGAACATGATTTATTGGAGGTTGTTTTTGAGTTAAGGCAATGTGGTTAGGTTGTGGTTGGACTCAGTGACCTTTAGGGTCTTTTCCAACCTGAGAGACTCTATCTATCTTTTACCAGGAAGCAGGTAATGTGATGAAGGTAAAAAGACACTTTGGATATACAAACGAGTAAACAAGACCAGTGTATAAACAAATGACCTGGTGTAGAAAAATCCAACCTTATTACTTGTTATCAATAACTCAAACTCAGTCTTGGCCTCCAGTCAACCCTCCCAGGCAATATTTGTGCGTGATTTGGAGTATAGTAGTTTTTCTTTAGTTATTATAAAAGTTATATTGTATTTACATGTGTGCTAAACATAACTCCCCTAATACTTACCTACATTGGAACATAACTATGTCACTGTCCAAAGCCATGTAATTAGCAGAGGGAAACAGAGAGACAGAAATGTCTATAGGGGCTTAAGCTGAAAAACCTGAATTAGGACCCTAATGTTTGCAAAAATGAAATACAGTAGGAACCCTCTATGAAGTAGAAACTCTCCCACATATATATATTTTTAATGTGTGCAGAATCATTTTTATTTATTTATTTTTTTTTTGGCAAGGTTTTCATAGAATTAACTCTACAAAAATTCTGTGACATTATAATTCCAGCCATATATGCAAACACAAATAAAGTGACTGACTTCTATTTTGGCTAGGAGACAGAGTTATGAGTCATGGAAGGCAAGATTTATTGGTCTATCAGAAACATTTACTTTAAATTGTCTCCTGTCAAATTCCGTTGAAGAAACTGAATCTGCGTGTAATTGCACATAGCCATGGAAAGTGCAGCTTACTCTTTGACTGGTTTAATTCACTGCCTTTCTGCTGAGGTTCTGGCCTGTGATTTTGCTGTAATAGACACAAATCTCGTGTTGACTTACGCAAGTCTTTCCTGTTTGATTTATGATTTTAATGCATCAGTGACAAATAGTAATAATATACTCCTTGTCAGACTTGAGCCTATTCTCCAGTTATTGCCATATTGATCAGAAGTATGATCTAACACATACCCAGACACTGAACCAGACAGTTGAACAAGATGTGCTTTATAATGACATGAAAATAGGTGTTAAATATTAAGACTAGGCTGCTTTATGAGGTTGGCATCCAGCTCAGCAGGGACAGTAACACAGTGTCATGAAGCAACAAGTGAAACTTCCTAGATGTGACTCTCTTCCAAGTGGGACAACCCTACAGCCACATTCACTGTCTTTGGAGGTCTGGCCTCCACAGAAAATTTCTCAAAACTCTAGTGATTTCTGAAGCTACAGACCTCATAATACCTTGAACCCACTTCCAGCTAGATACTCTGATTTTTAAGACTGGAGATTGTCCCCCATTTTCCAGATGCCTAGGCATATATGGGAGATTTGCTTAACTCGTGAAACTTTGTCCACATTTAAAAGGATCTGGCAAAAGGATCTGAGGATTTTGTGGAGATCTTTCAGGGAAGCATGCATTTAGGCACAGAAGCTCGGTGAATGCTGCTGTATAAGAAGGTAGTTTAGGGGGAAAAAAATATTATTTTCTTTAATTAATAAATAGGGTCTTAAATTTCAGAAGAAAAAAAAAAAACTCACAAAAAAACAAAACAAACAAACAACAAAAAAAAAACACAAAAAAAACCAAACCTCCCTGTAATTTAAACCTGTCCTAATGAACATTATCTTCTCTGAAGTAAATAAATACAAATCTTTTTCCTGCTACATGCACAAGAGTCCTTGTTGGGCGCACTATATTATTAGGTGTATTAAAGACATAACTGACTTGCTTTTCTGTGTGTTTGATGTCATTTCTGTGACCAGAATATTTCCTCAGAAGTAAAAAGTCCTCCATTCCAGACTTTCCTAAAATTGTGGAGATTTCAATATTGAATATTCACATAGAAAAATATTATCAACTCTAGATTATGAAGTAGAAATGTATGAGAGACCAATGTATCCTAACAGCACCAATACACACTCAAAAAACATAACAGTTTAAAGAGGCCTGAGAGCTTAGAGCTTTCATCTGAGACTGGAGAAACAGGTGGTTCTACTGTCAAGTTTGTTTCTGGATTTTGCCCAGAATTGTCTAAAATAAATGGCATAAAATGCAGAATATCTGGAAGTGCTACTGATAACTGATAACTGATATTACTGATAACCTCAAGCCCAGTTCTAGTAAGCTTGAGTTTCCTCTGGGATACTTCGTCTCCTTCATGGTCTGTTTCTACCAATGACCAAAGAAGAAAATTATTCTTCTGTTAATTGAATTTCCTAATTGGAATAAGTCATATTTTAAAAGGTCTTTTCTGTTAGCATAATAATGACCTCACTTGAAGATGAGATTAGTTCTGACTAGTATAACAATGTTTATAGCAAAATATCATGAATTGGGGAATCTCCAGTTTTTTCTTTATTTTGAGGTATCCTTGAGATATTTTGTTCTTGTTGTTGCTGCTTTATTGCTGCTCATTTTAAGATGCAGTAATCTCCCTCATTCTGATCCTTAACCTCAGTAAGACATTTCAGTCTGCTTAAATATGTACCTGGTTGCCTTAATGTTTGCCACATTTCACATACTGGAAATATTCTTGTGAACAAATATTTGCTTGTACAGCAGTTCTCAAAAGGTGAATAAAAGAACTTACTAGCATTATCAAAGTAAATACATGTGGCGCCTGGTACATGAACATTTATGGTCACATTTTTTGCATGACCGAGCCAACACTAACAGTGTTTTAGCACACTGTATGAAACTGCACTTTTACAGTCAAAGATAGGCATTACTTCAGCAGCCAGCAGAATATCACTGTTCCTGCAGAACTCTTTGGATGGTATCCTAGCACTGCTAAAGTCAAGGGTAAATCTCCTTCATTCTGCCATTAAAAGACATCTCATACAGCCAGGTATTATCCTACTCTTTAGTGCCAGTTTATTTTCAGGAAATACATTCTCATGTTTGTTTGGAGGGTTGGCTGAACACAAACAACAGAAATTAAAAGTAACTTTTTTTTTTTTTTTTTCCCCCCAGCATTCCAGTGCAAAGCTGCAAAGTCAAGAGAACAACTTGTCCTGATTCAAAGGGCTTTCAGCCAGCTGCTAACGGCCTACACTGAATCTGAAACAGATTAGAGGTACAATTTATGGTATAAGTACTGGGCCAACTTTATTTTATCTCTTTTAATAAAGTTGAATGCTCCAGAGGAAATGTTCAGATTCAGATATTAAGTTTCCTCCAAAATAAAGGTAAGAGCTGAGAGCTCGCCCTTGAGACTGCATACCTAGCCAGTACAGTTAGAAACACACTTAATGGATCATGATATCATCTATCCCTGATAAAGTTTTCTGCATTAGGAATGAACTTACTGCTACTGATACCCTCCTTGGACAGCAGAGGGAGTGTTTCATCCAGTAGCTCATTTTTTCTCTTGTGTTTTCATGAAGATCCTGACAAACATCAATATAAAAAACATTATTATACTTGTACTGTCTGCTAGGTAAAAAACTAACTGTAAGGCTGGACCCAAATGGTCAATGTGAAGAGAGTTAAAACTGTTTGGTGTCTGGTCACAAGCTAGTCCCCAGAGCTCAACGCTATGGCTAGTGTTATTATCTTTATCAGTGATCTTGGTGATGAGGTCAAATACACCCTTAGTAATTTTGCAGATTAAACCATGCTGGACAAAAGCATTACTTTTTTCGAGGGTAGGAAGGCTCTGAAGGATGTTCTGGATGGACTGGGTCAATGGTTGTGTCCAGTTGTATGACATTCAACAAGGGTAAGTGCTGGATGTTGCACTTGAGTCATAACAACCCTACACAGCAAAGCTTTTGAAGGGAAAACTAACAAGAAGCGTTGTCCTCAAGATTGAGATTGGAAGATTTTCTTCAAAGAAAGTTTGGGCAGGAAGAAGAATAAGTTTCCCAGGAAGGTAGTGGAGTATCACTGTAAGTATTTAGGAGACATTTGGATGTGGTGCTTAGGAATATGGTTTAGTGGTAGACTTTCAGTGTTAGATACATGGGTTTCCCTGAAAGTAATGCCTCCTATTTCTTTCCATGGAAATTACAACACATGTTAAAAGCACAATAACACTGCTTGGTAGAGAACAGTCTCAGCTACAAAGCACTGCTTCTCAAGATGGTCATCACCATTAGCTATGCATTTTCATGAGTGATGAACAAGAGCCTGCATAGGGCATCCCACTTACTTATAAATATCTGCACCAGCTATGCATGGCCATCTGGAACACAGACTGTCTTTCACTGTCATTGTCTCCAGTGCTGAAATGCACCACCTACCATTTCACTGCTCTCACATCCACTGTTTAGAAATCTTAAATGCTCAGCAAGTGTAGTGAATGTCAATGGGTGCAATTTTTTTCCACATGGAGAAATTCAATTCCACACCATTGCTTCACATGCACTAAAATATCAGATGGCATTTTGTCAGAATGAGACTCTGATGCCATCTGTTACATAGCAACAACATATAATGGAATTTTGGTTGTCTGCCTCATCTGCCTCTGATGCCATGGATCAACATAATATAGTAGGAGGCATTACTTTCGGAGCAATCCACATATTTGTTGAACTTGATGAACTCAAGCTAGATAATTTTATGATTCTATAATTAGTGAAACCAGCATCTGTAATCAGACAGATAGCATGTAATCAGGTAACTATAAAAAATACACTGCCTAGAATATCACAAAATGTAGGAAAACTAGAAATTAATGGTGGAGACATTTTTTTTGCTTGAGAGATCATTTCTGAAAATGTTTCTTAGAAAAATTTACTCTTTTTGGCTGGAGAAGGATCATGACAGTAAAGGAATTGGGAAATCTTAAAAAACAGCAACAATAAAACAGCCCAGGTGAGTAAGGAAAAGCTTCAAACTCAGATTTACTTTGTAAATATTATTAAAGTCTGACTGTCCATTTTTTATTTTTTTTTTTTCAGGTATGTCCATGATGAAAAACCAGGATATTTTGCTGCTCAGTGTGGGTCTTCTACTGTTAGAAGTCAGGTTGGGATCTCTCAATAATATCAAAGTACATTAAATACATAATGCATCATTGGTTCAGTTTCAAAACTTGTCAAGATAACAGATCAAGACATCGTTAACAAGAAAAAAATTGCATCAGGTCTGATCAGATGATAAGGTGACAAGTAATTGTTTATGCTAGTACTTACTTAAGGAGCTGTTTCTCACTTTTTCAATGTTGTGTCCTTGTCTCCAGCCACATCTGTTCAGAAAAATAATTAATCAGCATGTTACCAAAAGAGCACACTGCACAATACAGTCGCAACACAGGCAGCATTACATTTGCTATGAGCATTCCTTACTAGAGAGTATATTGATTAACTGAATGATGCTTGTTTAGTTTTAAATATTTGTTTTATTTCTTCCTTTGCCTCTACTTAACCAAATTCTGGTACGTCAAAAGGAACTTTATTTACTTAAAAACTTTTGTTTCCAGGTGAAACTAATAAATTTGATCCAACCAGTTCATGTCCTGATTAAAAACAGGCTGCACTCATATGTCAAGGCTAAAATAGGAGATTCAAACATGAACAACTATCCTAAAACCAGTGGGAACTCTGCTTCTTCAAAGAGATGAATCTCCTGTTTGAGCATGAACATGGAAATAAAATCAGAGAATTGTTTGAATTGGAAGAGAACTTTAAAGGCCCTAGTCCAACTCCCCTGCAATGAACAGGGACATCCATAACTAGATCAGGTTGCTCAGAGTCTCCTCCAGCCTGGTCTTGAATGTTTACAGGAACAGGGCTTTCATCACATCTCTGGGGAACCTGTTCCAGTGACACACCACATTCACTGTAAAAGGCTTTTTCTTCATATCCAATATATCCATATATTCATATCTTTCAGTGTGAAACAATTTCCCCCTGATAGACCCTGATAAAGAATCTGTTTCCTTCTTTATTCCAACCACTCTTTAGATACTGAGAGGCATCTCTCAAGGCACCTTAGAGCCTTTTCCTCTCCAGGCTGAACAACCCAGCTCTTTCAGCCTATTCTTGTAGGGAAGTATTCTGTCATTTGAATCATTTTTGTGACACTTCGCTGGACACACTACAACAAGTCCATATTTCTTATTATTATTTCTTCTCTCTTCTCACTGGTGACAGGTGACAGAATAAGGGAAAATAGTAAGTTGTGCCTGGGTAAGTTTAGTTTTGATATCAGGAAAAGCTTCTTTACAGAAAAGGTTGTTAAGCACTGCAATAGGATCCCCAGGGAGGTGGCCGAATCACCATCCCTGAATGTGTTTAAAAACCATTTGGACGTGGTGCTCATGTATTATGTGGTGATCCATGGATATGTAGGGTTTGATAGGTGACAGAATACATTATTTTTGTGTTAAAAACCTCTCACTTATTCAGAAAGAAGTTGAAAGCAACATCTAATATGAAGCTTTCTCTCTGGAAGTGATTCTTTACGGTTTGCTTGGGAATTCCATTTAGACCTCAAGACTTACCACTGACCTTATTATGAGCAGGTTGCATGCTCAGCAAAACTAAGAATGAGCATGTAGATGGACCTGATACCTCATTAATATCTCAATATATATATATATATTTTTCCTGTTCATTCTTCACACCAGTGTGTGTTTGTTTTCTGTGAATTTGAATCAGCTTCTCCAAAGCACTGAGAAAGTTAACAAAGGACATGTCCACAACAAATCCAACATCGTACACATTGTAAATAGGCTCAGCAACTCTGACAAGAATCTTCCAATCTTGGAAAAACTGTGTGGTTAATGAAAGGATGTACTTTTTGGTTTTTTTTTCTATATTATGAATAAACTTGCTTTTAGATTAGCTTGCCTAAACAGTCATAATATTTCATTAAGACAGTTAACAAAGTAGAAAAAAATTCTGTTCCTGATAGCCATTTGAACTACTAGAAGAATACTAAAAAACAAAGAAGAAAAAATATATTCGGATGTATATAAATGGTTATATATAAGTGATGCATATATATATGTGTATTTATCACTTGAATTTTGCAGGAATTAGAAGGACCCTTGCGGTTAGCATTTAATTCTGTATTTGTCCACCTCTTCTCAAAATGAGATGTGGAGAAGATCTGTTTTATTTTCACTCTGAAACTTGTAGCAAGCACATGCTGGGTTATTTTTATTAAAGAAACTACAGATTCCATGGGATATTATAATAAATGCTTATCTTTGCACATTCTTTGAGTTGATATTAAACGGAAATGTAAAGCCAATAACTATGATACCTGTCTAGAAATTATGCTATAGCTTTCAACAAGAGATAAGAACAGGTCCAACTCCTGTTCTCCCCTTCACCTGTTTGAGTTATTGAGATTGCACTTGTATAAAGGAGAGAACTTGTCTTGTAATCTTCAAAAGACTCACAATAGCAAACAGGAAAAAAAAAAGAAGAAAAAAAAAAAAAAAGAAGAAGAAGAAGAAGAAGAAAAAACAATAAAAAAGCAAACACCATGTGGAATGAATCTGAAACATCCCATCACAGTAAGAACACTCAGCAGTCCATTTTATTTATTCAGATCAAATGCAGATTTTGAGATATATAGACTATATATGAGGATAGGGCGGGAAAGTAAAAATGTTCAAAGAAAAGCATTACTTAAGCACTGCTGCTGAGATTAACATGGGTTATGAAAAGAGCACATCCAAGACAGGCACTGAAACTCTCATTAACTAAGCAGGTTCACAGGGATGAGCTTATTATGACAACCCTCATATTGAGGGAAAGAAAATACAAAATCAGGATTTCTATTTTAGCATGAAATGATCACATGCCTTACTGAAAGGACTTAATCCATGTACAGAATGGTGTTTTGAAAGTGAACAAGAATCTGTCTTAGAAAAAGCAACAATAATAATATTAATTTAAAAATCAAAACAAAGGTATAGTAAGGAAAATGTCTTGAATTCTTCAGTTTAACTTAAAATGTACCTAAAATATTATCAACATTTAATGTCTACAGCTTATGTGCAGGACAGAGAAATATAAATAAACAAAACAAATAAACTTTTTGCATTATTTAAGCTATGGGTGCTTAAGACTTCTTGAAGATTAAGGAGTTTATAGATGAAGCCTGTAGAAAATCCAGTTTTTTGTATTTGCTTGATGATGCTCTGTAATCATAGGATCACATCCTTGAAGTCTGATTAATGGGGGCCAACTTCTGGTTCTGAAAACCTACTCATCAGTGGGTAAGATATCCCATTTCCTTTTCAGTGATTACACAGAAAAAAATCAGTTAATGGTCTGAAGAGAATTATTCTGAGTGGAAGGGAGATGTGCAGAACTACACTCAAGAAATACTTGGTTCCACTGCAGGGTACAGGAGCTTATCACTGTTAGCAGGATGATCCAAATAATTTCTTTGAACACTCGACTTCTCTTTCTAGCTGGTTCCTATAGTATTCTGGTTGAGTTGTTTTTTTTCAAATTAACAGAGAAAAATATGCACTTCTAGAGAGCCACTCATCATATCTGTAGCAATTTATTTTCAAGTCAGGTGGCTCAGGATTTGAAGTTGTTTTTTGTTTCTTTCTTTTTTTTTTTTTTTTTTTTTTTTTTTTTTGTAGTTATTTACAAAGGCAGTTTACAATGCTTAGGAACAGGTACCTCTTGGACATTATAACCGTTTCTCTCTCTCTCTCTCTCTCTTTTTTCTTTTTTTTTTTTTCCCCAAAAGAACACATAAGAAATATTTAAGAATACAGTATAAAACAATACAAATGTTTGGCATTATTTGCCAAATTTCTATGCACACAATCAAATTAGATGAAGTGGATGATAACCACAGACCAAAAGGGATGTGAAATTATGTCATAAAGCTTACAGCAGTTCTTGGAAGAAAGAATAACCTCCAAAGAGACCATGTAGATAATCCTTCTTATGACTCACAAGAAAGTTGTCTAATCTGAGGAAATACATAACGTGTATAGAATCTACTTATTTTAAGGTCTTCCTGTAAATGTTTTAAAAGTTATTTCAGCTAACTGATCTTTAGAGAGTCTCTGCCAAACAAGAGAGTTAGAGCAAAGTTTTGTTTGCTTGAGTGGAAAAAGAAATGTATTTTCTTTCTTAGTCTTAGCTCTAAACACAAAGTTTTTGGGCTTCAGACTGGCACCTTGAAATAAGGCTGTATCTTAGTGAACTGTGATGCAAAAGTGACAAAGCACAACATAACATGGCATTAATTTAAAAACTTGAGATAAGGTGGATATGAAAATTCAGTAAAAAAAAAAAAAGCAGAAAATCTGGACACAGAATTTTTAACATTTGTGGGTGTGCAAGCAATTTAAAAATGTCTTTATAGGTTTTTTTCCTCTTATTTTTATTAAATGGGCACGCTGATTTTTCTAGGTTGACCACTGGAATTTTGGTACCCTATTTTTATAAGATAAACTTTGTTTTGGCAGCTAATTTTTCTGTTCTGGTAAAATTTCATCATGTCAAATGCTCTTATATTTCTAAACTCATCAGAATATGAATTGTGGTCAAATGAGTTACAATCTTTTATTCTTGCTGTAGTACTAGTTTCAAAACAAGTATTACTGTAAATGAATTATTTCAGGTTGTTCAGAAGCTCCTTCAATATTTTTATTTTAAATTGATGCATAATTAATGTTTTATTATATATTATTTCAAATTATTTAAAAAAAAAAAATCTTTACCTTGATGCTTATGCTCAAATTTTCTGTTTTCTATTTGTTTATTTACAGTAGAGAATGTAAGAGAATGCATCATTTCCTGAAGTAGTCACTATGCTTGACAAGACATTGATGCAGGTATCTATTTTGAAAGTCTTAGGAGAAATTAAGATGTAATTTAAATTCAAAATGAAAGATAACCTAAAGGATTTTTTTCCTTAGTGGCTATCTAGTACAGTAAATTGTGGTAGGAAGGAAGGCTTAGCTAAATGTAGAAGCTGGATAATATTATCTATAAAAATATCTGCTATTGAAATGTTGAAGTAAATATAATCAGTTAATTGAAATGTCATTTCTGCAACAATCTTATAATGACATAGTCTTTAAACAATGCAGGATCAGGCACAACATAAGTCAATTTCTCGTAAGCCTGAAGGAGAATATTTGGAATATTTTTGGTCCATGACATCAGAGGCAGATGTTGGTGGTATGGCAGTAGAAGCTGAACCTTCCTGCCAATATTACATTACATTTTCTTGCTGAGTGACAGATGTTAGCTGAGGGGCAGTCTGGCAGAATGATGTCTGATGTGGAAATGAGTGTGAAGCAAAGGTGCGTCATTTAATTTTTTTACACAGAAAAAAATTGTACCCATTGACTTATACCAACTGAACGTGAAGCTTAATGTTTCTGGACACTGACCAGTGGGTAGCAGCATAGCAAGGTGCATTTCAGCAGTGGCAACAGCAACAGTGGGTAACCTCCACAGGAGCAAATTTTTATGAGAACAGCATGTTCATCACTGGTGAAAATGCATGGCTAATAGTGGTGACAATGCTGACAAAGAGCTTTTTTGTAGCTGAGTTTTGTAACACACCATGTAGTGTTATTATGCTCTTCAAATCTGTTGTAAATTGTGTGGAAATAGGTTCATTTGTTTTATTTCTATTTTGTTTTTGTTTTTTTTTAATTTCATTTTGCTAGATATTGTATATATAAAATGAAAATTGGCATTTGAGTCAGAATTGCATCATTAACTATTCATTTTCTGCCTTATTCACCTCTAACTCAATCTTAAATTTATTATTAGCAATTTTATGTCTAGCATTTTTTACTATTATCTTTCTATTTTAAATTTAAATCTAGCAAAGTTTTTCTTACACTGAGAAATAAGATACTAAAAGTATCTTTCTAACTGAAAGCAATAACTTCTATTGCAAGCAGACACTTCTACATTTGTGTACATTCCTCTATTAATAAGCTTAAACTGACTTTGTTCCTACAACTAACCTCATTCTTTAGGTACTGCTAATTAGGATTATTAAATCTAATAACTAATTCTGGCATTTATTTATTATTTATGCTTGCAACTTCATTAGAATTAAGTACAACTGACATATATCATGTTGACATCCTGGCAAGTACAGAATGCCCCTTTTGGCCTAAAGAATAAAGCATGTAATGCTCATTAATGCAAAGCCCTTGTCACTAGGGATGGAATGTTATCTTAAAGAGCTTTGAATATTGACTGTGACCATAATTTTATTTACATTTAATCAGATTAAAACAGTATGAAGAAACTTGTGTTGATCTTGTGACTGTTCAACGCGTTATTATTCATGGTTTTCATGTACCTTTACATATCTTTATTCTTCTTTTAGCACTGAATGGGTAAAACAGATAAGTAAATCCTGAAAAACAAACCAAAACAAAACAAAACACATAAAGAAACAAAAAAAGAATAATAATAATAATAGTAAATAACATTCAAAACAAAGCATGAAAGAAATCAAAGATTATTTACATTTTTCTTCTTACACAAGCTAGATCTTGCCCTTCTAGCTTGCGTAGCTTGGATGCCTTGCTCTTTACTTAATTAAGCTCCAAGAGAACAGTGTGCATTCAGGAGTGAGGTTACATGTAAATTGTATTTATTATAATACTAAATTAGGATAGCTGAATTCATAGTTTGAACACTTGAGTTTTACTGAACATCTGATCTACCAGATGAGGCTGCTAAAGCTTAAAACATCACCACAACCAGGAAATCCTTCAGGGCAGACTGAAGAGTAAGTAGATAGGAATTAGGTTAGGAGTCACATTTGCCTAATGCAAACATGTGCACTGAAGATGTTCAGTAAGTCAGAGGAAAAGGTAGTAATAAATAAGATTTCCTGATTCTCCATCCAAGATTGTATTCAGTATAGGTCATAATTCTACTTAATCATATCAGCAGCAACACTGAATAATTTAATAAATAGATATCAGTGTGTGTGAAATTAAATTGCTATTATGCAATGATTTTTAATGATCCCTTTTTGATGAGTCGTCTCCTTACAGAATGTTTAAAATTTTAAAATGCCAATGTATTGTTAAAATTATATTTTATGAGGGTGTTCATACAATATAAGTGTAGATATGAATATATATAATTTTAATATAAAAAAAAAAGTTGAAAAATATTGTACTTGTACTTGTACTTGTACTTTTCTTTGTTCTTATTTCTGAATAGTATTGGGAAAGTATTCTGTGTTAAAATAAAAAGAAGGATCTTAAAGGTGAGAATATTCAGTGGCATACTGAATGACAAAAATCACTTTTTGTTGACCTTCACGTTAGATGCAAGCTGCAACTTCACTTTTACTGGATGACTATTTGATGCCTGAAAGCTGTAGTCTAAAGAAAACAAAGAATGAACAAGGAACACTTCTCACATTCAAATAATCAAATCTGGATTCTGCTATTTCTTTTTCCATTCAACTGTCTGGCCAAATACCTGAAAAGCTTTCAAAGCCAAAAACATCACAAAATTATTTGGCAAACTACTCAAACCCTGTCAAAAAAAAGTGTATACTTCAAAAATCAAGTATTAGTCACAGAGTGCCAAAGATTTTTCTTCCTAATTTTAAATAAGAAGGTCATCTGGGAGCAGTATTTCTTCCAGGATTTAATATAGTTAACTTAACCTGAGCTTAAATGCATTAGGTCATAAAAATCTCAATTTTAAGGGCAGAGAAAGGGAAGAATTTTATTGAAAAGTGAACAGTGAAATAATTTTTATTTATTTATTTATTTATTTATTTTTTAATGTATGCATATTTTTAACAAGTTAGGGCAGAAATGTATTACTAGATTAAAAAGATTAAATAAAGACACAGAACCTCAGAATTTCAGGGTTTGGAAGACACCAAAGGAGATCAAGTCCAAAACCCATCCTAAAAGGTTTCCCACAACAGGTTGCACAGGTAGGCATCCAGACAGATCCTAAATATCTCCACAGAAGAGATTCCACAACCTATCTGGGCAACCTGTTCCAGTACTCTATCAACCTTATTGTAAAGAAGCTTTTTCACATGTTTGTATGGAACTTCCTATGCTCAATTTTTAGGCCACTGCACCTTGTTCTACCACTTCAGACCACCAAGAAGAACCTGGCCTCATTCATTTTCCTTCCACCTCCTTTTAGACATTCATAAACATTAAACAGATCATCCCTCAGTCTTCTTTTCCCCGTGATGTACAGATACAGGATAAACAGCCTTTGCTCACAAAGGAGATGATCCAGGCCTTTCTTATTTTGTAAGTAAGTGTGGTTTTATCCAGATTTTGTTGTCTTAATTACCACAAATAAATTGATTTCTGCCATGTCTCCTTGCAGAAAGTCATATAAACTATTGCACACATTTTTACAGATTTTACCCCTTACCAATTGCTTGGGCTGGTATCAATGAATTTGCTGAGAGATGCCTGAGTGCTATCAAAAGGGACTTCAGAGGACTGTTGCTGTTAATGAATACTGCAGGAGTACAGGTGGTGTTTTCCTCTATCTCTTCAGTGGCACAGAGGGATACTGAGAGGACTGGGAAAACCCATCTGAAAAATGTGTGGCTAAGATGCTGATGCCACTGCAGGAATTTTGTTTTTTTTTTTAAACCATGGACCAGTTTACTCTGTGCCTGGCCTGATGGCTACTGGTGGGATCCACCTTGGTCAAAGGGTAAAGTAATTCTGGCACAGGAGCTGTCTGGTCTCATTAATAGGGCTTTAAACTAGGTTTGAAAGGGCAAGAGTGTATTAGTGAGCTTGTCCATGAAAAGGTGTAGAATAGCATAGCAAATTTAAAGGAACAAGATGCTAGTAGGAATCCACAACCACTCCATCTTTATGCACTGCATAAAGAAGGCAACATGGACTCCAGAGATAGATACTTCAAAGAAAATAAGGAGTAATCAATCTTCCAAGTAGGTAACAAGACCATCTGCTCAGTTGAAGTGTCTGTACATAAAAGCACAGAGCTTGGGAAGCATAAAGTAGGAGCTGTAATTCACCTTGATACTGGAAAATAATTATGTAGTTGTGAGACCATACCAAGAGGGTGGTGATCAATGGTTCAATGTCCAGATGGAAATCAGTGGCTAGTGGTAGGCATTCAGACAGGTATCAGTACTGGCACTGATGCTTTTTAGCATCTTCATCAATTACATCAACTGTGGGACTGAGTGCACTCTCAACGAGTCTGAAGGATACCAAGATGTGCAGTGCTGTCAACACACCTGAGGGTGGGATGCCATCCAGAGAGATCTCAACAGACTCAAGCGGTGGATCCAGGACAACCTCATGAGGTTCAACAAATCCCAGTGCAAGGTCTTGCACCTGAGTCTTGATAAGCCCCACTATCAGTACAAACTGGGGGAATTAAGCCTTACAGAATTTGACTTTGGGTTAATGGGGGTTAATAAGCTGGACATGATCACATTGAGGCAATGGTGCACTCTCAGAGCCCTGAAAGAAAGCCATATCCTGAGCTGCATCAAAAGAAGCATGGTCAGAAGGTCAATAGAGTTGATCCTTCCGCTCTACTCTGTGCTGGTGAGAACTCACCCAGTAAACTGTGTCCACATGAGGAGTCTTCAGTACAGAAGGGACATGGACCTGTTGGAGTACTTCCAGAGGAGGACTACAAAAATGATTCAACTGATGAAACACTTCCCCCCAAAAAATAGGCTGAGAGAGCTGGGACTGTTCAGCCTGGAGAAGAAAAGGCTCTGAGGTGCCTTGAGAGAGGCCTCTCAGTATCTAAAGAGTGGTTGTAAGAGAGAAGGAAACAGATTCTTTAGCAGGGTCTGTTTTGGTGGGACAAGGGGAAATGGTTTCAAACTGAAAGAGGTTGGATATAAAGAAAAGTCTTCTACATTGAGGGTGGTGTGTCATTGGAACAAATTCCCCATAAACGTGATGGAAGACCCATCCCTGTAGACATCCAAGGCCAGCCTGGACAGGGCACTGAGCAACCAGAGCAACCTATGGATGCCCCTGTTCATTGCAAGGGAGTTGTCTAAAATATCATGTAATTGTTATGTAACATGTTGACAAAACTGAAAAAAATTACCTTTCAAAAAAAGGCAAAGGACTGATATTTATATATATCTGTTCTTTTCTGCAGTGTTTTTGAGCTTACTAATACAAAAGGTATTTTTAACCCACGTGTGCTTAAAGCAACATTCTTAGCCTGTTAATTGGTATTAGTGACATTTTGGAAGTACAAACCAGAAGCTGAGGCAGCTTGGAACAAAGACCTTTTGTGTGCATGGTTAGGGCACAGGGAAGCTATTCCCATAAAACTCAGTATTTCCCATGATCTCAGTCAGAACAGAACAGTATATAGTGCAGCAGTCAAATTTTGGCATTTCAAAATCAAAATATTCTTGCTAAGGAACAAAAAAGGAAAAAGGAAAAAGGAAAAAAAAAAAAAAAGAAGGTAAAATGCTGTAATGCTGTACTTCTTAAATGCTACTACATTCATACATAGGTTTCTCTACTTCAATAACCATTAGTAGATTATTAGCAGATCAACTTGTAGCATGTCTTAAGACAGACTGTGCATCCAGATCAACCAGGGCTGAGATCACAGCATCAAAAAATCACAGTTGTAGAGATACAACCTGGAAGAACACCTGGCCTTCCTCCTCTCAGATTTGATTGTCTGTTTTTTCAGGGAGCAGCAGCTCCTTTAGTTTCTCCAGCTCCATGTTAAAACAGAGATTTTAACCACAAACCTGTGACTGAAAGTAAAAGTACATTTTAGGCATTGTGGCTCTTTTTATAATGTCATTTTGCTTGTGACTGCGAGCACTTTATCTTGAATAAGTGTCCTACTGCCTTCATTTCTTCTTCTTTTTATATATTTATGGGTAGAAATTATTTCCTCTACAATATTTTTTCTAATAATAATCTCAGTTCTATTTTCTATTTTCTATTAAGTGACAGGTTCACTTTCTGTTTCCTAATTGCTCAGCAGCAATTCTATGTACCACCTCCCTCGATCTGAAGTGATTTTTTTTAAAGAGAGTTCCAGATCTCTCCACAGAAAGTTTGTCGGCCATTGCTGATCTTCAGTTACCGCACAGCAATTCCAGTCTTACTATGTAAAAATGTCAATTTCTGCTACCTGTTAGTTTATATCAATGAGCTTTTAACCAGGTTTGAAGTTCCTCAGAGAAACTTTAAATCAATCTTCTGAAGCTGATAAACAGGAAAGTTGTTTAAAAGCTTTTTTTCCAGGCTGATACTATTTTCTTCAGTCACTGTGTTCCTTGAGACACCCCTTTGTTCAACATTCAGTTCCTCTACTTCCTTCTCTCATTTCACAAAGATTTCCTTTCTGCCAGTGTATCAAATCATTTACCAAAGTACAGAGGGACAAAAAATACATTTCCTTTGGCTCAGAACTAGATTTTCTTACCAAAGTTACCTTTTCAGACATCCCTCACAAGATTTGTCTTTGTGAAACTCATCTTACTCTTTGCATCACTTACTTCTATCTGATGTCTTTACTTAATCTTTTCATCTGTAATTCATTCTAATATCTGCTTAAGGTTAAGAAATATTTCTAAATTGAACCCTTTTTTCTTTTATAACCCACATTAGACATAAAATAAAACAAAACCTAGTTCTTAACCCTGAAATAGTTACTATAATTAGGAATATCATTGGGAACTATAGGCTTGTAGTTCCACTCTGTGAGAATAAGTGAGATACTTAAATATGAAGCACTCAAAGATGAGGTTAATGTTCTTCCCACTAGGTAATAGAGAAGGGAACACAAAGTTGTATTCCAGCATTGAATAGTATGGAGAATACAAACTCTTGAATAAATACTTCTATAAAGTCCAGACGAATGCTCTTATCTCATATCTCCATAAACATGGAGAAAAAGTTTATTTCTTGACCCTCCTCTCCTCCCTTGTCAGGAAATATTACATTATGTATGAAAAATTGGAGAGGAGTAGTAATATAAACTGCGATAACCTCCTCCAGGAAAACTCCCAAATTATATTCTGATTCAGGTCCTTGGTCTGAAGTAAGCCAGACAATATTCCATGCAAGGTCTTACTCAACCAGCAGATCTTTGGCAATCTGTCCCTTTGAACTTCTTTGCTTCATTTCCTCTATTTTTTTATTTTTTTTATTTTTTTTATTTTTCTTTGGTACTTGTCTTGACAGACATTACCTCTTGGCTAAAGCAAAGCTATCCTGATAAGAATATTGCTATTATTATGTTTCTTTAGAAGGTTCAGATTTAACTAACTGGTATTTTCTGTCAAAATTCTTGGGTGGAAAACCTCAAGCCCAAAATAGAATGATTAACGCAATGGGACTATGTCAGTGAAATTTATTTATAGAAGTTAGAGCTGGAAAATGTGATCTGCTTAGTGTTCAGTAATTTCTTTGAAAAATATTTGTATTCTCTTAAAATTAATCAAATTAGTTAATATTTTTAAACTGTTAGGGCTATATTTTAGAGCATTTGATCACTTGTATTAGGAAAGCCCACAATTATATTTGTCATTTTATTTTGATTATTCTGTGTGTATTTACATGCACATGGTCTTTAATTACATATTTTTATGCTTTGTACTCCCTGCTTCTCTTTGTGTGGAGAATGGGAAGCATTCACTTACAGAGCAATAAATCAACATTTCACATTCTCTTTAGTGTTTATTATCTTGCTGTTTACTGTACAAAATGTAGCAGCTGCAATAAGTTATTAAATTCAGTATATGTTTTGACATAGTATTCCTCATAATGGTATCTCAGTTCTCTACTTTTATTTATCAATTTTCACAACATTTCTAGTGAGGCTGGTGGCTGAGGGAAACAGAAAAAGGTCAGAAATATTGAAATTGAAGTACATATTAAATCAAAAGAATCTGTTAATTTGAGGTATCTACTGGCTTTTTCTTGGAGAGTATATAACTCAGAACATAACCCAAGCTGCTCAAACCACTCAAAGTGCATCTGTGAATTGTGTACTGGAAAATAAGTTTCAACAGTGTTTCATTTTCCAACACATAGCTTTTGTCATTCACTACTCATCTTCCACATCTGTTGGAAAGAAATTTGCAATAAAATATTGATGCAGAGATCTGACTTATTTTGCAATATAATGGATTCAGTGTAGTGACTAACACATAACAGCTTTGGAAAACTTCATTTGTGATTCTGTATGCATGTTGAGTCATATTGAAGTTGCATGAGAAACAGTTGAAAGTCCATTTTGTTATTTCCTTATCTTTAATATCCAATTATGGTTCATGGGACTGGGCTGAAGATTTTCATATTGATAATGATCTTGTTAGAATATAGAATGCTGGTGGCCACTTTTCACGATAATAGCAAATATCCAGTGAAATCCTTTAGAGATTTGTGAAAAATGGGAAATAAATAAATAAATAAAAAGGGGTGAGGGGTGAGAGGGAATCTTTGCCCATGGGTAGAGGGAAGAAGTGGTTCTGTTAAAGGTGAATTACTTGAAATAGAAAGATTTGTAGATTTTTAGGGAAATTGAATAGAAAATTGATTGTAAAGAATTGCAGAAAATGTTTGAAACTGTAGGTATCTAGACCAAGAAATAAGAGATAGATTAAATATTAATGTAATTATGTAAATATAAGGAAAGGATAGAACACAGTCCTCCGAAAAGGGATTTGGAGATACTTATGGGTGATAAGCTGGACATGAGCCAGCAATGTGCCCTTGCAGCCCAGAAAGCCAACCATATCCTGGGCTACATCAAAAGAACTGAGATCAGCAGGGTGAGGGAGGTGATTCTGACTCTCTAGTCTGTGCTCAACTGAGACCTCATCTAGAGAACTACTTCCACATTGGGAGTCCTCTGTAAGGGATTTAAGCATGTAGCAGGCTGTAAGGATTAGCAGAGTCAGTGGTGATAGAACAAGGGCAAATAGATTTAAACTAAACTAAACTAAATTTAAAAAAATAAAGAAATAAATTTATTATTTTTTTTTTTTTAAAAAAAAGGAAACGAAGTTGTGGGTTGAATGTAAGGAAGAAGGAAGAAGTTTATTATAATAGGGTTGGTGAGTCACTGGAACAGATTGCCCAGAGAAGCGGTGGATATTCCATCTCTGGAGTCATTCAAGGCCAGGCTGGATGGGGTTCTGAGCACCTGACCTAGCCATAGGTGTCCTTGTTCATTGCAGGGGAACTGGACTAGATGATATCTAAGGTTCCCTTTCAACTCAAACAATTATATGTTTCTGTGATTATTTCAGATTCTAGCAGGTTACAATCTAAATTTTCCAGATTAGAGCAAGAACTTCAAGCACTATAATGGAGGTCTAATAAAATGAGTCGCTGAATCTTTTTTTTTCCAGCTTCTGGTTTCAGAGGCCAAGGGAAAGATGAGATACTATTCTCTAGATGCTGTTACAGAAAGCAAGATGTAATTAGGCCAGAAGTAACAGAATCACGAACTTCAAATCTGCATATTCACATCAGCAGGATTCTACCCAAGGGGAATCTGTGATTTCCTCTTTGTGAGGATACCTTAAATCTGTGAAATGTGACTGTGAGATGGTTATTGCATAAATTTTGGACATTAATTATTGTTTTACATAATGAGGGAGCTTTAAGTCCTGCATGTTTGCCAGACCTCCATGAATGCATTAGATTATGTATCATCAGAATTGTTACTTCATATCTCATGGAAGTACTCATCAGCATAGCACACCCAGAATTTAGATTTTTCTTGTGGTTAAATGTATGTTTCCACTGTCAGTTTAGGCATCCCCTACACTGTTACTGGAGCTCTGGGCAGAGTCCTTTGAGATCTTTAGTTGGTCAACAAGTGAACAAATCTGGAAGAAAAGCATTATGTTGACTACACATCTTAAAAGTTATCTTAAAAATGTTAGCTTAAAAGTAACTATAATCACCCATTTGCTTTTTTTTTCCCCCTCATAAATATGATGTCAAATTGTTGAGCTAATGAAGATATTTGACAGCACAATTGGGCAGTTTGTAAGCAGACAGATATATGATAAAGCTCTTCAATCTATTAATGCCTGTCTATTATTTGGAAATGTAAATTGCTATAGAGTTGTTCATTACAACATTACAAGCCAGACTGCTGCACCACTGAGATAGTTTGCCTGCTTAGATTTAAAGCCAGCTTAAGTTGTCATTTTTGGTGTCTATGCCAGAAAATAATTCTTGTGTGATACAGTCACTATGTACTCTTCCTTCTGATGTAATCCTGTTGGCCAGCAAGTACAGAATAACCATTATAGCAGATCACTGACTCCACATTAAGCTAAGGCAGACCATCAGGCTTTGGGCCATAAGGAATGCTTTGTTTGGACTTGGTTTGCTTTACATTAGCTTATTTAGCTTTAACAGTAATTGAACAATGACCAGGTGTCTCTTATTTAATTTTAATTTACTTAGTATTGTATAATTGTGTGGTGCAATGCCTGTTATATTAATATTCATATGTATTTATTAATATTCATATTAACATTTTGTTATTATTATTATTATTGTTATTAGTAAGAAGAAGATGCTATGCTATGCAAGAGTGAACAACTTCTATAACTATGATGCAGCTTACAGGAGAGCAGATATAGAGTGACAGCAGAGGCTTTGACTGTTTGATCACAAGATGATACTAATGGCCACAAGGCTATCAATGACCCATAAGCAATCAGTTATTGATTAAAAAAAAAATAAATAAAAAAAAAATGTAAAGGGCACGGAACAATTATCCAAAAAAAAGAAAGCAAAGAAAAAAAGAGCAAGGTGTAAAGCACGTAAGAAAACACAAATAACAGGAGAGACAACAAGAAACATCAACTTTCTGTTCCTTCTGTAAAAGGAAAGAAAAAAAGAAATAAACTTCCAATAAATAAGGATACTGATGAGTCCCTTTAATTCACTCTAGTTTGAAGTGTTGACCTTAGGCCTCAGAGGGCAGTGGAAGTTTGAACTTAAAACCAGAGATAAAAAAACAAACAAAAAAACAAACACTAGATAGATACTAGAAGATTAACTTTTGAAGGGTTACAATTCTAATTATATATATATATATATATATATATATATATATATATATATATTCTATTTAGATTGTATTACCATCAATTTATCTGCAGTAATATTAGTAAATATTTCTTATACTCTGATTGTACTGTTCAAGCTTTCCATTTGGCCAACGGTATATTTTCAACTTTCCATATAAAGTTTGGTTCCTTTTGGCCATAACAAGAAGACTGCTGAAATGTGGGATGTTGATTGGTTGTTTTCATACACTCATTCCATGGCTTCTGCAAAGTCAAATCGGAGCTCATAGAGCTGGTTCAATTCAGTTTTAATTTGCTGGGAACTTCTTATCAGACCAGATCAAAATGGTCATTGACAAGTCCTAGAGTCGCTAAAAAGGATTACTGGTTTATTTTTAGAGCTGCTTCATTGATTCATGCTGAGATGAAGTTTTCACACTGACCAAGCTTGAAACATACAGAGTGTTACACTGTATTTCCAAAACAAGTTTCTTAAAGAATGTCTTATCTTCTTTCCTATCTTTTCAAAATTATTCTCTAAATCAGAAAATTTAGTCAAAATATTTGTCCTTCCCCCAGAATGAAAGAAAAGAGAAGAAACAAAATTTTTCTGCCTTAATAACTTATAGTTAGATAGGCATATCTTGGGAGCCTTTAGCGATTTGTGTTTGCCAGTTTGTAAATTTATTGTGATTTTAGAGACAAAGTGATGTAATTTTACATACAGGAAGAAACTGAATCAAAGTGCAAGAGTAAACTCAAATTCACTTTGTTATTATTTTCATCGCCTAAATAATTTGCTCTTCTTCAGTTTTGATTTTCTTTTATAATCCACTAGTCACACACTGTGTGAGGCATGAAAAAAAGCTGAATTAACTGAAACCATTAAAAAAAGAAATAGAGATGCTAGCATTGGAGGTACTCATCCTGAACTTTGTTTAAATTTTGCTATGTGCTGAAGAATTACACTCATACACACATACAGAAAAGGTATTGTGAGACACTAAATGTCACTATATCCAGTGCAAGAAATTTTACTGAATTAAAAACCCAAAAGGTGAAGGAGAAATTTAGCTACTAAATAATAAATACGTGTCTTAAAAAAAAAAAAACAAACCAACAAACTGAATAGGCACAAACAAACAAACAAAGACCTAAAAGAGAACTATCCTCTCTGTATACAGGTTACTCTAGAATTGACATTAGTCTGATGCAGTTTGTCATAGCATGGGAATCTATTCATTTTTAAATATTGCCTGGACTGTGAAATCACCTTGAGGTGTTCTTCAGATACCCCTGAAAAATAAAATAAAATAAAAATATATGTATATACATATACATACATATAATAATAATATTAATCAAATTTTTTAAAAATCCTCTTTCATTCTTCCTATTGTATCACAATTATTTAATTATTTTTGTTTATAAAATACATGTAGTTAGACTTGATGATCTCTGGAGGTCCCTTTCAACCCCTATGATTCTGTGATTTCATGCGAGAAATTAGCATAAGCTCCTGTGCTGAGAACAGTATTATACCTTCTTTATAACAAATCATAGTGAAAATTGATAATACTGAAATACACTCCATCATTTTTAAACATGTTATTAAAGTGATAGGGTGTGATCAGTCTCTTGATTAATGATACAATCATACCTTGTCAGAATCTTAGCAATTTTCTTTCATTAAGGAATAGCAGTTACATTAGAGTCAGTGGATTTCTGCAGGGGAATGGTTTTTGTAGTAACTTTCCATTACAGAATTATTTTTAAAGGAAGGAATGATGTCTTCATTGGACTCTTATAAATGCTATTACTTGTGGTATTCAATAAATATCTGATATATTTTTAGTTTGTTCAGTGGGTGTTCTCTTGCTTAAACACTAATTCTGTGGGCAGTTTTAAGAGGTTATTGACTTCAGCATTTTATGTACTTTGACTTTACAGTATATGTTCTCAAGTGATATACATGCTGTCTCACAACTATGATAGATATGACCCCAACCTTGCACTACTGAAATCTGTCTATTAACTTGAATGAGCTCAATATCAGTGTCAAGGTTTGCAAAGAAGAGTATATTCATCTCAGATATGCATAGGCTTATTTATTCGACGGGGTCTAAAGACAATGTATCTAAATTTTCCTTTATAACATGCAAACTAAGAAAGGAAAATGATATAATTGAAGGGAAAAAAATGAAACATGAGAGGTGGGGATTGTTAAAAAGCAACTCAGAGGACAAACTACTCTTTACCTTGAGGTTACATGGTTTCAGTAACCTTCTCTCACACCTTACTCCATATAAAAACTGTCCTTGGAGAAATTTGGTGTTACTTGACATGCTTAAAAGTAACAAGGTAAAAACAAAGAAAGTAAGACTCCAAATAGAATATCAAAAGTCAGATTTCTTGACAACAGACATAAGGTTTGTGCTGTGTGGCACTTAGTCAAGTTTCTATTCACTTTTTAGAGTTTCCTTGGGGAAGCTTTGGCAACAAGAATTAGTTTTACTTAAGAAAGAGCAAATTACGTCTGTGTTGAACCACACCTCACTTGCATGAGGGAAAAGCAAAAGCTGGTAATGGTTTCCAGCATATAAACTGCCACTTTATATTAAAGAAAATAGACTGGAATGTGATTGCAAGTGTTTTAAAGTGTAGCCCCTCAAATTCCATTTTAAGAGGGCTTTCTTTGACTGTGTTAAGTAGTACAGAGCTTGTACTCTGCACAAACAAGAGAGAGCAGAAGATGAAAGCCCAAGGAGAGAATATAAATAAGTATATTATTTTGATATGGATTTGGTCTTGTATAAATGATACAAACTGAGAATTTAACCAAATATGAGATCTTTGGGGATTCATCTGATTCAATTTTCTGTGCTAAAACCATTTTGATACTTATTTAGTATGATGATCATTAAAGTTCAGTATTTCTGAAAACATTCATTTTGGTAGTGATTCATAGAATAGAAATTTATGCTGAAATGAAAAAATAAAATTTTGCAAAACCAGACTTTGATGTTATAGTTTGTTATTAATTAAAATCTATTAATTAATTTTTAATTAATTTTAATTAATTAAAATTTTGATCTGAAATAAGGGAAATATTTTTAAGTATGTTTTCCTTTGCAGCTGTAATCCACAGTGAAATTACAAGACACAATGGATCAAAGAAAGGTATCACAAAGGTAACTCTTTTACAGAACTACAGAAGTAAAGGCTAGCACAAACAGGAGAACTATGTTAACTATGTTGACTTTTCCCCCCATGCTGTTGGAAAGGAAAGGTTATGATTAATAGTTTAAATACCAACAGTTAGGCCTACTCACGCTGGTATCTTATCTGACTGTCTGAAATGGCATGTAGTGTTAATGTGTTAAATATGATAACTTTTTTTATCTTCTGACTTCTTTTTCGAGAAATGGCATGTGTTTTCACACATGCAGGCAGTCTACTATTTTCTCACATGAAGTCTAATACCTTGGATGAGTGAAGTTCCTCTAGAAAAAAACTAGGATGTATATGTTGCCTATAGTTTTTCTTGCTAATCTGTCTATTTTTTTTAGAAACTCTCCATCTGTCTGTTTTTATGTTACACTGTTTACCCTCTTTATCATAAGGCATTTTGGAGTCAGAAATTAATTAAAGGAATGGGGAAGCTTTGTACAAGTTCACACTCAACTCTATTCTGTAAAACAGAAATGTTTTATTTTGTTTGTTTCTTTGTCAGACTTTGTTGTTTTGTATAGAGTTGGCAGAAATAAATAACGTAAAGAAATGTCCTTTTATGTTTCTTCTCCAGTTAGCTTCATGGGGAAGGCATGATTCTTGGAAAAAGTTGCAACGGAAAATGGAAAGTGAAATCTGTAAGAACATGTAAACTTTGTCTTAGGTGACTGGCATAAGTCACTGGTGTGGGATATCTGATATTGATTAAACTTAGTAAGTTATCAGCTGTGCATGCTAGAGTACCATTCATGTTCTTGAAGAGGCTTAGTTTTATCAGGTGCTTTTTTTTAGTTGTCTATTGGTTACCTAAAAGACCATTTCTCAAATGTCAGTTAATGATTGTTTTTTACAGAATATTTGGTGAATTATCTTTTGGATGCTACTGGAGACATATGAAAGATCTTCTTCCAGTAGGAGACTAATTCACCTAGCATAACAGTTTTCCTCAGAAGAACAGACTTCTCTTGGTACCAAAAACTGTTACTGATCTAATAACATTACAGAAAAGTAAGTATTTCCTGCCCAGATATTCAGTAACACAATTATTTTCCCAAACCACCAACACTTTTAAAACGTGTCCTTTTACACTGTAAATGAGCCCCAAAAAGCTATTAGCTTATTTTGTGCTCATTGAGCCATTTGGATCATAATTTCATATTCATTATTTCATATGTGATAGATAGAAACACATAGAAATATCACTTACGTTGACTTGGGTTCAGGAGGCAATACATCAAAAACATCTTGGCAGTGGCCAGTACAGATCTCTGTACACTAAAGCTGATCCTGAGACTCATATTGTTCAGAATATTCATCAACATTCTACATGTTTATTTAAATTCTACATTTAGTGAACGTTTTCATGATATCAAATGCTTGTAACAGATCTTTCAGTGCACAACGAATTTAATGATTGAATCAACAAAAGCTTCCTGAACTTCTACATGGAAAATTATGAAGTTTCATAGCAAAAGCAGAATAATACCACACAACAGTACATGAAAATGTAGTGATCCTATTTGAAAGTACTTTAGTGTATTTTGAGGACAAATTTAATACACATGATAAATAAACAAATCACAGGTGTTACAAATTGCATGCATTAAAATCATACATTATAAAGAAGCACAGCAAGCAATTTGAGTTAAAGCATTTCCTTTAGTGAAGACAAAACTGTTACCAGAAAATGTCCATATCAAGGGGTCCTATTTCCAGAAGCATGTCAAGAAACTAGAGAGAGTCTGCTGTACACCTAAAAGGATCTTGAGGCTCATGAGCTACAAAATAAAGCTGAGGGAATTGAGTTTGCTTTGTTTCTTGATAAGGAAGGCAACAGGCCACCTAATAGCAGTCCATTGCTATTTGAAGGCTATTGCAAAGAAAACAGAAGCAGATTTTCTCAGTAGTAGCAGAAGCCATCAAACAAAGCTCACAGACAACAACCTTTGTGGCTCAGACTGGGTATCAGGAAATTTGTATTTGAAACAAATCACCTAAGGAGGCTGGGAACTCCTGAAGATTTTAAAGGTATGACTATGCAAAGTTAAGTCTGCTCTCGTATTGTTGGTGAAAGTAGCTGTTGAAACACATGTAGGACTAGAACACCTCCAACATTTATGTGTTCTGTTTATTTTCAATACATGCTTTGTGATTCTTGTGCAGTTTCATAAATGTGGTAAAAGAATTCATCCTCAAGCAGTCCTGATTGAAGGAGGTGGCTTGTAATGCATCACATTGTTAATTATAACTAACTAGATATCAAATACTTCTTGAGTAGATCTTAGCTTCACAAAAGGGTTACAGAGGCCCCTTTTTTCAGATGTAACTATCATGATTTGTTCTGCCAAATAAAAACTAGCTGTAGGAATTCTGGCTTGTAGAACTCAGTGAAACATGCAAAGATTTAATCTGTGCTAATGCACTTTCACCTGGCAAGTCTCTTAGGACAACTTTCTGAGAGGAAGGAAAGAAGTCAGCTCATAACAAACTTATAAGTTCAGTCTGTTGCACTTTAGCATATCCTGCCTCCACAGATATATTTATTGCTAGCCAGAATGCAAAAACAGAGGTGTGGTGATTATAAGAATGTCTCCCTAAGGTATTATGAGGCAAAAAGTGCAGCCAAAAAACATTCAATTATCTCAGTCTTCTGTTTTCCATGTTGCTTTATAAAATGTGCTTTAAGAAAGAATAAGATACAATCATTATTTTAATACAAGATTCATTCACTGCTCAGTTCAAAAAGCTAAAGCAAATAAATTCTCTACTTTCTAGAAGAAATCAGAGCTGTCTTTCACATATCACCACTAAATTAAGTATTTTCTTTATGTGAACATTTCAAATAACATTAGAGTCATGCTTGGTATTTTAAACAGTGTAAGAACTTTCCTGCAAAAGTCATCATATAATGACTACACATATACTTTTTATCAATCAGATTAAAAATATCAGTTGTTAAAGCTTATAGCACATAACATCTGTGAATTGATTTCCATGGCTCAAAGGAGTTGTGCCTTTCTCTGTTGAGTTTAGATGAGAAGAATGTAGGAAAGAAAGCAGTCTGCAGAATGTCCTAGAAAATGATTGCAACCTCTTTGAATGTTTTCAAAAAAATACTTTAAAAGACTGTCACAGGAAGGAAAGAGTTAATACTGTACTCAGTCTGGAGGAAAAACTACAGACGTGGATAGAATTACGCTGAATTGGAGGTAGCCTTCATTCAGAATTGTATGCTTGTAAGTGTGTGTATATTTGTATGCATGTGTGTACATTATATAGAGAGGGCTTAGATCTTCCTGTTTAATTTCAGTTGCAAACAGTAGCAGAAAGTTTGACTGTAGTAAAAAAAAAAAAAAAATTAAAAAAAAATAATAATAATAAAATAAAAAACTAGAGGTAATGGTTCTTGTCACTTACTCTGAAAAAAAAGTTAACATACAGGAGCTCTTACAGATCTAAACAAAATGTGTTCCGTATTGTGAAAAGGTTGTGTAGATGTGGGTATACATTTACACAGGCATATTTTGTCTCTTCCAGGGACTGTATGTTGCTAAAAATTCACACATTGCATGCAATTTTCCATTAAGTTCTTCTGTTCATGTGCTGAAAAGAGTAGATACCAGTTTAAAATGAGATCCAATACTGTGCTTGCATCATGTCTGGAAACATTATTTCTTGGGAAATACAGAAGTTTTATATTCATACTATCATTTATATATATGTGAAGACTCATATTTATGCATAGAAACTTACATGTCTTCACAGAATCACAAAATGTTTTAGGTTGAAAGGTCACCTAGCCTAATCATTATTCAAGTAGGACCAGCTGGATCAGCTTCTTCAGGGCCAAGTCCAGTTAGGTTTAGGTATCTGTAAAGGTGGAGACTACACAACTACTCTAGGCAAGCTGTTACAATGCCTAATGAACCTTACAGTAAACAGGAAAGAAGTGCTTTCTTCAGATGGTATTTCATGTGTTTAATCTTGCATCTACTGTCTCTTGTGTCACTGGTCACCACTGAGAGGACTCTGGTTTCATCTTTCATTAATGAGAACACTGAATAGTATTTCCTGCAAGACCAAGCACAGATAGATATACCACCAGTGGCTGCCCTCTAACTTGACCTATTTGTGATTTCCCTTTTGTAAATTCTGACTTTGTAAATGCTGACTATTCCCTATCACCTTGTGGTGTGTTCTCATTCAGAATACTTAAGAATCCTGCTGTAAAGCAATAGCATGCAGCTGAAGTTTACCTTGAAGAAGAAAATAAATACTTAGAGAAAAGCAAGTTGTTTATCATACTACTTTGGTGTTAGAGGAACCATCAAAAATTCTAGAGAGAAATCAAAGTTTTATCACATGAAATGCTGCAATCACCTAAGTTAATTCTAAGTACAGTGACAACAATGAGCTGAGATGGTAGCTATACTAAGCATAATACAAACCTCGTTAACCAATTGAAAACATATCACCAGAAAAATAGACTGGATTCACAAGATGTGGCCCAATATATTTCTAACCATGCCTTTATATATTTTTGGGGAAAGATCTTTACCTACTTCAAAGACCTCCACGTACTATTTTGTGCTTCAATAAACTGAGTGGATAGTATGTATTTTGTTTTGCTTGAATTCTTTTTTTGTTGTGGTTTTTGTTGTTGTTGTTTTGTGGGTTTTTTTTTTTGTTTTTGTTTGTTTGTTTGTTTGTTTTTGTTTTTTTTGGGGGGGATATAAAATTACAGATGAAGAATCATTTAATCATCACGCCATTTTTAATTTGTCCAATCATAAACTTAAAAAAAAAGAATCTAGGATTATTTTTGGTTTTATACTCCACTTAAATTATAAAAATAATGAACATTCAAATATGCTTTTAGAATATAG
Organism: Coturnix japonica; assembly: GCF_054131305.1. NCBI lineage: Eukaryota > Metazoa > Chordata > Aves > Galliformes > Phasianidae > Coturnix > Coturnix japonica. The sequence goes on from NC_140663.1 coordinate 9,435,665, forward strand.
TAGTGCTTAAAAAGTGAAGGAACTAAAAGGCTTAGTGTGCATATCACAATTTAACAAGATATATGATAATTAATGTTCAGTTACAACAATCATTTTCAAGGAGTATTTATTTTCCATTAAATGCCAATGAAAGCACAAGGTAACTTACTGTGAATTTATGTGTAATAATGATTTAAACAAAATCCATATTCATTTTAAGTGACCAACAATTATATTTACTTCTTGTATACAGTCTATTTAATCTCACAGTCTGTTTAATCTCTTTCATAGCCACTGAATTAGAACTAGATAAAAAACAAGCAATCAACACAAACAAAAATAAAGTAGCAAGAGAAAACAATGCATTTTCCAATGGCAATTATTTTAACAAACAAACAAACAAAAATCAACAGTATAAAACAGAAAAATTAGCTAAGAACATAAAAATTTGCTAAGAAAAAATCCTACGTGGATATCTGTTTTGAAAAATGCAAGTATTAAAATTACTTAAATCATAAAGAATAAAAGTGGAATACTCTTCTAAGGGTATTTTAGAACAAATGATAAACTACCATCTATCAAGGACCAAGGTTCTTTCTGATAATCTAAACAATCCTGATCAGTATAATGGTGCTAAAGTGTAAGCACTGTCTGCATGGATAAGTAGTGATTTACTGTTGTTTAAAAATCTTATATTTGAATTATATATCATATTTGACCTTCTGAAACTGAAGATTTTTGGCAACTAGCTACTATTCCTAAAACACTATCATTTTTTAAACTTTCAAAATAGTTTATTTTTGTACAAATATATTAGTTAAAACCTTTTTTTTCCTTTTCTTTCTTTCTTTTTTTATTTTTTTTATTTTTTTATTTTATTTTATTATTTTTTTTTTAAACAAGATGCAGTTGCTTTATGTTGTTACACAGATATAAACAAAGCTAATATTGAAATCTGAGGAATTTGCTTTTATAAACATATCTCCTACTTCTAAATATTCTTTCTTATTGACCTGGAAAACTTGTATTGAATTGCACAGGTCTTCACTACCTGTATTAAAGGTTACTTAAATTTTATTGAAGGTTGTCATTATGGGGTAAATCTTCATTTCTAAATCCTCACTGATAGCTTCAGAAGATGTGCCTCAGCATCTAGTGCTCCCTGCTGACTCTGTCTTACCAAATGAAAAGTTAAATAAGAACATATTTATGTTGTTGTTGTTGTTGTTAAAGGAAGGAAAAGAACTTTAGTAGTTTATCAAAACTGCTGGCAAACCTTGAGTATGTACCTTTCCAGTGTCTTCCACGTGGCCTTCTATTCTGCTGCACAAGAATTTTTTTCTATTATCTTGTCTATTATCATTTCAGGTTAATGAGATACTCTGGAAATTTTGTTTGTAGGTTCATGACCAAACTCTATAGCTGACAATTATTTCGATAACAGTGAACAACAACCTTCATTTCAGTTAACCTTCAGTTAAAAGTAGATCCCAAATAGAATACCAGTCACTGAAATGGGTAGAACACCTATGATATTAAAACCAGTCTAGTTTGTGTCATGTGATTCCAGCCCAGCAAGGCTCTTCAGAAAGAAAGTTAGCTCATTTTTATTTCAAATTGAATACAAGGAATTATCTTGACAGCTTGTTGTCTTCAGATGCAACCGTGATTATTTGTGGAATGTTCTTTGCAGGGGTTTGGGCCTCTTCAAACTAAGCACACAGTAAGATGATTTTCCCTGAGAGTGTCTGTCATCCTGAAGGGTGCAGAGGACTATGGTGATGATTTTACTCCAAGGCAGCATCTCCAAAACTTCCCAGAGAGAGTTCTGTGCTTAAATGCCACAAGTTAACCGTCTAATGGTGTTTTTCTACTGGAAACTTCTGTATGTTTATTTCAGTAAATTCTACAAACATGTTCAATTATCAGCTAATTTATAACTCCTTTGGAAATAATACCTCTTTTCCATATAGTTACTAGTCTGTGCTGCCTTTATACGCTCTTGTCTGTCATGACAAGAGTGCTCTTCCTGCTGCATCTGCTCCAGCTTTCCAATCCTTTGTCACATTGTTTTCTGCTATCACAAGGCTCTACATGTTTAAAATAAGACAGAAAATGATGGATGAGGCATTTTGGATAGGATGTGCTCTTGCTATTGCCAAAAATCTTGGAACACCCTGGAAGCCTATAGCAGCTGGTTTACAGGATCTTATATCCAGTTGCAGTTCCAACTAATTTTATAGCGTTCTTTTTCAGGAAATTCTAAAAATAAAGATATTTCCAACAAACCAAACCAAATCAAAACAAACAAACAGAAAGAAAGATGAAAACCAAAACAGGCATGATCAGTCCAATTTGGGAACATTGTGAATTCCTTTCTTGATCTTCCTACATTCTTCCTTTCTTCCTTTTCTTCCTTTTTCTTTTTCCTACTTGATTTCTTCCTTCTATTTCTCAGCTTCCTTCCTTCCTTCCTTCCTTCCTTCCTTCCTTCCTTCCTTCCTTCCTTCCTTCCTTCCTTCCTTCCTTCCTTCCTTCCTTCCTTCCTTCCTTCCTTCCTTCCTTCCTTCCTTCCTTCCTTCCTTCCTTCCTTCCTTCCTTCCTTCCTTCCTTCCTTCCTTCCTTCCTTCCTTCCTTCCTTCCTTCCTTCCTTCCTTCCTTCCTTCCTTCCTTCCTTCCTTCCTTCCTTCCTTCCTTCCTTCCTTCCTTCCTTCCTTCCTTCCTTCCTTCCTTCCTTCCTTCCTTCCTTCCTTCCTTCCTTCCTTCCTTCCTTCCCTCCTTCCTTCCCTCCTTCCCTCCTTCCCTCCTTCCCTCCTTCCCTCCTTCCCTCCTTCCCTCCTTCCCTCCTTCCCTCCTTCCCTCCTTCCCTCCTTCCCTCCTTCCTTCCCCATGCCCAACTCCTGCTGCTCCCTGACAAGGCAAGGGGAAAGAAGAAAGTTCATCAGGCATCCTGTCTGGGCCTCCCTGGCCAGATATGACATCATCTCCACTCTGTTTTGCTTCTGCTATCAGGAGGATTTTGCCTCATGACTGCTCATGTGTCTCAAATGAGACTACAGATATCTTCCCATGGGGGATCTGTATATGGAGCTGCTCCTGAGATTGAAGGATCCCTTACCTTGCCTGGATCTTTCATGCTTCCTCACTCTCAGCCCAATGCCATACTCACAGGGTCTCTCCCTTCCAGTCCTCACTGCTCAGGAAAGCTGCAAAGGACATGACATACTTGTAACACTAATTAATGTGTAAAAAGCTAAAGATAACAAACATAAATTAAGCCCTGTTTTGTTTTGTCTGTCATCTGATTAGCACCCAATAAAATAAGAACTGGCATAGCCTTGCTGATAAAAAACATTGTTTCTCCAAAAATTTTGGATAGGATGATCCACTTACAAGTTTCATTAAACTTCTCCCTTTCCCAAATTTCTAAGAACAGAGTCATGCAGTAGACTTACAGTATCCACACTGAGCAATTTGTCTCTGTTCCCAACCTTCTACACTGGTGCTGAAAGGCCAGACTTTGCCATTAGGTGAGCTCATTCATCTCTGGAGCAAAGGACCAGCTCTTAGGCTTAAATACATTTGCCTCCTGAGGTTGTCTGGGTGTGACCAGGAGCAATTCCTGGCCCTAGAAAACACGGAAAAGCTTTCAGTTCAAGGCTGACACTAATAATTGGCCTTTGCTCACACAGAAAATATTCATGCTGCAGCCCAGCATGAATTAATAAATTAGATAGTCCACTATGCCTTGGAAAGAACAGTTCCCTGTGAAGCCAAACATCTGAGCCTGTCATATACAAGTGTGTTCAAGTATTTTAAAAAATTTGAAAGTCAGGTAAGACGTCTGACACTTTGAGGCATTCACTAGATACAATATGTTTTCAATACAGAAGCATGACACCTTCTGCTACCTGAACCCAAAGTTTTATCTCTAAGAAACTTACTAAATTTCATGTCAAGTACTGTGCTTCATGATAATAATTATGAGGGGATAAATCAACAAAGACCACTTGAAATCTTCAAAGCTCAGAGCTATTAGAAATCTCTGTGTACTATGATCTCCCAAATCTTTTAAACACCAGACCTTGTGTGGCCCTCCAGATGATCTTTTGATATTTCAAGGAACATTTACAAAGTAAAACTCTGTAATGATTTAAAGATGTGGCCTGTCCTTTCTATCCAGACTGCAGCCATGATTTTCCATTACGAATAAAGGTCTTGCATGGAATAATTGCACCACTAAACTCTGTGCATGTATCTATGTTGCAAAATTTTGTCAGAACGAATAATAGCATTAGTTCTGCATGCTGTCACTGTGATGCAGAAATACACAGCATTCTTCATTGAAGTACTACTGCATTCTGTGTTTAAAAAATTCCCTATACATATAACTTAAAAAAAAAAAAAAAAAAGCTATTGTGTACACATTAAATTTTATAGATTGATAAATTTTATATACCAAACAGCAATAGTTTCATCCAACAAGAAAACTGATATTATTTTGGGTTATATTGTATTATAATATATACATATTATACTTTTATTTGAAGTACCAGATTCCTTTTATGAGTGTATATTTCACTCCATAATATTCTTCAGTTTCAACTATTTCATTACTGAATTCAAAATTTTCAAATAAAATCAGTATTTCTTCTTTACTGAACTGAGGATCAAACTGAAAAAGATCAGAAACTTCCACAGCTAAAATGAACTTCTTTTACTCCCATGGACATAAAATATAAGCTAAACTTGAACTTAGAATAATATATAACATTGTATAACATTTTTCAAATTATCAAAGCATTAGCAGTTAATTTTCTTTAAATAAATAATTCTAAAGTTTTGGGTGAGATTCATTGTCTGGCTTAAGTGGAGATGTTAACACATTATCATTTGAAGATGCCTTTTTTGGTTCTACACTTTTGGTGTTCTATAGAAATCATTACTTTCAAGGTACAATTAAGTTACCTAACTTGAAGTAAGTTGCAATTGAATGTTGAATGTCATCCTAGAAGAAGCTTGAGGCACATTCAGGCATCCATGTTTGGACTGATGATTTTCTGTGGTTTCACAGGAACCTTTTTAAGGTGAGGCTTTGAGCAACCTGGTCTAGAGAGAGGTGTCTCTGCATATAGCAGCGGGGTTGGAACTAGATGACATTAAAGGTCCCTTCCAACCCAAACCATTCTATGATTCTGTATTTATGAAAATGCAGAAAGTGTAGGATTAAGGACCACGGTCCGTAGTGCAAAGTAAACTCCCATGATGTGCAGACTGCACTAGATAAAGCAAGAACATATTTATATATGTGTGCTTTACACTCAGAAGTGGCCAAACTGCGTATCTATCTCAACATGCATACTGAAAAAGATAGAAAACAAACTTTGTCTTCTACCTCTGCATTCAGATTCCCCCCCTTATCCAATTGTTATCCTATTATTACTCATTGGGATATTTGGCTTTAGCTCCGCGCTTGTGATTATCAATAATCTCAATCAAAATTCTGGAATCAGCCTTTCTTCTTCCTCTCCTCCTGTCTGTCAGTCCATATCTTTCTGATTTGGTTTCCAGCTCTGAGAATCAGGAAGTATCTATCTCTAGTTTTAAAAAGAAGCAGGTGATGTTTTCATAGCTGAACTGTATTAGAATCAAAAATAACCTCATAACATTAAATTAAGTCATCTGATTTGTGTGGTAATTTAATACATGGAAAAGTATTTCAGATTAATATTTGTATGACTAGTTCCAGTATTCTGACTGTGTTCAGCTGTGTACCAGGTCAGGGGCTTTCATTTCTGGCACTCTCCCATCTTTACACTATTCTCAATAAGTTTCTAATGACTTGTCCATTGTGTAGTTGAAGTTTAAAGCACTACAAATGTTTAAAAGAGGTGTTTAAAAGGACATCTCTTTGTAGTATCATATTTAATAAATTTCAAATTAATTTTCAAGAATATATGGTAATATGATTTTAAAACAATAAAAATATAAAAATCATTGTACTCATGCTTGCAACAATAAAAATGTACTGGAAGTTTTTATATTTTAAATTCCCTACCCAAGGATATAATAAAAGTTTCTAATACATTCTCTTATTCTCCTTTTTTTTTTTTTTTTTTTTTTTTTTTTTTATGGTTTATACTGTGCAAACTGATTTCTGATTGTGGTAAGAAACATCTCAGCTGGAAGAAATTAAGATTTTGATAGCAAAAGAATTTGTGGGATTATTCAGTTTGCAAAGGGCAGAGTACAAACTTCAGTTGAGTACTCACAATAATGTCCTTTGAAATTCTATTTCTGTTGATTTTCTCTGTGCTGCCATCTCTCATTCTACTGCTTAGCTTTTAAAATATATACCATATGTGTTTTCTTGATTTTTTTTTAATTATATTGAAGTTAATAACACCCCACAAATTACATGTGCATGGACAGTGCTAAATATTCCTTAGAAGATATTATAAACAGTTTTTTGTTTGCACTCTTTGGTAAATATGCATAGATTCATATTGAATATTCCTTCTCTCTCTCTCTCTCTCTCTCTTTTTTTTTTTTTTTTTTCCTAGGTTCTTTTCACTTTATCAAGAATCATAATCCCTTTCATGTATCCTCATATATTAGAAAATTATAAATAGGTCACAGTTATCTCAAGGATAAGAATGATTTTCAATAAGTGTTGAACAGTTGGACAGCTCTACTGGAAACAAACTTGATATAAATCTATCCCAGATGTATTCAATCTGACATCAGTTGTGCAGAACCTTAGAAAACACTTCTAGTGAAGGTCTGAAGGTCTGCACAGTTCAAAAGTGCTACCTCTTGGGAGTTCACTGTATTACTGCAACTTTGTTTGACATGAACTCTACACAGAGCTAATAAATCAGTGCAGAAGAACATAGTGACAGGAAATTTGGGATTACTTGGTTCACAGAGGCAACACTCTTCCCATCATTTCACCATGAAAGGATTTTTATTTTTATTTTTTTTCCTAATAAGAATTTACGGAGAAACGTGTAAAATCCAGGCATGTGTGGTATTAATGGTAGAACTAATGAAAAATTATGTGAGATAATCTCATTATTTTACCATTGCTTTGTTTTGAACAGATTATATGCAAAATCCAATTTGAAGAATTTCAGGTAAGAACACCTTAGAACAGGTAAGATATTTTGGTATGTGACTCCTATAAATAACAAGTTAAGTTTAATTTCTATTAAAACTAAGAAGTGCAGTTTTAAGAATGGGCAAGTAACAAGTGGTCTAGAGTTAAGTAAATAATTAGAACTTCCGAATACGGATAAGCTTGAAGATAATGCGCAGATTCATCTTCCAGAAGTACATTTTACGGAATTGCAGTCATGCTTTGTACTTATGAGGGAGAACTATTACCTTCTTCTGAGTAAAACCGTAACAGCTAAGAAGTCAATCATCACATTTCTTAGCAACACCTCCACAAATACCTCAACTTTGCATACACTACCAATAGGACATTGACTTAAAATAGTATCTACTGTCAGATTATTTATGTCACATGTTATAATCATAGTAAGCAAACTTAGAAGGTTGACGGTATTACATAGTCATTTATTCATGATACAATGCCACACCCTTTGGTTAATATCACTGTTTGAATACTTTGTAATGTAGAGTTTTTAAAGGATTTTTCAATCCTATGCTTTTGATAACTTGATGCTTCCTGCACCTAATGAAAGAATAGATAGATGGTGGTTAACAAGTTAATTGGATAACAATCAAAATCTTCGTCTGTTTTGGAGTACCCCAATACAAGAAAAACATTTATAAACAGAAATGAATTCAGTGTAAGCCCCTTCTCAGTGTTACAGGACTGGAAAAAATGCTTTGTGCTATTTGTGCAGCTACTCTTGGTGTAGAGAAAATACAGCCTTGGGGAACCTTTCTTGGACATCTAGCAGTGTATTGAGGCCTGTAATTGATGTTCAAGAAACATATTTATATACACAACTACGCAGCCTACAGAAGGACATGGAATATTTCAGGATTGCATTTCTGTATATAACTGTGAAGACTTGAACTGATATATCATAGATTTGTTCTTCACAGTCATCTAATTGCAGAAGGCTACTTTGAATAACATCAGTAGTCTTGCATCCTTCTTAAGATCATGAAAAAAAAAAACCCCACAAATCATGGTTTAGTTGTATGTTCTGTATGTCACACAGAAAAGAAAGAAAGAAGACTGTCAAAAAAGTTGCAGATTTTCTGCTAGAAATATTTCTTTATGGGAGCTGAGCATCTCTGTGTCAATACACAGGATAATTTCCCTGTAAATTTTAGAGATACAACCAACTTTTTCTTTTAAAGCAAACAGTAGAGTGTTTCTTTGTTCATAGCATATCTCAGTGAAATTGCTCAGAAAACTCTCAGTTGTGGTAGGAAGCTGCCATATAAGCAAAAGTTTGATCAGAAGTGAAAACACATTTGAACTATTTTCTTTTTAAATTATAATGGTATTTGAGCACTTAAATCATTTAAATCACAATCTGAATATTTTTCTTAAAGGATCACAATGTACAGACTGAAAACAAAAAAACAAACAAACAAAACCCAAAACATTTATGTTCCTTGTCATGCCTTGTTTCTCAGTGAAATCAAAAGTAAAACATAAAAAAATCAGATTTTAGATATTGAGAAATATGCTAATAATGTGAATATAATTGTAACTACAGCTAAAACCATACTTCAGTCATTTTCAGGCTCAGTTCTTTGCTTAATAAAACAGCTGGTATAAAACCTACATAATTTGCAACTGACTGTGGATTATCTGAATAGTCTTTCTGATATAAATTTCATTATAGCTAATCACATGACAACACTTTCAGCTGCTATCACAAATACAACAAAGAAAGTGAACAACTTCTTTTTGAGCATATGGTTTTGCTGTTCTGACATGAAAGGGAGAAAATGTTGCTTTAAGAGTTGCACAATGGCATTTTCTAGAAAAATAAATACAACTCCACTTTTTTGAAAACATCTATATACTTCATTATGGACCAAAGGGCATGGTACATGTGGTCCATATACCATTGAATACCACTGCATTAACTCTCAACTATAAAAGTAATAGTCTAAATTGTAGGTAGGAATTATCAGTTCAGTGAGAAATATTTATTACAAAAGAATTTATAGCTCCTATCTGTTATCAGAGACTTAGATAAATATGTGTTGAGAATATTATTTTGTAAGAATTACTGAGACTTCTATTCTGTTAATTGTGTTCTTCTCCAGAAGATTCATAAAGTATCTACTTCTATTCATACAGAAGAAGAACTTGCTTAATTATAAAAACAAATAGAGGACAAGTAACTAAAAGAGTTAGAGGAGACATGCCACTATTTTTGAGGTGAATGTTGACATAATTATAGAGATAATACTGTCTGTCTCTGGTATATCATGTTGCTTCCTTCCAGCATCACAAATCATTGTGGTTACAGAACTCTACATCCCACTGTCCGTATTTCAAAATTCAGTTCAGTTTTTCATTACTTTGTTTCTCTCCATATGTTTCTGTTTCATGTGTGTGTTTTTAAAAAATCGCGTGGTACTTCATCCTCAATAGATATTTGTTCCTATGCCACATGCAATGGAATAACCGATATATCTGTTGTTTTAATTTTCTTTTTTTTTTTTTCATCACATTTTTAAATAATAGGTTGTATTTCTATTTTTTAAAAATTTCTGGAAATGATTATACAAACAAACAAATATTGCTGCCTGATGCCAGCCACAGAAAAGTTCTGTAAACATTTTTGCACACTTCTATTCTTCCCCAAAGTTTCTCAGGTTTAATGAACTACTGAAAGCCATTCATTCAGCACGTGACCATCTAGAAAAAAAAAAAGGGGGGGTGGGGGGGGGTCAGGATCTAGATCTAGTGATGAAAAATAATTACTCAGTACCAAGGAAAATGCTGTTTTCATAATTGTTTAGAATATTAGAAGCTACTGCACTCTTCTTTGTTGCCACTAGATAACACAGGTTTGCCAGTATGTTATGGCATTTACTAGCAAATTTGGATTTCTCCCCAGAAAAAAGAGGAGACCAGAGGTAGGACAGGAAGCACATTGCATTTGTGAGAAAAAAAAAAAAAAAGAAGAAAAGAGCCTGTCTACATGCACTAAGATAAAAAGGTTTCATCTACTGTTACACCTTTATAATTATCAACTTCATGAGCATGTTTGGTGTTTGCTCTTTTCTTCCTCTGCAAAGATATTACCTTCTTATGTTCTCTCTACTTTGATTATTCTCTTAATTCCTTTCTGTCTTCTGTAGCCATGTGAAATCTTAAGGAAACTCTCCTTTTACCAAAAGAGACAATTGCACCCAAGTAAAATTCTAATCTTTCAAGTACTCATATAGAGTTTTACTTGAATTTCTGTTGGATTTTTATAGAGAATGTTGATAATTCTTAGGAAAAAATATTTTACAGTACACCAATGGAAGCTAACAGTACGACTAGAAGTGTATCATATCATATCGTAGTCATGTATAAGATAAAAGACTAACAAACCAAGCCAAGCAAAAAGAAAAACTAACTAGAAACCAAAAAAAAAGTAAATGCCGTAAATCAAATACTCTCTTGGAAAAACAAACAAATAGAAATAAACATATATATATATTGCAGTCTTCCCAGTACAAAAGGCATGGGCCAGAATGCCTTGGAGGTTGGACTGGATGATCTCTAGAGGTCCCTTCCAACCCCTACCAATTCTGTGATTCTGAGATTCTGTGAAAAGTACTGGGAAGAATGTCTGGGGAAAAAAAAAAAAAAAAATCTGAAGATATGTCTGTAAATGGAAATATAGCGGAAACATTTGTTAAATATAATAAATATTTTACTCTCTGTAGTTTATCTACTGAATACACATACTTCATGGTAATGGCCATTTAAGATGTCACATTTTTATGTTTCCTACATCTCAAAGCCAGTTTCTTTTCAGACTGATATTTTCAGGATTCTTAAGATTACGTAATATACTTCACATGCATTTGTTATTTTCATGGTGTGTGCAGCTGTGGTCTTTTTAGTGGTTTTGGTTTGTTTGCTTGATTTGTTTATTTTGTTTCATTGTTGTTGTGTTGTGTTTTTTTTCTTTCATTTGTTTGTTCATTTATTTATTTGGTTAGTTTTTGTTGTTGCTCAGACAGAATACCGACCTCAGAATTTTTTCAGCTACATAGAAAACTTCCTGAAACAAGACAGAAAGTGGAACATTAACCAGACAATTAAAAGATCTGGTGTTAATTTTCCTGTGTGAAAAAGATCTATAGCATAAAAGGATTGGATGCTACACCACTAAAAAGGTCATAACATTTTTAAAGGAACAGAACAATTAGCTACATACTTTAAAAGAACATTTGAATGATCTGACGATGTTTTATTTATTTATTTATTTATTGCCAGTATATATATTTATATTTTAAATAAAACTGCAGTGATGTAGTTAGTCGCAGCATTTTGTAAAACGTCGTTTGGAAGAATTTCCAAACTAAGTGTTAGTTCAGTGTTTAAAAAGAAAGCAAAAAAATAGGAAACTTCCAACCAAAGCTTCTTTTCCAGGAATACAGAGACCAAAGCTGTTCATCCATCTCATGTTACACCTGGCACACTGTTCTTTTGTTTGGTAGTTTTTTCTGCCGTGCTTGTCCACTTCCTCTACATATTGCTAAATATTGAATTAAAGCGTAGCTGACTCCTTGCCTGTCATTGAATTTCCTGTGGTGCTAGCTACTTGTCTCCAGAGTATGAATCCACGTGCAGGAATTACAAGGCGTTCCACAGCATGAGTAACCAAGTGACCTGGAACAGCACATATGTTGCTCCCACATGTTTCCAAAATGCGTTGTCCAGCTGTCTCAATGCATACATTATGCAGTGAGGCAGCTGGTCTGCCTTCTAAGAAACAAGCTGAAGCACACAGCTGCTCTCTCCTGACCCCTTATATACATTGTGCAACCCTGAAAAACACACCTTGATGCTCAGGTTATCATAAAGTGAACTCCCAGATGGATAATCTTTTGCTCCCGCACTGAGGGAAAAAAAATAGGAGAACCTGTGGTAAAGAACTGTTAACAGCATGACAGAATGGATTGGAAAATATTTGCTGCTCATGTGGTGATGAACTCTCTTGCCTCTGTGAATACTAGCTGTGCTTCCTAGAAATAGATTTTGATCTGATTAAATAACTCAGTGATGTGGTGCACAACTGGGAACTGGAAACCCCTAAATTCTGATCTTGTCATCTCTGCCACTCATTTAAGCTTGACAGTGAACCTAATCATGTCATGTAAATTACCTTTCCTGAAAAATCAGTTAAACAGAGAAGACTGATGTCTCTTACCTTTGCGAGAAGTTTTGAAAACTCTTCAGGTAAATTTTTAATCATTTAATTTCACAGTATTGATTCTTTAAATGTTCACTGAATGTCTTTGTTGCACAAAAGGAGATACCATTCGCCCTTTTTGCAAATTCAGATGATTTAAGAATTTCCTGTATTCATGACCAGTTTATAAATGAGTAGATTGGTCTGCAGTTATATTTATTCAGGGTTGGACAAGGTCTCCTTTGCTGTGCATCTTTCTCCTGCTCTACTGCATCAAGTACTTTCAGAATCAAACACTCACATGTCTAATTACACTTGTTTGGTTTTTTTTCCGATTTGTTTAAATATAACATTCTAAAATTTTTATACCCTTCACTGATGGCAATATATTTTTTACTGGCTTCACTTTATATCTTGCCAATTTTGTCATCAGAAGTAGCTTGCCTGAATTAATCTGTAAACCATGCGCTAAGAATGATATTTACATTGCCCTACAAATTCTATGAAAATAATATAAAATATAGTGATTCAACTTTCAAAAGTGATGATGTACAGCACTAAGTGTTACTTCACTGTATTGTCCTTCAGCAATACAGAAAGATATTTCAGAACTTTGCACGTGGCTTATGAGTTGACGTGATATGTCTCATGTAAGCATTTCACAGAAGTATAATTGAATAAGATATGTTACTATACAAATAGAAAATATTACTGTCATAAATCAGGAAAAGGACTGTCTATAGCAGTCTCAAAAACCACTGAATGTCCAAATAATTAATATAGGGTTAGTTTACTATAGACTTCTTTTGAAATGGAAAGTATTTGAAAACAAGATAGTTCTCATCAGAGAAAAAAGGAAGAAAAAAGTTAAAAATAGCACATCAAGGTAAAGCAATTCAGGACTTTGCTGAGGGTGCAGCGCTCTAAGTTGCTTAGTCTATTTAAACAGTATTTAATATTCAATAACAGGCTGTGATTTCACGTGTATTATGAGCTTTCCACTCTTTCGTTGTATTACTGGCTTGTTTCATAAAAAGATGTACATCTGCATTTTTTTATTACAATCAAGAACAAATGCTACTGAAATGAGTGAGAGCCTTCCCATTGATTTCTACTGATGTTGGATGAGGCTCAACTAACCAGATTAATTTTCAGGAAGGAATTTGGAAATGTACTAAGTGTATAAAATCACTTTTTCTTTAATAGAAATGTCTGTAATTACACTGTGACGACAGTAACAGTCTACAGATTATTTCCCGTTAGAGCTAAAGTACATTATCCCCTGTAAAATGCAAGTGCTGCCCGATCTAAAAAAAATAAATAAAAATTTAAAAAAAAAAAAAAATGCTGATAAAATTCCCACATTTCCATAATGCCAAAATCCAGATGCTTGTGAAATTATAAAACTCACTTTTAGCTGTTCTTTTATTTATCATTTCTTTGAAGTTTATTTTTCAGACTTTGTGAGGTTATATTTCTGAATTTGATTGATGGAACATGAAAATAGAATAGGATCAGTGGAAAGACAGAGAATAGCATCATTTCTAATAGAAAACTAAGCACTTAAATTCATCATGTACTGTACATAAATATATACATTTAAGTTCACATTTTTATAAGCATAATTGTATAGTGGCTTCTGTCTATGAGTCTGTAAGAAAAAACACTTTGAAATATCACTGTCCATTACTATTATCAGTACCAGTGGCACTGATAAACTACATCAAGTTTTAACATGGTAATCAACTATTACAAAGCATTTCCTCATACAAATGACATATATCATGCCTTTTAGTAACACATACAAATCATTTATTTTAAGTAGACTTAGGAAAAGTTATATGTTTTCAGTTTTGCTGTTTTATTCAGTTTCATTTTCACTTCAGTTCTTAAAGGTGACTTTATAATGACCTGCATAAATAAAATTCTGAAGTAAACCTCAAATTCAAAATCAGGGAGAGAAAGAGAGGTGCAAATAGAATTGACTCAAACATCTTTATTTTGTGTATACTGTCATAATGTGGGAAAACATTTATCAGAATGGTCATATCATAAAACAGAGAACATTTTTAGCTGTGATTACATACAGGATTTTACAACAAGTTAAGTTCATAGAGTATGTCTGCATGTGGTGAGCAGTAGTACTGTCTTTCACTGGCATAAAAAGAGGGAAAAAAGTACAGAATGCAGAGTAATTTGTTTAGAGATTTCTATAGGAAAGCAGGAAAGGCAGTTTGTGAGTCTCATATATTGAAGGAGACTGTATTAGTTTTAGAGTGTTGGACACATTATTAGAAAAAATCTGATAGAATAAAACTTTAACAGAGCTAAAATAGAAGGTCAAGGCAGGCCCCATCACTAGGAGCAGTGAGGGGTACGATTAGGAGCAGTTGACAGGAGCAGAGCAGCTTAAATTGGGTCTCCTATCTGCAAATATTTAACAGCCCCAAAGTGTGAGTGAGGTATTATCATAGGAAGAGCAAAAGAACCAGCTGTCTTAGCAGTTGCCTCATCAATAGTGACTGTGAAATGGAATTAACTATGCATGAGAATTAGCCTTTGTATGTTGCACTGTTTATGGCTTTGTTAGGGCTGTCTTCTTTTTTACTATTATACTATTAAAAATTGCTTATTAAATGGATGGATTTCAATTGAGAAAAGTACCTCACAGGGAATACAGCTTATTACACTTTTTCTTAGTTTTCAGGGCAATTCCAGCCACCAAATTCTGGGTGTTACCTTTACATTTGAATTCAGTGCATGTTCCTACCAGTTAAGAAAGCTTATTTCTGGTTAAGTAAATCAGAAATATCTGCTATAGAGTGCAGATAACCAATTACATTTACAAAATGTATTATTATGACTCTGAAGAAAAAACAGTATAATCAAGGAATGAAATACTGTATTTCTTGTTCGGATCAATGATACAGAAATTACTACTCCAGATACCCAGAGCAAATGCAGTCCTAAAGATTGCTTATGACCTGAACTAGATGTTATAAGGAAGCTGTAGGAGAAAAGTCTTGTCTGGTTTAATCTGACAGCATGTTTTATTTTTGTTCCATGGGTGTCATTAAGGATTGGCTAATTTTCTCAATTAATCTATCTTTTTTTATTTTTCTTGCTTATTTTTAATAATTAAAATATATATATACCATTAAAAGGCAGCTAACAGGCTAGTATTTTGCTACTCTCTGAACTAGTTTTTGTGAACTGTGCATTCCCTCAGCCATTTTGTTCCTCTTGTGGGTGACTGCATTATCCATCAACTGACAGAGACAGAAGACTATTCAACAGACAATAAACGGTCTTGACTGTCCTCCTTCTGAAACACCTTATGTTCCTTTGAGGAAGTTAAGAATGTTGGAATTAGAGAAATAAATTATCTCAATGCTGCTAAACTTGGCTATTTTATATTCTCACTAGCTGCATTCTATGTACACTCATCAAAACAAATTCAAAGCTTATAATTTTTCAGTATAATGTTAACAGAGGGTTCCTCTTGCCTATCAGTTATACTTATTCCATTTAAGAAATAAAGTCAAGAATGGACTATAAAAGCTAAAACTACTGTTACACCTAAAAATAATATTCAATCATTAGAAAGTCCTTCCTTGACAAATGATTCAAAAAGAGATTTTTGCAATTAAATTTTACAAAGAACTGTGTTCAAAATGGAAAACTGTAATATTTCATTGGTCTGGATGCCAGCATATAATATTCATAGATTTTGAACTCAATATTGTTCTTTAATTCAATACAGATGCTTGTAACGTCACTCACCTTCCGAGTGATACAATTAATATTTTGCTGGTTAGCTCCAAATCATAATAATTGCTTCGGTTATTCATCATTGGCTGATGAATGCAGAAATAGACCGTGAGTTAAACCTGAACTTTCTGTCATCAGTTGTTTGTTTAGCATAGCCAAGTATGTCACAAAAACACATTTCATTGTGTATGTAAAGGTGCAAAGGAAGGTTATAAGGTTCTTATTAAGAATTTTTATTTCTTTATATATGCATTAATTGATGAAGTGTCACATCCATTACTTTTGTAGCATATGCTGCAATGACTGTGAGAAAAAAAAATAAAATAAAATAAAATAAAATAAAATAAAAATAAAAATCTTAGTCTATCACTTCGTGGAAAACATCTAACAACAACAGTACTTAGACCCCCTAGATTCCATCTGTGTTGCTATTTAAACAGAATGAAAGTGTTGAAAACATATAACTAGGGTTATCACTAGGATTTCTTTTAGACACCATTCTCTTTTCCTTCATAGACACAACCACTGAATGGTAAAAGTCACAGATGTGACCTCAATTCTTAATTTTTTGACAATCATTTCCCGGAGAAGAACAAGGCCCAAGAGTTTTCTTTCACCTGGATAACTTATTTTAGAGAACTGTAGAAATGATCTTTTATGTCCTTGCCCTTTCTCTGTCCACAACAATCTTGACCTCTCAACAACAACTCCAACTTCAGCAGTTTTGAGTGGAAGAAATTGGCACCTGAAAAAAAAAAAAAAAAAAGAAAAAAAAAAAAGACTACTGAGGGTTGTGGCATGTATAACTTTCCCCCATCTCAAAAAGGCACCAGAGATAGAAATCTTCCCATTTCATCAATACAAGTGTTTGTACTTTCAGCTTCACCTGATCTGAAAAGAGATAACTTTAATCACATTCAAGAAAAGTCTTGAGAGTAATTCTGAATTATGAAAATAGAGTCAGACTGTAAAGGTCTGATTCAGGAAATCAAAGTTCAAAGAGAACAACCCAGGCCTGTTAACGGGTTTTTAATTTTCTAATTATAAATGAGTAACTGTTCTGCTGCAATTAACTTACACAGACCCTTAAACTGAACAAGCAGTCAAAGATGGATGTGATCATCTTGAATCACTCTACACAGCTAGCAGATGGAATATAAATCCGTACTGAATGCACTTGATGCCTGGATTAATCCAAAAGAGATGAGATAATTATTCTGGACACTTAAAAGAGACTACCTGAACCCATGTTTTTTTCTTAAATAAAAGAGTGTAAAACTAATGTATAGTGTTATGAACTACACTGAAGTAGGTTTTTTTCTTAAATCAAAGTCCTCGTTGAGCTCAAATAAATGTTCTTTTAACATATTGTGGGATACTAAACTTTACGGTTTAGGAGAGAATTGAAGAAAGATCTCCTTCAATGAGTCTGTAGCTACAGAATTAACATGGAATATTACCAAATTTCAATTGTCCGGATTTAAATTGACCGATTAAAAACTTGTCCAGCAGCCAAGTTTAACATCTTATGTACTCTTACAAGCAGTGCAACAAGATCTGTTAATGACGGAAGGTGCCTAACTTTGTTTTAATGATTTATTCATAGCAAGCCATGTCCCAACACTATTGTAGGTCATGGATGTAGTATCAGTTCACAAGGAAGGCTCCAGCTATTAAATTCCTCCTCATTTAGATATTATTTCTAGACATAGCATAGACTAAGAAATGTTTAGCTTGAAATTATATGATTATGATAAACAGCTTGTTTAGAAACCTTGTTTCTTTTAACCTAAAAACTAACAGAAATTACTCTGCTCTATAGAAAAGTGTACAGACTATATATTGAATGACTATATGTGCACCTATGTAGAATATATTATACAGCTGCCTCCCACCACTTCCCAGCTATTTTCCTGTACTTGCCTCTTTCATATCAGGCATTTTTGGCTTAACAGAAAGTTATAGCTTGCATTAAAGAAAATATGCAAGACAAGGAAGCCAAAGAGGCATTTAGAAAGAACTCCATTAAAGATTTTATGGTTCATATTAGAAAGGCAACATGACATGCACCTTTTAATACAATACAGATAACTCACTTGATTGGGTAGACCTACAGGTATTTTGACATCGTAGCTTAATAGTTTCCAGTGTGAAAAAGTGTCAGTAAAAGCTCTTCCTTTCTAATTTGTTGTCTATAGCTTGCTATTGGCATAATTTAATATCAAAGAAATATTTGCAGTGAAGACAGAATATAAGATTACAAAAGACTAAAAATAATATTTTCCTTTAGGGAATTCTGTCTCATACATTGAAACTGGGAAGAATATTTATTGATTTTAACATAAATTAGAACAACCTCTTTTATTTTTAATCTGGACAGTCCAGTGAAGGCAGGTTGCTTTCATGATCCCTGGCAACTCAACAACTGTTTTTGGCCTGAAGGCAATTGAAGTAGTATTTGTGTGGAGAGTTAACAAGCCACAGGGGACCTGGAACATGAGCAAAGGCATAACCATCACAACATGCCCATGTTTTCTTACTGCTTGCTTGCTGTTGTAAGGTCATAGGCTGTAAAGCTGTGGTTAGCGAGAGAAATTAGTCATGAAAACAGCATTTCCCAAGAGGGATTTGTAATACATGAATCAAAACTAATTTTTGTTTATTTAAAAGAAGCTGCCTTGGAAAAAAATAAAAATTAAAAAAAAAAAATGGAAAAAAAGAAGCAACACACACACAAAAAAAAATTAAAAAAATATTACAACACTCATCAGCATCTTAGTGGTATAAGTTCATACTCGAGGTTTCTGTGAAGTACATAACATGACAGTCAGAATAATAATGACAATTTTGGTGCCTTGAACATTCAGTTTCAGCCAAGAAAACAACCACATCTTGTAGGAAAAAATATGTTGGCTTCCCATGAATGCCACTATATTTTCCAAATGAAAACTTTTGTGTCTGATGTGTCAGTCAATGGAGAATTCATCTACAAAACAAAAACAGAGTGCTCAAAATCTCTGAAAGGACTAAAAATCAGTAATAATTTGGGATGACTGTGCAGTTGCACTGCTAATGGAGTGTCTCTGAAGAACTTATCCCAAGAGGTTTCACCATCATAAGCACCTGCATTAAACATTACTAAAACAAGAAACCTCAACTGCTTGCATGTAGGTTGCTCTGAATGTAATGCTTCCTACTGCCACACTCATAAAAATCTGCACCATCAAAGATGACCACACAGTTCCACAGCTGCTGTGATGGTGTCATTGCTGAAACACATTACCTGTGAAACACATAACACTGTGCTAACATCCACTGGTTTCCATAAACATTCAGAAAACATCAGTGAATGCAAGTAGGTGCAATTTTTTCCTCATGATGTAATTCAGTTCCACATTTTTGCTTCATATGCATTTCCATGTCAGTCACCATTTTGTCAGACTGCCCCTCTGATGCCATTTGTCGCACAGCAACAGAATATAATGCAATATTGGTGTGAAGGTTCAACTTTACCACGTCGCACTTATCCACCTCTAACACTGAGCAGTCTTCATATTTTGAGAGAAGAAATAAAAGCTTGAAAAACAAAAGTTGCTACCAGGTAGCAAAATGACAATAGTACTCTGTCTGAGGGATTATCTCAAGGAGGTAATATATCTCAAGTAGTGATACAGCAATTGCAGCAATGAATGAACTGCTTCTGCCAGTGCTGCAATAACTAGAAAACACCAATTCAGTGCATGCTGAGCAGGCTGTGCAGTTAAAATTAGGTGATAAAAGATAGCAGAGATAATATCTGGAGTGATTATCACTTTTCCTTGCCTCTCTTGTTAATTTCTTAAAGCAGTGGACTTGCTTCATCAAAGCACTATGGTAGTTTTGCATGTTCTGTTGTCTCTTTTGTTGCTCATCTCATAAGCTGAGCCATAGGCACAGTTTTACTGAACAAGGGTACACACCTGCCCAACGGATATAATCTCTAACTTACATTAGAAATAATTGTTTAGTGTAATAAAAAAAAATACATTGAAGAAAACACTGTAAATACCTTCTGATATTATTATCTTATGTGTGCCCCGGTGGAGCAGTGGTTAAGGACGCTGCCTTGCAACATTGGGGCCCAGAGTTCAAATCCCCCATCATCTCTAAATTGCTTTGCTAAAATTAGAGAAGATAGCTTGTCTTTATATCTCCTAGTTCTAGTTTATGTTTATCTAAGATTAAATATATCCAAGATCAGGAGAAGTTATAGTTTTGCACAGGTCTTGTAAATTTGCTAATTCCGAGTTTAAAATGCAAAACTGTATCTCAATCACATATTTCCTTTTTCTGGATCACAGGTAAGAGCCATTCCTTTGCAATGGTTCATATCTAGAAGAGAGAAAGAGTCATAGTAAGAATGTGATTTTGGAAGTATCATCACCAAGGACTAGATTACACACACGCACGCACACAAAAAAAAAAAAAAAAAAAAAAAAAAGGAACACAGTACATTGCAAGAAAATAATTCTTCTTCAGGCAAGGCAGGACAGTTCACCACTGGATATAACAGATCATAAAGGCTAACTGGGTCATGTACACAATGTTATTTCATATCCTGGAAGTGAGAATGTTTCTCTTGTGTTGTTATAAATAATTGAACATGACATTATCTACCAAAGGTCTCAGAAATCATAGTACTCTCTAAGAACAGATGGTTAAAAAGACAAAATGATATATATTTTCTTTTTTGGTAGTGAAGGCACCTACAGTGAATGCTCCAATAGGAAATAATTTTTCCGCCAGTTTTTGCTATTTCATGTTATCTTTCTAAAAATAATTCCGACAGAGAAGATGGCTTTTGATCAATTCAAATCATTCTCTAACATTGTAAAGTTATTAGTATATGTTCATAGTATTAGGTATATATATATATATATAGTGTGTGTGTCTGAAGTCATTATAATCTTTTATTTTGTTTTGTTATGTTTTATTGTTTGTTTATTTATTAGTCTTGGAAGAAAGAAAATAATGGAGAACCAGCCAAGAGGTCAGAAATTAAGGCTTTTATTAGGAGGATAAAATAAAGTGATTGAATGAGAGAATACATAATTCAGCACTGAAGGGGAAAAAAAAAATAATGTAAGTAATACATCTGAATAGCTCAGGCTTCTTATATGACATCTTAACAATATATTTTGATTACCTTAAAGTATCTGTTCAGTGGAACATTCCACATTCTACAAAATCCTCCTTATATTCTGAGACTCCCATATTACTGCAAATAATCACTACTTTTCCCTTTGCAGCAACGCTGGGAAGTTCCCCCCCCCCCCCCCCCCCCCATTACCACATAATTGTAGGAATCAGTGTGGGTAGTGGTGCTTTTTTGTTATTGTTTGCTTGTTTTGTTTGTTTGTTTGATGGTTTTGCTTTGTTTCTTTTTTCATGCAGATATGGCTAATGGTACTAATTTACTTCTTAATTTTAGAAAAGATTATGTCTTTAAAACAGTTACCATGTTCCTGACAATATCAGTAGATTCTAATAGACTCACAGAAACTGCAAGTGGTTAAACATTGTTCATTTTGCCCTCAAAGATGAAGGTCTCATGAGTACGTGAGATGTAAATTGAATAACAAAAGCAAATGAACTTAAGTGCTTCAGATAAAGTACATTAGCCTTGCAGAAACTTATCCAGCATTATTCAAAATTATGGGTAGTAAGTTATTTCAGAGCTAATGAAGAGCTTCTTATCTTTATGCTGTATGGATTTACTAAAAGCCTAAAAGAGATTGAATATATCTAACTTCCAACAATTTATTCAAGGAGCTTTACCATTTCTATTACACAAGACACTACAACAAAGGGCTACACTACACTGATATCCATGAGCAGTTACACACACACACACACACACAAAAAAAAAAAAAAATAAAAAAAAAAGAAAAAAGAGAAGAAGTTATGAGAAATAAAGCTCTTTTGAAATGTAATGGAAGCAGAGTTCAGCCTCAGAAGAGGAGGAGTAAGTATTAATCTTAGATAAGTGACAATGACGATACCACAGTCTCCAAATTCATTTAAAAGCATTTTGTGGAATAAAGGAGAGTTTTCATCAAAGCTTCAGTGCATTTTTATTACTGTAATTCAGTCCTCAGGGCTGTACTTAGGAGTGTCCTTACTTCAACTGGAAACTTTGGTTTTGAAGGAGGTACAACAAAACTTTTTTTCTGCACAAAAATGTTTCATGTAAGAGGTCATCTTAGGAATCCAGTCCACCTTTTCTAGTAGGAAAAAAAATCAAGTTTTTGTTGTTGTTTCTCACAGGAAATCAAAATGAAAATACTGCCTGGATTTATTTTTTTTTTCTTAGGCATGTGACAAATTATAAGGACATTTTGGTTTCCATTAAAGAAACATCTCAAAAGAAACTGGAGAGTGAATTAAGCCTGAAGTCAGCTCTTACAGGAAAGCTGACACTGAGCAACTAATAACAGATAAATTCCAAAAAATTCAGCCAGCATTTTTTGTTATAGATAGTCTGTTTTCCAATATGAAGAAGATTTGGTATGTGTGAGTTTTATATCATTGGATGAGTCCAAGCAAAAGGCAGCAAAGAACTGAACAGACCATGGCTGCTTTGGCTAAGTTTTTGAATCGGCAGCCTGAACAAAAGTGCAAAATAGTGCAATGAGGTTGAGAAGGAAGACTTAAGATTGCTAAGGTCATTGGATTACAGATCTGTTTTATTTAAAAAAAAAAAAAAAAATTATTATCTTTTATAGAGGAATTAAATCTCATAATAAGACATATTTACATAGACTAGAAATTTGAGGGAGGAAACTCTAGTACAGACATATGAAAAAATAACTAGAGAAAACAAGTGTGAAAGCTAGTAATTCCCAGGGTAGTAAAATCAGTATTTACATTTCAGTTAAAGCTAAATACCTTACAGAATTGCAACCTTGACCAGCAAAGGGTTAGTGGAGAACATGCTGATGGTGGTATTGGAGAGATAACAAACAAATTGAAATTGTTACAGTGATGTGCTGAGTAATGTTTGGAGACAAAAATGTAGACACAATGCTCAGAAATGATTATTCAGATTGACTAGCCACAGCGGAAATATAATTTAATGGAACAGTTCCAGTTCATTCAATATTTCCTTTACAGAAGAGGTAATGTTTTTATTCATAGAGAGCTACATACTGGTGCAGACTTGAAAAGCAAAACAATAAAATCAAAACTAAAAAGCTGTAGTTAAGAAGATAAGGAAGATGCCAACACTCACTCTCATATAAAATATTACATTTCTCTCAGTGTTATAAATAATTATCACATAACTCTCCTCAGAAATTCAGATCAGGTCTCAGTAATGTGATGGTGGAGGAAAACATTGGTGTATCTTTGTGGCTGACATAGAATGATAATAGAAATATGCTCCAAATCACTCTGAATTGCTAAATGAATTGCACAAACTCTGGGTCAAAGCATAAGGGGTAATTTCTCCCTTTATATACCACTGCTGATATTATACAGTAACTGTTATATAAAGCATGTCAAATATTGATCTTTTGACACAAAATAAGAAATAATAAGGATCCTGTGATCCTGTCATGAATGCAGGTCATTAAAAGATCAAAAAAAGATTTAACAGGAGTGATTGCAAATAAAAATCAGAGTCCTGCCTGGTTTTTCTTTAGAGCTGTGAATCCAAATTCACAGTTGTCTGTGAATGGCCCTCAACATTCAGGGGTACTGGAACCCAACATAGTTTTTGGTTGCACTGTCACAGGCATGGAGAGCAAGGAAATCCATAGGTTCTGGAAACAGTGGGGGCTCCCCATGTCTGCCACACATGGTCTGGCAGCTATGGCTTGTGCCATCAGCCAGAAACAGAGTTATACACAACTATGGCTATATATGCAACTATAGCATGCTGTGTAATTTCTATACTCAGAACAAGGAAAGGGGGACTGAAAAAAAGGGGACTGAATTGAAAAACGACTTCTGAATCAAGTACTTCTGAGCATGTCCTGACAACATACTCATTTTTTAGAATATAAGTCTGTTAAATACATGTTTCATTGCTTATTTCCAATATCTATTTATCAATTCCAAACAAGAAATCTGATTACAATACAAATTTTAAGGATAAAATAAAAAGTAATATTCCATTTGCATTAAAAACAAACAAACATAAAACCAGCTTTACTTTATGCACAACTAAAAGAGATGATCTTTGAATAGATTTTCAAATGATATTAAAAAAAAAACCAAAACAGTTTATGTTTTATACAGAAGCAGAGATACTATTTTACAGTGATTTAGTTTGGGTTTTGTTTGTTTGCCTGCTTTTAGATTAAAAGCTGTCAGCCTTTCTTAAACTGTTCCAACCAAGTTAGAATATATGGTACTGACACTATTAATATCATTAAAAGAAGTTAATGAAGCATGAACACACTGCAACAGAGTCCTAGTGCTGTACACTAAAAAATAGCTTGAAGTTTTTATAGTTTTAATGCTGCAGAAGAACTAAGTGCCTGGTTGCATAAACTAAGTTAGTACGCTTCATCCACATGTTGCATTCCTCTGATATTTTGGCTGAGTTTCTGTTACTAAAATGCTTTCCAGATGCCATCATTGCTATTACAGATCTAATCCGGGTTTGGAATACCTTAAGTGGAAGGAAAAAAAGAAAGAAGAAAAAAAGAAAGGAAAAGAGGAAAGAAAAGTCTTAGAATCAATTCTGTGGGGACTGGAGTAGATGTTTGGAAGCAGAGCTTCAGTCACTGTCTCACATTTATATTTACTGTGATATAAATTATAAGAAATAAAAGGAACTGCTTTATCAAGATTTTATGATGTTTTGATATGTGTTTACACCCTTTATAGTTGCACAGTCCTCCTCACTGAAAAAAACAGGCATTTTATGATTCTGATTTATTCAAATAATAGGAAGAAATAAAGTTCAAAGGTCACATTACCTTACAGTGGAAATAAATAAATAAAAATAAAAACAGGGGTTTTTTTTGTTGGTTTTTTTTTTTTTCAATTTAGTCCATAAAATAAATTCCGTGCAGTTCAGATACTATTTTATTTTCAGTCTCATAAGTTGCACTTCCAGCAAACCTTTACCAGGATATTAGGCTGATAATGAAGTGATATAACAAAGTGGTGTTGAAAGGCATCAATAAGACTGATGCTGACTCTTGGAAATAGATGAGTAATCCCAGATGTATTTTATCCTCAAATGAAATCAAAGCAATAGCAACAAAGATGTTATATGTCCAGACTTCATTAATGAACAAAGGTATCCTTTCATCCATGTGAATTATCTAATGAAATTGTACTAAAGAGTTTGTATATGTTCATTGAGGCTATGCTACTTGTATAAAATATGATGAGTTTTATGAATTGAGGTTACTCTGAAAATATTCTCCTGTTCAGAATGGTTAATTCAAAATCAAAGCATAAATGGAAATGTCTCAAATTTTACTGATGAGGCCAAGTTCTATTAAAAAGTGTTACATAGAATCATAGAATTGCTCAGGTTGGAAAAGATCATTACGTGCATCCACAGCCTAACCATACTACCCTAACTCTAACAACCCTCTGCTAAATCGTATCTCCGAGCACCAAATTTAAATGGCTCTTAAACACATTCAGGGACTGTGACTCAATCACCTCCCTGGGGAGCCCATTCCAGTGTTTAACTACACTTTCTGTAAAGAAGTGCTCCCTAACATCCAATCTAAACTTACCTTGGCACAACTTGAGGTCTTTTCCCCTCATTCTGTCAGCTGTCACCAGTAAGAAGAGACCTGTCCCGCTCTCCCTGTAAGCACATTTCAGATACTAGAAGAGAGCAATAAGGTCTCCCCTCAGCCTCCTTTTCCCCAGACTAAAAAGCCCCAGCTCCCTCAGCCTCTCCTCATAGGGCTGATTTTCGAAGCCCTTTACAAGCCTCGTTGCCCTTCTCTGAACCTGCTCCAGTACCTCCATGTCCTTTTTCTACTGAGGTGCCCAAAACTGAACACAGTACTCGAGGTGAGGCTTCACCAGTGCTGAGTGCAGGGGCAGGATGACTTCCCTAGTTCTGCTCACCACACTATTCCTGATGCAAGCCAGGATGCCATTGGCCCTCTTGGCCACCTGGGAACACTGCTGGCTCATATTCAGCCAATTGTCCACCAGCACACAACGGTCCCTTTCCATCAGGCAGCTTTCCAGCCACACCTCCCCAAGCCTGTAGGGTTGCCTGGGGTTGTTGTGACCAAAATGCAGGACCCGACACTCCCAACTTGGTGCCAGAAAAGAATGAAAATTATTTATTTTATTCTGAAGCATGGAAATACTGTAAGAAATTATTTTTTTCATAAGTATGATATCACATAGTTATTCTTCCTACATGTGACTATAACGGCTACATGAAAGATGACATTTTTTATTAAACAGGTAGCAAGTTACTGTTTCCTGTCCTAACAGTGAAAGACTTCAGACCACACAGATTCAACTCTACATGACTAACTTGGATCTCACACTGTATAAACAGATGAATCTGTTGGGAAATCCTAATATTTGAGCTATTGTAAGTACAGGAATGGATCAGATGGCGCCACTTAACATTTTACATTAAATCTGGTAAACAAAGGGAGAAAGATGGTTTCAGTGTTCTTATTTTGTCAAAGGAAGATAAGAGCTGAAAATGTAGCAAAAAAAAAAAAAAATTGATTACACAACCATTTGTATTGTTTAATGAAAAGCACTTGAAATGTTTAGAATAGGAAGGGACTAGAAGCCTACCATTTTACTGCAGCTTGATTCAATAAAGCGTGAGAATACCTGGGACATCTATCCTCATTTTCTCTTTTTTTTTTTCTGTGATATAATATCAATTAAATCATAATACACCGTGTTTCAGAATTTAAAAGAGACATCACTTAATGGTGAATAAACAGAAAACAAAGTATGAATGTCCAAATGTGTCTTTAAATTGGTGGAAATTAAGGCCAAGCCTGAATTGCAAGTCAAGGTTTAACTGAATCATTACTGACTAGAAGCCTATGCAAGAGAAGAAATGTGACATTGCATTTATTCCAAAATTCTGCAGTTTCTGAATTGTGTATCTAAACTCACTCGGAGAGACTTGGCAACCAAGTGATAAGACAGAAAAATAGGTCTGAGTAGAGCCCTGGAATGGGTTTGCATATGTAAGTTCGTAGTTCCAGATATTTCTTGAGACTGTTGGGGGATAAGGACAGCTGCTTTGATCTTGCAGTTAATTAACTGGGAAAGCAAAACAGAAAATCTGTTAGGGTGAATGTGAAATCCAGGTGCAACTAAACATATTGTCTTTTCCATATATGTCGATCTACACCTGAAATGTTGCTAATGTTTGAGGCAAATGATAATGGGGTGTTGATAATTCTAGAATAACCAGAAAATATTTTGTTTCTCTAGATGTCAGCCTAAAATCTAGTGGTCTCTGCTGATTTCTCGGGGTTAACGGGAATTTTCCATACAAGCTTATGGACTAGTTTAAGAGCTAATCATTAAGGACAGAGTCTGGAATATTTTTATTTGACTTTCCAATAGTCTTAACCTTCACAACATGTAACAGGACATTAGAGGTGACCAGCAAATTTCTAGCAACATTATGTGGTGTACTGAACCAGAAAGAGGCCTTAAAAACCCACACCCAGTGCATAAAAATAACAACAAAAATAATGAAAACAAATATTTCATAAAATAAATAAAATATTTTATAATATGTCAGGAAAATAATCAGTCATTAAGCTGATGTAAAACATTATACAAGACTACATATAAGTAACAAATATTTTTCAGCAAGAAAAACTTTGTTCACTTTGTGAATAGAGGGTTTTTAAAGTAAAAAAATAAAAAAATAAAAATAATAAAAATAAAAACAGGAAGAAAACAAAATATATTCATTCTTCTGCTCTCTGTAGAATTTATCTTCATATTTCCAGTTTTCATAGATAACTGCTAATTCATGCAGAGATGGGTACATTTAAGCATCCCTATGTCCTTAGTTCACCCTTCAAAAACTGAACTCCTTGGATCCATTATCATAGAGGCCTGTTGTCATCTTGTCATGATAAGAAGTTTTATTTCCTGGAATAAAATTAAACTATTGCTCTAAATGATAATTCCAAAGCCCTTCATTTTCCACATTAAATGACTCATCTGCGAACACTTGAATCCAACATCCCGAATCCTTTTTCCATTTTGAACTTGCCAGTACTTGCTGACTTAATTATCTAACAGAGGTATGTAGAAGTCCACTTTCAATTTCTTAAACTTCTGTTAGAAAATTTTGAATGGGCCTTCATTTCCATCAGAAGTGACCAGCTAAAGAAAAAGACAGACATGGAAAATTAATGTAGCAATCATAAAGTTGTTCAGAGTAGGCATGTAAATAGGCAAAGCGGCTTTGGATCTGATTAGATGAAGTGTAACCTTATGACTATCATTGTGAAAGTCACATGTTCACAAAGCCTGGGCTGGGTGTGTAGTGACAGTGAAAAGCATAGTGATGTGTCTGTGTCTGTAACATAATTATTCCGATATATTTTTCTTCACACATTATATAATGTGATTAGAAGAGAAAAGAGAATGATTTCTTTTCAATTGGTAATTTTTGCAGGTATTTAGCTTCTCATAAAGATTCTCAAGCTCATAAATGGACCTATTCTATTATTATTTGTGATAAAATGCCTTTATATAAATCATCTTCATTATGCCTCTGTAGTGATATAATTAGCCAACTGGAAAAACTTGCAGTTCTTCTGTTTAGATATAGTTTTGGACCTGATCTGAGCATGCTTTGTGGCGTCTTACCATACTGTAAATTTTTTACCTTCTGACAAATCTGTGCACATGAACACATGTAAGTAGTATCTTGTCTCAGAGCAGATGAGAGAACATCTGTCCTTTATCTGTTTGAAGCTGTAAAAATAATGACAAACAGAAAAGCAAGCTTAAAGCAAACATACCATACCTAAATTTGTCATTAATTGTACCCTGAATATATATTTATTTTTCTTGATCAAAGTGATCACTATTAAGTATGAAAATCCTTTAAGTGTTTCTTTATCTCTTTCTGTTTGTCTTTAATAAACATTACAAAGAATCATTAGATGATCAAAGGTTATGTTTTTGTTATGACACAGAGCAAGAGAATATGGGTATCTTCTAGTGTATTAGGAGCTTTTCAGAAGATTTATTAGAAGAACTGAGTGAAATTAAAAGATTTATTTCTTCATAATGATGACTATATATACTGAAAATGAAATATAGAAGGCCTATATTTGTTTTTCAGGGGATCTTAATCACTTTTACTCTGTAGCTCCTAAATTAGTGACAACAGTATTTTTTCCACAACAGCAAATGAATGGCAATACATGGAACATACACTTTCCACTATCACAGTACCATTCTGCTGTGGATGGGTGGATCTCAGTTCCTGTGGGATGGAGGAAAGGCATCTTTTGAAAGCTGCTGATGGATAAATTAGAAGGATAAATTAGAAATGGCCAAATATGGCAAGCAGTTCTGAACTGGTATTGATGCATTCAGATTCAACGACCACTGAAGCTAATATGAACTTTTCCTGTTTAATACTTGACAAGCAGATGAGACAAAATGACTTATATTTCATTCAGAGATTACTATGGACCAATACATTAGATTACTGTATTTTTGTTCTGTCTTAGGGTTTTTAATTTAATTGTAAACCAAGATGAGAGTTCACATGGCTAAATACAAACATCAATATTTAGAAAAGAATTTGTAGTTCTAAGTTATCTGTAAATCTGTGTTCAGTGAACTCATCAGTTGAGCTTTTCTCTAAATGTTTAAAATTGCTAATTTAAAAAGCAAACGGTATCCTGCTGATGACAATATGGCTGCTGGCCTGCTCTATTATACCTTCTGCTAATGGATGCTGTAGTATAAAACTACTTGTGCAAAAGGCAGTAGCTCTGAAAGCAGTCAGACCAAAAGTAGTTCATACAAAGCTGGAAGAATGGTAATATTCTCAGCAAGATGAAGAGTAGAAATCCACAAGCACTAAGTGCATTCTTTCTACTTCAGTGCATTATATTTCCATTCTGTTAGAGTTCTGGATTTGTGACAAAGCTAATTTTGATAGAAACAAACAAACAAACAAACAAATTAAATTTAAAAAAAAAAAAAAAAAGCCATTTGACTCTCAAAGTGCTCATACTACATACAGAAACTATCATTTGTCATAATTTTTGAGTACTGGCATTTCAGTTCTTTTCTTCACTTCTTTTTTTCTTCTGAAGCATGAAGTGTATCTAGAAAGCAACTCAGAAAATATCTTAATACTATACATAGGTCATATGGGTGGTACAATAAGGAGGTATAGAATTATTTCCTGCAAATTTGGTCTAAATTATGGATGGTCAAATTGAGAGAATTTTTTAAATTATTATTATTTCTTCAGATTTATCTAACAAGACAGAAAGCAAAATAATGACATACTTGAGTTATTTGCTTTGGACTGATCTTCTTAAGAGATTACTTTTTCATTGTTAAAGTTAATAGAATCTCACAAACTGACATTACTGGGTTTAAAATCAAGTTGTAGTAACATCACATTCTTTTTCTTCTTTATTTGTGTTTCTGTCTGGCAATGGTATCTGATACATAAACATTTAATTAAAAAAAATAACAAGCATAAAAAAACCCTTTGTCATCTTGGAATATCGATGAAATAGAGCTAATCCTGTTTAATTGGTCACAGAGTGTGTATCATCTCTGTTTTACAGTTCAGAAAACAAAAGTACAACAATGTGAAAGATTAATGATGTTGAGGTGGGATGGAAACTTGCTCTCCTGTGGTCACAAGAATGTTTGTCAATTTGAGAAATCTTTCTGATTTTACAATATATTTAAGAAATTTTCTCATTATCTCATCAGGTTTTCTACAAAAGTGTTTTCAACATATGATGGTCCCTTTAAAAAAGATTTAAAATATGAGAAATTTAACCGTTCCTAGTTTTTCTTTGTAATTATACCCTTTATACCTCAAAGCCATATATTTTTAAAAAAGTGATGCTTGATTTATTTTTGAGATGAAGCCATTTTCTTAGCACAACAAGCCAGGAAGCAGTTTGTCCTAAGCTGCAAATAAGGTGCTATAAGAAATGATTTCTCAAGCAAGAGATCAAGCGCTGTGGTGTCCTAAGTATACTTCAGATTACTGCCCTGGCAGACCAAGATTTCTTTAGATAAACAACCCTGCCTAAAATGAGATTTGTTCCTGTCTTACAAAAGTGTTTTATCTACTGCTGGTACAGCTTGTTACTGGAAAAAGACATGACTGAGGACAGATCATTAATTTGAAGAGACAGCTTTTATGGTCCAAAGTTATGACACTTACTTTTGTTTTTTTGTTTGTTTGCTTGTTTGTTTTTAATGCAGGAAGCTGTTGAAGATTCCACCCAAGTTACTTTATTCCTGGGCAGACCTGCTTTATTTACGCTGTTTTAACGACACCAGAAGCATCAAAACAAAACCATAGACCATTACTAGAATTACCTGGGGTTTATAGAATTAGAAATAAAACTAATAATAGACCATCACCATACATTCTCAGTTAAACAAATCAATAAATAAGATAGCTCTTGCTATATTACCTTTTGTTCTAAAATTCATATATTTTCCTTTTATTTTTCCTTTTTTTTTTTTTTTTAAATTCTTTTCCTAGAATTTGCATGTCCTTAGAAGAACAGCTAAAAGGAGGGAAAAAAAAAAACTGCTTCTAATGACTGCTTAACAATTTGAATTATTAGACAACTAGCATTTACTCCGAGAATTTTAAAGAACATCAGACTAACAGTTACATCAAAAGTTCTAGAGATAAATGAGCAATAATTCATGGACAGCCACAGTCTTTCAGTCTGTGACGGAGACAGAATTAAGAACATAGATACATCTGTATTAGTTTAAACGTTTCTCGGTTACAACAAGGAATGAAGGAAACAACTGGCTGAGTTGATGTTTGTTTTTTATGAACATCTGGAGCTTCTGACCATTCTCACTGTAAATAATATTGGATCCCAAATAGTTCACATTCTGCATATTAAAATAATAATATTAAAAATTAAAAAAACAAACATAGAGAATAAATAAAAGATGATAGCAACAAAACAAAGTGACATTAGGAAAGAATTAACTGTTTAAATGAGAACTTAGACTAACTTACTCTCCAGTCTGGGCAATCAGACCAGGTTTCCTAAAGCAGCTGTGAAAATTTCTATCTTGGTGAATACTCAGAACTCATCTCTGAGCAAACTGAGCAAATCTTTGAGGTCAGATCCAGCTCTGAAGCTGGTCTTGCTTTGAAAAAATGAGTATGGGCAGATGACACTGAAATATAAGATGGATTTTTTGCGATTCTATGGGTTTGCTCAATTTATCTTTGATGTGCCACTAATTCATTCCATTTAATACAAATAGATACCATTACAACAATATTTTTGCTATTTGCAATAAAAAATCCAAGTGCCTTCTTATAACTGTATTCTCCTTTTTGAACTGTAACTCCTAACTACTCAATAGATGGCAGCAGTAAAATTTGAGCATGAGATCTTCTACACCGATGCACAGTCTATGATCACTGTTGTTAAATTAAAAACTTTATCTTTAAACTCCAGAATTCAGATGTATTCTTTTTCTGAGGGTAAGTTATAAAGAGAATACAACTAATGCTGTCATCACTTTATGTCTGGAACTTTAGCTACAATTCTTCCTATCTTCAGTTAGAAATAATTACACATTCATACACATTGAAAAAAAATCTTATAACATGAAAAGATTTTAACATTAAAAGTATGTGCTTCACACATGCAAAATAGAAATAGGAAAAGACTAAAAATAATTACTCATACATACTAGAAATACAGATGAAACCAATAATTATTTTGCATGTAATTCTTATTGGATGAGTAATTATGTTATTACTTACCAATGGGATTTTCCAAAAGCATATTTTAAATTTGATAGATTATTTTAGCCAAATTATCCCACTGAAGTTAATGGAACAGACTTCATTTCTATCACTCCCTACTGAGGATTCAAAAATTCTTATTTTACTCTTCTTATATTTCATTTGCAACTGCGTTAAAGTGAGAGTGCCTAGTGAGTTTATCAATTACTTGCCAATTCAGAGCATATTCTCTATATTGAAAATATACCCTTGTATTTTCGTGTCCACAATATAGTTGTGTAAATGGAGAGTTTTTCTCCTTGTTTTTCCTAAAAAGTGTTGGCATATTTAAGTTTGGGTTTGTTTATTAGCTGTTATTTTGTTGGTTGTTGTTGTTTTATTTTGCAGCTGGTTTCCCCTTCTGGTATCATTCATCCAAATAAGAAACACAAAAGGATTTTGATCTATGGGACCTGTTAGGCTTTCCTCTCTATTTAGTTGAAGACTGGCATGTTTCTGATTGAGAGTTGATCTGCTTTCTTTCCCAAAGTTTCCTTTCTTTTTACACATTTGCTCCTGAACAGTTCTCTCCCCACTTCTATTTCCTATATCAGAAAGCACTGCTCACAACAGAGACACAAAAAATGAATGAATAAAAAAATTCTGCTAGTGTGCAGACTTCTTTTAGTTTAAAGCTGAACTCCTTGGTTTACGTGTTTCTTCTTCAACTTTTTTTTTTTTTTTTTTTTTTTTTTTAAAATAAGCTCACTTTAAATACTGATAGGCAGTGAGATCACCCAACAACTTTCTCTTCTGTGGATTAAATGAGCCCAGCTCCCTCTACCTCATTTCACAGGATGTGTCCCAGCCCTCTCATGATGCCTGTGGTCTTTGGACTTTCTCCAAGAGTTTCATCTTTCTTGTGCTGGGTGCTGGAGACCTTTATGGGTTATTCAGAAAAGCAGTATTCCAGATTCTCAGAGGCAAAGCAGAGCAGAGGGGAAAAATCCTTCCTCATCCTGTCTATCACTCATCTTTTGGTGAAGCTCATGATACCTATGGCCTTTCAGGCTGCAAGTATCCAGTGCTATCTTGTGTTAGAATTTTTTAATTTAAGTTCAACAGCTCATTATAATTGTTCTATTTTATTTAAGTAAATAAATATTAAATAGAACTCCCAGCAGTAAATTATACCTTATATCAAGAAACATTGTATGTGTAGTGTCTTAAAACATTTATTTTGAGCAAATTTGTATGTATTACACAAAAAATGTAGAACACAGGTAACCACAAGGAAGCAGATAATTTAATCCATTCAAATACACCTCAATTTTTTTTCTTAATCTTGATCACATTACATTAAAAATTAATTTAAGGTACAGCAAGCTACTTACTCCAAAATACTCCATGCCAAAATGTGTTAACCTAAAAATACATCTGAATCCATAGTGTTTATTAATAGGATGCAAGTGTGATACGTAACATACAACACTTAGATTCTCCCTATAATGAGACAGATTTTAGACCACATCCCTAGTAAATTTTGGATGTACATATTCCACATCATGA
Organism: Coturnix japonica; assembly: GCF_054131305.1. Taxonomy (NCBI): domain Eukaryota; kingdom Metazoa; phylum Chordata; class Aves; order Galliformes; family Phasianidae; genus Coturnix; species Coturnix japonica. Next base: position 9,470,303 of record NC_140663.1, read on the forward strand.
TAAGCAAGTGTTTTTAAAAAGTCCACAGGCTCTTAACATCAGTGAGACTGCTTGGACTGTAAGTCAGAACAGTAGAGGTCCCAGGAGTTTTTATTAGGCACAACATTCTATAAATTTGAATATTTTATGTAAGTCCACCATCTGTGATGAGTTGAGATAAAAAATAATTGCCTTCAAAAGTGTAACTTTCTGGTTTTCATGTGAAGATGTACAGACCTAAATAAAATTAGACTACTTTTTTTCATTCTTATTTGTCACACTTCATTTTTTTCTGTGTAAAATCGATTCAGAAACACCTTACAGATATATAAATATATATTAAAGAAAACTATATTTGAATTATTTGTAAAAAAGGTTTACAGTTCTTTTAAAAAGTCATCATTTGTTGTTGTTGTTGTTGTTGTTGTTATTTGTTTTCTTGTTTTTTTTGTTTTTTTCATGAAAGAAAATATTATTTGAAAAAATAGAATTACATTAATGCTTTTTTTTTGCTTGCACAACAATTATTTATAGAAACTGGACAAGTATTTATTCATTTCATGACAGTTTATAGAGACTGCTAGAAAGATATGGAACTGAAAGTCATTATTTTAAATTCAACAACAATGGCCTTGAATAGCAGGATTTTACATTGAAACTACTGTAGTTATGGTGAGTTCCATCAGTCACTGATGTTGGCCCTATAAACAGTTGGACCTACAACATAACAATAGTGTATGTGTTCATTTTCAAAAGAAACATTCACATGCTTGACATGGAACACATGTAGCTTTAAAAACAGTGGAGATATAAAACTAACAATAGATAGCATAGCAAAAGCATACTAGGATGTGCTATGTTGTACTGTCAGGATTCAAAGCATTTGACAACAGACACTGTCACATAGGCTGTTTCATTCCTTTATGTTAGAAAGGAAGTGTATTTTACTCTGAAAAAAAATAGGAGAAAGATGTATAAGCATTATAAGTGCAATATAAGATATAATAACTGCAATATAAGAAATCCCAATGTGGCTTCAATTTTACTGTTAGATTCTATCTGAAATAAACAAACTGATATTTTGAAGAATTATACACCAGCTTACACAGAGGACTTATGGTGGCCTTTGGTGATGAAACAAATGATGAAACAAAGCTTTGTACATAGAAACTGGGAGTGTGAGTTCCTGATATTGTATCTTTTTGACAATATATAATTAATTGTCTGCATAAACTAGTACCAAACTTCAGTATAAACTCATGTCAGTGCTAATTAGCTTATTTTCTCCATTGTAAAAGGAATGTTTCTGGAGCACATTCTTCTAATATACAAACCTTGTCTTCTGCTATCCAACTAAATGTATTTACAGACGGTTTTGCTGAGTTATACTCTTACTCTTTCCACAGACCATGTCTTCACTCATGTTTTGCTTTCAAAAGGTGAATAAAATACTTTAGTCTTACTTGATAGGAGCAGATCTCCACTACATTCTAGAAGTCCTTCCTGCCTTTATTCCAATTTGAAATGGAAATTCTCCAGATGGTACCTTGCTAGTCCTTTGTGCAGTAGTCCTCTATTCTGGATGAAACTTGAGAAGAATCCTAAATAATGACTTCATATGAATAGAGACAAAAAAGGTAGGCAATTTTGTGGATATGAAATTAGTTCGCTACTAAAACAATCAGATGAATAAGTCTAATGTGTATCTTTCATGAAATTTGGATAGCATTTAAATAATGGATTTTTTTTTTCATGTGGCTAATCCTAGATTAGTGAGTAAAGCATTTCATCTCAACAGATTTACAGAATATTGTTGGTTTTGAGGATGCAATATCCACACCACATTATCTAAAGATTTGTACTTTAGAATAACTCTTGCCTGTTTCCAGAGTGCCTAAATGTTCTTTTTTAAGAGTGCCTTCAAGGTATTTATCTTCTGCACTCATTTTCTCTGAAGGAAATCCATTATTCCTGCTTCAAGGCTTCTATGTTGCAAAATTCCTCACTAATATTGTGACAGACTATAGAGTTTCTTCAAAAGTACACTACTGATTCTGAATAAAATGGCAACAATATTCAGCCACTGAGTCCTTTTCCTGCAGTAAACTATTGGCGTAATATTCATCTTGCAACTGATTCTTGATGTTGTCTAGGTTTATGCCATGCTCTATGGTATAGAATAAGCCACATGTGCTACTTCTGGGGGAAAAAGTAAAAAGTAAAAAATAAAAGAGTCTTGATGTTGAATCAGTAATATGTTGCTGATGGTCTGAATTAAAATGAGTAATGAATATAATTTAGAGTAGGATTATGTGAACAACATTTTTTTTTTTTTATTGTTTACAAAGATGTGATGAATTTCCTGATTTGCTTGTAAAAACAAAGAGCTCTTCTTTGATTTTTTGTTTTAAATTTTTTTTTATCTCACTCTTTGTTTGATCAACAGCTATTGGTCAGCACAGCAGGGGTGGAAGAACAGATAATATAATGCTCTGTTCCAAAGGACATATACAACCCCTGTACAAATATAGTTAGGCTTGCACTGCAACATTTAGACACAATCCATATGTAGGGTGTGGTATGGATCTGGATAAGATTGAAGCTGCTTGGCACCTTATGTCCTTGGTTTACAGTGACACTACACAGTTTCCAGATTTCTTGGAATTTCTCCTGGAATTCAATTGAACTGGATGAGGAGGAACATATGGAGATATTAGTCTTTGCATTCATATAAGCATCACAACTGCAAGCAAGTTCACTTTCTCAGGGAAAAGTTGATATATTTTGTTAATTACTGGAAAGACAAAGAACATGGTTCTAGATCTTTCATCATAAACTTTGCTGCTGGTGTTTGCAAACCTATTGTGAGAGCACTGTCCTTTGTTCTCCCAGGTAGGGAACTGGCATGCCTACCTGCATGTTCAGCAGCATGGAAGACGATTCTTACTCATAGCGATACCTGCAATGAACAGGCAACTCAGTAAAAAAGCAGTGAAGCTGATAATACTTTGGGATCTTAAAATATTCTATCTATTATCTCAGAATTTTCTTATTTTCTGGGAATATTTAAAACACATGAATTATATTCTTCAATGTATCTTGGAGATCTGGAAGTCTTAGAAGAAGTGGCTGAGATAGCTGGCATTGTTTAATATGGAGAAGTGGAGGATCAGGCTCAGTCCTTATCATTCCCTACAACTGTTTGAAAATAGGATATGGTGAGGTGTGGGTCAGCCTCTTTTGCCAGGTAACAATATCAAAAATTTAATGTCTTTATCTTGTCCCAGGGGAGGGTCAGGTTAGATATTAGAAAAAATTCAACTCAAAAAGTGTAGTGTTGAATAGGAACAAGCTGTCCAGGGGACGTCATCCCTGAAGGTGTTTAGAAAAGAGTAAATGTAGCACTGAAGGACAGCTGTTAGTGGGTATGGTTATAATGGGTTGACGGTTGGACTAGATGGTCTTAGTGGACTTTTCCAACCTAAATAATCCTATAAATATATGTTTTATGTGATAAATATTCACACTGTGTCTCACATTAAATTTTTAGTCTTGGATTTCTGAAAGAAGTTGGGAATATTCGTAGAACTTGGAGGATGTTATGTATCAGTCTTTGAAACATTCTGAACAGGTACACAGTTCTGAAGGGAGAATTTGCCAAATCACTGGTATTTTCTGAGGTTACTTTGCATCAATATTTTGCATCACTAATCAGGTCTTAAAAATAAAAACCAGTAAAACAAATTTTGCTTTTCTATATTTATAATTAAGAGTAACATCTTCAGAGCAGTATTACTGAAACTAGTTACTTTAACTGAAATCTATGACCAACAGCCAACATTTTACAAATCCAGTGTGTATCTATCTAAATTTCTGTGCTGATATACATGTGGCTACCTGCCATGTTTGTCTGTGACAACAAAATTCTATCAATCACCTTTGCAAATCAAAATGTTTTTTTTTCTTTTTCATTTGCTGCTGATGTTACAGGTTCTCTGGTTGTGGTCATGAAAGTGTGACATTTCCTAAGGAATTAAATGGAAGAGCCAGCCCACTCTACATAAGGAGAACTGCAACTAACGTTAAAGACAGACTAAATACAGTGTAAACTGCAGAATTGCAACATCATCTTGGTTGATGAAGAGTCATTTTTAACCATTAAAGCAGAGACTGTGCCTAGATAAAAGTATAATTAAACACAGAACTCAGTAGAACTAAATTTAGTATAAAGAAACTACTGTAGCTTTTGTTATGCTCACAGCTTCTGGAAAAAAAAAAATAAAAAGAAAAAAAGAAAAACCATTGACATTTGTTTGACTAAATGACAGGAGCTATCGTTCTTTAGGTGATTTCATTACTGGACAGCTTTATAATTAGTTAGACTTATAAACACAAGAATGCTGCAAAGGACAACCATAATAATCTTACAGAGTCTCCACTGGAAGAAAATGTATTGATCTGTAAAACCTGCAGAATGAGAAGAAGTTTGTTTGTTTGATTTTCCTACGTTTTCTTTAAAAAAGAAAAAGTGGAAAAAAAAAAAAAAAAGAAAAAAAAATGTTGGTCAAAGTTTAGACAAATACCTCCATCTAAGCCTCTAAGCATTAGTACACCATTCAGTTCACATGTGGTCTTAGTTGACTTCAAGTTAACAGGAATTTCTTCTTCTTGAGTCTAGTAGTCCAAAAATGTAACAACAAATATTTAATACTGAGACATGTAAGTTCAGTATGTGAACAATCTAGAATAAATTCTGGGTAAAGTTACTAAGGACAATAACCAGCCAAACAGACAGCAGATTATAGCAAATATCATTGATGGGATGTCAGAGTTGAGACGTCACTGCTCAGAGTTCACACACCTCTGTGCTAATGACTTTTCTGAGTGAAACGACAATGCTTTCTCATATTTTTTTATTTTTTTTTTCAGTCAAAATCTTCAAATGAACTACAGTCATTTAATTTATTTCAGTTACATGTTCTAAAAGTAAGGATTTGTACAGAAAATAAAGTACAGTGATTTAATGGCTTTCCACAGGATTATGCACACTGAATTACAAAGACAGGATGAAAGGCTGATGCGAATCTGGGGGTAGGGAGATACACAAGTATCTCACTTGTGTTGCATATTACAACTTCAAGATTTGAAAATACTTTTGTTTTTTTAGATTGTCTAGGCTGAGCTACAACTAATTTCAAGAGTGCTACTTATAATGAAGTTTGCTATCCCCACCCCTAACATTTAACATACCACTAAGATGGAGAGCGGCTGAGATGCTACTCTTTGACAGAAATAACTGGAAGGCTATACACTCTGTCACAAGGCATGGGGAGCTCTATAAGCTGTCAGGAAATCTGTGACAGAATACAAGCAAGAAAACAGAGATATAAAAGACTATCTTGAAAACCTATCATCATCATTTCTTGAGTAAAAAGAGACATCTGGAAAAATGTCCTCACAAGATCTATGAGGAAATTGTTTCTATGTAGATAAAAGTAATTCCACCATCTAATCCTATTTCTGATATTCACATTGTGAGGTTAAAATGCAATGCTCATTCTAACCAGCAGCACATTCTCTCATAATAAGATCACTATAGTTTCATTTCTGAAGTAATGCTCTTGGACAGTCTCCATTTCTTGACTATCACTGAGGACAGCTTGAAGGCCAGAAGTATCTAGGTCATCAAAAGAACTCACTGAAAGAGTTAGAAATGTCAGCATCCAGTTATTAGCTGACATGCTAGACATACATGAGAAGTAAAACTAATATGACTATTTTATCAGACAGTTAAATAATTAGCTGAATTTGAGTACATTAAAAACAAAATGTATACAGTGGGAGAAACAATATTACATTTCAGGTAGTGCTGTGTTACATTTACATATACTATGGCTGAGATCATAGTTTGCCAAAGCAAAAGAAATAGTAGTATGTACACAAAGACCATTCCAGTCCTTGAAAAATATTCTAATGATGCATAACAATATGTTAATTTTTAGGAGTCATGCACTGCATTAAAGGAAAACTCTCTTGAAAGTCAGAGAACCATACACATGCAAAAATTGTGTGCTGCAGTATTCACTCTGTGCATGTATGAAGTTTTAACAAGGATTTTTTCAAATGGTGATTTGTCAATAACATTCTGTGAAGAACCATGATTCATTCTTAGATATCTCCAACAGCAGTCATTTTTACATACATTTCATCTTTACATAGTAAGATATGAATCAAATTATTTATTTAAGGTTTTTATTCATGTAAATATTTCTTTTCAGGAAAACAAACAAACAAAAAGGCAACAGTGGAAGTAAAAGTAAAGAATTTTCTATTATTAATAAAAAGTGAGACTGAGACCGCTCTCTTCTTGTTTGATTTCTCTTCTTTCTTGTATCAGTTCTCTTCTTTGGATGACTTTCTCCAAATTTCTCCAAACGCTGTAAAAATGTGTTGTACCATATTCTTGTACAGCTATTGACAAACTGATTCAGCTTCCTGCTCAAAATTCAACATCTGGCTTTCAAAAACTTGCAGACCAAACCTTCTTTTAATATACTTAAGAGGATACACTTATCTGTGTGTGTGAAATTATGAATATAATTGCTTTGATATTCTAGGCCTGAACCAGAAACTAAGGCTGATTCTCATGCCCAATGATTATGATGTCTGTGTGTAAAATATTATTCTGCCTTTTTCTGAGATAGATAGAAGCTATAGAAGCTTAAGCTTTGTTTTTTATGTTTATTTGCTTTGTTTTGTTTTTTGTTTTGTTTTTTGGTTTTTGTTTTATTTTTTCCCCCTTGCAAATTAAGAAGAAAATGGTTATGAATTTCCTTAAACTAAGAAAAGTATGTGCATCCCCAGTATCATAGACAAGTGGCACACTGCTTTGGTAATACATTACTAGATATATTTTTGAGGAATAAAGATCTGCTAATGTTTCCTGCTTCTCTTGATCATCTAAATGCATTCTGCAAATTCGTGAATGTCTTAACCATGTTTCTGGCAAATAAAATACTGACAAATAACATTACCTCTGGCTGGCTGTAAAGGTATAACCTCAGCATGCTTCTACTCAGAAAACAGCTCTGTAAAATTTGCATTGTGAGGCTCTGGGCTCTGGATTTATTGTCTCTCAGGGACTGCAGAGAAAGTTTTCCTAAGTGTCAGTACTGGAAACTATGAAAGCTGCTTTGATTCCTTTCTGACTTCTACATTAACACAATTATTAAAGACTCTGTCAAATGAAATCTACTGGGAGCACCTTATTGTCTTCAATTTCTGACTCCAGTTTAAATTTCACTGAGCAGGAAAGTATAAAACTGTGAACAAAGCATATTCCTGCAGCTAAAACTTTGTTCAGATATCCTGATCAAGTGGGAACCAAAACAGAAAATGACTCATTTTCCATAGCCACTCAGCTCTACAGTGCTTCACTGAAGGACCAAAATCTCATTTTTTACAACAACATATTCACTTGTAAATGATTAAATGATTATAAACAGGTATACCACTCTTAAATAAAATAAAATAAAATAAAATAAAATAAAATAAAATAATAAAATCTAATCTTCTGTGTGCAGATCTCAGACCTAATCTTGGCTTGAAAAAAAAAAAAAAAAAAAAAAAATCTGGAAACTCAGTAACCAAACAAATATAGACAATAAACAATAAATTTATATAAGATACATTACATTTTTTAATTATCTGTTATGGTTTCATATTTAAGTGTATCTGTAAAACCCAAGGAGTCATTAATGTCCATTAGACAGTCACAAATGCAATCTTAATCACAGCAGCACTGCAGAAAGTGTAGAGGCTATGTCAGATCCCAGCAACAACCCACAAGGAACTTTTCATGTACAGGATGAAACTGAGGTGACATTGAGTTGTCCACATTGGTCTAAAACAATGAAAATGAGATGAGAAATGCAGTGTTCTTCATGGCACATCACAGGGAAGAATGAAGAAAAATTGAGACTAAGGAAAAGAGAGGGCAACTGTGAATGGAAGATATTGAAGTGACAAAAAGGATAGGGTGGAAATGAAAATTTACCAGTGAGGGAGTGACATTATACCTGACAAGTTCCAGAAGTACTAGGAGACTGATTAAGCAAGCTGGATGGTAGAGAAAGAGCAAACTATTGAAATAAAAATGAAATAAGCATGTCATGACAAAATATATTTTAATGCCATCATCACTTATCTCTGTGTAGAAAGTATTTGGAATCAATCATGCTTGTGGTCCGATCTGACTGAAAATTTCTAACACTAATATCTGATCTGAAAATTTTTATTACTATTTCTTTGACTTCATATCTTGACACTTTTAAGTAAACCAAACAGTGATTTCCCTCAAGATAACTGTCACTAGACCTTGCAATGGGAAAAATGTGGATTCACAGAAGTGGCAGAATCTAATAAATCTCAGTGTCATTCTACTTTTCATTTATTTACTTAATTAGTTATAAGTCAACTGAACAGTGCACATCCAGGACCCACCAACATATCAGCTTCATTTTGAAAGCAGAGAGCCTGATTTGAAGGGGATGTAAATGCTCTCATGTTTGAACTGAAGCACCTGCTGATCCACTTTGACTGAGAAAAATCCATGCTCTGCTTTTCTTTCTAAACCTGTCTGATTTCCAATTACACAAATTTATTACATTTGTTATCAGCACTGTCAACATTTTTTCAAATAGACACATAGGAATGGAATTTATCACACTATGCTCTGCATTCCTTCCAAGAATTAAACAGTGTGATACTTTGTGGGGTTTTTTGTTGTTGTTGTTTGTTTGTTTGTTTTTTGTTGTTGTCGTTGTTTTCCCCCAGGGATTTTGTCTTTTTTTATCAACATTAAACTATCTGAATTAACAGATACTGAAAACTAAAATGGATCTGGATAATAAATGAGACATATATAAGTTCAAAACTTACATTAGAAACTCTTATATGCAAGTGATTAAAAAAAATCAAAAGGTATGTTAAGTTGTTAATGAGAATACTTTGAACACTGAATCTTGATAGTATATATTCATGTAGCAAATGCTTGTAGGTATTCCAGACTGTGATATAAAAGACATTAATGAGCATCGTTTGTATTAAACACACCTTATTTCACAACTCAGCTGAGCTAGAAACATACACAGTCAGTTCCTATTACAGAGCTAATGAGTAGCAGTCTCATTGTAACAAAATAGCTTTGTACTGTGGGATTTATTTCAAGTGGTTCCCAGGAGCTCTCTTTATATCATTTAAATTTCATAGTTAGTTTGAAGAAAACTAAAAAGTTTATGTGTTGATACTGAGCATAAGGAAAAAAATATAGAAACCAGGCAGGAGTGGAAATGGAATTTGACTATTTTTTTCAGAGACAATGTTATTTACATATTCATGAAGTATAGCTGCTGTTTTTCACTTTTCCAGACAGCTCTTCATCAAAATATGTACTTATTACAATATGTAGTACCATATTTCTCTTCTCAATGACCTACTGATCCAATGATCTTTTTAGAATCAACAGAAAACATTGCTAGTATTATAGATATTAGTCTTTAAAAAGATCACCTTACTATGTCATACCTTAATAATCAACACAAAGTCCCTTAGAGTCCACAATGTGAAAGACTCAGACATCAGACATTCATTTGTTTCTGATGTAAAGCTTATACTGAAGACATTTTTCAGATTTCTCTAAAAACTCTAAAGCTTTTCTTGTTTTCTTATATGGTGAGAGCAGTGGAGCTTAGAAGGGTGGGGTTTTGCTAATTTATTTCCTTTTTTTTTTTTTTTTTTTTTTTTTTTTGAGATCTCTGCACTGTATCCTTATAGTCTTCTGTCATTTGATATGCATTTTCTTAGCAGGATATCTCCCAGCTGTTAAAGGGCTAAAAGACTTATACTAAGTTGTTTCTCTACTTGATCTTTGTTCCATGAAATGATGCAGCTGTGCAGAGGGGTTAAAAGTGAGGAGAAAACAGGTTTGGGTTGGATGTGGGGTAGGGAAAGCAGTCACAGTCCTCTCTTTCTGAGCAAGGATGCTTTTTTCCTATTTGACCTGTTCCTATCTCCAGCCTGAACAACACTCCTGTAATGTCCTTCCAAGCTCAAGTTATCAATTTATCTTCCATGTGACCCTGTTGTACAGCAGATTTCTGTCATTAATGTCATTTTTATTTTTAAGTTGCATGTTGACAATAAGAGGTTTCTAATCTTGATTCTATCAGATCATATCAAGGTCATGCATTCTTTTTTACTTTTACTGTATACTTCATGCCAAACTGAAACAGTAGAGCCAGAAAAGCTCAGTAAAGGTCCTGCTTAAGAATTTGGGATGAGTAAGTAGATACTGATATGTCTGTCAGATTTATAGTCAAGATTGGCTTCAGGGAAGCAACTGTATGTCAGCCAGGATCCATTCAGCATTCTAATAAGGTGTGCTTGTGTAAATATTCCACGCAAAGCTAACTGCAAGAGTTTTCTAGTGGTCAAATCCTATCATTTCATTGCATTTAATATCACAGAAAGTAAACAAAGCTACTGAGACAGTGAAGTTTCATTTCAGGTAAGACTGAAAAATGTCAGTTCTTACTATACAAAATTAAAAGCAAAAAATATCGTAAACCCACTCCTAGCAATCTGACATGAGATCTAACATATCTCTTCGTAATTACAAGTGCTCTGCTCTGAAAAAAAGAATGGGTTGGAAAATTTCCAATATTTTCTTTCTTAAGGAAAGACTAATGTGATAAGACATTAGACCTCATTAAGACATACCGGTAAAAAAACAACAACAATTTTAAAAAAAAAAAAAAAAAAAAAAAACCTAAGAAGAAAGAAAAATGATGTTTTTATATTGTTACTGAAGCTGTTACTGTCAGAATATTTCAGAATGACTGACATTTGACTTGTACATATTTTGATCCAAAAGTAATGCCTCCTTATTTGATATCTTGAGACAAAGAGCACAAATAACACTATTTCATAGAGCAAATTCTTAGCCACAGAACACTATTTTCCAGTGCAGATGCCACTACTAGGTATGCATTTTCACCAGGAATGAACAAGAGCTTGCATGCTATGCTCATTTAAGCCTGAATAGCCATTTGGAATTTGGCTTGCCTTACATGCCACACTCATCACTGCTGAAACGCATCACCCACCTCCTCAGTGTGCTCACATCCACTGTTTGGTCTCCATAAATGTTCAGTAGGCATCAAAGAATGTCAGTAGATGCAAGTTTTTCTGCATGGAGAAGCTCCACAACACATTTTTTGTTTCATACACACTCCCATGTCAGATGTCATTTTGTCAGACTGCCGCTGTGCTGCCATCTGTCACATGGGAACAAAATGTAATAGGCTGTTGGCTGGAAGGTTCAGTCTCTCCTGCATGCCACCACCATCCACCTCTGATATCATAAGCCGACAGAATAGAATAGGAGGCATTACTTTTGAAGTAGCCTTCATACAGCAAATTACTTTTTATTCACAATCAAAATTAAATATTTCAGATTTTAAAAAAAAACAAAAAAACTCAAAAAACCACACACACACACACAAAATAACATTGTCAATAGAAGCAAAGCACACTGTTTTCAGTAGAAAATTCTGAGATAGATTAGTATATATTTTGGTATAGAATAATTCATTTATCCACAGAGTACAATAATTAAATTTATTTCATGATTACCTCGTAGATTGCCAGTGTAAACAGAAACACTTAACTATGCAATTTCCTAACTGTAGGAGTTATGAATCTCATTTCATTTACGCAAGTAATGTGCCTGTAATGCACACATTTACATCTATGCTAATTACTGTAGGCTATTTTACTAGTTAACTAGGCAAAATAGTGAATTTGTTCCTTCCAGATACTAATATAGTTCAACTGAAACATTCTAAAATCTCATTTTAACCACAAACTGCAGGGATATTAGTGAAACTATGATAAAAAAATAAGATATTTACATTAATTTAACAGTAGCTGTCTGCAGAAGAGTTCTGCAGTATACAGACAAGTGATTTAACTTGTCATTCTCATGTACTGGTACTGATGCAAAACCACAGAATCATATAATTACCAAGATTGGAAAAGACTCACAGGATCACCCAGTCCAACCATCCACCCATCACCAATAGTTCTCACTAAACCATGGGAGGCAAATTCTCTTTTTCTCCCGGAGCCTCAAGAATAGCTCCTATTCATCCATGCCAGTCCTCTTCCCCACTTGCTCTTTTTGTGGCTCAGGGGAACAGCCTGCTCCTGCACCTTTAAGACTTTTATCTTGAAGAGTTACCAGCTGTCTTGTACCCCTTTTCTCTCTAAGACAGAATCCCATGGGACTCCCTATACTAGTCCTCTGAACAATTTAAAGTCGGCTCTCTGGAGGAAGTCCAAGGTAGCAGTTTGGCTGTTCCCCCTCCTGCCCCCACCAAGAATTGGGAACTCTACCATGTAATGTTCACTCTGTCCAAGACATCCCCCAACATTCACATCTCCCACTGGACCTTCTCTGTTTGTGTACAGCAGGTCTAATGGGGGTAGCTCCTCTCCTAGAGTTTCTCACCAGCTGCATCAGAAAATTATCCTCCGTATACTCCAGAAACCTCCTAGACTGATTATTCTGTGCTATGTAACTTCCCAGCACATGCTGGAGAAGTTGAAGTCCCCCATGAGGACAAGCCCCTCGTGAGGTGATTGCACAGCTTCTGCCAGCTGCTCATAGAACACCTCATCTACCTTTGAGACAGGTGATATCCATAGGCAGACCTCAAGCCAGGTGCTGAGTAGACATCATCCTCTCAGCCATGCATTTATGAGTTTTCCTGGCTGTTTCAGTGTCCTTCCCTGCCACTGTAGGAATACAGGCAAATACTACTTGTATGCCTGCTCCATCAGCTAACCTTTCCAGTTCCCTAAAATCAGATTTTATAGTCCTCAGGCTTCCACCAGTGACTTTGTCACTGCCAGCCTGAACTATCATTAAAGGATAATAATCAGAGCGGTGGATCAGGCTGGGAATTTTCAGATTTTCATATGCATTCCTGCCAAGCCATATAAGACATACTCAGGCTGTGACTGATTCATCTCTTTTCTGTTTTGCAGATGTAGGTTACTGCTTATTTTCATGTGACAAGGATGTGTTAAAATGAAGTAGAAAATATCACTTGGACAGGGATTCCTACATAAAAGTTGAATATTTACAGAAATAAATCAATTTCTTTTTCCACAACCGGGAATCCTATACAATATGCTCAATATATTTCAATAATTCTACCCCAAGTTATATAAACTAGTCTATATTACCCTATACATAGACATAATCTGAAAAACTACAATGTGATTGTCATGCTTGTCATTCCTTAATACATTACTTTTCATTTAAGCTTCACTGTGGACAAATCTAAAAAAGATCAGAAACTCTAGTGCACAGCTATCCAAAACTAATTGGAAGTTGCATCCAATACTCATAAAAACTAAAATTCAACTGATGGCATAAAGAAATACAATAAAATGTAGGCTTATTACTCTCCATCTACTGAAATAATTTCCTGAATAAAACAGTGATTCCTAGAAGAGAGGCTTTTGTTCCCATATCAATAAGAGAAAGCACTTCTTTTGTTTCATCTAACACACTTCACAGACTTGGAAGACTATTACCAATCTTTCTATACAGCCACTGCTTCTTCAGAAGTATGAGGAGGTAGAAAGATGATAAATGAAACAAACAGGCAAACAAAATCATAACAGTGTATGGTAACAACTAGGATATTATTGACTCTTTGGTTTTGAATCACAGTGTTAAAGAAGATTCTATGGAGGTAGATAATGTTAGTAAGACTGGTAGGATGACCTGGTTGGTAAAATACAACTAGAAATTGTTGATTTACAGAACACTTTAATTAAGGAAATGGGTTGTACAAGTAATTGTTATTGAATTAGCACATTACTATTCCTTATTTCGCACTTGAGTTTTCTTCACCAGATAATTCTGGTGTTTTGTTGTTTTTGTTGGTTTTTTTTTGTTTTGTTTTGTTGGTTTTTTTTTGTTTTTTGTTTTTTTTTTTGTTGTTGTTGTTGTTTTTCCATAAGATGTGAGATTCTTTAAAAATAAAAACAAATAAGTAGATAGCTCCAAATGTAGTGGTTTCTCATTATTTCCATGGAAACTTATACAGATTCAAAGAGCACAATAACATTATTTGATAGAGCAAATTGTCAGCTGCAAAACACTATTTTTTGAGATAGGCACCACCATTAGCTGTGCATTTTCACCAGGGATGAACAGAATCCTTCATGCTGTGCTTGTAAAAATCTGTACCAGCAGAGATGTCCCAAAAACTAATTCACTGTTTCACCATGCACCTCACTGCGTTCACATTCACTGCTTAGTCTCAATAAATGTTCAGCAAACATGAATGAATATCAGCTGCTGCAGTTTTTTCCTCAAGAAGAAATTCCGTGATACACTTTTGCATTACATGCACTTCTATGACAGACGCCATTTTATCAGACAGCACTTCTGCTGCCATCTCTTTTATGGTAAGGAAATGTCAGAGATTGTTGCAGAAGTAGACCTGGTATAATTATAGAAGGTTTAGACTGCAAGTCCAGAGTCAACTCTGCTTAATAAAGGACAGCTGGAGTGCACTGTCCAAGACTATGTCTGCTATAATAGGTGATGTACAAAATAATAGATAATGCATAATATAAATTTTCTACAACTTACAAAAGCTTACAAGTGTGAAGGAGGTTTGGAATTTCTCTAAGTAAAAAATGCAGAAATGATCTGGAATAAACACTGTTGCCAAGGTGAACAGAACTAGGAGGAGATCTCCAGGAAAAATTTGATGAATCATCTCAAAAAGTATATTAAGAATAAATATGGAATAAAACACAAGAGATCAGGAAGTTCAGAGAAATCATAGAATCATAGAATGGCCTTGGTTGAAATGGCCAGAATGGCCATTTAGTTTCAATCCCCCTGCTACGTGCAGGGCTGCCAGACACCAGACCAGGCTGTCCAGAGCCACTTCCAGCCTGGCCTTGAATGCCTCCAGGGATGGGGCATCCACAGCCTCCTTGGGCAACCTGTCCTTTCCAATAAGAATGCTGCTGTATGAAGTGGGAGGCAAAGTAAGCTTGTTGATATAGGTGAAAGTAGAAAATTGCTATAAAATGATAAAAACTCAAACATAAGAAACTGAGATGCCTTACAGCTAGCAGTTGAATGCACTTGTTATTTGTGGGGCAGTGGGAAAAATTAAAGATGAGAGAGAAAAGTTGTGGGTGAAAATGAAGACACCAAAAACACTTATCACTTACTGTCACAATCAGAACAGACTTCATATAGGAATCAGTAATATAATAATTAGAATTAAAATGCTTCATCTCCTCCGCACCCAGCTACCAGCCACATACACCCAATATATGTGCAGAAGAGATGTAGATATATATCTATTTTTTTGTTGTTCTTGTTGTTGTTGTTTTTCTCATTCATTTTATTTTCTCTTTTCAATAAACTGAATTTTATGTACTCTGAAAAAATATGTGTATATCCAACTGCTCTTGCCAGGTATCTTCAACAGCCTCATTTTCAAAGTAAATTTAACTGCTTCAGATTCTTTTGTAGGTTTGGCCCACAGAAGTTTTCTTACACCTAAAATGATTGCAGGTGAATAGGTCAATCCTTCCTACTCAAAGAGGATCCTGAACTTCTAAAGAGAGAAAATCTAAAAATCCATTAAGAAATTGGAGAAATCATGGAGGTTAGTTGTTAGTCAAGTGGGAATTCTATTACATGTTCTCAAGTTCTGAAAGCATTAAAGGAGGTTCTAGAGGCTCCACTTTTACAATGAGGCAGCTGAGGCAATCTACACAAAACAGATTTTGTGTTTACTCTTGGTCAACTTCAAGCAATGAGACCTATAAAAAGAATTACGACATATCAACCTTTTTAGTACCAACACAGTTGGTATATCCGTTACCTTACCTCTTTTGATGGAATATCGAGTTTCAGTTTCAGACTTCATTGTATTTCAAACGCTGAATGAGCACACATCAACTGCGTAATTCCTCTATTTCTCTTTTCGTTAGCTGGATGGAGAAAGATTTTTTTTTTCTTCCACACTTCTAATGGGAAATTTAACTAAACATAAAGCAATTTTTTTCTTTTTTTTTTTTTTTCCATGCATGTGAATGTGTAGCTTTAATTTTAATCTCAAAAATATTTATTAAAACTATGCTTTTATCATTTCCTTTTTGTTTTTTGTATGTGTTTGTTTTTTATGTACTTTCATAATATTTCTGGTAAATCAGACTAGTTCTCTGAAAGTTGGGAGTGCTTGGTTTTAAGAAAGGGCTGTGTTGGCCTACACTTGGTAGGTGGGGAACCGTATTTGGGTGTCTCTGCTGAAATCACTGACTTTTATTTAAAGATAAAATTTGGCTTTTTTTAGGTATATTGAATCCTTAAAAAGATAATGCCCCAGATATAGTCTAGTTAATAAGTCAAGTAAGCAAGAAGAATTTGAGGTCCTTGTGCATTAAATCAGAAGGACTTGTGTAATACATATAAATAAATTAATTTAAAACAGATTAGTTTGGAAGTTCACTCCATAATCTGTGTTCAGCAATGTGTATTAATATTCCATTATCATGGTTTTTGTTGTTGTTGTTGTTGTTGTTTGTTTGTCTGTTTGTTGTTATTGTTGTTGTTTTGTTACCAATTACTAAAAATTAAGCTAAAAAATGAGCTTTAAAGCCATTGTATTATCAAAATTATCAAATCTATAAAATGTGCTTGAAATTCTCAATCTGAAGACTGTCATATGAAGCTTACTGAATAAAAGTGATATTTTACACTTGTTTTATGCAGGAAGTGCTGCATAAAATGAATTCTACCAGTAGAAACAAAACTATAAACTCACTACATACAAATTAGTAGGTCAATATTATGTGATTTTTTTTCTGTGACATTAATAAACCAGTTAATCTCTTTATGACCAAAAAACAATTTTAGATTTACCTCTCTTACTTCATAATATCTGTAAATTTTCATTTTAGTTCATTGCAAACAAAAATGCAGATTTTATTTAAAGACTGTCTGCCTGTTACTGTACACTTCTGTCTGGTGATCTTGAAAACCTAACTGGTTTATATTCTTCTGTTTCTTCTTTTTAATCGTTGTTCTCCCTTCTTTTATCCTTGTCCACAGGTTATCTGATGATTGGCTTTGATTAATTTTTTGAATGTGTTAAGAATGATCAAAGAAATACTTTATTTTTCTGTACAGCAAATTATACACAATACTCATACTGTTTTTTTCCAAAGCCAGAAATATGTTCAACCTTAGATAAAGTCTACCTTTATATACTAGTACAAGTAATACGTGCAGTTTACTCTCTTGATACATGCTGGTACATTCTATACAACCTATAAAATATGTACTTAAAAACCTGATGTTTCCTGACTTTTAGGGCAGATCATATTATATGTCCTCCACAGAAAGTATTTCTGCAGATACAGTAGCCCTTTATATACATTCTGACTTGGTCAGAGAGGAATGCTTGAAACTGACACAAATAAACTCTTTAACTCTCTTAACAGAATGACTCTTTCTATGTGTTTTTCATGATTTATCCAGCTGCCACATTCCAAACCTTCATCTCAGTCCACTGTCACAGAGAACAAAGGAGGCAGCTTTTGTTTCAGACAAAAAAGATTCTCAGTCAACTCAACATAGAAAGGTAGAAAGGCTTCCAAATCAGAGTCTGAAAATCATAAAGCCTAGGACAAACACTATTGAATTTCCTCCGACTGATCTGAATAGAGGTTTGTCACTAAGAAGTGCTACCAAAGTACTTTAGTAGACACTTGGCTCTTCTGTTTTTACTTCTAAAAGATTCTTTTTTATAGGCAGGACATTCTATGATTCTATACTATGATTAATTTTTGAATACCAGTGTTCTACATACTTTTGATCATCAGCATTTCATAAACGTTAGTTTTTTGCTAAAAACTCTTTTAGAGTAGACCAGCTAGCCCACCTTTTGACCAAATGTGTTTAAAGTTCAGAATGAAGTTCAGTCTGAATTATTCTAATAGACTGAACCATTTAAAGCCAATCTGTAACTAAAACTACTGCTGAATATTTGTAAAAACAAATCCTTACTCAAGTGAAAAAGAAATTCACATGATATCAATGAAGTTCATATTTCTTTAAAAGCCTAGATAAACATCTTGATTGTTTCCAACATTATTAAATAGTTTTTATTTAAATATTTACTACTATTCATATTCAAAATCAATGGCTTTAGTGATCTTGTGTTCAGTCTGGAAAGAGAAAATAATGAATGACAATCTATAGTACGTGTAACAAATGGTTCTTAAGAGATGGAAATACAGACTTCTGTCTATATGCAAATATTTGGGGAAAACTTCAATGGGACAATATTATGTCACAGATAGTGCTCAAAAAGAAGTATTGTGCATGAACAGACACATTAGGAAATAATCTCATACTGAAAAGAATGTTTCTGTTCCCCTCAGCCTCAGAGCATATCAGCTGTACATTCAACCATTTTAATACTACACCACCACATAACTGTAAAATGCTCTAATAATATTCAGCAACTCCAATGCTCTATTAGCTTTAACATGATCACAATCTGCTAATTTTGACTTACTGATGTTGTTTTGGAATAGAGAGTAGTCCTTTCACAGTGTTTAGAATGCCCAACATTTAACAAGATAAAGTGAGGAAGAAATGGCATTTTGCCATGGATGCTGAGAGAAGAAAGAAAAATGCAATGACTAAAGAAATATACAGTCAGTTTATCGTATAGCTGCCTGCCTACACAGTCTCATCTTATTCTTAAGTACTTTATCAGCATATAAAGATTTATATGTATTCTTTCTTACTGCAGTGATGAAAACTATGACTTGAACTGTAGTAGTTGCAGAGGATTCTCTCTTTCCTTTCCCACTAGTCTGACTATCATACAGTTTGCCCAGTCAAGTTCAAAGATTTTTTGTGATGATATTCTGGCATCAAAAGATTATGGATTTTCTTTCTAAAACATACCCTTTTATTTTTACTTTATTTTCCAGAGATTAAGTTAGGAAAACACCCATTAAAATGATATTGTATGAAATGGAATGAATACAGCACATATTTATCTGGATAGATATAATCAGAATGTACTCTAAATTCCACTGATATCTTTTGGATTTTTGGCAGACTGAAAAGTGAATTGGAGACAAAAAGCAGGATGCCATCAGACCCATAAGCGTTTTTGTTAATATTGAACGTATTCATTTAGCCACAGATACATAATCAGCAAAGTATAACCGCTAAGGTCAATGTTTATGCAACAGAAATGACATAAGTCACATATATTGTAGTGCATTTATACTACTATATACCATGAACTGGAAAAGTCGGAAGTAGAGGAAGTAAATTCCTCTTTCATCATATCATTCCTCTTTGCTCTTGTATGAGCTATTCCAAGATGCTGTTCCTGGATATATAATTGACTGAGTACATTTTATTTAGATGGGGGGGGGGGGGGGGGGTAAAGAGGAGGGAGGCAATAGGTACATTCAGACAAAATGAATTACATAAAATCAGGTTGAGTAAAAAAATCTAAATAGTTCAAATCTGCAATTCTACGATGAGAGCTGAGTGTGTTAAATTATATCAGATCAGAACATTTGGTAAGGCATTTTCTGTAACACAGAAACACAGTTTGTATATGGTTTTGGATTTAAAGTATTAAACTAAGTAAATAAATGTTAAATTTAATGAAGTTTGGCAGCTGCATTAATATAAAGCACCAGTCTTTACAGTTAACAGAATAGCCTTCACCTATCTGAACTTCTGAAAGGAATTTGATTCCATACTGCACAACATCCCTTTTTCTGAACTGGAGAGAAATGGGTCTGATAGAAGGAGTACTGTAAAGTACAACACCAAGTTGAGTGGTGCAGTTGACACACTGGGGACCTTGATGGGACTAAGAGGTAAGTCCACGAGAACCTGATAAGGTTCAACAAGGCCAAGTGCAAAGTCCTGCACCTGGCTTAGGGCAATCCCAAGCATAATATCTCAGGTTGGTTATTAGGAAAAATGTGTTCACAGAAAGAGCTGTCAAGCGTAGGAACAGGCTGCCCAGAGAGGTGGTGGAGTCATTGTCCCTGGAGGTTCTTTCGAGAAATTTTTTGTCACTGAAGGATAAGTACTGATGATACTGCTTGTCTCTTCTAAAAGTGAAATAAAAATTCAGACAATTCATTAAATTTTTGGCTTTACAGAGAATAATTTCATATTTTATCACTATTTGAAAGGGTAAACTTACTTGCAACTATCCTATTAATATTTTGCAACACTAGCAGATGAATTCTAAACTAGTTCACTGCTTTCAGTAACTGTTCTTTCCTTTGCCTTTCCAAGGGCAGAACCAGCTGTGCTGGAAATTGTGTGGATACTGATAGCACCTTTGTATAAATAAAAGGGAACTGCCTGCCCTACAGTGGGGATTAAAGCAGTCAACTGATTTCCAGTAAGTCTCCTAAACATCAATTAGATATTCTGTTATTTGTTTGTTTGTTTGGTTGGTTTTTGTCAGTCTTATTAATTTGTGACTGATTCAATCAAATTTTCTGTATTCAGTTAATAAACATCTGAAGCATCCAGTCCTCAGACTCAATATTTCTTTCCATGTGTAATTTAAAATATTGAGGACAAATTTATAATTTAACAGTGTTCTGAGCCAGCTATTAGCTCATGCATGTAACTCAAATGCTAAATTAGTTTCTTTTTTTTTTTTTCCTATGTTCATATGAAAGAATTTTACTGCAGTACAATTTGCAAGAAACACTGCTATCATGTGGACATATGCATACAAACAATACACTTAGGATAGCATTGATCAATAGGTTTTTCCTGTCTGAAATGTTAGGAAAAATAAATAAGCACAAAGTACGTAAGAGAATTGATGTGTTAGCTGATGAAATGTACATAGCACTTTAAATTGTGGAGTTTATTAGTAAATCCTAAATGCTGAATCAAATCTAAACATTCAAGCAAAATTGCATTCATTTTCTTAACTTTTATTGTGACTTCACTTTACTGAGGCCAAGTTTTTATCCAATAGATTTAAAAAGAAAACAAAGAATGTGGTCTGACTTGTAGTGCTATGGATTGTCGTATACAGATTATGGAAGCAGCAGCAGCACCATTTTGTTGCGGACCACTCTAAAGAATCTCAACAATCTACACATGCATAAAATGTCACAGCTGTTGCATCTGTCTTTACCCAAATATTTTTTCACCACATAAAATATATTTGGCATTGCACGAAGTGCCTTTAAATTAGCTGTTGGAAAAAGCAATGCAGCTCATTTATAACACAGTTTGCATTAAGTATATACCTCACTAACACTTATTTTAGTTTTCATATCAAAATTGTACTTGATCTAATTTGAGGAAAATCACAGATTAGAAAGTTGGAAATAGGAGCATTCACTCACTGGAATGTTTTCTTTGTACTGTAAATGGTACAGAGCTAATTAAAAACAAACAGGATTGCTTTAGCATCTAATACATTTAATTATTTGAAAATTTATGAACTTATTTTTATTTCTAAATAAGGTCTCTCGATGCAAATATCTACAGCTTCTCTGAGAACACATTTTCAAAGGTGGGAAAAAACAAGGTTTGGAAATCACATTAGTATTTCTGAAAATAACCTTGAACTGATGTGTTTTCCTAATAATAACGCCAATGTTTTCCACTGGGCATCAAGATTTTTCATTTCTCATCCAGAAATCACTGCCATACTCCATGCTATCCCATCATTGTTTCCAAATTGACAGTTTGCTTATTTTTCTCCTGAAAAGACAGTATTTTCATTACTTGAGTTTACATATTGGCTATAAAGCATTTTCAGTTATGTTGAATGTCAACTTTTTCTAAGTACAGAACTTTTTCTTCATTTCACCTCTTAGAAAACCAGTTTTAACAAATTTTAATATTCAATACATAAAATTGAATGGTCAGATGGAAGAGACTTGCTGCCATTAAATACCTGAAAGAAAAAGGATAAAAAGCAGTCTACAGGAAACTTGAACAGGTGATTTAATCTTCTTCACTTTTCCCCTTTTTGTTCAGGGTTATTATTGTGAAAAACCTTTTGTTTATTATGGTTTCATATCACAAATAGCTTAAAGCAGTCCCCTCAAACTGTTTTGTCATGGTCTGGGTTTGGTGAACCAGTGTTTCTTTCTAGAGTACTCATCTACTATAAGCAGTCTATCCTAGTTCAAATTTGGAATGACAGGGTTGGCTTATAACTATTTAATGTTAATCTTTCAGAGCTGAATGTACAGAACACAACTTCACCTGTTTTTGTTCTTTTATTTCTGAAAATGTACTTATACTGTTGTTTACTCAGAGAGTGTTTGATTTAGAAAACTAAATTATCAGCTAATGCTTCCTAAAGTTTGAAGTAAATGTAGCATTTTGACTCCTTGTCTTTTTATTACAAGATCAGTCTCAGCATGTTCTGGAAGTGTATCATTAAACTTTACAGACACAGCCATTTCAAATATTTCTTTAGGACTGTAGTACAAGAGGTGAAGGACAACATGACCTTGGGTATCTGTGATGTGAAAAAGCCTTGGAACTCACTATAACTACAGTGAAGCTGACTATTTGCTACACAAGGAGTGGCACATTCACAAAGAATAATGTTCTGAGACTCATCTTAAAGGAACTTGTTCATGCTTTGAGAGGCAGAACAGGATGAGAGACTGGGTCTGGGATCATGAGGAAGTCTGCATCACCTGCATACAGAAATGTGAAGAAATGAAGACTAGGAAGGATACAGTGAATTCAGGTAGAGATACTTTATTAAGAGGAGTATGGAAAAATAACACTGTCTGTCAAAGATTTGGTAGAGCACTGAGTTTCTTCTAAACCTTTATTAACTTCCTGACATTTTTGGTTCATGACATTGCTCACATAAGATGTTTTGTGGTATCTTTATTGAACTTCAGCTGCTGATCTGAAATGCCAGAGGTTTCCTTCAGACCAAATTACACGGATATTTCAAGTTTACTAAGACATCTCAAACATAAGTAGATATCAGTGCTTGAACACTGGAAAAAAGTATTTGAAGAAGACTGGTGGTATATATATATAGTCCATTTGCTCTTTCTCACTTATTTTTTTTTTCCTTTAAAAGCACATTTATCAGTACACATTAAGACTTAGATTTGGATAACTTACAAAACAATAAGCTAACAAAACAATCTTTAAAAATCTTCAGATGCTAAGAAGCTATACACTTTGTCATTGAGTCTTTGTCTCTTATGAACATGAACATTTTTCACTAGGAGTTTTTTCTCCATTTTGATGTTTGGAAAACTGAACTGTGAAGTGGCAAACAGTTGCGCATAACTAGTGCTAATTATTTGTATTTGAATAGATCTGGTCACAACACCTGTAAATGTTATTGCTTCAGTGAAAAGAGATCTGAAGATTTCACTGACTGTTTTTTTTTTGTTGTTGTTGTTTGTTTTGTTTTGTTTTGTTTTCTCAGCTATCTCTTCTATTCATTATTCTTTTTTCAGAATAAAATCCCTTCAAGGACAACAAGCAGGACCATAATAAGTGGCTTTGCTTGTCCTCTGTTGATGTCAAGCCACATAATGGTCTGTAACTAAGTAAACAGTTGGAAAACAGCACTTCAGCTTTGAAGCATAAAACTGAATTACACAGCATGAATTATTTGAGGATTGTATTTTTGCTATTGCTGTAAGCAGGGTAGGACTTGATGTTCAAACACTAGCACATGGTACTGTGTAGTGGCTAACATGCCCTCTGCTATGCTCCTGATTTTTGCCCCCTTGAGCTGAGACCAGGACAATTCCTAACAGACAGTGAGTGCATATAAGGGTGCTCTGCAAAGTGGAGGGAGAGACTTTAACACATGTATATTATGGCACCTGATGACTGAAAAGTGAACCCTGTGCTGTCTTGCTTTCAGATACAGATGGAGTATAAAAGAATCAGTGAGGCTAACTGAGGTTGCAAGTAATAAAGCATTTTATAATAAGCCTTTACAGAATCAGTATTTGGGTTTCTGTGCCAACTGCAAGTTTAAAAGGATTGTTTAAGGGAGGCTCATGAACAGAGTCAAAGATCAGTATTTGTCAGGCAATTCTTTCTCTGTGGTAACCGAGCCAATTTAATTGTGATCCCTTTCTTTGTTCAGAGCTAAGTCTTGTTTATCTGAAGACAGAAGATTGTAAAAGTTCCAAAGAATTTACTGTAGAAATGTAAAACATGATATACTCCCGTCATTACAATTAAGGAATGTTGTATACAACAGCAAATGCCGCATAAAGGAAATGATTCTAGGGCTTTAAATTTCTTTTTGCTATAAAATTTAATATAAATAAGTAACTTAATTAAAGCAAGTTATTGATAATTTAGTTAGAATGATTTATTGTGTTATCTTCAAATATATTAAATGTCTCAAGGACTAAAGGAAAAAAAAACCAAGAACTCTCCAATGTACTTGAAATATTCATGGGTGGTGGATGCACTTTGGGCTGTAATGGTTCTAGCAGCTGGTTACTACAGCTTCTTTCTAAACAGACTTGCTTTAAGCCGAAAATTTTTCTGTTTCATATAAAGACAAAGCTCTTTCAAACTGCTTCTTAAACTTAGGTACGCTGAATTAATGTAATCTGAATAAAAGTTGTAACTACATCTCAAGCATAAACCATTATGTCACATAAATGAGAAAAAAAGTATATCAGCAATTTAAACATCCAGTCACCTTTTTTCTTTCCTTGTTCCATCCATGGGTTATAAGCTGTGCTGTGCTACCAGTTCACTGAAGAGCATTCCTGTATAGCATTGTGCATCTTATCCTGCTTTCAGCACATGCTGCAAAAAAGAGTGAAGTTCAACTCCTGTTAAATTGCTACTTTTTTTCATTTGAACAATTAATTTGAGAAAAGGATAGAATTCAAAAACACATAGGTTGCTCCAAAAAGTAATGTCTCCTATTTATTTTTATGGAAACTCAAATACAAAGCACACAGTAATATTATTTGACAGAAATCCTAAGCTGGAGAGAACTATTTCTTAATATTCCCCACCATTAGCTCTGTATTTTCACTAGTGATAAATTGGAGCCTGCATGTCATGCTTGTATTTGCCTGCACCAGCAGAGGTGACCCACTGTTGCTGTCACTGCTGCTGAAATACAACACTTGCCACCTCACCATGTTCACACCCTCTGGTTGGTCTCCATAAAAGTCCAGCAAATGTCTGTTAATGTCATTGGGTGCAATTTTATCTTCATGGAGTAATTAACTGACATATCTTTGCTTTACACACACTTCCATGTCAGACACCATTTTGTCAAACTGCCCCTTTGTTGTCACAGAGCATCAAAATGTAATAAAATATTAGTGGAAAGGTTCAATATCTATTGTCCTACCACCATCATCTGCCTCTGACATTACAGGACAATAGAATAAAATAGGAGGCATTACTTTTGGAGCAGCCATTGTATAGATTTTGATTCAACAAAGTAAATATGAGTTTGATGTTGAATATACAGAGAGAGATTCTGAATCCTGTCTCATGTGGAATGTAAGATTACAGATTTCTGAATGATACGCATCTACCAGACAGATTTTCTTTCCCTGGTGCTTCAGGATGTAATCTGCAGCTAAAATGCAGCTGTGCAGGAGTTGACAGTACGTCTTTTATAATAGTAACTTTTTACTATCTGATTTGTGCTGCATTAAATCCTCTCAGCAGGACTGCCTTTAAAAATGTCAGAGTTAAATGAATTTATTAGAAAAATAATCAAATGAGATAGCAACTAATATGCTTTTAAAAAGCTACATAAATGGGTTTTGTTTACCTAGACATATTTTAGCTTTACTCTACAGTGCCAAATGATACCAGTGAAGTTCAGGAATAAAAAATAACATTTTCTTTCTCTTCCAGAAACTTTAATTATTACCTCTGTAAAGTCTGTTCAGTGAGAAAAAGAAAGCAAAACGCCCTGTTTAATAATAGAAGGTTTGTTATATTTTTGAGTTACATGCAAACCTCTTTCCACTAACTATAGGGAGCTGCTTAGAATAGAGTTTGCAGATGTCAGGTCCCTCATTCCAGTCTGTGCTTCTAAGGTTATATAAAGATCAAAAGCATTTAACCATCTTATTCTGTTTGCGTTTTTGTTCTTGTTGGGTCTGTGGTTACTGTTTCTTGTTGGTGGTCATTTCTTTGGTTTCTTTTAATGAAAAAGAATCATTTTCGTCCTGAAGGCCAGTTTAGATGACAGATGATGAGTTTTTGAATAATCTAATGGTCTATTCGTATCTTGCAAATGATTTTTTTTTTTTTGTCAGTTCTTCATCATTAGGACAGATGTAGAACAATTTGGCTGTTCAAACATGATTCCACAAGCTTCCTGAATAATTTCTTATGTCTACTTTCTCCCCATATACTTTCTCAGAAGATATTTAAGGATCTGAAAAGTCTGTAGGTCGGTTTCTATGAATACAAAATTCACCTATTATTATTTTAGTTTTTCTGCATAAACAGAAAATCCTTTCTAAATAGAACAATAAATTAAAAACAAACAAACAAACAAAAAGTTGTTGAGATTAGAACAGCAATTCAGTATCTGCAAACTGTAACCTATGTATCAATACAGATATGTCAGAACAGTCTTTGAAGTTGCAAAACAGATTCTCCTATTAGAATAATACAGTACTTACTGTAAGAAAACTACTGAGGACTTCCTGAAAATTTTAAAGAATATTATGTAAGTACGGATTTAAATGCCTGTTTACATGGAGCAGTCGACATAAAGATAGGCTGAGGGAGTTGGGTTGGTTTAGTATGGAGAAGGCTCCAGAGAGACCTCATTACAGCCTTCTAGTATTTGAGGGGAGCTTATAAAGAGGAGAGAGACTAACTTTTTACCTGGTTTGAAAGTGACAGGACAAGGGAAAATTATTCTAAACTAAGAGAGGGGATATGTATAGAAAAGTCTTAACTTAGTGGATGCTGAGGCACTGGCACAGCTGCCCAGAGAAGTTGTGGTTGCCCCATCCCTAGAGGTGCTCAAGGACAGGTTGGATGGGGCCCAGGGCAGCATGATCTGCTGGGTGGCAACCCTTTCCACAGCTGAAATTTTGGAACTAGATCATTTTAAATTCCTTTCTAAGCCAAGCCACTCTGTGATTATATTGTTTCAGAAAAAGTGTGTATAGGCATTCATAACTGTACAGTATAGGCATATGTTCAACACACAATTACTTTTTCATCTACTATTAGTGATTTTTTCTTCATATTTATATGAATGCAGGTTTGAAAAACTTTTTCAATAAGAGTTTTTAAACTCTTATTTTATCTAGATTCCTCCAAAATGTAGGGTTTATTCTCTACCACTTAGCTGGGCATTTTCCATACCAAATGAGTAGATAGTGACACACTCCAGAAAGCAATTCACTCTCTTTCTAAAATAGGCAAATTGCTTTCTGGACAGAGTTGTCTCTTTCCATTGACTAAACACCAGTGTACACGGAAAACACTAAAATACTTTGGTGTTGTTTTTTTTGTTGTTTTTTTTTCTTAATTGCCTCACTGCTATATTTTCCTCATTTATCTTTCTGTCCTGCACACAAATTGTAGGTGATATATTAAAATGTTCCTCTGCTGCATTTACCATGCACAGCTTTTGTCAGTTACTCTACATATTGATTAACATGCTTTCTCTCACTGGCTTCACAAACTGAAATCACAGTACGTGATACCTTTCCTGATTTTGAATTCTTTTTCTAAGTTCACAGTGAATGGCCAATTTGCCAGCTTTTGCTATGTGAAGCTCAAGTACACAATAGTAATTTCTTTGGAACTGTGTTAAACGGATCAGTCTACTTAAAGCTAAAAGAGCAGTGTGAGTCTATAGCATCACCTGTTTCCTAATTAAGCTACTAATGATGGCTTGCTGCTTTTTAAACTTGGAAGATTTGCCCCCCACACCAATGCTACCCATTTCCACTTATCATTTCAACAGTGGGTCTTATCCCTGGGCCACCTATGTGCATTCATTCTACAAAAGAAGAAGTATACAGAAAATGAATATATATTGGACAGAAACATGCAGAATTACATCTTTATAAAGCACAGATATCCTTTTTTTTTTTTTTTTTTTAGAATTTTCTGTGTATCATGTAAATGAGGTTTGTGTAGAATCAGCATAGTAACATTTTATATATATTTGTGATCAATGTAAAATACCAAAAAAAGAAAAGAAAAAAAAGAAAAGAATTCCAGGATGTATATGTTACATACATTTTATACATACTATATTATCTTTATGCTTTCAGAGATCTTCACTTTGTCTCCTCTGATGACTTTGTAAATCTCAGCTTTGTTTTGTGCAGGCTTTCAGAAGTGCAATAGAGTGACCCTTGGGGACTGGTTAGCTAAAACTTATAAATCACACATGCTTATGAGGTTTCCCTCCAGATATTCACCAGAGAGCATTCAGCTTTGTCTGCAGAAGTACTTTGAAAGAATAGCTGATCAAGTCCAGTCAAGAGATTCTTTATGAGTTTGTGATGACATAACATTAAATTAGGGGACTTCAGAGAGATCCTGGACTGAGTCTGGGGTCTTTTTAGGCTTTGAGAGACAAGACAAGGATGAAGTAATCAGACAGTTCTCTAATTTCTGACTTTTAGCTTGGAAAATGGATTTTATGAATACAGATTATTTCTCAAGATCTAAACCTGATAATGATTATATTAGCTTAAAAAACAAGAAGATTCTTTGATAAAGCATATTCTTAGTGGAGAAATTGTTTGTTACCGGTTTCATCTAATGGTCACCTTTAGGTAACTGAAATAGATAGGTGACAAACAGTGAAGGAAAGGGTGAAAGAAAAAAAACACAATCCTACTCCTCACATCTTCTGCTTCCTGCCCCTTTCCCATCCAATAGGTTTCCCTTGCTGGAGGTTTCCACTGATCCCTTCCTGCTCTCAGCACTAGAAAGACGTGTGCTTTAACCCTGAGGCCACTAAGGCAATTCAGATCTGACAGCAACACTTTTATACTGAGTAACCTCTTGACAAAGCAGACTGGTAATAGCCTGGGGATAAGCGTGAGGTATTGATACACATTATATTTCCATCTGTTTGCTGAGAGCAAACTATTTGTTTCATTCTTTTATGAAATCATCTCACTTCATAACTTTGTAAGTATTAAAATGAGATGCCAATATGTTTGTAATTTTTAACTCATTTGATTGTATTAGGCAATGTCTAGACAAAAAAAAAAAAAAAAATCCACTTTTACAGTGGCTTGTTCGGAGTTACAATAGTTCAGTAATTGTTTTAGCATAACTGTAGGATCATATAGCTTTTTTGAGGGTAACGCTATTAAGCTTCTACTAACTGATTTCAAATAAAGACATGCTATTGCAGCTTCTAAAAGTATTAATTTCAGGATCAGTGTTACTAGTTTTCATTCAGATTTTTTAAAAATAAATGTAATATAAATATAATATTAATATTAAACATAAATATACTTCTTATAATTATTGTGTAACATCTAGAAGAGAATTAAAAATGCAGAGCAGCTGAGTGGAGAAGTATTATAGGATTTTCTATATTGAGAGGGGCAAAGAGATGTGATGATAAAATTGTATTTGAAATTTATTATTAGAGTTGAAATATATATATATATATCACACATCATAATGCATGGAAATCAGTACTGGAGAAATCGAACTGCAAAGCAAACTCTGATAAATAACTAGTCTCTATTGATGTTATGATATGAGAAATTTGGGATTTAAAGAAGATATGAAGTAAAGAGGCAAATCCAGTATATACTCAAAGCACGTTGCTCAGATGTTATTAATGTATAAATAGTGATAAACTTGCTGGAGATAATCTTCATTTCCTGAAAGCCCAGGTTTCAACTTTTGATGCATCTCTGAGAAAAAGGAAGGTCTACAGCAGAACAAGAGCATTAGTAGAATTAGTCAGGCTTGTTTTATTAGAAGAGTGCTTGCAGATGCAGCAGTGATGTTTGTATCAATGCTATAAGGATTCAGCATTGTCATGGATTCACACTGAAGCCCAAAGTAATGAAACTGCTTTTGAGGGGTTTCCTTCTGCAAAAATCAGAATCCATCATAATATTTGATGTTTGTATGTGAGTGAATAGTAGTACAGAGAAGGAACAAACCTTTCATATTAATTTAATTCATGGCAAATTTGCTATTTCATTTCCCTAATCATTGGGATTTTGAAAAGAATCTGGATCAGTCATGAGCTCCTTAAGGCCCTCCAGTTCTCTATTAGCATGACCTAGGGACTACTATAGCCATACTCTATCCTTTTCTCTAAGAAAGGTGTATCGGCTGTGAAATGACAAAGAGGCCTGTGTACACTTTCACCTACCCAGTACATGAGAGAGGAATGGCAGGCTGCATAAAATATCTTCACAGTGAAAGGAACATGGAGAATTCTTACTTGCAGATCTGACAGGGCAAATAAAAAATCTCTGAAAGAAGAAAGGAGTAGGTAAAAATAGCGTATGCCACTGCAGATTAGACAACACCACTGAATGTTTCCCAGAATAGCATAAGAAAGCCACAATTCTTTACAGACTGCAATCTCAGACAATAAAACAGGCAGAGCCTTAATAAGTTGATATCAACCTTATTTTGTATTTACTGAGATTTTGTATTTACTGACAGAGATTTAGAATAAACTCTTCATTTGTGAAAGCATTTTAAAATATTATCTGTAAAGCAACACTTAGTTTATACATGTTTTAAAAATAAGAAGTATTGTAATGAGACAAGATCATCCGTAGTAGGGTAGTCATTGATCTTTGCAGTTTCTTTAAACTAAAGATGATTCTCAACAATTTACTTACATTTATTACCATTACTTCCCATAAATGGTCCCTTTGAACAAATATATTTCTTTAGCCTTTCTTGAGTACAGTATTATATGTGGCCATGTATAATGCAGCACTGTTTGCCTAACCTCTCCTTGTCTGCTTCTGTTGCATTTTTATTGGAAAGTTTCCAAAAATCTTTGTTAAATAATGTTCACAATAGTATGAACAGAACACTTGAGCTTTGTTGGAGTACTGGTTAGGAAACATGCATGAATAACATTGCCTGTATAAAAACATGTCAAATATAAAACTGAATAAAATAAAATTTGTGATTATAGAAGAACAAAGTTACTTAGTTGAAATCCCAGATGTAAGAAAATCACACAGTCCATGAAGCAGAATGTGCTCCCAGCACAAACGAGAATGCAGTGTGGTATCCAAGAGTAACTGCAGGGTCACAGTTTTTGGAGGAGCAGTCCAACAGCAAAACATGAGTGGAAGAAGGGAAATAAGTGGATTCTAACTCATCATGCAGTCAATTGTTAGCGAACAAGATACAGAAACAATGGTCAGCCCAGGATTGTTGAATTGTGTAATAAATTGATCAAGATCAGACTGCAATTCAAATAACAGATAATTTTTCATTAATCACTTAATGACCTTTTCAGCTATTCTAAGAATATCCTCACTTAACATTCTTCAAACAACATGCACGTCTCAAATCAGAACTTTTCTTAGACATCCTTCATATGTTACTGCATCCAGAAGAGGAGAGAGGATTCCTATTTATCTATCCAAGAAGTAAGCAGCTAATCTAGTCTTATCTAAGCTCTGAGATCCTCTGAAACAGTTGTCATGTAGAAGCTCTTTATGATGCATTTCAGCAAACACATACAACAATTCATATGGATAACTACCTGGAGATGCAAACGCATCTTCTCATGAACAGAAGAGAGATGATGTGGTTAATTTAGATGGGGCAGCTAACTCAAGTACAGTCAGAATAAAATAGAGAATGAAACTCACCTGAATATTTGACCTTTCAGTGTCTCTACTGTCTGGCTGAATGCAGGAAGTTGTCATTTTTCATCTCTACAATATAACTAGGATACTGCAGAGGTCATTGCTGCGAGGTCGTCATTATCTAAAGGAGAATCTATTGTACATTAACTAACAGAACAAGTTCCTGCTTTTTCATGTAATCATAACTCAAGAATAAATAAAGGATTCATTCCTCACTGGGGATACAGTCTTCCAATACTTTGAGCCAAGAAAAAATCTATCATCTTCTCAAGAGCTTAAAAAAGTAAGAAACGATCTATAGAGTTTTGTACATTTTGGTTTTAAAACAACTATGGAAAAAGCAAGAAATGTGTCCAAAAGACCAATACAGTAGTCTAGACAGGAAATACCTAGGGCATGAACCATTATTTTGGCCCTTGATAAAGTAAAAAATTCTGAATTGTTGTGATAGTAGGAATATTTAATGTGAGTGATCTGGCAGTTGTACCAGTAGGAGTAGCAACATTTAGAGCAGTGTGAAATCACCCATTCTTAAAGATGAAGCATGAATTAGGTGTGAAGAAATGAGTCTGAGAAAATCTCTTTGACATTCTTGGAGCTGAGAATTCCCCAGTGAGTGGAAGCCAAACCATGTTATAACAGAATTATAGAGCTTTATACATCTGTGCACACTCATTTTACCCAGGTGTGAACTGATTAGAGTAGAGCAAATATATCTTCCATTGGAAAAAATAAAAATTAAAAAATAAAAATAAAAAATGTGTTTAGTATGATGGAATTGCTTTCTAAGTGTGCATTTAACTTATTAAGAAAATAATAAATGTTTCAAAAATTTTAAGGGTCTCTGATATATCTTCCTAAGATTTTCTTTTTAGTTTCTTAGAAGATCAAAGTTTTTAAAAGCTTGAAACAAATATTTGTTTTCAACAAAGCTGTGTTTAAAAAAAAATAATAAATAAAATGAATCTTCTTTCTTCAATTTCACTTTCTTAGAAATCTTAATTCAGAGAACTTTTAGAAGTTTGAAAATGACTATATATAACTTATATGAAAGATATGTCTGACTAAAGAGATCTAAACACTGTATGTCACTATTTTACTAGCCTCCTTTTATGAATAGCAAGTAGAAACAAGTAGACACTTTTTTGTATATATGGAAGTGGAAAAGGAGATACAGCAAGTACCAGTGCAAACACTGTGAGCAGCATTATTCACTACTTATTTTGTATTTAATGAATCTTGCCTCATTAGGACTGAAATAAATTTTCTGAGGAAAGATCACAGTAAACGTAGTTATCAAATATACATTTTGCAGCAAAAAATAATTGGACATTGGCCAGAAATTTCTAAGAAAATACCAGTGTCCAGTGTGTATACATGGACATCTGTACAAATAGTATCCCTGTAAACATTAAGGCTAATACTTGGTATTGGAGGGGTATTTATTTCAAAACAATGGCACCTCATGGTTCCATATTCATTGATAGTTGTTTTATATACTGAAAAGCAATAATCTGATCTAGGCCTGGTGTGATTGCTTGGTTATATTTCTGCTATGGCATGCGTTCTGTGCCAGAGCACACCATCTGGTGCTTGGGCTGCCTTTGTGTAGCTGCAGAACAGATGATACTTGATCTGATCCTGAGTCTGCCAGAACAAAGCTGACCTACCAAAATATTTAGAAAAAATTAAAAGCAGCAGCATGAACGTATACCAGTTCTGTAGTTAGTAACATGTGCCTTCAGCTCTTTTGATATACTACCAGAAACTTGAAGATTGTTTTATTTTCTTTGAGAGATTCTTTATGTTTTCTGGGGGGACAGGGAAGGGGGGGGGGGGGAAATAAATAGACGTTCTCTTATGCTGAGCTTCCTGGTGCCTGGTATGACTCTATGGTTTGGATTTTGGATGAGAGTAAGTCTGATAACATACCAGTGTTATAACTGCTGCTGAGCAGACTTTATGTCAAGGACTTTCCAGCTTCCCATACTCCAGTGAGGAGATGGGAGTGCACAAGGAGAGGGGAGGCCATAAAACCAGGAGTTGACCCAAACTGAACAAATGGATATCCCATACCATATGGTGCCAGGCTAAAACAGAGAACTAATGGAGCTGGCTTTGGCAGATGCCACTGCTAGAGGACTGGCTGATCAATGAATAATTGCATTGCTCATAAACTGCTTTATTTATTGTTTTTGTTGTTGTTGTTGCTTTCTTTTAGTTGTTTTTGTTTGTTTGTTTGTTTGTTTTTTATTGTTACTATTTCATTTTCTTTCTTCTTTTCCTTTTTATTAAACAATCCTTATCCCAACACATGAGTTCTTGTGCTTTTCAGTTTTCTCCCACTGAGATGGAGGAAGCAAATGTCTGTGTGGTGTTTAGCTGTCTGCTGAGTTAAACCACAATAAAGCAGGAAAGGACAGAATACTCTTGATCTAACTGAACTATATTTTAATCCAGTGGAACAATCAAGTGTAAGCTTCCAGCTAGATGCATGTCCAAAGTAAGGAATTCAGATTTGAAACCTGGACTTGATATCTTAAACATGAACTCTTCCTGAGCTATACCAAGATTTCCTAGAGATTAGGAGATTAGGGGAAAATTTAGATTTTCACTTGGGTCTATCTCCTTCCCTTAGAGGTTTTAATAAAAAAGAGATTAGTGTTTTATTCTTTGCCTGCTGTTTTATTTTTACTATTAATATTTTTACCTGTCTTTGTGTTTCTGGCTTTTGTCTATGAGCAGATAACAATGTCCTGAAATTTCCTGGGAAGGTTATGCTTTATTCAGCTATTTCCTTACACTGCTTTGGAAGAGAGCGTTTGCTTCAGTAAGGACTGCAGAATAAGAACATGAAAAGCTGAAAACACACCTGCAGCTGGTGGATGCAACCTCATTTCCTGGAGTTTATAGATGAAAGAGTTCTGATTTGTTCTAGCTGACCCCTCAAACCTGTTAAACCTCAGTTGCATTAATTACACATAATTTCAGTTGTTCTCAAAGGAGAGTTGCACAGCATGCTTGGATTTGAGATCTTGCACTGCAGAACAATGCAGGGACAGATCACAGCCAGATAGAATAGGAAATTAAAGAACAGGTGAAATCTCTACAAAACATGTCCACCTCAATCACATCAAAAGTCATTAAAATTTTCTAATTTTTAAGCAAACACATTAATTTCCTTCCCTTTAATTTATTCTTCTAGTGTTTGACTGATTTATACTGAAGACCCTTTTAAAAGATGGAAACATCTATGCAATCACTTTTTTGAAGTGGACATAGCTGCGAAGCCCAGCTTCTGTTAGCAGCTGCCCATTTATTTCCACCTTTTCCTCCTTTCTGTCATGTTTATTTAAATGTTTTAATGAACTTGATTTTAGAACCTACATATAGCCATATGTTGTGGCAAGCTAGAATTACTCTTCAGGTCATGCACTAAAGAGTTTGGTCCACTGAGTATGGTGGTTAAAGTCTCTGAAATCTAATCCTACTTTTGCTCTTTCAAGCCTTGCATGGCTGACAGCAACTCAGCAGTAACGAAAGGTCAGCTTGGAAGTCAAAGACTTACAACCTCTAAGTCTCGTTTGTCTGGAGACCACAGAAGTCTTATTTCTTTCCGAATACTTAAAAATGAGAAGACCTATTCAAGAAACCACCTGCTTTTTAAAAAGTTTCGCATTCAGTTTCCTTTAAAAATAGAAGTCAGACATAATGGAACAAAGAAATAAGTCGAAATTAATTGCCAAAAAAATTGTCACTATAAACAGATCTATGGTCATTTAGGATAAAAGCTCAGTGAAGTAAACTCAGTGCTCAGAAGTTTTCCAAATGGCTTGAGGTGTAGTCTTTTACTCTAGGTACTGCACACATTGTACTAGTGGTGGCCCATGTGCTTATTTTGTCTTAAGCTTGAGGTTTCATTCCTGTTCTGAATAGCACCAACAGAATATTACAGCAGTCCTAAAGTCATTGATGCAGCTTTGCTAGCCAGTGTGTTTCAGAATGGAGTTGAGACTCCTTACGTCTACCATCTTCTTTGTCCATTTGCTTGCAGAGAAACTGTAAGGTCAAAAAAACTTGAAAAGGGTATGCAAGATATTCATGCAAGATATTCTTTCACATTTAACTTATATGTAGGCACATAAGTCACAACCCTTTGAAATTTAGCATAATATTACATACAAGATCAGCAATAGCACTAGATGAGATCCTCATTTTTACCAGAGAGAAATATAAGGACTTGAAAATTTTAGTCTTTGCTCTTTTATCCTGATGATTTGTAAATCTCTATGCAGAACCAGAGACATAAGAGAAGAGATGCACACATTCCTTCTGCTCTTCCCTTGAAGCTCTACACACACCTGAGGATAGAAAACTGTTCTTGTAAATTTCTACTCAACACATTAATTTTCTCTATGGTATATGGAAGTTGGATTTAATTCTCAGCATTTACTGCAAAAAATTTTGTATGTGGGGTTTTGCCAGAACAGCGTATTTGTAAGTAGCTTGAAATAAATAAACAGATAAAATAGATGCCCTTGTATTTTACTGTTACTCTTTTGTTTGCACAGAATACTCAGAGCAATATATCCTTTCCTACTTTCTTTTCATTTCTATTTCATTCACACTACATTTTAAACCATGAGGGAGGAAAATAATAGAAGTTTGAAAATTGAAACAGCTGTACCAGAATCAGAACAATGCCATGGTTCATTTCAGTTTTTATTTCAGATAAATTTAACACTCTTGCTCTCTTCCTCTGGCAGCTTAATATGGAAATTGTTTAGTTTAATTATTATAAATGATCCTGTCAAATAGAGAAAATCACCGTGGCCCAAATAAATCACGACA
Source organism: Coturnix japonica (assembly GCF_054131305.1). Taxonomy (NCBI): domain Eukaryota; kingdom Metazoa; phylum Chordata; class Aves; order Galliformes; family Phasianidae; genus Coturnix; species Coturnix japonica. Next base: position 9,507,125 of record NC_140663.1, read on the forward strand.
GTATTACAGATTCTTAATTAGAACAAATCCCTAGTCTCAATTAAAAATGAATGTCTGTATCAAGAATCAAAGAAGCTTTTATTCCTCACTCATATTTATATTTGGGAAGGCATCTGGTCTATTTTAAGTGTGTGTTTTTTCAATGTTAAAGAGGGTGGAATCTTATAGTTCAGTTCTATAAACTGAGTCTTTCCCTGTGAGACTCTAAGAAATGATCTTGTTATGAACTTCTTGGGAAAAGACTTATGGAGGTGCAGGGAATCATTAAAATTAAAGGCAAGGGACATGTATACTCAGGGTATGTGCAAGGACAAAGCCAAAATAAGTACATACTGTGTCCAGTGGTCTGCAATGAGAGGACATTGCAGCTCTACTTCACCTTCTTAGATTTGGCCTTAGGTTTACATGTTGCAAGACTACAATAAATAAATAAATAAATAAGAAGAGTTTTCAGAAACATTTTTTGATAGGGTAAAAGGTTTGAAAGTGTGAAAACAGACTGGCAAGCTTAAAAATATGAGGACAGATATACAGACGAACACACATAGACAGATGGAGTTCCTCTGTTCTTTTATTTTCAATAGCTAGAAACATTGCTTCAATGAAGAGCTCTTGGAATTCCTTTTCTTCATGGGAAAATATAAATCTGTAAAGCAGAACAGAATCATTTATGGGGAAAAATAAGAAGAAAAAGAAAAGAAAAGAAAAGAAAAGAAAAGAAAAGAAAAGAAAAGAAAAGAAAAGAAAAGAAAAGAAAAGAAAAGAAAAGAAAAGAAAAGAAAAGAAAAGAAAAGAAAAGAAAAGAAAAGAAAAGAAAAGAAAAGAAAAGAAAAGAAAAGAAAAGAAAAGAAAAGAAAAGAAGAAAGAAAGAAAGAAAGAAAGAAAGAAAGAAAGAAAGAAAGAAAGAAAGAAAGAAAGAAAGAAAGAAAGAAAGAAAGAAAGAAAGAAAGAAAGAAAGAAAGAAAGAAAGAAAGAAAGAAAGAAAGAAAGAAAGAAAGAAAGAAAGAAAGAAAGAAAGAAGGAAAGAAGGAAAGAAGGAAAGAAGGAAAGAAGGAAAGAAGGAAAGAAGGAAAGAAAGAAAGAAAGAAAGAAAGAAAGAAAGAAAGAAAGAAAGAAAGAAAGAAAGAAAGAAAGAAAGAAAGAAAGAAAGAAAGAAAGAAAGAAAGAAAGAAAGAAAGAAAGAAAGAAAGAAAGAAAGAAAGAAAGAAAGAAAGAAAGAAAGAAAGAAAGAAAGAAAGAAAGAAAGAAAGAAAGAAAGAAAGAAAGAAAGAAAGAAAGAAAGAAAGAAAGAAAGAAAGAAATGTAAGAAAGAGATGTTTATTTAACTAAAATAGACAAAATGTGTGGTTTTATTCTTCCTGCAAGTACTTAAACATATGGACTTTTCTGAATAAAATTTCTTGAAAAACTTTCCTTGGGGTAATCAGCTTCATCTACAAGTCCTCATACAAAGGCATGTTTATCACAAATCATTACCGTCACATTGTTTTAAAAATAGTTCTTCCACTAGAAACATCCGTTCACCTATTCCTAGTTTGATCCTAAACTTCATCAGTGAAATCTTTATGGCTGAAAGTAAAGAATTTACTAAGTTAAATAGGAAATTGGTACTATATCTATGTCATATTCTGAGTAACCTGAAGAAATGTTCAGTATAATATAAATGGGCAAGAAATAGGCAAGACCACACACGAATAAAATGAATAGAATATTCCCCAATATTCTACAAGATATACCTTTGTTCTAGGCCACACAGCCAGATCAGTCATCTTTTTATAGTTGTCTCTGATCTTCAAATGCAGTTCTGGACCAATAGCTTAGAAGTCTTACTGTAACCAAGAAGGTAAATTGGAAGGAAAGACGAGGGAGGAATGCTGGTCCTAAAATGTTGCACATTCAGGGCTCGCCTACAGGTTTACAACCCAGAACAATATCAGAGATAAAACTATAATCTTTATGAAATTGAGCAACAAGCTTGGATCTCTTGGTGTGTTTTTTTTGGTTTTTTTTTGGTTGGGTTTTTTTTTTTTTTTTTTTTTTTTTTTTTTTTTGAGGTAGTGGAGGACAATATATATCAGCTATGATAATTTTAAAAAATGCATTGTGTCTTGCTGGTTGACATAGATAGGCTGGAAGTTAAAATTTGGTCTGCACTGTGAAATTATCCATTGTTTTAAAATTCTTAATTAACTTTTTCCTGATATAAATACACAGACCTTATTTTAATTACTTACATTTCTGATCAGCTTATATTTCTGATCAATTCTAACAACAACAATAACATATTATCTCCTTTGGAATTATTGACTCAGTCTCTACCATGAACAGATACATTTGCCTTAAACACTCAGCAGGCATACCGTTGAAGAAGGAAAATTTACTTTTTGTGCTTTTCACCACGGAGGTGTACTCTGACTACCTACAAAACTGTTTTTATGAAATGCCTGTGCCACTCTCCGGGGCTGTCACATCCGAGGTCTTTATCACACAGGAGGAAGCCAAATAGGGAATTGTGTTCGGACTGTGTGCTCTTTGCAGCCAAGTCCCCTCTATCTCATATGCCAGACTCTGGAAACCTTAGGTAGCAGCTGATATTAATGTGAAATATGTTCAGATTTGGGGACAGTGTAGATGAATGTGACCCAAGAGATATTTGGACTTTGATCTCAGCTTTCCAGCCATTGCACACCAGAGCATGGAGATTACCCTGGAAAAAATCTGCAAAGCAGGCAGAAAATAGTGAGATAGGAATGACGCTAGCAGATCTACTGGAGAAGTTAAAGTAGGCCACACTGAAGACGGTGGATCTTGAAACCAGCATGGGCCTTGAAACTACAGAAGTCTTCCCCTGACCTTTTGCAATCCTCAGTCTGTTGATTTATCTCAGTATGTAACTTCATCTGCTTTGTTAACATCAGCCAATAGCCACACTAGGTAGATCAATACATGCATTGTAACTTCCTGTATCTTCCACAGATGTGATCATAATCACATACAATGTATTGCTTGCATTGTGTCACAGACAATAATCAGCTATTAACCTATCATAAAATAAATACATAAATAATAGAAAGCATAAGGCATTTTTTAATAATAAACATAATCTAAAACAGAAAAAGATCAGAACTCAGCCGTAGAGATATGTGATTACTCCCATTTAGGATAAGAATCTTGGCGTTTCTCTGACGTTTTCAGATAATCAAGCAATCCAAACTGAACCACCAGCAGAAGCAAACTAAGCACCACTGGTTTAGATGGTTGCTTTGATCAAAACAGACTCTTTTATTTTACTGTCCTGAAATTATCCCTCATCCTGAGCTTCACTTGAAGTAATTAGCTGAGGCTTATTGATTTCTTTATACAAATACATTAATCTAGGCACAGCAACTATCAGCATATCACTTGTCAGACCCACTTGAATAAAACTCACACATAGTACAAAAGAGGGGGTTGTGACTGAGGCTTACTTTGGCATGAAGAGTAGAAATCAGTGCTGCCATGTACGTGGTGAACCACAAAACTTATCCTTGTTATTCTTGTCTTCTTGTCATTTCTTGATTACACATTTCAGGACACATTGTGGTAGGTCTATGTGAGGAAGGCGGGCAATGTGGAAAGAATGAAAGAAAAGCATCTTCACCCATGGTTGAGGATGTGTTCAGGAACCATTTCTGGGCTTAACAGAACATAGTATAAGTGGAAACAGCTACAAACAAGAAAGATGAATGAGCTTTTACAAAGCAATAAGAATCCTTAAATCTAGTTCAGCCAGTACCCAGACCCTAACTGTGAAGGTCAAATCATGGGCATTTTCGGTTTTAGCTGTGGGGTTAAGGGTCCAAGAGAGGTGGTGCAACATAGAGTCTCTGCTGCATTTGCAGCACTAGAGCTCAGATTAAAGTCTCACACTGACCATTTAAGCCTTTGTTCATGCTTCCTGCCAGCATGATACACTTTCATGGCAAGGTTAATCACTTTCACTGACAATGTCAAGTGTAATACAGGCTCTTGGTCTATCAGCCTGCAAGTCAAATAGACAAGATATAGGAGATCAGGAAGTAAGACAAATCTGTAGCTTCCTCTAGCAAAGTCTGTACTCAATATCAAGTTCCTTTATGTGTATGTCTCCCAGCTGTATTCATCATGTGAAGAGTCAAACCATAAGTGTTGTTTAATTTATGGATTTTTTAATTTTTTTTTTTTTTACTGGGAAAGAAGATTCCTGTGAAAGACACATTATACCTGATTTGCTCCCAGACAGATAAAAAGGCAGAACCTCTTGACGGTGTCACTCCTCCTGGTGACTACACAACCAGATGAACAGGTGAGCACAGCTTTAGGAGAGATGGCAAATGTGGGGCCACATGCTCTCAAAAGTCATGGCAACTTTGTCACTGCTGTTCCAGCCTCCCAGCAGGGGAAGGAGCAGCTCCATGGTGGCAAAGCCTGGAAGAGAGCCCAGATGCTGATGTCAGATTTTTGGAAGCACAGTTCCTGATAAGCAAGAGACCTCCAGGTTTGGAACTGGAAAGAAGAGGGGAAAAGGTTTCCTTCGAGCTTAATCTCGTTCTGTTTCTGGAAAGAGGTATATTCGCCAGGGAATTTACACATTTAAAGTCTGTTTTCAGGAACAGATGGAAAAAAAATGTTCACTGAGGATAAAAAAATATCTGGAGAAAGAAAGGAATAGACAAGCAGTAGTGAAAGAGTCCTTATGAAAGGTCATTTATTAGAGAGAAAGGGAAGGCTGAGATCAGAATCATGATCTTAACAAGATCCAGTCCAGGGTGGTATTTCTTAATGGAAAACTTCTGACAGATCGCAAAGGGAAGCAGTCTGAAAACTCTGCTTCCCAAAGGCCCTCATGTGATTTTGATTTGAGAGCATGAACAGTGCTGAACCCAAATGGCAGGACATCTGCTGACTAAAGCCTAAGAGAGCGCTTTCAATTTCCAGTCATTTCTCAGTTGCAAAGAATTTCCCCATCGTTTGTAACATTTCTGTTAACCGTTTCTCCTCCATATTGTAAAAATATGTGTCAATGTAAAGTTTTATGGGAAAAAAAAAAAAAAAGAAAAAATCATGAACACCTCCAGGGCTGGTGGCTCCACCACCTCCCCAGGCAGCCCATTCCAGTGCCTGACCACTCCTTCAGAGAAGCTTTTCCTAATAAACAATCTGAACATCCCCTGCACAAACTGAGTCCATATTTCTATGACAAATAACGATATTCAAATTTTGTTCTATATTGTGGTTCCAAAAGTGATAAAATTAGGTTGCATTTCACATTCATTTCAGCATCTACATTGTGCTTTAGTCCAAATATATGCACATTATATGCTGACATTTTTAAGCTGTAAATGACATACAAGTGCCAAATTTTGTAAGAAAATTATGAAGCACAATGGTTGTAAGTGTTAGCAGCACCTATAAGTCACTGCATCCAATATCAGAACATGCTGATGGTGTGCTCTGCTGTTTTCTGTTTCATGGAACACTGGTGGTTTCAAATTAAAGAAGAAAGTAAACAGTAATCTTCAACTTTGGTATTTTTTAATGATCGTAAAACTGAGTAACTGCAGCTTTCCTACTGGCTGCAGGCATGGTCAGATCTGACACTTCCAGCAACAAGTGTTTTTGCTCTGCAGATCTAGGGCACACGCACCGACCTTCTTCTATCTTTGTCTCCACACCTCCTGCTTTTATTACCTTGGGACCAGATTCATACAGAAATTATGATTCATAGAGGTATCATTTAACAAGAGAAACAACCAGTGTCTGTGAAGTCAACAGATGGATCTTATTTACACTGGTGTAAATCAGTGGTATGACTCTAGGTGAGTGGAGTAAGTAGGAACATAGGAAGTAGTAGGATAATCTGGATCACTTTATCCATGGCCGTGCTTACTTAAAAGCAAACAACTGTCAACTATCAGTGACAGTACATTTTCTGATATAGTCTCATTAAGTTCAGAGAGAAGGACAAAGAGAATGAATAACAATAATTGTTGCCCACTCCTCTCTTAGGGGAAGTCCAGACACACACAGCTTTATCATCTTCCTGAAGTAGAGTATTTGTTTTTAGTTAAGCTTCCTCAGAACTAAATGTTCTAAATGAGATGGGAGAACATCCTTGTCTTTACAGAGAGGCAAAAGAATCCTTCACAGCAGACCTGATTTCCTTGCACTCAGCAGAAGTGTTCCTGTGTAATAGTTACACAAGTGTAGCATCTGATAGGAAAGGGCCCTCCCCTGGGACCTACCTGGTGCTTTAGGGAATTACTGCAACATACCTCAAAAATCCACTTTTCTCACCAGATTGTCAAAAAGACCCACAAACGTGACTACAGTAATGACTACAGTAGCAACTGTGGTGGTGGTGCTCAGGCAAATCTTTTGCACATTTTCACAACTGTTACATGTTGTTTACTTACTTAATAAAATATTTCTGCAACATAAAATTTCTAACAATAAACTAAAGAAAACACAAGTCTGTAGTTGTCATATTTTTCATGTTAACCATTATCAAGGATTTTGGCCTAATTTACACTAAATCATCGATTTATAAGAAAGCATCTGCTTACCAGCTGCCAGCTGGCTTGTAGCTGCCCAAACTAATCACACTGACCCCAGCTGGAACAGGGATGACCTCCATCAAGTTGAAGAGTTGATTCCTCCAGTGCATACAGATTCAGCAGTAGTTTTGAACTATAACCTTACAAATGCATTCTCTGCCTCTTGTACTATATTATGTTACTTAAGAATATTGCTTCTGTTCTTCCTTCTTAAGGAAAAAAAAAAAAAAAATAGGCACAATAACATTAGCCAATTTTCTCACTAGGAAAGTCATATTTCTATAATATGCTCCTCTATGGAGTAAAAAAATAAAAATAAAATAGTACCTAACCTTATACTTCATTAAGCATTGACGCATTATATAGATCTTTTAATTATACTAATAAACATGATACTAGAGGCAAGGGAGAAAGAGGGTTTCATAGCATCTGCCTTGGGATTTATAACAGTTGGGTTTTGTTCTAACTGCTCTTTGTATAACAGGGGAGGTTTGGATTCCAGGTGCATGTTATTTCCTCCTTGACATAGAAATGTATAGAAATGAAAACAAGACAATGTCCACCTTTGTGCTAAAGTATAAACCCTTGCATTCCTGTACAGCAATAATAAAAGTACTGACTGGTATATTTAGAGATTTTAAGCATGTCTAAAACTTTAACATCAGCTTGTATTGAGGCACCCTCTTCATGGAGGCTGTTTTGTTGCCACTTTCCTCTTTTTCCAGTTTCATTTAAAAACAGAAATTTCTTATACAGAAGAGTTAGAAGAGAAGATGAAGGAAGGGAAGGGAAGGGAAGGGAAGGGAAGGGAAGGGAAGGGAAGGGAAGGGAAGGGAAGGGAAGGGAAGGGAAGGGAAGGGAAGGGAAGGGAAGGGAAGGGAAGGGAAGGGAAGGGAAGGGAAGGGAAGGGAAGGGAAGGGAAGGAAATTTGGTTTCAAGAAACATGCCTTGATTCAAAAAAATTGCCTACTTTTAATAACCAGTAATATGTTACAAAAGTTAAAAGGATCCTGCAAAAGCAGATTCAAAGGAAATAAGTAACTCAAAATGTAGCAAATGAAAACCAGAGAAATTTCAATATTAAACTCTTGTTGGCTTTAGCTGGACATGAAGTGACCTCTTACATTTGTTCTTTCTGCTTATCAGGAGTCCCCAAAGATTCAGTAGGCTTCACTGGACAGAGGTTCAGTTATTCAGTGACTTAATATTGAATCCTGAACTATGTTGTCATGGTTAGAAAATCTCCACTTGTGGAAAATGCTTCTAAACAAGGGCAACTCCTTCTTTATTTATTATTTGAATATAATCATATGGTTTCCTGCCTTGCACATCTGGTCTTAGATAGTCAGATCTGGAAACGATAGCTCTTTACATTTTTAACTCCACCCTATAGTGTCAGTAAGGACTTGATCCAGATCCCAGTTGGAGTCCTTTCTACTGACTATAGTGGAAATGGAACAGGCCCCCACTGAACTGTTGTCTCCAGTGCATTGAATATTAAGAAGAAAGATTTTGAGGGAGAAATCTTTTCTGTCTTATGCTGGTAAGAAATCAGGGATTCTTTACTCGAATCAGCTAGTACTAATTCTGTAGCACAGAAATCCTCATTTTTCCCTTGGTATTCATTAAACTATCTCTGTACTGAGGCTCTTAGTTGCTGTTAAAATATGATTTATTTAGGAAATTACAATAGACTTGATGCTTTTACTATGTGACATTCCATGTTTAACTTACTTGTCTCATACATAAATTTATCTTATCAGCATGTTCCTCTTTAAAAGACCCCTGAGTCTCATCATAGTTAATTAAACTGTGTTTATTGAATGAAAAAAAAGAGAGAATTATGTTTCTTGGTGCTACTGGTTGTAGAATATGGCTGTGATGATACATTATTAATTCACAATAAATTCAAGCTGACACAACATTATTTATTTATTTATTTTCACTGAGAAGGTGAGAGGGAGGAGGGGAAGAGAGAGTTTCCATTTTTTCCTTTGTCATAATGCAGTTTAACAAGTAAAAAATAGCCTACTTTTACAACAAGTGAAGCAGTATGAGCAGTAGCTCACTGTGGATAAAGATTCAGGTTTGGTTGGGTTTCTGGTCAGTATCCTTTCCTAGGAACACTATTCAGTATTGAGGTAAAAAGAGAGGAGTGCTGTCATTATGTCAAAACTGTGTCCATGAAGTGCAGACACAGATATTAGTACTGAATAAATAGAAGCAAGGGGCAAAGGACATGAGATTAGCACTATTCCCTAACTACCTAAATAGAAATAAACAGCTTTCTTGTACAATCCTTACCGTAAAGAAAAATGCAGTTTCTCTTTTAAAGAAACCGCATATGTCCCACTTGTAAGCCATTCAGCATGGCAGTATCTGATACTATGGAACCAAAATTATTTTCATGTTTATGTGGGCAATGGTTCAAAAAGGCAGAAAACTTGGCTCTGGGGTTCTTCATATCAGATCCAAAACTCTGTGGCCACATGCCACAAAGCACTGATCCAGTGTAAAACCACTCTTCTGGTTCAGATTTGTTCAAAACATCTTGAAAGATTAACTAGAGGCCTATGTACTGGACCAGGGAGTGTCTGTTCTCTCACAGATGGTAAAAATCTGCGGTAAAAGCACAAAATGCCAGCTAATACAGTTCTAGTTAGTTTGATTTGCACATGTTCTGGATTATATTTACACTGATGAGTGATCTAGCATTGTCTTACAGTGAAGTCAGGGCTTGAGGAACTGTATCAGTGAGCAAGCTGCTCAATGTCAATGCACAGTGAGCATTGATATCTTTGGATATCAATTGGATATCTTTGCTTCTGCACAACCTACATTCTTTATTCCCTTGGCAGTAAACATACAAGCAGACCAAATGTACCTAACGTAGGATAGCCAGTTAATGATGGCATCCAACCAAGCTCTTCTGAAAATACTCCCTGAAGAGGTATGATAATCTTGAGACTTCTGAGGTATATGACCTGATAAACACACTGATGTTCAACTTTAAAAGTGTATATCACTTAATAGCAAAAAGATGAACTGTAAATAATTGAAATAATTTGTATAAATTTTCATCCTTTTCCATATAAAATGATTTGGTCAAATCATACACTACGTATCCACCCTCCTGTTATCCCTCACTTGAATAAAGAGGTTCAGTTTTCTTCTACGTTAACAAGATCATTAATAAGATCGTAATTGTAGGGTACTTCTGAAAATTCACTCAAATTATAAAATATTTCCTATAGACTACAGCAACTAGTTTGTTTTTCTGGTGTGTTTGTTGTTGTTGTTGTTTTGTGTTTGTTTGTTTTTTAACTCTCCGGAATCATAGAGGGTTTGCTTGGAACTCCTTCTTGGGCGACCAGAAGGAATGTTCAGCTGTTTTTTGTAACAGAAAACCCAAGACTTCACAGAAAATACTGACTCACATTTTCACCAGTAAAATGTTTTTAAAGATTTCACCAGGGGTTTAGCAGGAAAAATATATTGTAGTTCTGGTGATTCAACATGCCATTTCATAGCTATGCATCATTAACACTTTAAAATGATCTGTTTCATTTATTTTTTCATTTATATTTCTCTCACTTTGCTTTTGTCAATTCTCCAGAGATTTTTTTCTTACCATTCCCTTCTATTCTTGAATCTGGAAAAGGAAGGCTTTATAATCATTACATATTCAACTGAATGCAAATTTTAGTGCTTTGAAAAGTGAAAACTCTCAGTTGAACTTTTTCTTCTCAGCACTCCTCTCTGACTATTCTTTGGCAAAATTTTTCTGGTTATTTATTTGTTAATGTCTGACTTTCCTTCACCTTCTGTGAAGGAAAACTGAATAATTCTGAAGGGATATTTTATGAAATTGTTGGATTTAAAATTATTTGAAGTTTACTTTGCCAGAACTTTAATTCAGCACTTGGGTCTAGACATTTAACTGAATTTCCTTTATTTTTACAGTTCATGTGTATTTACAACATAGAGTGGTGAGTTACACAGAAAGCTTTCTGGAAATAATTATGTCAGCTCACAAACAAGTAGTAAGAACATATGACACTGCATCTATGATAATAAGAGTAGTTTATTCACTCAGCAACAATATTGCTTTTATGAGGTACTTACTATTTTGGGATTGAGCTGACACTGTTCTGGGATACAGAGTATGGTGCTCTGTGACTCTTGCCCTGATGGCTTGATTTATTTAGATATCTCTGCACCGCAATAAATACATCCATAGCAGTAATGAAGTTATGTCAGAAGGCAAACTAATATTTTTCAGTATGTTTTATCTAGAAAGGAAAGACTTCTGGTAAGCAGAACCTTACATAATTTATTTTCCCATATTCTTGTTCTCTTTCCACTTCTTTTTTTTTCCTGTGTAATGCATATAGCTTGTGGATGGATCTCATTGGGTCCCATGGACTTCAGGTTCTTTAGATGGTCTCAAACCTTATCTTCATTTAGTGGGAAAATGTTCTCCCAGTTCTTCACTTTCTGCAACTTAGACAGTACAGCTGGAGCCCTTGCTGTTGAAGTCTGAGGCAAGGAAGTCATTGAGCACCTCAGCTTTCTTCATATCCCTCGTGACCAAATCACCCAGTTTAGTCAAATCTGCTCATGAGTAATTTTCAGAAGCATAAACTACAACTACCTTAAATTTGGTAGCCAAGCAAATTCTTTGAACTGAGTATTGGGACACTTGTGTAGTATATTCAAATGTGTCTGGACAATCATTTATCTGTCTTTCTCACATAAAGATCCACTTAATAATTTCAGATTATTGATTCTGGATGGGCTTGGAGACAGAATCAATCTAAGTCCATTGCTTTTCTACCTCCGGATGATTGCTCCCATCATCTTAATATATCTTTCCATTTGATCCAACTGATGAAATTTTTCTTAGGGCTACACTTTAATTTGGATAACTGAAATGATCCAGTTTAAAAATAACTGTAACCTGAATAAAGGAGTATTTTAAACTTGCTATGCTGATGATGAGCTAATCAAAATATGTCTTTTGTAAACAATATAATGACCTTTACACATCCAGTAGAGGCTATATGAAGCCCAGTATGTTCCTTAAGGAATTTCTGTGATTAAATAAATAAATTACTAACATATTTTTCTCAAGCCTCTGAACTTAATTTCCTCAGTGTCTTGGAAAAAATAAAAAAATAAAAAAATAGCCTGCTTCACCCTTAAACCATGTAGACCACTTGACAAACGTCAGGATCATGAGGAATAAGCAGATATTTATTATTTAACTTCCTTGAAAGGGCTGTTATTAAACCCTCTTGTTAAACCCTCTGCTGTGATTAGAAAAAGATCTATTAATGAATAGATGGCAAAACAAATATTCAGAGTAGGCTGCCTTTCAGTAGTGCCACTGCCTGTGGTACTGAGGATGGTAATCAACATCTTGGTTAGCATGACTGAGGCTACACAAGCCAAGGAGACTCTCGCAGGAAGACCAAAGGCTCAACACTTAGAACAACAAAAATATAATTTGGCCACTGTTCTGTCCATTTAAAAGGTTAGAGAATAAAAAGCCAATGTCAGAAACATTTATGCACTTCTACCCTAGCTAAAAAAATAAAGAACAGTGTTCCTTGAGTCTGCAATCTGCTGCTTTGAATCAGCTATACAACTGACCCTGTGCATGCTACATGCAGCACCTGCTGCTCTCTGGGGAGAAAGCCAGGCAATCTGAACACACATTTTTCGCTCATGACTTCACAGTAACTAAAAGCCTCTGACACACAGAATTTTCATGTTTTTACAAGAACTGCTCCAGACTAAAAACCTCTCCCTCTCTCAAGGGAGGAACTAAAGTTTGAGCTGGAAACCTAGGTTCCAAATATCTCTAAATCTGTTCTTTTGCACAGAAAATTACAGTTTACAGTATATCTGAGATGCTACATTAATGCATGGTTATGTTCTTTTTCGTGTCAGCAAATATATGTTGCTCAACACTTATGCTAGAAACTAGAAATACAGGCTGGACATACTCCTCATAATGGAAAATATTTTGGCAGTTCTGGAGGATTTGCCAGATAATATTTATGTTTATATTTTATTTTGTTTATAACAACAAAAATTGATAATTACAGGAAATAGATGAAGTAACAAATAATGTCTGTTTTGTAGACAAGAAAACGGTTTTATTATCCCATCTTTCAAAGACAAGCTGGATACTGTTCGCAATCAGAAACATGTGTCTCATCAGCATCTTTGCAGCCAGATTAGAAATGTAATGATGTCCAAATTGTAATGCCACAGATGAGTACATATGAAAGTTGTCCTGTAAATGAATAAATAAATAAATAGAACTGCTAACACACTGGAGTCCAAGAATCCTCTCTTTGACTTAGTATAGTTTGATTAGACCTAGGCTTAGACTTTGTATAGTTTAATTTTTTGCTTTTTTCTTATACATACATAATAAGTAGTTTTTATCAGCAGAGATAAAACAAATATAAAGTATATAAAGTTTTTATAAAGTATTATAAAATTATACTCTTGTTGATAAGGAGAAAAAAATCTTATTTCTGTTTCCCTCTGATCTGTATAGTTGCATATATCTAGTTTACATACACACAATGTTTTAAAGCTACAGTATTTTAAGTCAGAAATCGGGGGGGAAAAAAAAAAAAAAAAGGATTTGTCTTTCTAACAAAAACAAAAGTGTGTTGTAACACAGCAAACAACTTCATAGAACATATCCTTGCTGCTAAGAAGCTAGATGAATATCCCAGACAGAATTTTATGTAACTTTAAATAAATATGGAAGAGTAGATATACCACATGAGGCCTAAGACTGATTAAACAAATAGTAAACACTTTACACAAGTATAGAAAAAGTATATTCATGCAACAGTGCTCACAAATATCGCCACATACTCTTCCTTTGTGTTTAAGATACCTGTGAAGCTTATCTCCTTGATATTTTGCATATAGGCCACTGGAAGGCCCTAGGCAAAATGCAGCATCAACAAAATGAGGTAATGCCCCTTCTGTCTCCATTAGTAATGCTATTCTACTTTGTAGAAGAGTTAGTAAGAAGTGTAAGTCTGGATAAATATACATCTTTGTAGAATAATCCTTTGTGGTTAAATTGCAACACATGAGTCTACTACTTTACAGTCAAATGCAGAACAATATGCAAATAAAAGATACAACCTCAGGACAACTGAACCTGTGGCCACAATGTGCTGCCTGGTTTTCATATACTTCTCCTTAAATTCTCTTCAGCACTCATGTAGTAATCCACTCCGGTAGCAAAGCAATCACCATTACAAAGTCAGCATTTCTCAGCAATGCCACCCCAGAGTATCTGATATATCATCTTTCTGTCTCTGGGCAGGATATAATTGCTAAATCTCTACACTAAAGATTTTTTATGGCAGCTATAATTTGATCTCTATCCTTGATGTGGTTTGAAAGGCCTAGTAGAGACAGCTATTTTATGAGCATCAACATATTTTTAATTTACTAAGTTAATATAAAATCTAATTTATAGGAGATATAAATGAAGTATTGTATCCAAGAGACTAATAAAATCTCCTACTTTGTTTTCTAAATGATGGCATTTTCTCCAAAATACCCTTCAGATAGATGACCAGATAAAGATGTATTTCTCTGCATGCAGATATATTTCTTTAGAGTGTTGCTCCATACTGTACCAACTAGAATGCAGGTTCTCTGTGCTAACATGAAAAGTTAACACTTTGAAGGTAATCATCACATCCAAAACTATGTTTAAAATATGTATCATATAAGATTCTAATATAGGGTTAGAAATTCAGGTCTTATATGTATATGCAGTTTCCAAAAGTTTCTGTGTTTTAAGAACCGGTTCATACTTTAAAATGTTTAGGGAAGGAATCTCTTTACTGGAAAATCTTTTCTTCCTAGACTAGCTTGTCCTCTCTGATTATAAAATCTACATCAACAAGAGAACAACCATATACATTTAAATTACATAACCTACTGTTTATCAGAGTAAAAAATTTGAAAAGGATAACAGTTCAAACCTGCAAGATGTCTTTTTTACAACTCTGTAATTAGCAAAGCCTAACAGTAAATTCAGTATCAATGTCAGGAGGTCTCGCAAACTGGTGAAGATGCGCCTAGAAGATATGATTAATTCCAGAATCATGAAAAAACAAATTACAGGCACATATCCTGATGGTTTATCAAAAATGCTGCTCTTTAGGGAAACAATTTTCTCTGTTCAGTGTCATTTTATATTAGCCATCCATCATCTGGTCATCAAATTCAGCTTCTCCTTCAGTGCCAAGTCTATTTTCTACATTCCTTATGTGTCACTGAATCTTCTCTTTCTCCTCAAGTGTGCTGGCTGTACGGGCTGGGTCAAACATCACATGTGTCTGGCATCTATAGAGGGATCTTTTATTTGTTTGTTATTTTTTCCAGATCTTTCTGTTGGTTTTTTTGGGTTTTTTTTTTTTTTGTTGTTTTTTTTTTTTTTTTTTGTGCTTGCACAACTTTTCCATTCATTCATTCAAAAAAGGGAGGTGCTACTGAACAGAAATATGGAGAAGTTTCTGTGTGGTCCTTACGCCACTTGTGTATAACCCAATGTTACCTTCTCAGGGTGCAAATTCTTCCCTGTTGTTTTAATTATAATAGGATAATTCTTTCCTTCTATTCTTTTTCTTTATTTTTTTTTTTTCTGTTATAATTTCATATATTTTTTTTCTTTCTGCTTTTGAGAACTTCTGCTCAGAATTCTGCTCCAGCTTTCTGTCAGATAAATCTGGATTATTTCCATTGAGTTTAATCAAAGAGTCACTTCTTTCTCTGCTCTCCACAGAAAAACAAACAAACAAACAAACAAACAAACAAACAAAAACCAAAAAAAAAAAAACCAAACAAAACCTTTTCAAGATCCAGTGCAACAGTATTATGACTGGGGAAGCATTTTCTGGGAAAGTTATTTGCATTGAGTTACACTCTGTAAAAGCACAATGAAAAAACTTTCACAAATGGAGTATCCAAAACCGCGGTTGCAGCTTTTTCTTGCGGAACTGGGAAACACACTTTCTGCCTCACTGCATGCTGCAATGAGTGCTGTTGTGATCTTCTTCCCAGTTTTCAATGATGTGGTACGCTAACAAAACAGGTCTAGCTCTACCAAAAATGAGGTGATACTAAAACTATTTTCAAAAATCTTTCCTGTCCAGAGGTACTTCGAAAAGGTTTTCCATAGCTCGGAAAAGTGCAGGGATACAAATCTAAGCTTTACGTTCTTATACTAGCTGGGCCTACTGCTCAAGCCTGTCTAGGTCCTTATATTATATTGAATTAGATAACACATATGCATTATATGATATTACAGCCCTCAGTATTAATTGCTGTTCCATAAGATGTATACTTTTTCGTACTGTTTTACTAAATCCTTTCCTCTAATATCTTCCTTTTCCCACATTCTTATATTTAG
This sequence comes from Coturnix japonica, assembly GCF_054131305.1. NCBI lineage: Eukaryota > Metazoa > Chordata > Aves > Galliformes > Phasianidae > Coturnix > Coturnix japonica. The sequence continues at coordinate 9,523,166 of NC_140663.1, forward strand.
TAAAACAGAAGTCTCTCGGATCTTTCTTAAAAACAAACAAACAAACAAACAAACAGACCTTTCAATTTTACTTGGCTAATTAGTATTTTTATTGGCATTGTTTCCTGCAACGTTTATTATAAATTCTTTTTCCAGATCTATACCCTTATTTACCCTCTTTTTACCTTGCATGAAAATGCAAGTAAGATGTAACAAAGAACCCACACTAGAACCACAGAACTGAGGGTCTCCTAGAAATAGAAATACTCAAAATCTTCAGCGCTTACCAAGCAAAGATAGACATCTTCACTTTTTAAAACTCATATAATTGTAGGAGTAGAATCAAGAAGTAAAAGCAAATGCCTCCATTATCTAATTTCATGATACTTATATATAGAAGAAAAGATCAGATATCTACTAAATATCTCAGAAGGGTGGGTCTTGGTACTGGAATGCTTCTTCTTTATCTGTTCAAGAAAAAATGCTTTCTCTTTTGCCAAAACACACAGATCTCAACACATATTTTTCTTTTTTTCCTATTCTTCTTTTTTTTTTTTTTTTTTTTTTTTTCCCCCTCTCTTTCTTCTGCACCTCTTGGGTGAATTTTATTACTTTTTTGGGGGGAAGGGAGGAGGGTTGGTGGGTAGTGGTAATCCCAAAGCAATTTATTTCTGAGCCCACTTCCTGCTGACTTTTTAAAGGATACACACTTGGCAACTCTGCTTTGACGTTTTGTTATTATTAGCATTTGGAGGAGAAGAAACAAAATTAGAGCACTTCCCTCAGTGAAGCTTCAGCAGTTTCATTACTGTTTACACTGACAGCAGTACCATAGAATTTTAACATACAGTCCTGACTCATTGTTTCTCACCAGCAGCAATAAAATTGTACTGCTGCCCCACAGGATTTTGTTTTAATCCTTATGGCATTAACTTTCCATCATGTGGCACTGGGCATTAATAAAATCATTCTGAGAAGGTAATGGGTAGCTACAGCAACAGGTGCTGAGGCAGTGCTGCCTGTGTGCCTGGCTCTGCTCAGTGCCTGTCTTTTTCTCTTCCCTTTCTGCCAGAGCTATAAGGAAGAAATCAAACCTATTTTGATAACCCAGCTGTAGGTATCCTAGCTCAAATGTGGATCTAGCAGTCAGGAAAGAGGTGCTAAGAAGAAAACAGTTTGGCTTTGCTTTACTCAGAGCTTTTTCCTTATGGCTGGGATAGTCCCAGAGAGCCTCTTTTCCCAAAGACCGGTAACACAGAGTCTTTTCTTCCCTACTTCTGCCTGTCTCAGGAACCGCCTGCTTTCTTTCTGCCTGAAGGCTGCCATGGCAATATGTATCTATTTGCATACGGATATAAACACATGCAAACTTATACATCTGTGTTTTTTTTTCTTAAACTGAAGAAAAGTTATATGATTTTCTGTGAACTGTGATGTTGACTTCTATCTTATGCAAATTCAGTTTCTATAAACAAGTCCTGTTACCAAGATTTCACACTTGCCCTTTTGCTCTTTACTTAATTTTACTTCCCTTAGTTTAAGATAACTAGCTCTAGACTCTTTGGACCAAATCCTAAACCTGCTGCCTTCAGGAAAAAAGAAAACAGAAACTCCGGATTTCAAAATGAGAAACAACCAAATCCCATTGCATGACCTGATTCTCTCAATTTCATCCTTGCTGCCGTCATCTGTTTGTTCCCTTCACTTTTCTGACTTCTCTTTTTCTGTGGGCACACTCTTCATAACTTCATTTTTGTCTACTTTACTCATCTTCTTTTTCCTACAAACTGTAGCCACTTCTTTGTTCAGAGCATTCAAACCATTATTCCAATTCCTAACCATAATAAAAACTGTCAATTCAACTGTCAATTAATCTAGATATTTTTAATCAACATTTTTAGTCAACCCATGATGACAGACTACATTAATTAAACTATTGAGATATTTTAGCAGTTTAAAGCCAAAATGAAGCTACTAAGAGTGTTGAATTCCACTTCTCTATGTGTCAAAGCCACACCATTTTTTTCACTTTTTTTATTTTTTTAAGGTGAGGATATTAAATACAAAATACTAATTTATTTGTCATGCTCTACTTGAGTCGCTGTACAAAGAAACCTCACTGTTTGATATTTTCCATCCATCATTCGGACAGTGAGAAATAGCCCATCAGCTCCTAGAGCTGTTGCTCCACGCAACTGGAATTTGCAACGTAAGGAATGTTCATCTTCTCAAACAAGCCATGATCTGGATTATAATATGCCAACACTACACTGTGTTTATCAAGTGTGTCAGAGGTATTGATGGTAAGCAGAAGGGAAGAGGACTATGCAAAGCTCTACATCTGGTTCATTGAATTATACGATCCATAAAATAAAATAAAATGAAATCAGTCGCAGCAGCTGGGTATTGGTTTATAATCTGATTCAATCCTCTTTGTCTTTAGAGAACAGAAGAACACATTTCCTTTTCTGTACTTTCTCTCTAACTGTACTCAGTACAACCACACTCGTTAAGTGCATGACAAAAAAGTAGAATTTGAAATACAATTTAAGCAGTGCTCTGGTAGTCAGATTAAAAAGTTCCAGTTGGAGCAGTAAGATTTCAAAGTCCATTATATCAAATGGAAAGAAATTCAAACACCAGCATAGTCTCAATACTAATTTGAAATGTATGGCCTTATAGAACTTCTATTAATACCCAGGTACATGTCAAGTTTGGCAGAAACAGGAAGAAACACCACCAGAATAAGCCTGCCACTTGGAAGAGGGATGTAACGTTAATCTCAGACCTTCTTGCATTCAGATCTAATTATTAATTTTCTTTTTGACTTATTCATGGCTATTTCCTGACTTATCCACTTTTTTCTCAGTTATTTCTTTCAGATATGGAGAAGAAGGATCCACATAAAGAAATGTATTCTTTTATTTTTGGTCAAGTTAGTACAGAATTCATATTGTAACTCCAAGAATTTATGTTGATCTTTCACTCTCTTATTTATACTTTTTTTTTTTTTTTTACTAAACAAATTTTCCTTGGATTGTTAGTATAAAAACAAGAAGTTTTGTACATAAATATGTCTTCAGAAGATAATTTGCATTAAAACTATATTTGTGACATCCTGAAGAAAAAAAAAATAACGGAGGAGAAAAAAACATATGTACTTTTTTTTTTTTTAAATGGGACCTCTGAAGTAGCACTGATAAAAAATAATGAGGTAACACTGAAAACAAAGAGCATGAAAACGTTATGCTGAAATCATCGTCTGTAACCCTGTAATTCAGGAATAAACCAAGGAAAGGAAATAAACACGTGGTTTATGACTAGCATTCTGCCTATGTAAAGAGGGAACTGAGTATGTGCTCATGCATAAAATGCTTTGTTTATTAACTTTGTGTAGGTAAAGTGCTTTGTCTCCTTTTTATTTTTCATTTTCTTCCCTTCCAGAAAGATATTTGGATAAGCACAAGCAAATTGTTTCTAGTGGGTCTTTTGCCTCTTCTGAATATCTATAACATACCAGTTCTAACCTTCACAGTTGTGCTTATTTATCATAACAGGATCCATGCACAGGGAAATGTTTTCTCATATATACAATACTGGCAAAGCTAATACACTTAAAGCAGTATCCAATATAAATAGGGAAAATACTATATTAGAAATCCATTTTTTTTTTAGTTTCTTTCAAAAGTTCCTGAACATTAAATTTGAAAGCAGTTATTTATTTGTTTATTTTTGTTAGTTTATAAGAAATGATATTTTCAAATACTTTTCTACAGAAAAGCTCAACCAAAAGATGAGAGATTATGTCACAGCATGGAGGATAAATAAATTAATTTTAACTGAGGAACTGAGGGCTTAGGAATGAAACTTTAAAATGCATCATTGTTAAAGCAAAAAAAAAAAAAAAAAAAGCAACTGAGTTAATAGTTAATATATGAAAATTTCATTGTTAAGACATACAAATGTATCATACAAATTAGTCCCATTACCTGGGAAAATATCCAGGGGCTTATCATCGGGAAAACAAATTCTTTCCTGAACCAGCCCATGTCTCAGGGGGAAATGCTGTTCAGACAGAGATCATCTGCCTAAATACCATCTCTAGAGATCCTTGAATCCTTTTTTTTACAAAAAACATATTTTTCTGTGGCATTCACCCATCTCTGGAAGATTGGTATTACAGCTTTATCTTCTAATATACAGAGTAAAGATAATGTTTTTTTAATGTATTTTGTGACTAAAAAAGAGAATCTTAAACAGTCAAGGAGAGGCAATGTTTAACTTAACCACAGACCTCTCAATTCAGACAACAGAAAAGCAACAAAAGAAATATCAAGACAGAAAGACAGAAGAAAATTTAAACTAAAATCACACTGATCTAATAAAATTTGCACTGAAGGCAGAGCAGAGATGGTAGTGTCTGTAGTGCTATTTTTGCATCTACAGGTTCAATGGAATCATATATATTTTTTTTTATATATATATTTTTTAAATGCTAACATTCTGATGCTGTAATGATGATAATTATTGAAAGTCTGAATGTTTAATATCACTCAAGGTATTTTTCTTGGTGACTTTTGGAAGCAATCAATAACACTAGGGTGAATTCTTTAATCAACCTTCCTTGTTTCCTTTCTTCCTCCCTTTGTTCTTTCCATGCAATTTTTCTTGACTGCTAAGGTTTGGGGTATATATTACAAACTTAAAAACCTGGAGGTAAGTAAGAGTATCTTAGAGGGAGGGATTTGGGTTTTGTTGTTGGTGTTTTTTATTTAATATATTTTTTTGCCAGAATCACTTCACTAATCAGTCAATCTTATGTTTTTAGAATAGGAACATGATTTTTGTGCAGCCGAAAGTGGTAATGTCGGTCAAATTTGTGAGCATGAAATTGGATCAATCTACATGAAACTTATTGTAGGATTATGATTTAGGGGTTTGCCTACAAAGAAAATTTAAAATAGCACACCTGATCCTTATTAGCTCTTATTTAGATGCACTGATTCTGATAAAGCTGTTGTGTTTTGGGCTAACTTTTTATGCTGTCTGTTACAAGAAAACATATAAACAAATTTCTGTGACTGTGAAATAGAGCTTTCTTGACACCCTGCCCCTCAGGGGCAATCCAGATGCCTTAGCACAATGTAAACTAATTGAATTAATGTGGATTTTGATTATTTGCTTCAATAAATATTGTTTTGGTGAGTTTTCTGTGTCTTTGTTTGTTTTTCTGGTCTGTAAACAAATGAAAGACATAACAATGACAGATGTCGTTACATTGGTCATTTTATGGTGGTCACATTGTATATGAAATCTGCTTCTAATTCATGCTTAGGAGTTTGAGAGACATTCTAAGGAGAGCTTAAGAAAATTATTTTTATATAAGCATTTACAATGTTAAAAGTAAATATCTTGTTTATAGAAAAATCAATAAACCAACATAGTAGGGAATCAAAAGAATACTGCTGAATTAAGAACACTTCTTAATACTGATTTATAGGAATTATTAGCATCACATTTTTTCACATTTCCTGTTAGTTTTATGCAAGTTTTCTCACTGTAAAAAATATATATAGTGGTTGGCATATAAGCATTATCATAGAATCCTCAAGGTTTCACGCTACATAAAATGCTAGTTGTTCCAAAGCCTCTCACAGCTTTACCTTCAAATATGAATGAGTCACTGTGCTTGCAAAGTCAGAGGCAGTCAGATGTGATGTTCTCTTCACCTCAGGAACAGGCCTACAGTTCCCAAGACAGACTTGAAAGTATCTTTGGCCTTTATTTTTATGATCTTGAATTCTTGTTGCCATCACATAGCAATTTGACATCCTCCAATTCATAGAACATATTTAATCAGCTTATTCTAGGTCACTTCATTAGGCAGTCAGACTTGTTCTTGATGACAGTGCTAAGTTGTAAAATCATGGAAGAGGAGTTTTGACCTTTATTCATGTAGGTGTCCCCTGCTGAACTTGGTCAGGCTGCACTTGCCAACCATTGTATATCTCAAGCAAATGTTTTGCTTGCTACATGCTGTATTGTATTATAGTTGTTACAGCTGTTCAATGTTTTTCTAGTGGTTATTATAATGGAAGATAGTATTTTCACTGAAAATACTTCCTTGTCTTTTAAAAAGATTTTAAATATGGAAATAATGTGGTAGTTTAAAGATAAGAATTCTTTCAATTTATAGTTTAGTTTCCTTCCTTCCTTCCTTCCTTCCTTCCTTCCTTCCTTCCTTCCTTCCTTCCTTCCTTCCTTCCTTCCTTCCTTCCTTCCTTCCTTCCTTCCTTCCTTCCTTCCTTCCTTCCTTCCTTCCTTCCTTCCTTCCTTCCTTCCTTCCTTCCTTCCTTCCTTCCTTCCTTCCTTCCTTCCTTCCTTCCTTCCTTCCTTCCTTCCTTCCTTCCTTCCTTCCTTCCTTCCTTCCTTCCTTCCTTCTTCCTATGTTTTACTTAGGTGTTTCTTTTCCACTTTTTATTTTAACATTAATGTATAGATAGATAGATAGATAGATAGATAGATAGATAGATAGATAGATAGATAGATAGATAGATATCAATAGTCTCTGATTTTTTTCTTTTCCTAACCAATTAGCCTTGGAAGGAGAAAGACTGTCACAGATCTTTTCCCTCGTCTTCTACACAACTGTAATGCCATAAATTATTCACAGATATCACACTAAGGCCTAAACTCTGGCATTTCTCAAGAATTTGATATCTATATCAATTTCTTCTTTGCAGAAGAAATTTCCCAATGGGTCTAAATTTCTATCCATAAAAAAACAAACAAACAAACAAAACAAACAAACAAACAAAAACAAAACCCAACATATGTATATGGGTCAAGCCCACACAGGACTTCATTATCAGAAATGGAGTAGGAAATTAGAGGAACAAATATTGTATTAGATGCCTGGAGTCCTTTTGCTCTGGGTTTAAGGTCTTTGGTGCTGGATGCTGAAAATAAAAACAGTGAGTACTTTCAGATTTCCAACTTTGGCTTATAGTTGCCTAGATAAGGTAAAAGACAAAAGATGGAGGCAGGTGAGTACTTTATTAAGTCCTTGTGCCACACTGAGGTGTTTCTGTCCTTGCACACTCTCTCTTAGCAGACATTTGTGCTTCTCAATCTGCTATACACTCCCTACCATCTCCCTTGCAGCACTGACCCAGGAACACACCAAGAAAAAAAGCGGTTTTTGTGATGTTTTTGTTTATTTTCTCCTTTAAATATTTCATTGGTTATAGCAGTCATTGTTCTTTGTTCTTGTATCTTCCTGATATGACTTATAAGTTAACTTGTATGCAGTAAATTATATTTTATGCCAGCCTATTTTAAATGACATTTTTAAAAGTAGATATGATATTAAGTTCTGTAGTTTGACATTTATCAGTGTTTCTTTAATCCACCACACTAATTTGCAGTGAAGAAGAGAGGGAGAAACTGACCAGATTTTTGAATAAAAAATTAAGTAGTCAGATGAAACTTAGAATCAGAAATCAGGACAGGTCTTTCAGGAGTATGATAGATAACTTTTGGATACTTTCCTTGGAATTTTTCTCAGACAGTAATGTTTGAAAAACATAAACTTTAAAAATCCAAGCCTGACTTTCAGCTTTCCTCATTTACCGTCTGATCATGTTTGTGTTATTACTTTTGCCTCTCCAAAATTCATCTCAAGGACCAAATTAAATAAACTGTATCCAAAGAAATGAAAACTTGACCAGAAACCAGCACAAATCGGAGATGTGGTACAACAAGAAGTTGGAGGGTGATGATGTCAGGCTTCATCCTTACAAACTGCAAGCTATGGAAGTTTATCATGAATGTAAAAGAATGTAACAGTGCTTGTTTACAGAGCAGCCTGTTCTGCAGGATGTACTGTGCATTACACAGCTGAAGAACAATCTCTGCATGATTCTCCTTAAGTAAACTCCACTGACAATTTTCCAGAAAATTTTTATTGAATGAAAATATTTTCCTGTGCTGCAGTTAAACTTTCTACAGACACACATTTTTTCCTAAACTAAAGGAAGGAATCCAAATTCTTACTATCTCTACTGGTGAACAAACCACTGTCAAGTTAGAACTAGTCTAAATGTACTTCTGTGTTGTGCTAAGTATTTAAATCTTTACTACATGAAGAAAAAGTTCCATTGTCTCCACTGCTGTACACATTCTGCATTGGTGAACAGAGACATGCCTGAGAAAACTAATTTTTCACCTGTGGAAATACTTTTAAATATGTTTAAGAATACAGTGATGATTCTAAAGTCTGACCTACAGAATGAAAGGGATTTTCTTTCCTTCCTGGCTCTTCTTTTTCTCCTTCTCTTCATTTCTTCCCGTACAAAAAATAGTTATTTAGTAAGATTGCAAATAGTACTGAACTGACTTAAAACATATTTTACATGAAATTTATTTCAGAGTGACAAAATTCACTCAACTCTTGAGAATAGTCTTGTTACACTTAGGTCAGTTGATTATGCTGTAGCACATGGACTCTATATCAGCACAAAACTGTAATGCTCATAAAAGCCTCCATTTTGTATGTAGAAATAACCTTGCTTATTATTTATATTCCATTGCATCTTTACTTTCTTATCCAGCTTACTGGCATGTTAACAAAGCCATGATCTCAAACAAAATAATGATAATTCATTTTGGTGAGGTTCCAAGTAGGTGAATGTCATATGTTTGGTCAACATAAACTAAAGTAAAACAAAGAGAAATATGAAAGTGTTTAATCACACTGCACTGTCATGCTGCTGAGGAAACTCATAAACAGTCTATTCCAAACTGAAAACACTGTGCCAAACATTTGTATCTGGGACAGGACTGTACGTTCCACCCGTGTACTGCAGGAGGGCAAGTATTAACACACACAGTTCAGTACAGGCAGTAAAGCCTTTAAACACTGAAGGATGTCAGGGCAGAAGGTGGAGGAGGGAAGCCTGAAGGGTGTTCTGTATTCAGAAAAGAACAGATTATCATTTCTCTTAATACAGAACAGTCTTGAGTAAAATTATTTCCTATATAATTCATTCAGAAATGAATAATGGAAAAGAAATCCTGAGGGACAACCTTTTTTTTTTTTTTTTCCCCCCCACCATACTGAAAATAAGGTTTCTGAGTGACAAATAACTGAATTAATTACAATTAGAATACATCTTCCACACTGGCAGCAAGATCAAACTAAAGACTATCCGCTCTATATACCTGTCATGTTACCAAAAGTTTTACTAAGCCTAGGAAGGAAATGTTACCACTTTGATGTTATTTTTGGCTGTCAACCGCAGGAGCTGGATGAGAAAGGACTGCAATAATATCCTAACCTGCTTATAGGGATTTAAACCCATATCTTTCAGCAGAGCTCCCTAATCACTCCGTGGGTCCAAGGAGGAAGCACACTCCACATGCTTACTGCTGAAATTGCTCCAGAATTCACTAGTGGAGAAGAGGTCAGAGGGGCAGATGGGAAACAGATTGTATTCCAGTGGTATGGCTTTAACCTCAGAGAAGCACAGTCCCTCTGGTAACACTCGCACTATCACAGCACACGGATGGAATGCACGTTTCTTTCCAAGCTGCAGTTCCAACATCTGGGATCACAGCCGACATCAGCTCAGCACCATAGATACAAGTTTTGCACTGAGTTAAACCACCAAGTTTGTCACATTAAATACTAAATATGGAGTCATAGTCCTTCCTATAATGTCTGGCATTGGTGATGTTTTGATCTTTCACTTCTTTCAGCAGGTGGGATGAAGTCTGTTCTAAACATTGCCTTACCAAATAACATCTAAGAGGAGCTGGGCCTCTGTGAGCTGAGCAGACAGAGAAGCCTGGACCTGGGACCTTCCAAAGATAGTGCAAGAGTCCAGATGTTGCTCTGTGCTAAATTTCTACTAGTGCAGATTTGCAGTCATCTTCCTGAGGTTTCTAATTCTCTCCACAAAATGACAAAATAACAGCCACTGAACTTGATTCAGGATTTTGGCTACAGTTTAGGGTCCTGGCTGACAGACTTTTAGGTAGCATACTGCATAGCTCAAGCCTACATCTACGCTCTAAGCCTTTAGGTAAAATTCCCGCACGGCATTTATGTATAAAACAGTTCCTATGTCATGCACTTTTCCTTAGTCTTCATTTGTACTGCAAAAGTTCATCATATTTCTAGCTCTACAACAGAACTTTCACTCACATAAGCTGATTCTGCTGCTATCCTGTTCTATGGCCAGCTCTTAGTCAAATATGGTCAAATTGATGCAGGCGGTTTAAAATCTATTTAAATTAATAACTGAATGAAAATGAAGGCAAAATCAACAGACACTTCCCTTTAGCATACAGTATGTTTTCTGTTATCAGCCTGTTTAAATTACAGAATGTCTGGTCTATGTCTTCTCAATTTCTTGAGCAGCACTTAGTACAAGTAAACAGGGACATTCAGCAAAAACGAATCCAAACAGAGCACTCCTTGATTTACTCAAAATCTACAAATTAGAATGAAGACAAGGCTGTAGTTTCTTAAATCTCTTTTCTGACTGGTAAACAATGACTCTGTGGGCCAAAATCCCCTCCCTTCAATTAGAGTTGTATATCACTGTTGCATTCAAATGTCCACACACAAATCAATCTTTCCTAATGCCTCGACAGCACACAGATTTTCTTTCTTGAATAAATCTGATTTCTACATCTTCAATTTTTATCTACTATTTGAGATTTTAATCTTTTTATTTATTTATTTATTTATTTATTTATTTTCTATGAAACCTGCATTTTTCTAAGTAGATATTCTGAGTTCAAATCTTGGAAAAAATATCTTTTTTTTTTTTTTCCGTTTTCCTTCTCTTAATCATAGAATCATAGAGTCACAGAATGGCTTGTGTTGGAAGACCTTAAAGATAATCTAGTTCCAACCCAGCTCTGTGGGTAGGGTTGCTACCCACCAGACCAGGTGGCCTTTAATGCCTCTAGGGATGGAGCATCCACAACTTCTCTGGGAAACTCTGAGTAAAGAGTTTCTTTCTAACCTCTTAACTAAATCTCCTTTCTTTTAGTTTAAAGACATTCCCCCTTGTCCTATTGGTATCAGACAGCGTAAAAAGTGAGACCCCTCCTGCTTGTAAGCTCCCTTTGAGTACTGGAAGGCTATAATGAAGTCTCCTGAAAGCATTTTCTTCTCCAAGATGATCAAGTCTTTCCTCATAGAAGAATTGCTCCAGCCCTCTGTCTTTATGGCTTTCCTCTAGTCACAGAATCACAGAATCACAGAATCACAGAATCACAGAATCACAGAATCACAGAATCACAGAACTGTAGGGGTTGGAAGGGACCTCTAGAGATCATCGAGTCTAACCCCCCTGCCAAAGCAGGTTCCCTATACCACGTCGCACAGGTAGGCGTCCAGTCAGGTCTTGAATATCTCCAGAGAAGGAGACTCCACAACCCCCCTGGGCAGCCTGTTCCAGTGCTCCGTCACCCTCACTGTAAAGAAGTTCTTGCACACATTCATGCAGAACTTCCTATGTTCCAGCTTATGTCCATTTCCCCTTGTCCTGTCTCCACATACCACTGAAAAGAGACTGGCCTAACCACTATGGCCCCCACACCTTAGATATTTATAAACCTGGATTAGATCACCTCTCAGTCATCTTTTCTCAAGGCTAAACAGACCCAGTTCACTTAGCCTTTCTTCATAGGGGAGATGCTCCAGTCCCTTCACCATCTTTGTGGCCCTCCGTTGGACTCTTTCCAAGAGGTCCCCACACTCCAAAAGTCCCATTTCTTTCTTGTGTTGGCCTTTAAAGGTTTTTTTTGTTGTTGTTGTTGTTTTGTGTTTTTGTGTGTGTGTATGTGTGTTTGTTTGTTTGTTTGTTTGTTTTATAAAACCATCTTTCAAAAACTTGTATTAAGGATTTTGTTCTTATTTTGTTGTTGCTCTGCCTTTTTATGGGACTAAACATTTGAGTAACTGTAAACCATCATTTATCAATATGAATAGAAACAAGTATCCTAAATTTAATTTCAAATCAAATACATTTTTATGATCATTTTAAATTCCTTCGATAAGAAAACTGACTGCAAATACTGCATGTACATTAAAAATCCTACATATATTATCTTCAGCTAAACTAGTCTAATAGTTTTGGAAAAACAGCACTATTTCATAGGTAATGTATAGATCAACTTAGATAAGACAGTTGTATACATTGTATAAGACTTCAATGTATTGCATATTAACATCTGCATGTGCTTAAAGTCACCCTCAAATATTTAGGCACATTTCTTTGTCTTTCTTTCCTCCTCCTTTGTTTGGTTACTCCCTGGCTGGTTCAGCAGCCAATATTTAGAATCTTACTTTAGTGCAAACAACAATTTAAGTAACTTCTTCCAAATAATTGTGAAAGAAATCTTACAGTTTACAGGTACAGTTATATAAAAACTTATCACCCTAATCTTGTTTGATTTTCTTCTTGTTAGACCTGAGAGATCCTGTATTACTGCCACAGAACTTTGAAAAGGAAGACTGTTGCCTAGGATTTGCAGTGTAAACAATGCTTAGTGTATACACCATTCTCCCCTGGCGTACACACCCTGTAAGTTAACAGTATCACAAACAAGCTATGCTAATTTAAAGAACATGTGTCTCGGCTTTCTTTCAAATAAAATTTGGGCTTGGAAACTGCACATCTGTAAATCTTATTTAGAACCACCTCTTAACTTTTTTATTAAGACAATAGAGAGGACAGCATAAAGCCAGTTACCTAATGTTACCTTCCTGACCTCAGCAGAGTCAATGGGAGCTTTTTAAATGACTTCATGGAGCCAAAATGTTGATCTCAACTGAGCTCAAAATTTGAAAAGAATAGGATGAGCAGCACCCTCAGTTTCTCTTACATGACGTTATTCATTAAGATGAGGGGAAAAAAGATTTTATTTTTTTTTTTCTGAAAAAAAACTATAAAACCAAAAAAGCTTGTCAGTTCTCTTCCTCTAGGTACTTTATCATTCAATGAAAGAAAGATCCTGCAGCTACCAGAAAGCAATGTAAAGCATTATGCACAGAAGAAGTCTTGTCAGTTTGGGGTGTTTTACTTCATTTAATTTCAGTCATAATTAAGCCAGGTTGGATGGGGCCCTGGGCAACCTGATCTAGTAAATGTGGAAGTTCGGTGGTCCTGCCAGGCAGGGGGTTGGTTGGAGCTTCATAATCTTTGAGGTCCCTTCCAACCTGGGTCATTTTGTGATTCTGTGATTCTGTGAGCTATGATGATAAATGACATTTGTCATTCAAGGATTGTTGAGTCCCAAAACAAAGTGATACAGAGCACCCTTCTGTCCTGAAAAATAATTTTATATTTTGCTGCAAGATTTTTACAGAAACACAGAGTCACAGAATGGCTGGGGTCGGAAGGGATATCTGAAAGTCACCCAGTCCAAACCATTGCTCAAGCAGAAACACCTAGAGCAGGTGGCCAGTTACACAGGACAATGTCCAGATGGCTTTAACTATCTCCAGTATCTCTCATACTTCCTGTTCATTTTTCTCCTTCTGAAAGAAATTATCATGATGTGGGTAACAAAATGACAAAACATAGCTAACTTAAATTGGTGGTTGTGATTTAAGGGATCTCAGCTAATTTCCACAGCACGCTACTGTGAATGGTGGTTAATGACAAAGAGTAAATTTTAGAGGATCAAATACAAAACAAAATCACGTTAAAAATTTTAAAATATTGTTATTCCTTCACATTTTCTCTTCTCTCTTTCTCTACCATGAGACAAGTCTAATGATTTTGACATCCTCTGCCTCTGCTCTGCAGGTACTAGATACTTTGCAGTTCCATTAAATAAAAGAGGGAAATAAAACCAAGACAAATAATCATGAACTTGAAATTTATTGTAACTGAGGAAAAAAAAGAAAAAAAAAATGTCCCTAACACCTTGAACATTGCTTAGTCTCCATATATATGTTTGTTTTGACTTTGTTTTATTTTAGTGCTGACTTCTTGTATATCTCATGCAGTAAAAGTTTATGTCTGACTATAAAATTTGTGCTGCATAATAACATTTATAGTTGTATGCAAAGGCAAATCATTTCACTTGATATCAGCCCCTGACTTTGATTTTGTAAGTTTGATGGGTGTTTGAAGATTTGTTATGCAATTAATAATAGAACTATACTAAATAATTTTAAAAAGTGAGAATATTGAGTCCATTTCCTGCCCTAATGTCCAGAAATTTAAATCTATCCTTATATTTTCCCCAAAATATTCTAAGGCATGCTATTAAGAATAGTTGGGTTTTAAGGATCATAGAGAATGAAGAATAGGAATTTTGGGAGGGATCCTATTCTGATTTATTAAGCTGGGCACTAAACAAAAAGTGATGCAGAACTTAGACAACCAGAAGAGAACCAAAACTGTCTTCACATCCTGGCAACTTAATGGCAGGGAAAGGAATCTGTGAACCACTTCTTGATCATCAAGCTTTATTTTACTACCTTTTAAAATGAAAAAGAAATCACACATAAAACTGTAGGTTAAAGATGTCTTCCCCTCAGCCAAATTTGTTATTCTGAATATCCTTGTTGGGAATAGGTGCCAATTTTCAAGAACTGCATCTAGTAGTTATACTGTTTGGGCAATTATTCTAGACCTTGACCTCAGGGCTTGCAATTGAAAATATTTAGGAAGCTTAGCTTTCAACACTGTGTGAACACTGAGTGATACAGCTACAGTAAGTGGCAAGCAATGTCTAATGTCTTGCATCACCTTTAAAATAAAACAGCTTTCTCTTCTTGCCTGGGGATGGAGACAAACTGACATACTCTTGTTCTGTTAAATGGCAAGTGATTTGTTTGTCCGATTTGTTTATATCTAGTGACTTGTAGTAAATGGTGTCATTGAAACCTATGAGACCTGAAAGCTTTGCCCAGCCATGGATGGAAGATAGATAGACAATATGAATTGTTGTTTGCACACTGCTTCATATTGGAAGGCTTCTAGGTTTGTCAAGCTTCATATATTTAATAAAATATTTACTTATACTAGTTAACATGATATCTGTCAGGTAACATAGTTGTAAACCATTATATCAGTTTTGAAGCTAGTAGTCAAACAATAGAGACTTGGTCAGATATAACTTGAGGCATTTTTCAAACTTCTTGGGAGGGAATGCTCTCTCTTAATAAAAAGCTCATTCAATTTTATAATTATGCACTTGGAAAATTGCAAGGGAGTGAAGCATTGTGTAAGCAAAAACAACTCTGACACAAATCACAGTTTAACTATTAATTGATGCAAATGTATTACACAAAATAATCAGTAATTTTAAAAAAATGAAAAATTTAGAATAATTTTAGAATTTAAGAAAGGCATATTTGGGAAAACACATGCTTAAACACATTACCAGTGATGGGTAATTTCAAAAGAATCTAGTAAATTTAAATATGCATTAGGACCAAATTTTAGCAGTAATTATGTTTACTTGACCATTCCTAAAACTTCCAGTTGAAGCTGCAATAATAATGTTTACAATAGTGACTGCAATAAAAATGACCTTGCAAATATTCAGCTTGTGTGTTTTCTGTTGACAAATAACTGCAGATTTTTTTCACAAAGTATGATTTTGTTCCATTTAAAAGAAGATCTATATATGTATAGCTGCATAGTGTCTTTCAGCAAACTTTCAGCCATCAAACTCTCAAACAACTTTTCATCTATTGCAACATTAAAACTACTGCCCCTAGCTCAGACAGTAACTCTCAGCTGACTAAAATAGGATTTTTACTTCAATAAAAGTCTCTGAACTTTTATCATTTCCACCTTTGGTCTGCAATATTAAGTTCTGACACAGGAAGAGAATTGAAAGTTGTGAAATAACAAAAAATAAATCCTTTTTTTGAATCATTTACAAGCTGGATTGAGGAACACTCTTGGAAAGCTCTTCTCACAAGATTTGCAGTTCAGCTTTCTGATGAAAGGAATTTGAATAAACATGAATACAAGTCACCAAAACCTTTTGTTCTGTGACTTCTCAGGTGGAGAAAAACAATTAAATAATGAATGTCTTGGCTCTGGAAAGTTAATTATTGAATGATTCATGGTGCTGGAAAACAGCACTGGAACTGGCCCAAACTGTATGGTAATAATACTTTAAATTTAAAAAAATGTCATTTTACTGAAGCCAAAATACAAGAATGCTAGCAGTGTGTCCTGGTTTTAATGCATCTTGGCAAACACTGAACACATATGAACTCAGAAATTGCAGTTTAGCACTATGAAGTTCAAGCACCAACTACTTCAACTCAGAAGGATACGCTTTCTTACCTTTCATTATCTCAGCATGTAATTCCTAAGACAGTTACGCTGCTGAACTGTAACAAGTTATTAATAAAGTCGATGTATCCATTTATGAAATATGTATGATGACAGATACACATTGAACAATTTTATGAAATTTATTAGCTTATTTTAAAGTGGAAAATTGTTTTGATGAATACAGGAAGAAATTCGATGAATACCTGCCACTAAATGTATTACTTAATGGATCCCTTCTCATTGATTTAGTCTGCTATTTTTATTCTGACCAGATTAACCCACTTTCACTTTAGCCTGAAGACAGAAGTTCAAGAAATTTGAAATTCTCCATTCTTTGTGAAGATCCAACAGGTAGAGCTTCAACAGACAGAGCTTTTCAAGACTTGCCTCTCTACAGCAATTACAGCATAAATAACAGTTGCACATCATCTTTGAGAAACAGACCAAGGGCAGCATATTGAGTCTATTGTTTCTACTTGGAACCATAACATATAATCTCTTTAATAGTTTTGTCCAGCATTTATTATCTTTCTTTTTTTAAGAACTAGATGTTCCAAAGTATCCTTTTAATTGAACAGAAACATTTTGCTTTACACATTATTTGGATTCATCTACAGTAAGCAGTAATTTATTTTTGTGTCAAGATTGTCCTTGTATGTAATAACTTGTAGTTACTTTAAGTAATCAATTTTGCTTAGTAATAACATATCCATTCACATACAATTTCACTTTTATACGAAAAAAAAAAAAAAGAAAAAAAAAAAGCAGGCTCTTTTATTCTTCTCGCAAAAAGAGATTTCCATTCTCTCAGTTATCTGAGCTGCTCTTTCTTCAGTTGTTCCTGAATAGAGGCAATTGCTTTTTCTTTTTCTCACAGACTACAAATTAGGTCTCAGAAGCTGTGATCATACTGCTTTAACGTTTCCCTCCTTTTGCTTGAGAAACCTGATCAGATGTATGTTGGGATAACATTCAAATTTTTCTTTGTTTCAGGATATTGGTATTGCATAGTCATGCTGTGATTAACTTTAATGTACAGGACTAATGTACTAATCTTACTTAACCACTTACAATGAGTTATTCTCTGTAGCATAATTGTTCTTATCTAGTTAATACGATTCTAATTTAGATGTCACATTTTTACATTTTATCTCATTACCATCACACCAAACCACAAACTATTTTGGTTCTTTCTTGGTATCTTGACATTTCTTTGTGATGGCGTCTGACAAATTTGTCATCAGTTTTCTTTAAACATATTTTTAATCTAATGCCAATATTACTAATGGAAATAATAAGTTAGAACACAGGCCACAGGACAAATCATGAAAAAATCTGACAATCTTTTCTGAATGTATGTTGCAATCTTTGCTCCCCTAGTAAATTCTGCAGACAGGAATACAATAAATTTCATTTGTGCTTAAAGTAAAACCTGTGTGCTTGTGAAGAGAGTCAAAACTTACTCGCAGAGGATGTGAAATTTCCGTCCCTGATGAAATCCAACTAGATGTGAGTCTGAGCAACCTGATCCACACTGGCCCTCTCCTGAGTGTGAAATTGCATGGGTTATCTCCAGCTGCCTTCCATTTTTGAGAGTTCTGTAAATCTGTACAAATAAGAAGTGTTGAAAATTACTACATCTAGCTAAGTTATCCAGAAAATAAGACATCTTGTTACCAATATTTAAATTAAAGCCATAACTATTAATATTAAATTTACTCTGCTACTGTTCCTATTTCTCATTTAATTAATTACTAGTACTGCAAAATAAATGTGTCAATTGGCTTTCATCAGTTTGATCGTCAATGACAGCTTTTAGCCCACGATTGCTCCATATAAATTCAATCAATAGGAACAGAAATTGACTTATGAATAAACAGATAGATAGACAGATACATAGACAAATAAGTAGATCTAAGTTACAGCAGTCTGTTCTCCCTAAATATAGTAGCTTCACATGGTGTAAAGTAGATTTCTCATTATGGAAATGTAGTTGAACAGCACAACATGGTTTAAATATTTGTGTGTGCATATACTTATATAAAAAGTATGACCATGTGTACATTCACAAATACACATATATAAAAATATAGTTGTGTATGAATATATGTATATATTTATATATATTTAATTTTAAATGTGCCACCCTGATGTATAAAACAATATAAAAGACCAGGAAAATCTGTTTTTTGCAAGTGGAAAAACAAAGGTTAAAGTACTTTCTTCCTTTAGCATATATTATGTACAAATGTACCTGTTAATAAATATACATGTAGCTTCAATTCAGAATGTCAATGAAGATCTGAGAAACAAGTAAAACCATAAACTGGAGATAGAATAAATTTTTCTAAGCAAAATTATGCATAAATAAATCATTTCAATTTTAATGTTTATTTTATTTCACCCTTTGCTGCTATTTTCCTGTAAAATTCCATACAATCTTGAGCTCATTGATCCAATGAATCCTACTCTAGAGATGAGGTCCTCCAGACTGAGGTCACAGAGTGTTACTCAGCAGAGTGTTACTATACCACAAACAGGTGAAAACCCTGTTACTCCTCCTGTGCTGTGCCAAAAATTTATTCCTGCACATTCTTCACATTCTTGCTCCTGTTTATTTGGAATAATTATTTATTCATTTCATTAAAGTCCCTATTGTTTCCTTCCCTATAAACATAACACAGAATTGGTATTAATCTCCTCCCATGCCAAGTCAATGGGCAGCCCCTGCAGAACTGTATGGATCACTGAACAAAGAACGTGTGCTGTAAAGTGATTCTTTTTTTTTTTCTCCCTATAGCAACAGACGCTTTTTACTCCTCTTCACCTTCTTAATTCTGTCATTGCCTTGTGCATACATACAGACTTTGAAATCTGGAAATCCCATGTCAGTCCCAAGCTCAGGTTGCTCAGACAGAATTTGGGTGATCTTCTGTCTGGCATTGAGCCTATAGGTTTCCCAGCTGCTTTCATATCCAGCTCAGCATGAATCCTCTTCTCCTGTAGCATATTTTCATATGTTTTTCATTAATTTTATTGGAAGGCAAAAAACTAAGAATTTGGAATGAAGATACAGTTTTTTTTCAAAAATAGAGTTTAGATTCAGTCTGGATTTATATCCAAAGTTTTGGTAGTTTTCTCATCTCTCAGTCTTTGGATATAAATTGATAATGATGATCTACTATGGGCTTTATTTATGTTAGTAATTTTACCACATCCATTCAACTAAATTCTCATATTTGAGCAAAAAAAGGAAACTCGGGTTTTGCTAGTAAAACTTTTTTGCATAAAAAAAGATTTCCTATAATTACGCAGACAGAAAAGAAACTGAAAATCTGGAACAGAGACTTCAAGGTTAGATTCTCCACTGTTGAATAGTCCAGAAGGCTGTGGACATGAGGTTGACAGCCTAGTTTGGATTCACTATACGAAGTCAGTCTGGGATGCTGCTCATCACTCATTATGCTTTTCACAACACAATTTTACTGCTACAGTCTGCACTTCTTGTACTAAGGAAATCCCTGAAGTCTGGATTACACCCTTGAGAGTACCATTCTGCCAGTGAGGGTTCCTGATCAGATCTCACTAATAGAGATACTGCAACATATTGTTTTGCAAAATTTATCATGATGTCATTGTTCCAGCTGAAAATGTACAAAGGAAACATAACTGAGAAAATACAACTAGTAATGCATTTCAGGCTCCTGTAGTGTGAGATCTTCTGAAGTCTGGATTTAAATCAGGAACTAAACATGAATTTCATGGGAACTATTAACACAAGGAAACTGACCTGCTATTATTTAAAAATCTGAAAGATAATAAATGTGCTCAGGGAATTTAAAGTAAAAAAAAAAAAGTCACTGGAAATACAATGGTATAAATGGAGTAATGGAAATTTAATAATTTTAAATGACAGTTGGCTTATTACTTGGCAATTCTAAACCAAAACTACATTTTGGGAAAAAAAAAAAAAGTAGCATTCCTGATTTTGATTTTCATTTACTTTCCATTGCTAGCCAGAAGTTATAGTATAGTTATTATTTCTAAGTCTTGGAAACTGCATGACACAGTCTTCTCCTGGGAAATTTCTGAGAGGCTTTTGCAAAAACAAAATGCCCATGGAGTTCTTAAAAAGCACTAAAAGCTATCTTTGTGATACTTTTTCTGAAATCAGACTGGAAAGGACTGTACTAAATGCAAGGAAACATATTTTTTTCTTCTTGTAAGGAAGAAAGTTGCAATAAAAAATAAATTATTTACATTTTAGTGTTTTGTTGAATTTCCTGCTGTCTTCCATTTATTAAAACTGAGGAACGTTTGAAGCCTTGGATTTTCTAATAACAGTTACAGACAGGTTTGTCTCTGTTCCTCTATACATTGTTAAAACAACATTCTTATTATGCACTCCATCTCATTAGGAATGGTGAAGAATCTGGAAAAAATAATTAAGAATCAATTTAATAACTATTCTCTTTCCTTTTCCGGTTCAAAACAAACCACTGAAACTTTTAATTTTGCTTATTTCCACCTCTGAAAAATCCCCAAGATATGTATCAGTAAAAAAGATTGAAGAAAGAGATGCCAGAGGTACTTTTTGCTCAGCTGCAAGCAATAGAGTGCTGAAAACTTTAGATATATGGGACACAAGGACAAGGTCGAGGACAATGACATTCATCCCATATATCTTTGCAGGTATATAATGTTTTTCTACATCTGATCTAGTTACCCTTTCCACGTAGTCAATAGAACTAGTAAGGTACAGGTCATCTGGCTTACATTAGCCTGTTATTTATGAGGTGATTAATTGTTCCCTATTATTCTTCAAAGATTATGAGCAGATATAAGGTCATTACTTCAGGTGTAGAGCAAGAAAAAACAGCTATTGAGATAAATCTCATTCAGGATATCTTCATGATTTGCTCAGACACTATCATGTGTTAAACTCTGTGATGCTATAGCAAGACCAAGCCTACTAACTTAATGACAGTTTTGAATTCCCTACATGGTTCTGCAAATATGTATAAACAATTTCCAGCCAAGCTCTACAGCTCAAAGCAGCTTCATTTTGAATATTCTGTCTTCAATGGGGAAAATGGAGTTATGTTTTCAGTGACATTTGGAAGGTGTGGAGGTCACCCATAGCTCTCCTGCAGCCTATTCTCACTGATCAATAACTTGACAATTTAATTTAATATTTATTATATATATATATATATTTATTATATAATATATTATATAATATATCATATTTACTATATATATATATATATATATATTAATTGCATTAGATTGTGAGCAAGTGTCAGAATGAATCATTCTAGTTTTTAGGTGGGATTATTTCTAAAATGACCACTATTTTTTCCATCTTCTTTCAATAAACTCCGCAACTTCAGATGTTTTGTGCAGTTATTTTTTTATTTTTATTTGTTTGTTTTTGTTTCTGTCAGCTGAAAAGCCAGTCCTCTCCTTTCCTTACAATTCAGTCCAAAATAGCATTACTTTTGTGTGTCTAAATGTGAGAGGGGAGGAAAAAGCTTGGGTTAAAATAAATATTTCGCTTGAATCTCCATTACATGTGTTAGAGTGACTCAGATTATTTTTTTCCTTTGAGTGTTGAGCTACATTTACTACCTTCCAGGAAAGTGCTGCAACTGTTGGATCATAGGGATTCTGTCATTCAGTGTTATTAATGTCTTCTCCTGACATGTTTTATCTTGTACAGATTTGAAATAT
Organism: Coturnix japonica; assembly: GCF_054131305.1. NCBI lineage: Eukaryota > Metazoa > Chordata > Aves > Galliformes > Phasianidae > Coturnix > Coturnix japonica. Next base: position 9,545,206 of record NC_140663.1, read on the forward strand.
TTAGAAAGACAAGCCATTCTAAGGGAGTGTAGAAATGCTTAAGCCAACAAATAATTCTCCTTGGCTTTGTATTTTGTTCAAACTGAAACATCTGGAACATAAGAAGCAGAAGAGAACTGGTCTGAAAAAGCCAACAGGATAAAGAGATTTTTTTCTGAAAGTCTGAGAACTCCTGTTCAAATTTCTGTAGGAGTGGAACTACCTGAGAGTTGTGGATGAATGGCTGAATGTATCCAGACAATAAAAGAGAAAACATGCAAAACAGTGACTCCATCTCTCTACTTCAAAATCCGGACTTGACTTTCCCGGAAGAAAATAGTTATTAAATATGTGGCCTGAAGAGCTTTGGGACTAATGGCATTACATTTTTCAAGTAGTAAAGTATTTACAGATTCACATATGTGTGTTCACACTTCTACATGCCATTTCCAGCTTTTGTTTGAAATTCAGTTGTTGAAATGTGCTACTTCTATGATGTTTGATATCCAAAGCTTCTCTTGGGACCTGTATTACATAGTAGATCACTTCTTGTCTGGGCCAAATATGATTTCAGGGATTCAGTTCTTTTAATTTTCAGTTTCCTTTCTAAATACAGGTAGCCAGAGTAACCTGATTGAGAGGTATTTTTTATAACTCCATCTTAAATACGTTACTGCTTTACTTATTGTGCCAAATGCTTTTGCCAGGCACTGTGGTCTCTGATTCCCCAAGCTACCTGATGCAGTCTGACCTGTGAATGTGTTAGTACTTTTCTCTAAAGCACAGTGGCAGAACTATGCAGCACAGTAGAGACACTTGTCTCTGACTCCTGTTCTCTCATAATTACAGCATGTGTGGCTTCCTCAGTGAAAAGTGCATGAGATGAACTTAAAGTTGTATTTCTGGAACCACGTAGGACTTGTTGAGATTGTATGGGAAGATCATTTAACATAAAGGATGTTCTGGTGCAATTTCATCTGCTATCTTCATTCATCCTGGGAACGAGCTCTCTTCAGAATGAAGGAAGATAATTAAGTGGCAGCCTTAAATAGTTGCCTAATTTCCCTATCCTAAATAGTAATTTGAAGGAATTGCTTTGGTTTTGGCTGGTACTGTGAATTAGGATTCACTCAAATTTCTGTAAGATGATATATGATATATCAGATACCACAGACATCCATCAGTGTAGCTGTTGACATCTGCACTGAAAATCTAACCTATCATTATGGAGATTATGGAGGCTCTGGCAATATAATCTGTAAAGCTTAGGAAGTGTTTTAACTCACCATAGCGTGCATATCCATACACAGTCTTATGGATCTTCCTCTTGACTTTGGTGACAACATTGAGTGAGCATTGAATGTATTGAAGACACCCTCCCTCTGTGTAATAAAATGATTTTATTTAGATATTTCTCTCAGTAGTACTCTCCTTTAGTTAGTACTTCAGACTTCGTTAAATAAAAATTCCCATGTTTTGCAGGAGTATTTTTTATTACTAGAAAGCAAACTTCTGAGTTATTTTTTTCTTCTGCAGTTTCAGTCTGGATGTTTTTCATTTGCCTAGACAACAATTTTTCTTGTGAACCTCTCTATAATTAAATAACACTCATAATCTGACACTTTTGACAAAACTATTACCCAAATATTCTATGCAAGTCTTAATTTTACCCATATTTAACCCACATTTTTAAATATAGATTCCCCCTTATGCCCGTGAGATTCATTTTGAATGGAATCACGAAATCATGGAATCACAGAATGGCCTGGGTTGAAAAGGACCCCAAGGATCATCTAGTTTCAACCCCCCTGCTGTGGCAGATCCACCAACCACTAAATCAGGCTGCCCAGAGCAACATTCATCCTGGCTTTGAATGCCTCCAGGGGCGGGGCATCAGGTCAGATGGAATAATCCAAAGGATTAAACACGCATATTGTATGTTATAATAAACTGAAGGCTAAAGGAATGTAATAATTTTTCCTACAATTAAATGATCACAAATGGCCCTTAATTTCTCTTATAGATATTCCAGGGATAACTTGATCCTCTGATGCTAGAAATTTAAATAGAAGGGAAGGTACACATAGGAGGCATTCTCTTATTTCCATTATTTATTGATATATTATCCATCATGAGATGAAGATACAGACAAAAATTGGAAGTAGAAGCATACATACACTATGAAGATTTTGCACTGGCCAGACCCAACTCTGTTCCAATCTCTAAGCTCTGAAGATGCATTAGTGTGTCACTGTACTTTGGTGATAACAGCAGAGTCTCAGCAGAGCTCAGCAGGCTTGGTATAGCTCTAAGCTAACATAACCAGCTCACTGACAGATTGGAGCTGGATCACATCCACATACCCTGGAGTACAGACAAAATAAGTTCAAGTCTATCTGCACGTGTTCATAAAAGCAAAAGCACAGCTGCACATCCTAAAGGAGAAAGGGAGTGGCTCAGGCCAGAAGCTCACCCCACTTCCTGCCTAAAAATGGAAAGAGAACCGAATATTTGGGGGAGGGGGAGAATTGTCTTATTTTATGACACAGTACACAGAGTTGTGCAAGGAGTTTGCCTTTCAGAGAGGCATGGAGCTACACTTCCCCTAGCACAAAGCTATTGCTAAATGTTACAGTTAATCCTTCAGGGTATGATTCCTATGTTAGCCTTTGAGCCTGGATTAGATCATCCAGCTGTAGGAAGGAGAAATACTTGGCAGAAAAGATAGGAAAGTAAGGCAATGTGCATATGTATTTGGCTCCATCTTTCTCACAGATGAACACTACAATTTTATTTCTTTCAGGTAGGAAGAAGAATCTGTTAACAATTTATCTTTGTGTGTCTCATCTTTGTGAATTAATTTTTATTCCTAGTAATAGCAGAATTTATAATAATTGGATTTTAATAGTAACATAGAATTATTAAAGATGGAAAAGACCTCTAAGATTATCTAGTCCAACCATTATCTCATCACCACCATGCTCATTAAATCATGTCCCTGAGTGTTACACATAACTTTTATGTACATTTTAAAAAAGAATTTCAATATTCTTGCATAAAATTTTCCAGACAATTTAAGCTAAGCTTACAGATGAAGTATTGTATCTATTACCAACAGAAAAGCAAGCAAAGTCATATTAAGGCAAATGCATTAAAATAAAATATATACATTTCTCTTTTGTCAATACTGAAGGGAAAAAAAAAAAAAAAAAAAAAAAAGGATAAAATATCCACTAAAGGCACAGAGCAGAGCATACCTGAAAAACTTCATCAGAATAGTGACTGTTTTTAGAGTCAGCTTAAGAAAATAAATGAGCAACTAGCATGTGTAAAATGGTAGCAATAAATCTAAGTAATTTTCAAAAAAACTTGCTACACAAAGAGTTGCCTGTTATTTCTTTTATTTCTTGTTATGTCTGTGATGATCAAGATAGGTTTTGCTTCTTGTTTTTGGTTAAGATTTCAATCAGCCACTTTTTATTGTATCTATCATATGCATAATTATAATAAGCTCCAGATCTCTGACTTGGCATTAGTTTTCTAAACAACAGAAATGAAAGAGCTCACCACTGCAAGGCACTCAGTAAATCTGGAATGATTTAGCTTTAGCTACTCTACTGAAATATTATGAGTTGTCCTCATAATTGAGGTAGAGAGAAACTAATTTATTTCCTATCATGTATTCTTGACTTGGACATTTCTGTACTTTTACATTAACTACATCTTGTAATGGGTTCTAACAATTCTGCATATTAACATTCAGAGGCTTTGATTGGTGCTTTTTGTCAAAATTATGCCAATATGTACTTAGTTTTAGTCCTAAAGAAGACGAACATATCATTGACAAATCACACTGATGCATACATTGGGAACAGAAGAGTGCTGGAGAATATTTACATTGCTGCTAGAAGAAAAAAGCCTGCTAGGAATGATGTTTAAAAAATAATGGATCAAAAGGGAAAGACATTATGTTTTTATGTTCAGTTTTAAGAGTTTTCAGTTTCTGCCAAAATGCAATATAAATTACAGATATCTCAGTGCTGCTTCTATTATTCTTATTATTCCACTTGAATAATAATGCTGAAAGAAAAACAGCTTGGCTTATGGCTTAATCATATGAGGTACTGAGCTCACTTTTGAAGATGTTGGAAGGCAGAGACATCTTTTCTAGTATTTATCAACAGAAGCTTAAAGAGAACCTCAGATTTTGAATTCCAGTAAAAATGTGGGTCCAGCACAGCAAGGATTCATGATTAGTATTGATTAGAGCAATTATTACGGCTACATAAATTTCTCCAGCCTGCCATCCACTCCTCCCTGAGATGGGCTTTTGGGGAGTAGAAGCATTCAGAGAGCTTCTGAGCACACCTGCAGAACTTTGGGGTGTGAGATGCCAGAAGTCCATACCTCTCTTAAAGTAGGTTCTTTCTCTTTGTCAGTCTGCTCAGAGAAGGTTATACTGGATTGGTGGAGGGAGTATATGGGTAGAGAGTCAGGAAAACCCAATTGTGGAATCCCTGAAGAATGCGTGATCAACAGATGTGGATGATCTGAGGCAGCACTCTTCAGTGATAGAACAGTTTTTGAATTGATCCTCTGAAAAATGCCCAAGTGCTTCTCAGTGAGTTCTTCTCCCTCCTGCTTGACGAGGCTAAGGAGACACAATTTTTGGACTTCCTTTCTGTGTGTTGTGATTTAATCCAGCAGGTGGCTGAGCAGCACACATTTGTTCCCTCACTCCCACCATTTCCAGTGAAATAAAACTAAGATAGAGAAAATGAAAAGAAAAAATAGTTATGACTACTTATATATATAAATATGAATGCATATACTGAATGATGCACAAGCAATTGCTCACTACTCCCCAGCCAATGCCCAGCTGGTCCCCAGGCAGCAGAAGAAATAAAGATGAACTCTCACCTCCTTCAAAACTCCTTCTGCATAATGCCATATGGTGTGGAATATCTTTTTGACCAGTGTAAGTCAACTGTCCTAATTCTGCTCCTTGGGCCCTTCACTGAGAATAGCCTTGGCACTGTACAGCAATGCTTAGCAGCAACTATAAACATCAGTGTGTTACCAACATTGTTTTCCTCCCAAAACCAAAACATAGCATCATACCAGGAACTCTGAAACTAAGCCAGGTGGGTTGTGCCTCCCTTATCACCTATGAGTTAAAACTAAGGCAAAAGGTCAGATAGAGAGAAAAATGAAGTACTTCTACATGATTTAACTTATTAGTAAACTCATATCTGCTAGCAACCCAGGTGGATGAAAGATACAGAAATACACATAATAAGTAGGTTCCCAAGAAGAAATATAATGAGGTTAAATATTTAATTTACAGTAATAAGGTCCAAAGGCCAGGTTTATGTTACGTTTTTTGCAGAGATATGGAGAAATAAACCAGTATGCAAAAAGGGTTATGATACGAAGAAGATCCCAGGGTGAGAATACAGCCACCCAAAGCTGCCAGAAGCAGACTGTCCTCAGGAGACCAGCTGATGGCAGTGGGGTGGGGCTGGGAACACCACTGTGACATCCCCCACATGTACATAGGGCAGAACTTCTGGAGCACAGTGACCAGGGCATGGTGCGGCATTCTGCGTGGCATTTCCAGCAGGGAGGATGCAAGGTGAATGTACAGCAGTCTTGAAACAAACATTGTGACTACATGGGGCTGAGGCAGAAACCGAGATAGAGCAGCCACAGCCTCACTGGGCTGACATGTGCACCCAGACAGACCTCCTGCAGAGCAACAGAGCTGCCCAAATCTTTAGCTGTGGGGAACTCCAGAATCTGGAAGGAGAAACTGGCAAGGAAGGACCTGCTGGTCAAGCTGCAGGATAAGGAAGGATATGTACAGGTGGGTGGAACAGGGATGGCTGGCCTAGGAAGATCACAGGAGCACCATATGGATGCATAGAGATCAGATCAGGAAAGCCAAGGCACATATGGAACAGAACTTGGTGAGAGAGAGAAAAAAAAAAAAAAGAAAAGAAAGGGATTCTTTAGTACATTAGTCAGAAGATATAGAGCATAACCCTTCTACCCTTCTGATAAATGAGAAGAGAGATGTGGCAACAACAGACAAGGAAAAGGCTGAGGTATTTAACAAAATCTTTGCCTCAGTCTTCACTGGAAGCCAGGCTTCTTATGCCTCTCATGTCACAGACTCACAGCATCACAGGGATTGGAAGGGATCTCAAGAAATCACTGAATCCAACCTTGTTGATAAAGCAGGTACCCTAAATTAGATCACACATGTAGATGTCCAGAGGGTCTTGAATATCCCCACAGGAGACTACACAGACTCTCTGGGCAACCTGTTCCAGTGCTCTGTCACACCATAAAAAGTTCTTCCACGTTTGCCTGGAACTTCTTATGTTCAAATTTCAGGTAATTACTCCTTGTCCTGTTGCTACACACCAAGAAGAGCCTGGTCTCATTTCCCTCCCACCGCTGTTTAGATATTTAAAAACATTAATCATATCCACCCCCGCCAGCCCCCCAAGTCTTCTTTTCTGCAGGCTGAACAGACCCAGGTTACTCAGCTTTTTCTCATAAGGGAGAGAACCTCTAGGCAGGGGTCAGGAGAGCAAAGTCACTCCCGCTCTGAGAGCAGAGCAATTCCAAGACCACCTCATGAGATTCAGTTTGTACAAGGGACCTGATGACATATATCCCAGGGTCCTGAAGGAGCTGGTTGATGTGGCTGCCAAGACACTTTCCATAGTATTCAAATAGTCACGGCTGTCAGACAAAGTTCCTGGTGACTAGAGAAAGCGAAACCAGTGGAACGATACAGGTAACGGTGGTGACTATGTAGAAAAATATTGTTCTGTAGCTGAGTTTTTTCTCTATCAAATAATGTTATCACACTCTTTGTATGTGCTGTTGTTTGTTTCCATAGAAATAAATGAGGCATTGCTTTTGGAGTGATCTGAATTTTATATCTTGAAAAGCAGATAAATTCCCAAGCAGGCATAACTAAGTATAAAAGCATTTAAAAATAATATTAGTAATTGAAAAAAAAAAAATAAAAATCTTCTAATTCATTAAACTTATCTGACATGACAGCTTGACGCAGTAACAAAAACTGACTATGATCCTATATGCTAGCAGAACAGAACCACGTGATGTTTTTTCATTTTGCATTATCTGTGGAAAGTTTCAGCATGGCTGTCACTGGTTTTCCTATGTGTGACATGGGCAGTGTCATTATGTGTTTATTGGTTACGCAGTTTGATGTTGTGCTCATTCACTTCTCCAAAATTCCCAGCACAAACAAAAAGGCACCACTTGCATCATAAGCTCAGTGACTCATACCACAGCATCAGGCTTCCTCTTTATTATACCTGGAACTGCTGGCTTGACCCAAAATGTAACAACTGTTTGTAGAGGAGAGAGGAAAAAAAAAAAAAAAAAAAAGTTGCAGTTTCCCTTAAGCGTAAGCAGAACTGGTAATAAGAAACGTCAGCTTCATTGGGTTAACAAGGTCACGGAATCATTTACGTTTTGTCTGGCGTGTGAGTTTCTGAGTTTCTGTTTAGCTTTTAAACAAAAGCAATTATTGTGCCAGGAAGGAACGGAAGAAAACTCCAACAACTTTTGTACAAATAAGAATTCTCCAAGTTAAGACAGTTAAAAAATCTCACTGTATCTTGGAAACTGTGCCACAAGTAAGTGTGTTGTGAAAAGCACAATTAGAAAACAATTAAGAATTCACTGCAGACAGAGCAATCAGCACTCTTTTAAGCTGAGCAAGTACCAGTGCTCCTGTTATATTTTGTAACTACAAATTTACTTAATAGATTGATTTTATTTTAACTTCAGAAGGTCTCGAATATTGCCAAATTTATCAAATTTGTCAAATTTATCAGCTATTTTTCTCTCCCCTGTCCACTAAGTCAGAGCTCTGAATTCTTGTTGCATTTGCATGATGAACATTCACAAATATTTTGCAAGAACGCTTTTCTCCATCTATTAACCTTACCATCTTCTTTTTCTCACACCTATACAACCAGTTACCTTTATGGTACATCTTAATATACATCTGCCCAGTGTCACTGAAAGTAATGTCCGTGAGATGTCAAATTAAATTAAAAAATAATAATAATAAAATGAATAATCTTATTTGTTAATAATAAAAATTAAAAAATTACAGAGGAAATAAAAGTTACTGTTCTTTGCCAATCCTGAAATCACCATAAAAATGGCAAAGATGTAAGTACACAAAAATCTGATGCAAACAAAAGAATGTTAAGTATTACATAGTTTACCCATATCAGGCTAGCACAGTCAAACTATACTTACAAACATCAAATGAAGCAGAAGCACGGTACAGAAAGGAAAACTTTTATTCTCTATCAAAAGGAGATAAGAACAGGTTACTCAAGAAGGTTCCACAGGAATTACTAATTGATGTTTGGCAGAGAAAGGGATTCAGTGGGAGTTAATAAATCTCAAGAACTATCAATAACCTTTGTGCTTCAAGGTTTCATTGCAATTTGTCACAGTGAACCCAGTACTACAGCCAAGCAGGAACAGGAGTTAGGCAATCCACAGCCTTCTGCGGGACATTTGGGAGAATTCCCATGAAGAAGCACCTTGAAATCCTTTGCCTGTCAGACAGATTGACTACACAGAATCATAATCTTTTTTCTGTCTCTTTTATACTCTTAGAATTGCCTGGTTTTTTTAACAACTGTCATTGTTAACAAAAACAACTCAAGCTTGAAAATCCAAATCTGTATCAGTGCTGGCTGCCAGCTCACGGTATTGAGTAATGCAAGTGTTAGTCACAGCAGTGGAGTAACACGGTAATGTAAAACCTCTCCTTTCTGTTCACACCCCAACATTCCTGGCATTTGAGCCTGGACTGCCATGGAAACAAGTGCTGAGTCAGACGGGGAGGATGGAGAGAGAGCTGCTCTCATGTCCTGCATGGGGCAAGCCCTCTACTCCTGCACAAACAGAAAGCCACATCCGTCCCATCATCTTGATGCAACCATGAGGCCCATATCTGGGCTTGCTGAGAGATTTTAGATCTTCGATCTTATAACAGTAGCCCGGGGATTTGGGGAATGGCTTCTAAACAAGAGCACTTTTTTTTTTTTTTTAAGAACTTCATGGCTGTGTCCATGGTCCAGGCAGATTACAGAGGCTCCAAAAATTATACCCAGATCTCATTGGGGTAAACTGACATCATTCTATTGGACTTGCTCATGCACTCTCTATAGTCAAGATGCTCAAAACTGACAATATGCAAGATATATCCCCTCATCTGTAAATTTTGTACTGCCTTTTATCAGCATATAGAAAAAAAAAATCTGCCAGTCCTCAAAGGAAAAATATGAAATTTAAGTTCTTTTCTCTTTGAGTTGTTGGAAAGTTCAATAAGTGATATTCATTTTTCCTGTGAGTATCATTCCTCCTTCATAAGTGCTCTTCTTTCCAGTATTTTCTCCCCCAAAAATCATGAAGCATTTTATGAGCTCTATAATAAAACTTTGTTCTTCCATGCTCAAAATACCCAGCCTTTATTGCAATGGCTGTGATTCAGTGGAGACTGTTTATCTGCCTGTATATTAGACAAATGAGAAAATATATATATATATTTTTCTGTTATAGAAAGCTAGTGCATTACACTTGATGGCTATCTAGTATAGCTCAGTTCTGCAGTACTGCAGACATTCTCAGGATTTCTATTTTATTGGAATGCATCCACATAAAGAGTATGAAGCATGAATCATTCTGACTTAGTCAGCACATTACTTTTCTGGGAGGAGACTTGAAAAATAGTGTATCCATGGAAAACCAGAGGAAAATGTAGACACCACTATAAACAGTACTTTCATTTAGTTGGAATTTGCCAAGGACCATAGAGCTAACATCTCTGTTCTTGCTAATCAGCAATTAGGATAAGTGCTAAGACCTGCAATTTTGCAAGTCTTCAGATGTTACAGGAGCATTTTCACTTCTCAAGATCGGACTGAAAATAAATTATGGGGTATTTAATAATGGCAGACGATCATCTTTATGTCTCATCTAGCTCTGAGGATCATCATCAAACTACCAGAGGAGAGTAAGATCATTTTAATTATAAACTTTGAAGAAGACTTACTTATTATTCTTCATTTTCAGAGCTCCTATATGTCTGCTTGCTGTGTGAGTCAAAATCCCCAGGCACAGTACATTACACTTTTGCATTGGACTCATCCTCTTAAAGCAACAGAACAAAAAGTAAGGAAAAGAATCCCCTTACTGACTTTCCATATGGAAAACTTTCTGATCAGACATGTTTGAACACAAAGTTGTATCCATAATTTGCACCTCTTCTTTTTCCCTAAATTCTCTAGACAACTTGGAAACCTGCATTCTTTAACGGCAGCACTGCTTGAAATTAAGTTAATCTAAGACATCTTTTGTGCTAGTTTTCAACATATTTAATAAATAAATAAATAAATAAATCATGTTCAGTAGTTAGTAACTTGTAACTAGTATGGCCCAGTAATGTCTCCAAAATGTTCACATTTGGACATATAAGGAAAAAGAGGATAAGAGAAAGCATGTATGATATGATATTTCACACAAAATTATGTGTCTGCCTCCAGTGACCTCCAGATTTATTTTCTAAGTGATCATCCAATCTGTCTGTAAACCCATATAAATACTTTGCAAACACAACCTTTGGCAAAGAACTCCAAAGTCATAAAACCTTTTACATGAATAATCATCATTTTTTGTTTGTTTTGAAACTCTCTACTACTAAAAGATAGTAAAGGGGGACCAGCTGATGAGTCTCTCTTGTACTGAAAAATTAAATAAATAAATAAATGAACGAAAACATGATTGGATTCCTATCTACACTCTGCACAGGATTAATTTTTTTTGCAGATCTTTGTCATACACCTTGTAAGCTTTCTCAGAAAGTCTGGTGAGGTATTTTCACAAGCTGCCCAGGGAGGTGGTGGAGTCACCATCCCTGGAAGTTTTCAAGAAAAGAGTAGGTGTGGCACTGAGAGACATAGTTAGTGGGTATGGTTAGTGGGCATGTACTGACGGTTGGACTAGATGATTTTAGTGGTCTTTTCAACCTTCATGAGTCTATGGTTAAGGAGGTACAGGCAAAAGATGTTTTGCAATGACTAATTTTCTAGTTATTGCAGAACAGCTCTGACTAAGTGAATAGCTCTGTATGCACTGCACATTACATTTTCTTTATTAAAAAATGTACATATTCCAAAAACTATCTCATCCACCACTGAAACATTACACCTGAATTCAACATTACATTGCAACAAACAGCAGCCACAGTGGCAACGCCTTCTATATGGTGCTCACATATTTTTTAGACAATGGGAGCATAATTTTATGCTGTTTGCCATAGACAATGTTTTTGTTCTTTTTTTTTTATATGAATCAGAATTGAGGAGAAAGGGTAAATACGTGCTCAGTGCTTGTTCTTGCTGTAAAAAAAAAAAAAAAAAAAAAAAAAAAAAAAAGAAGAAGAAGAAGAAGAAGATAATATCTGAGCTGCATATCTGAATATTTCAGCACCTTGTTTTTAGTTCCTCTTGATACAGCTCCTCCAAAGCCCCAACATGAGCTTTTGGCAGTGATTCTTGTTCTCATGCATAATGTATGCAATGTTATCGCTCCTCATTAGATCCTATTGATTCACTTTGGTTTTAAAGGAACCCAGGATGAATACCTGTCAGCTCAAAGGAAAATCAGTGACACACTTTCTGCTTTCACAAATAATTGTGTAACTATTATAATATGCTGTATAAATATTCTTATTCATGGACAGAGAATATAGTCCCAAGAATATGAAATGTGAAGAGGCAAAATACAGATGAAGAAGGAAAAGGCTTGCAAAAGTGCTAAAAAAAATGAAGGAAGAAAAAAAAAAAAAGAAAAAAAAGAAAAGAAAAGAAAAAAAGAAAGTACCTGCAAAAAATAATTGACAGGTTATTTTGTTTGTTTGTTTGTTTGTTTTGTTTTTATTTTTGTTGTTGTTGTTGTTGTTTTTTAAGGTCAGCATTTAAATTGCGGGCAACTGTTTTTAAAGTATCGTAAGAAAGGACGCCAGGTTGTATAGCTGGCTTTAAATGGAAAACCAGAATAAGGTGTAGCGTACGAAGATCAAAGAGAAGGACAGCAATTGTGTGGTGTGCTGGCTGCCAGCACAGGAAGCTACAGTCAAGGCAACTAAGTCAAAGACACAGTGCAGTTATTTAAAAACAGAAATGAATACAGCATGTCCCTGCTTGGCATTCAGATCTGTCTGTAACTCTGCAACTCAGGCTGGAAGTAAACTCCCATTAGTGGGAAAAGTAGAGGGAGAAAACATAAAATGGTTTGCAGATCTGGTTGTCTTTATCTTCATTAGTAAATGGCCAACCCAGCGAATCCATTCCAGTGTGTAAATGCTTCAGCAAACCATAAAGGAAATGGGGGAGAAAGTGGGAAGAGAAACACAATAATGTGGAATAAAAAGAGTTGACCATTTAAAACAGATTGTTTTCCCCTGGTTGTGTTAAAATGTCAGTGGCAAAGTGTCAAGATCTCTTGCCTTGCAAAATAATATATATATTCTCTTTCTTTCTTTCTTTCTTTCTTTCTTTCTTTCTTTCTTTCTTTCTTTCTTTCTTTCTTTCTTTCTTTCTTTCTTTCTTTCTTTCTTTCTTTCTTTCTTTCTTTCTTTCTTTCTTTCTTCCTTCCTTCCTTCCTTCCTTCCTTCCTTCCTTCCTTCCTTCCTTCCTTCCTTCCTTCCTTCCTTCCTTCCTTCCTTCCTTCCTTCCTTCCTTCCTTCCTTCCTTCCTTCCTTCCTTCCTTCCTTCCTTCCTTCCTTCCTTCCTTCCTTCCTTCCTTCCTTCCTTCCTTCCTTCCTTCCTTCCTTCCTTCCTTCCTTCCTTCCTTCCTTCCTTCCTTCCTTCCTTCCTTCCTTCCTTCCTTCCTTCCTTCCTTCCTTCCTTCCTTTTCTCAATGATGCTCAGTGCATCATTCATAGAATTTAAGTCTCAAAGGATTCACTCTGCTAGGTGACTCAGTGCCTTTATCTGCTTGCAAGACATAGGCCGTAGGTTTTCTCTAAACATATATTTGTTTAATCACTATAGGTAGACACATGTAGTGTGCCCCGGTGGCGCAGTGATAGGAATGCCACTTTGCAACACCGAGGCCCGGCTTCGAATCCCCCCTGTGGCGCAAGTGGTAGAAGTGCCGCTCTGCTACACAGGGACTCGAATCCCGGGGATTGAACTCGATGATCTCTAAGGTCCCTTCCAACCCGCATGAGACTGTGATACTGTGTGATACTGTGTGATGAGTACTTCAGTGACACAATTCATTGAAATAAAGCTGGATTTTGATTTTTTATGAGCTTCATGATTGGTTACATGTACAGATATTCCTGACAAATAAACATGAGAAGCAGCAAATAAGCAGCAGAGAATGAGTCATAGAGACTTCTAGCAAAACCATACTGATCAGAATACATGTGATGGTGAAGTTACAGGCTTCAACTTTACCTACTTTCTGCTGAAGTTACAAGCTCTGGAACCAGATCCATTCCAGTTGACACATATTCAGGCACACTGTCTACCTTTTGTGTCAATTGCTCACCTTGCCTCTGCACAGAAATGTCAAACCATTGGTGGATGCTACAGAACAGAGGCAGCTACAGCTATTTTTGTTTTAGTTAGCATCAAAATGTATGTGTCTGGTTAGATCGTTGTCAGCAGTATCATGAATTTTCAGTTTATCCCAGAAGGTTTGTTTGCAAACACTGATGAAAAAGTCTGCCAAGTTAAATACAACTTATATTCGCCTAATGAACTGAAATATATTATCATGACAACTATTTCCTTCATGCCTAATTAGCACGCCCTTGTGGGCTCTAAAGTCTTACCGGTGTTATTAAGTAACTAAAGGTTCAGTTCTTGCAACTTTTTTATTGCTGGGTAGCACTTCATTTCGTGAGCACTCCTATGGACTTCAGGGACGCTGCAGCTGGAGCTCCTCCTCATCACAAAATAGGATTTTGTCTCAAGCATCTGTCATTATGTAGTATATGCAGGAAGCCTTATATTTTCTTTGATGTGTTTAAATACACTTAATAAACTTAAAGAAATCTCATCTCTGGTAAACCTGTGCATCATTAAGATGCCTGTGCTGTAGGTGGGGAATGTAAATTTTTGTGTTTTGGAAAAGGCAGGTGGGCAGGGTGTGAAGTTGTAGTATGTACATTATCCTGTCACGTTTTGCTCCACTGTTTCAGATTCCAGATTTCTTCTTCTTCTTTTTTTTTGTTTTGTTTTGTTTTTGTTTCCTTACTTTCTCTGCTTTGCAATTTATTATTATTATTTATTATTATTTTTAAAAATATTTTATTTTTTACTTTGTACAGTTTGGGTATATGAGCATTTGTTTTTTTCCAAAGGCTCAGAAATGCCACATTCACTTCCAAACCTATGTCTCTTCTCAGACAGCAGTGCGGTTCAATGCTGCCAAATCCAAACTTGTGGGCTAGATGCCTTGTTTAACAAAAGTAACCTGAAACTCTGTAAGCTTTGTATAATGCTAACATCTGCATTTATTCAGCTGCAGATTTTATGCACAAGGCTAGCTCATAACTGGTGTAAACAAGGATGGCTTCTCTGAAGTTGGTGAGGATTGCTTCCACTTACACAAGCTAAACATATGATATTATATTCATTAATTCTCTTCCCTTGAACAAAGTTGGTCAGATTGTTTGTGAGGTATTCATTCATAGACTACCCACACATACTTTCACTATAAATCACAGCTCTCAATTACAAATTCAAATATGTATCATTGCTATGATCATGGACATGTTGAGACAGTTTCATGTGGCACAAACATTTACTGAAACCAACATTTATTCATAGATTTTCTATTAAAAAGGTGAATCTCAGAATGTTTAACTCTGTTATAGCCATCTTTTTGTACATAAACCAAGCAACTGTGCTGGCTCCTCCTGCCACGCACCATACCTGCTCAAGAATAGCAAACAGAAGTAAAAGATGGAAAAGACAAAGTGGAACAAAACAGCAGACTTAGAAAATCATAGACTCCCAAAGTTTGAAAAAGACCACTAAGATTATCTAGTCCAACTGTCAAAACTTCCCCACCATGCCCATGAAACCATGTCCCTCAGTGCCACATCTGCTCTTTTCTTGAGAACTTCCAGGGACAGTGACTCCATCACCCCCCTGGGTAGCCAGTGCCTCACCTCTCTTTCAGAATTTTTTTTTCCCTAAATTTCTTCTTTACTACCTAGATGGCAACTGTAGAGACAGAGGCAAATTCACCTTACAGAAGCACAGTATCAGGACAAGGGGAATCAAGGAAGGGACAGGCCAACACCAACATCAGGAAAATAAGCTTAGATATGAGGACAAGCTCTGCTATGAGAGAGACAAAATACAGGAATGGGCTGCTTAGGGGTGCCTCTCACTGCCATCCAGAGAGTTCCAAAACTGTCAGGATATGGAAAACTGTCATCATACTCGGTGGCTGGATTTGACATCAGAGTTGGTCTGGCTTTGAGAGGGAGTCAAATGAGATAAAATCTCTGAAAATCTAAGTCACGCTGTGATTCTGGAATTTAGTTCAATTCACTTATAGGGTGCCAAAATTGTTGACAGTTCGAGTGACTGCAGATGAGTAACACTGCATTAACATGAATGTAGTTTACAACAGAACTGACTCACTCCTTTATGATGGGGATTACCTTATATGTTTTAGTATGATATGATGTGATGCTATGATAGTATAATATATAGTATAACTTATTTCTCTGATACTCTCCCTTCCCCAGCAGATGACATTCTAATTTATGTGATGCTCCGATAAAACCTATATCCTAGGCAGATATTAGGAATAAGAAAATACTTTGGGGTATTTTCTATGCAATACACACTTGTTGATCCAGTGCGCTAGTTATGATAGGTTAGAAGATTTTGTTTCATCCTCAGAGACAGATAACACAGACCTGAAACAGTCTTATAAGAATGGAGTATTTTTGTTTCTGTAAGCATTAAATGCCAAAGGATTTGAATTGCTTTTGATGTTAAAAATTAAATAAAACAAACAAACAACAACAAAAGAAACAAAACAAAAAAACAAAGGGGTTTTGGTTATTAATGCATTTTTTAAAATCCATAGATGTTAGCAAAGCATTCTTTGTTTCTAAAATCTAGTGCATATAATGATAACTAGATGTTTGTATTTTTTAAGCACATATAGAGAAAGTGAAGTTTTTACTCAGTATTCCCTTCGATGTTATTATTTACAGTTAATTTTTAATATTACCGAAGGTGAAATATTGACCTAAAAGGAACAAAAGCAGTGAAAAGAAATCCTTTATTTTTTATTTTTTTTTTTTTAGTTTCCTCATGTTGGTACATCCTATATAAAAATTAATTCTATTTGGATGGTGTACATAGGGACATCTGCTCACTGTGTACAGCTGCTAGTCTGCATACAAATCCCGTCCTCCTCTGTCACAAAAAATCTACTAACCACATATAAGGAGATCATGTGTTCTTTACTTAATGTTGTTGTGAAAAAAAAAATAAAATTAAAAAATAAATCATTCTCTTCTGATTGCAATTTACATCACCTTGCACCTGTGCAAACCACCAAATAAGGTGTGAAGAAAGAAGTCAGCAGCTAGGGCCTGAATACTTCTTCACTAACAAAGACACTTTAAAAAGATCACTGTCTAAAATTAGTTTCTACCACAGGAGAAGAAAATTAACATACTTAAATATTTACAAAGTGAATAAGAATCAACTAGGAAGTCAACATCCTAAGATGTAAATGGAGTCTGACAAACTATTCAGAATGGAAGATGTATTCAACAACTTGAACCCCATTTTCTTTTCATGCATCTTTCTGAATAGACTTGATTTTTGATAACATTCTCATTATTCAAAAATATTTTAACCAGTCATTACCCCAAGTTGAAATAAGCAGGAATGAGTCCTGAGGCTGTTTGAGATGGCTCAGAAATATTCATTTGCACTTTAAAAGAATTTTCTGGCATATTAGAATTGTTCTTTGAATGTTCAGAGAGTTTGAAATATGATGGAAAACACTTTTGGTAAATCTTCTTTCTTGACAGTAATCCCCAGGTTGCTAAATTCATGTCTTTCCTTGATTTGAAAGAATGCCTCATAGATACATGGCAAATATGTGACACTATTTCAGACAAGGTCAATTCATACAACTTCAAAACTCCAGGTTATGTTCTGATGCTACTGAACTTTGTTGAAAACTTCTTAAAGTTCCTCAGTGTTTACTTTGAGCTACTTAGAGTCATAATGCATTTTCTTAAGTTTTAAGGATTCACCTAAAGGCAATACAGGCTTAAGTCATATACTGAGAAGTAGATCCTCTCTGAAAAGTTTCTTATTCCTATAGAAAAGTTAGAGAAATAATGGGCTGAGGGAGTTTTCCTGTCTCTTTTCCTGTAGGAGGTAAAGGGACGGCACACAGGACTGGAGGTAAAACTGTGATGCAAAGGAATTAGCTATCAAAGGCATAGAAAAAAAATCTGAAGTATAACTTGAAACTATAGCCAAAAAAAAGTAAACACATAAAAAACCTTTTCCTTTTTAAAAGTCCTCATTTGTATAAAGCTATTGTCCTAAAGACAGGCAGAAACAGGAGAATGGGACACCTGAGTACAAGTCTGAAGTTTGTAGAAGGCTGCGGATCTCCTTCAGAACAATGCCTCAAAAGACAGTAACGGGAAATTTATCCATTGGCCTATTGAAACCAACGACTCCTGAAGTGATAACAGATAATATCCTTCTAAGAGAGGAAAAGTAATAGCTCTTTCATACCTGACTACCCTGCTTGTTTTCAAAGACAGTTGTAATGAACTGCCTAAAATAACATTTCATGAAGTAGTTCTGTGTTTAAAGTTACTGGCAAAGTGTTGAAAAACCTTGAAACCTGTACCTAATGTATGTTGCCAAGATACATAA